>NC_142247.1:15906001-16531001 GCF_052056855.1 Sturnus vulgaris
AAGCCTGTGCAATTACCTTAGAAAAAACAGAGACTACATATCAGAAAAATATTCATTTGGAATTTTCTTCAGAGAAAGTGCCCCAGTTCTCCAGTCCAAGCTCTCCAGTAGGAGGTTTTTGTCTGTGCAGTGAGTGGTGCCAAAAGATCTGCCTCAGGAAATGCCACCTCTGGAATTGAAAGCAGCCTCCATGGCTTCCTGAAAAAAGCTGCTTTGCAACTGAAAGTCGTGAGCCCTCCTTGCTCTTGGCTTCAAAGTACCACAAGCAAAGCATTTAACATAAATTTGCTCATCTCTAAGACAGCAAACATAGAGAGGCTTTATAGAGTTGGAATTTCTTTTTGTGGGAAAAAAAAGAAAAGACAAGTTTTGAAGATGCTGGAGCAAAAGCACTTAAAAAATCTCATGAAGTTTTGCATCCAAAAGAGCAGCAAAAAGAAACCAAAATGACAGTGGGCAAATCGTGTATGGCCCCACGTGCTGGACACAGGAGGACGGTAGTGTACCTTGTATTGGTATTACAGAAATGGTAAAAAACAAGCAAAAAAATAAATAATTGTGTTTTAATGGGTTCATTGAGTGTTAAGTTTGGTGAACTGACAGACTATTCAAAATCCAAATAGCTTTACTTTTCTGTTCACTCCACTTAAATAGGAATATGTAATACTAGCTTGGACAGAAATTAAATATAGGTCAAAGTAAAATATCAGGATTTATAATTTAGTTTCTATCCCTGAATACTGCTTTTTTACCTACAAAAACTGTTTGTCTCTCCCTTGAAAAAATTATATCTCTTTTTCCCATTCTCTTGACACTATTCTTTACACAAGACTGGGGGTGTGTATTGAGTGTGGGTGTATGTAGAACTTTCCAGGTCTTCAAGCAATTTCCCCCCATCCCCCAGAGGATTTAACAACAGTAAGAAATCCATTTTGTGAGCCATAGGTGAACTGTTCTCAGTATCAATTTCTCTCTACTTTCATTATAATAAGTGTTGGGAAAGCATTTTGAAGCTTTGGTATTAGACCAGAATCTGATTGCTTGAAGCACTGCAAAAACACAAAAAGAAAAAGCCTAGCTAGAAGCTCTTGGAGCTATATCCTGAACCCAAGTGAGCATAAAGAGAAAAGAGAAAAATGGGTAAAAAAACCCCACAGACCTTTGCAGTGTAGAATTCAGAAGCTTTCCAAGGGCCTTCTTCACTTCAGTGGATTTCAGCGTTTATTCCCATACCAAATATTCCTATTTGCACAGTGGAATTGCTCACATTTGCAGGTTAGTAAACTACAGCATAGTCCTAAAAACTGTTGCTTTATGGTAGAGTGAAGCATTTTTCATCAAATCTGGCCCCTCATAAATAAAACATTAGGTCTGATTTTTAATTTTTTTTTTAAATAAATGACAAACAATAGAGCTATTGTCCACTCAATACCATTCTTACACCAAGAGCCTTTCATATTGACAGCAGCACCTTAAAAGTGCTTTGATCTATGAAGGATCAAATATCTTTGTTTCCTATTAACATAGCTCGCTCTCCCAATAGAGCACAAAGTATTTCTGATAATGGCACTCTTATTACGATAATTAGAAAAAGATTGTTCAGCTCTATTTCCCCCTTAGAGCTCCCTGGCAAATTTCTCCTTTTGTGTCATTCAGATTTTCTACCCCAAATACCTCTGTCATAAGGAAAAAATTTTGAAGTTTC
Organism: Sturnus vulgaris; assembly: GCF_052056855.1. NCBI lineage: Eukaryota > Metazoa > Chordata > Aves > Passeriformes > Sturnidae > Sturnus > Sturnus vulgaris. The sequence continues at coordinate 15,907,707 of NC_142247.1, forward strand.
ACATTTTATGGCTCAGAAGTTTAGGCTGCCAATGTGACGTTAACCAGTCATTAAAAGATTCAGAAGAAGGATCCAGACTAAAAAGTAAGCCATCACCTTTTAAAAATAATGTATTTGTAATGTATTTTTTAAATGTGAGTGAGATTTTCAATAAATCTTTTTCAATAGATCTTTTAATAAGGTAGCAGAAATGTGCCCTGGCTCTATTCGCAAGGGAGACATGAGAAAACACTCCAGGAAAAGGGATTTGAGGGTGTAATATGACCAGAAGCAGAATTCGCAGGATAGATGACAGACAGAGGAAGATACTTGCTAAGAGAGTATTCCCAGACATCTCATTGGAAACTTAGATTTCTTACTTTGTGTTGCCCTGCAATACTCAGCCTTTTGCCTCTTCTATCAGGGATGTAGCTCTGAGGTCGCAGGCAGTCAGGGCTGGATGAAGGAAGTCAGCCTTTTTTGCCAGGCACTTAGTGCCACCATGTGCCCAAGTGTGCCTCACTGCTGCTGGGAAACACTCCTTTTCCTTTTCAGTTCCTGGTTCAGCGAGTCCTCCCTTTTCTGAAAGGCTCAGAGGGACAGTTTGAGAAAACTCCCTGTGCAAATTTGAGGAATTCTGGCAGAAGGCATGTTTCCAGCCTCTCCCACCATGGTGGTGGTGGAGATGGACAAAAGGCTGGCAGTAGAAGCCCCTTGGCTTCAATGGTTTTCCAGTCTGAACCAGAGCATACTTGATCAGCAAGGTGGCTGCAAGTCATAGCAATAGCATAGCATGCAGAAGGGAAACAGTCAAAGAATAGATCAACTGATAAACTTAAATCTGTGTCTTGCCCAATTGCATTAATACAACCAATGCTTCTGGAGTCTCTGGCACAAATCCAATGGTTTAGAGGGATGGAGTCCAGGGGGTACGTTTAGTTATCAGTGTGTCCAGCAGAACTGGATGCAGTATATCCAAGGAAACTAGGTATACTTCTTGACTTTCCTTAGAGATTTTTTAGTCCACTCCATTGTTTCAGTTGCCTGAAATCTAGGAAACACAAAACCCAGTGCTGGGTGAGGCCCAGTAGCCAGCCCCATCAATGGGTGCTTTGTGACTGGATCAAGGCTTCTTGACCCCAGGTTTCTATGGATGATTGTGCAGCCATTTCTACATATTACAACTTGGGACTTCCACTACATCAAAAATCAGTGTTCAGTACACAGAGTGAACTCAGTACTGGCATTGTACCTTCATGTTCTGTGCCCATCTAAGTGCTAGTTGAGAAGGCCAAGCTGAAACGGTTTTTATTGCTCCATTTCCACAAATGCTTTTCATTACATAAAGCCTCTGGACTGCTTAGTCGAATTGGGCAGGAAAAGAGGCAGAAGGACACACAAAAATAATAATCAAGCTTAACCTTTGATCTCAGTTCATCTGATAAAGCCCTGGCACAAGGCCTTCAAAAATAACTCAATATACAACTCTGGAAGGATTATGCTGAACAAGTGATAAAAGCACATGCTTTATTTTCATTGGCACTTTACAGACCCTGACCTTCTCATGTGCTGATTTCAGACAAAAAACATTTACTTTTTGCCTCTTAGATGAATTCCCTTTCATTTCCCTATCATGTAATTATAAATCCACTTACATTATATATGGTGTGGCATCTTTCTCTCTCCACAATAATCTCCAGACAATCCATCAGATTATGCTAAGGCTTTACAGTCAGAAAGTCATGGAAGCAGGACTTCCTGCTTCTAGAGACAAAACTACTCCACTGAGCTGGTGCACAAGCACCACATGCCAGTCCTCCTCGGAATTTCTCAGCTGAAGCAAACAGATGCACTCTAAAATGCATTCTAAAACCCAGTTCTTTGCAGTCTGAACAAGATTGTTACCCATAATTCAGTCTTTGGCTTTATCCAAGTCTCCTAGTTTGGCTTCTGACAACACAGCACTCTAGTATGCACCTGCTGCAGGTGTTGCTATACACCATCTCCTGCATCCATCATTAAACCCTCTGCACAGACTGCACAGCTCTCTTCAAGCATAGCCCCAGCTGTCTTAAGACTTTTGTGCTAATTTTTTAACCATGGAGTTTGTCCTCTGAGTAGAGAGATTCTTCGTTGATCCTCTCTCAATCTTTAGAAATTACCGTATCACACCTGTAATTGCACAGTTTGGAACCACTGCCTTTTGAAAGCATTCTTCAGTCTTCTTGGTCTATGTCTAGTGATGTAAAGAATGTACTGCCACTCTTTCCTGCTGTCCCAGCAAAAGTTGTCAGACAAAGTTTGACTTGACTGTACAGTTTTGAACAGTGCAGCTCATGGTGTTAATCTTCCTATTGAAATCTATCCAATTTATCCTGGCAGAGAAAGGTGCATTAAGATCTCTTCTAGAAGACGAAGGAAATTCACAGAATGTTTCAAAGTCCTGATTTTGGCTGGGGTATAGTTAATTTTTTTCCTGGTAACTGGTACGGTGCTGTGTTTTGGATGTAGTATGAGAATAATGTTGCTAACTCACTGGTGTTTTGGTTGTTGCCAAGTAATGCTTATACAAAGTCAAGGACTTTTCAGCTTCTTGTGGTCAGTCAGGACACAAACTGGCCAAATGGATATTCCAGACCATATGGTGTTGTGCTGAACAATAAAACTGTATCTGGTTGGGATAAGGGGGTCTCTGTTCAGGGATGGGCTGTGCATCCATTAGTGAGTGATGAGGAACTGCACTGTGCATCACTTGGGAGTTTGGGTAGGAGTTTTGGGGGGAAGTGGGTTATTTCTCTTTTTGTTTCCTCACTTTTCGTTATATCATTATAATTGTTAGCATATTGTATTTTATTTTAATTATTAAAGCTACTATGTTCCTAAACTTAAACTGTTCTTACACTAACCAGCCGTTTTACCCTCTTCCCGATTCTCCTCCCCTTTGCACCAGGGAGGGAGGGGGTGTGCGTGAGCAGTTGTGTGGTACTGGTTTGCTGGCTGGTGTTAAACCGTGACAGTCTGTTTTTGGTGCCTGACATGGGGCAATGAAGGGTTGAGATAACGACAAATATGATTAGAACATGATAGAACAAACCTGTTATAAACATTCATTATTAATAGTCACTGATCACAATGTTGATTTACTTGTTCTCAGAGCTGTTGTGCTTGTTATCTCAGTTGCATCATGTTGTACTTTAATGCTGGCTTATGATATGACAGAATTGCTGGTTATGAAACGAATCCGTTATTTGTACCAGCACTGCTGTCATCTTTGTACTTTGTGAGCCATCTATTGGAAACTATTCGTTATATATTTTACCTTTTCTCCTCAGAGACCCAATCCATGGGAGAAACATCTCCATTCGTCTTCATCTTCTCCTCCAGACTAATTACCACAGCTCTTGCAAATTTCAAATATCATTGGGATGTTTAAACCAGCATGGTTTTATTGCTGTGTCTTCTGACTGCGTTCCAGCTCTTGTTGAACAACCACTTTAAAAACCACCCAGAGATCTCTGCTGAGATTGGACAGCTCTGAGAGGACGGGGGTGTGGGATAATGTGGGCAAGTGCCTAGGACAGTGGGTACATCCAGCATTCTGGAACTTCCCCCTGAACAAGTGCAGGATCCAGAAAAACTGGGAAAATACTTGGAAAAAGGATGCCATCAGCCTGGCAATTCCAGAGAGACACAAATCACTGCAATGTGCTGGGTCCTGGCCCAGGCCTACCGAGCCCAGCTCAACACTATTCAGGATCCTCAAAGGAAAAGAATCTCCCTGGGTTTGATGACAAAGTGACAGACACTGCAGCTACTCTAACCCTGGCCCCAGGTCCTGAACCAGAGCACCAACCCCTGCCAGCATCAGTCACCCCTTTTCACCAGAAGAAATGGACACAAGAGAGCTCGTTTAGTAAAGGAGAATAATGCAGGGCCATCACAAGAACAGGAGGAAGAGGCAGAACAAGAGGGAACCACTCAATCCCTATCCCTGAGAGAGCTGTGGGATATGCAAAAGATTTCAGCCATCACCCAGGTGAGCAGGTCAACACCTGACTGCTCAGATGCTGGGTAACAGGGCTGGGAGCCTGGAATTAGAGGGTAGGGAAACCAAGCAGCTGAGATCACCTTCTGAGCTCTGGAACACCTGGAATATATTGATGATGTCCTCATGTGAGGCACTAAATAGCAGAATCTTTTGAGAAAGGAAGGAAAATACTAAAAACTATTATATATTATTAAACTTTTCTTATCTCAGCCCATGGATTTTACCTTCTTTCCCATTTTTTCCCCAACCCAATGGGAAAGGGAGCAGTATTAGCAAGTGGCTGTGTGGTACTTGGTTGCTGACTGGGATTAAACCACAACACAGAGGGTGAAGAAAGCCTCAGGAGGGAAAGGTGAGAGCTGATGTGATTACAGAAAAGTAGGTGTTAAAAAAATTCCACATCACATAAAATCACAACTAAGACTTCCTTATGGAAGCTAGCAGAAGCAGTTCTTCTGTCTTCCTACTCACGCTGTATTAACCCTGGTCAATACAAGAGAAAATAATCGCTGCCCTCAAGACCCATTCTTAAAAGTTCCCCAACCACCTTTCCTCAGCCACATAGTTTTCTCAAACTGACCAGAAAACCTAACTCCAAGGATCACAAATGAAAGTCAGATTGACAGCTGTCATGGAAATAGAGATAGAAATCAATAAGGATTATTATCTCATGGAGCAGTTCCTCACAGATCACCTGTGGCCATCACATGCCATGGCAGCAGTGAGAAATTACTTTAAAATCACTATATTTTCCAAAGATGCAGTTTTTCCCAGCTCACTCTGAATCAAGTCACTTACACAACAACATCACTGTATTTTCTGTGCTATTTTCTGCTAGATCAGGTCTTCCTGACTGCACTGAAAGGTTTCTTCCCATTTCATCTTTGTCAACATTTTACTGAGCCATCACACAGTCACTGCTGCCAGCACCCCAGGTGCAGCAGTGCAAACTTTATGGTGGCATTTTATGCTCCTTTTAACAGAGAACAAACAGACACATCGGTAATTCATTGCTAACAGCTTTACAAGGTTTAAGTTTCAGTTACAGGCCATACTCTGCTTTATTATCTGCTACTCTGGTAGGACAATAACAAATAGTTGCATGCAATAAAAAAGAAAAGTAGCAGTTAACGTTTATACCCTCTTTTAAGCCAAATTTTGATCTTGGGCTCCTTGCAAACATTAAGCCACCTTACAGATAAGGATAAGCTGACACTCCTGCTCTGTTCTGGAAAACAAACCTTTTCTGCTCTCGCCTCCTTTTTGACCGTTTGTTAAAATCAATGATAGGATGCTCCTCAGTCTCAGGTGAAATGGCAGGTCATGTAAGGACACAGTCCAGATTCCCCAGGTAGGATGCAGCTCACTGCCCTGTAATTCTGAACGACACTTAATGGGATGTGAACTGAAATTACCTGTGAGGACGAAAAGGCTTAGTGAAGGTTTGACCAGCATAAGGAGAGATTCAGGCTCCCCAGGGAAGTGGTGGAGTCACCATTCCTGGAAGTGTTCAAAAAAATGAGTAGACTTGGCACTTTGTGATACAGTTTAGTGAGCTTGCTAGTATGAGGGCAAAGGTTGAACTTGATTTTGCAGGTCTGTTCCAACCTTAACCATTCAATGTGAGCGCTCTGGAACCTCACAGACGCAAACTAATCTCACAGAACATTTAAAGCAAAATCCAAGAGAAAAGGAAGCCAAGGAAAAACACATCTTTCATTATCTACACTATCTTGACCTTGGGTATATTGTGAAATTGGGTCCAAGCATCCAACTGGACACAGTATACATGCAGGACAGCAACACAGACCAGTGAATGTATGGGGGTTTGGGCTATATTAGGCTCTTCAGCGAAGCTGCAGTATATAGAAGTTTTCACAGCTCCTTTTCACTTAGCTCGTCTGAAGCTTATGTGAATTTCTGATGTTTGGTGAGATATTGCCACTTTGAGAAGTTAGCTACCCCTTCAAGTAGTAGTTAGTGAGCACAGCAATAGCAGTACAGGTGCACAAGGGATATGCCTGAAGGATTTTGAAAGCAAGCCCGTTCTACACCTTCCCCTCCCAGAGATGAAGCAAGGTCTCAAACACCTGCTGCACAAGATAAACACACCTCCTTTGTCTTCTCAATTTAAACCATTAATTTCTCTGTTTCTGACAATCATCTTAACGAAAACTTACAGAGAGTTTAAAAAAAATGCTAAAATATAACTTTTATCCAGAATTAATAAAGCCATGCAGGAAGTCTCTATCTCACTGCAATCAGTGCACTGACTACATAAAACAAAAGGTGCAGCAGGGGAACATCTCAAAAAAATCCATTAAAGGCACTATGAAGTCCATAGCTATTTCTTCAGCTCCTATATATATAAAAGTAAGAAGTATTTACAAAGTTAGACAAGTGCAGAAGATCACACATTCACACTCTGCCTCAGCCAGAGATGCTCAGAGAAGACCAACACTGCTGGCCTGGCCCTGTGCTTTTTGCCCTTGACTAAAGGAGCATAGAGACAACTAGGGTGGAAGGCAAAGTTGCTAAGACAAAGGTGGTGAAAGCTAACAGGTTTATGTACACCAGGAACATGACAGCATCACAAAATCACTAGAGCTGGAAGGGATCTCTGGAAATCACCTGCTCCAAACCCCTGCTCAAGCAGAGACATCTAAAGCCTGTTGTCCAGAACCACGTCGATGCAGTTTTTTAATTTCTCCACTATTGCTCTGGCCACCTGTGCCAGAACTCAGTCACTTTCACAGTAAAAAAAAGTGTCTCCTGATATTTACCCAAAACCTCCCACATTTCAGTTTATGCCCAATGGTTCTAGCTCTGCCATTAGGCACCACTAAGAAGAGCTTAAGAGCTTGGCTCTTTACATGCTCCTGTACACACAGAGAAGCTCTTCACCTGAGATTTCTTCAGGCTGAAATGTCCCAGCTCTTGCAGCATTTTCATATATGTGGGATGTCCACACATTATTCACCTGTGTAGCCACTCAGTGAGCTCTCTTCAGTAACTCCATACCTCTTTTGAACTGAGAAGCCAGAGTAGGATGCACGGCTGCAGGAATGGATTTGCCAGTGCTGATGAGAAGGCTCACCTGCCTGGAGCTGCTGGTCATGATTTATCTAATGGAGTACAGGAGGGGGGCAATGGCCTTTGCCACAGCTGTCCTATGGTAACAAGCAAGCACTAAAATAACCAACACCAAACGTGAGTAGTAGATTGAATGTGGATTTGCATGAAGATAAACAAAACACTGATTTCCATTTATTCTTCCTAATAAATGCAGCTGAATGCTTTGCTCATGCTGATGTGCCTTTGCAAGAGCCAGGAAATGAAAAATACTGTAGTGGGAGTAGTTTGGTTCAGTACTATTAAAGATCTAGACTTTATTTCCACAGAGACTTAAAACTAAAGACCAAATAATCAAACCACCTTTCATAAAGTAGCTGTTCTGAGCACAGAACAAGTAGCAGCATAACTTTATGGTATAAATTACTGTGCTTTCCCCTTATTTTTCCTCTTAAGCCACTAGTTACTTTACTTGATTGACTGGAATTATCCTTTATTCACAGTTCTTCACCACCATTGCCTGTAATCAGAAATTGCTTGTAGAACAGAAGTTATTACGATCACTAATTTGAAAGAGAAGTAGGTAGATTTAATTAATACTTTTGGTAAATGTATGGCTTCCTGGTAAATAATTAATGAAGTTTTGCAACTGATAGCTAGAAACCCCCTAATTTCTGGAACAAAAAGCCCTCTTACTAGAATATCAGAGCCTGGAGAGACTCTGTGCAGATCTGTGGAATCACTGACTCTTTCCTGGAACTTGTACAGTACTCAGCAGAGCAGTGCACTTTTCTTTCTTGGTTAAAAAAAAAAAGGACCATACAGCTTCTTCATACTTATTCATTTCAGTTTTTAAATTAACAATTCCTATTATGATCAGCCACTTTTACATATACATCAAGCAAGATTTCTGATGGAAATCAGAACACTGTGGGCTTTTGGTTTCCCCTTCCCTATGTCCAAGTATGTTGAGAAGCCATTAAGGCAGAGTATACATGATTAATCCCTGATGAAAATGTAAAGCTTAATGTCTCCTTTGTAAAGGTGTTTTGCTATAAAGTCACTGTACAGCAAAGGAAGAAAGGTCAGGAAGTAACAGGGCAGCCCTAAGCACAATAGGAAACTAACATAAGGGTCATACAGGGCAGCATTACAAGTGCTCTACCCCTTGGCAGCTTTTCCATTTTTAACAGTGGAATAGGTAAAATGGTATCCCACTTAAAAAAAAAAAATTACACTGCTGCAGAAAAATATAAACTGCTTATCTGGAAAATTTTAAAGACAAACCATGAAAAAAAAATTTTGGCTAATCTAAGTAGGACAGCATTCATCAAACTTAAGGGGGTTTTGAACAGAAAAACTGAATATTGCATTTGTGTGGTGTGTGTGCCACATTAAGTCTGAAAAAAAAATCAGGATACCACCCTACTCCAGTAAAGAATGGGTTTAAGTCAGTTTTCCAATATTGATTGTGTAGTCTGCAGGAAAACTTGTCCATTAAAGTGAGTACCTAAAGTTTTATATTTAAGCATGAATTCTAAAACGAAGTATGAGTTGTTTAAAAGGACTTAAGGGGCAGAAATTTAAGAGAGCTGCTTCATGTTTAGCTTCAGATAAAGTAAGGGGTTTGAAAGTTACTGAAAACAATGTCACAAACTACTTAGCCTCACTCTCTACCATAGAGATGACTCATTTACTGGCATTTACATCTTAATGAAACACCTATGCAACATGTACTACAGCCACTTTTTGATATGACTTGGCACATATTTAATCTCCCTCTACAATGTACATGTAGCAACTTGGGAAAGTGGGCCTCATTTCAATTAGGGCAAAAAGGACAATATAAAATGCATTTTCCTTTACTGAAGTAGTATTATTGATAACAATAGTTGTTAAAGGAGAAACAACTGTGTACCTGAGGCAAGGGGATGAAAAAAAACCCAAGGGGATAGTTATTCTATAATCACAATAGGCAGCTCAACCACATTTGTGTATCTCTTGATCAAAATAACAAAAGACAACAGATTTTTTTTTAAAGGTCAGCTTGTATTGAAGGTATCTCTGTAAAAACACCTGTAATAGTGCAAAGTAGTACCAAAACAAAACAGATAAATATCTTTCTTTAAACTGTTAAACTTTATTATAAATTAAAATTTCTTTACAAAAAATTGCACATAATTGACCACTCTTAGGTTCTGATGCACTGGCATTTGCAAAAGTTTCTTTAATCTTCAAGTTTAATAGTCTCTGCCATGAGTCCAATGCAGAAAAGGGCAGTAAGCAACCCTCTTAGAGCCTTCAAGTGCAAGAAGCATACTTGTGGCCACGGCAGTTACACTTTCCTTAAGAGCGGCTGCTTTTGTTTTAAATCCTGTAATGAAAAAGTCTCAAAAAAGGTTTAAAAAAGGAAAAACCCAAAATGGACTAGTTGCTTTTTACTGTAAACACAGCCCAGTAAATTAATCCCAAACACATATCTCTCAGGCATCAGCGAGAGTGTCAAGTGAATCAGGAACAGCAAAACAAAGAAAACAGTAAATAAAAAGAAAACATAAAAAAATAAAGTCTGTCATTTTGATTAACTATACTTACGTAGATGACGTTATGAGAATCTGGCAGGGCCCAGAAGCAAGGCCAGACAGGGAGTTCATGTTTCCAGAGGAAGGTCATGTTAATTGTTTCCAGGTTCAAGGAAAGCAGACTGGAGACTTGATATGCTCAGCAATACTCATCTGCCTTACATAGATCTTAGGGCATGGATCAGCCTGAAGAATCATTCAACTGATTTTGGCATTTTATAGGACTTATGGCTGACCATACCCAGCGTTCAGTGATTCTTGTTTTCTGTTCTGTAAGTGTTTAAATTTAAAAGCTCATCTAGGCTGACTCCAACCTCTTGGCACTTGGAAACTAGTTTTCTCAGGTTATCAGTTTTACCTCCTCCTGATGCTTCAAACAAGAGTTGCTGAAAGAGATGGGGAAGCAGATATAAGATTTAGCCAGAGCCTGAGCATCACCACATCTATGGATATGGGATATGCAGAGAATTTATATGAAACCTCAAACTTAATCATAAGGAGAAAACATTACATCTTTCCACAGTGTTGCACATAGAGGTAACTTCTGAAGGGCTCTCTGATATAAATGATGGACCTGTAAAATAAAGGCAAGTATTAAGTGTCAGCAGAATTTCATGAACTCAAAATGAATTATCTGAAGCACAAAAATCTCTTGCAATAATTTAAAAAATAGTTTTGAAATCAAGCATTAAATTGATACTAAAAGCAAAGGCAAGTTTATGTCTGACCTTAATTCTGACCCTTGTATGAACATGATTAGTTACATGAGGACCTGCTATTTTTCTTCACAAGATTCTTGCCTCATTCATTGCACAGGATGGAACACATTCAGGGAATGAAGCAGCTTACTGAGTATTTCTTTCACCACTCAATATGTAGTCTCAAGTCTTGTTTATTGCATATCATCACAATCCTGCAATGAAAATAACTGTTTCATGGGCTTTTTTCCTTCAGCATCTATCTATGCCTTAACAATCAGTATGAGTCTTTGCCACTCTCAAAAAAAAAAAGGTTTTATCATTTTATGGTTCAAAATAGAGGACCAAAATATTTAATACTAGTACTTACTCAAGTGTCCTTCAACTACTGGTATCTTAAGTCCTAACTTCAATCAGAATCACTAGGGGAGGTATTTGGTGGCATTTTAAATACTTGTACCCATTTTCATATTCTTTTAACAAACCTTTACATGACCTCTGAAGGAAATAAATGACAGGTTCTCCAGGAACAGGAAATCCAGAATCTGAATCACAATTCAACTTTAAACCAATATCCTACTTGTTTACTAGAAAATCCAGTTATCTGGAACAATCACTGATTTGTGTAAACAGTTTTAAGTGCTCACTACATCCCAGACCAAAACCCTGACAAAAGCCCAACTGCACTGTATGTGACTACTTAAATGATTTTACCACATACCATATAATTAGTGAGGTGGTTGCAGAAGAAAACCACAAGATTTCTTCTGGGTGTAATCCAGCTACAACGTTTCACATACGCCTTGATTTTAATTGGCTCGTTTTCTTTAAGGGCCCTCTTTTTTATGCATTTGACATACAGTTTTCTAGCCAAATACAGTTCTTTTCAGTCACCAGCCTTACTATAGGCAGTGTCTTAAGATGTAGTCCATCTAATACAATGACTGAAGCAGGGATCTGTGACTAATTACAGATTACACCAAACCATCAACACAGAGACAGAATTAAGGTTGAATAGGCAATCCAGCCTTTGATATCTCCTGACTTTAAGCTATTTCATCTAACAAACCAAGTTTTTCTGCTCAGGGGGTGTTCTTTTTAAACATTCTAGGAGACCATAAAAAAAGGAAAGAAAACATTTCATATGTGAGTCTAACAACAGCCATGCTACCCTTTATGGATCAGTTAAGGCTTTAATACTGATTCAGAAGCCTGCTGACAAAAAAGAAGGATGCTAAAAGTAAGTCACTACAAGATGACAGAAAATCAGATATAGCAGAGAAGTAGCTCAAATACCACAAGCAAGTGATGAGTCACAAATCCAGGGCCTCATGACAGCCCCCATCCTCAAATACACAGCATCTTTTCACAGGTGGATGAGTATTTTGAAGGTGACAGCAACAATATCAGGAAGATCATTCTGCTTGAAAAGTGATGTAGTTGCTGTGCCAAAAAACCTCTTCTGTGTTTGTAAATAGAATGATATTTCCCTATCCTAAGTACTAATAAGAAAGCCTATTATTTTTGGAAAAAAGGAACTGGGGTATCTTGTGTGGTGAGGAACTAAGGAAACTCTTTCCATACACTAGTTTGGCAGACCCACCCTTCCAACTACTTCACAGAGTCAAAGAGTAATTTCAGTTGGAAGGGACCTTATAGATCATCTAGATAACAAAACCCATGTCATGGGCAGAGACATCTTGCACTAAACTAGACCAGGCTCCTCAAAACCCCACTCAGTCTGGCCTAGAAACCTCATCCCTGGAAGCAATCCACAACTTCTCAGGGCAACCTGTTTGTGTCTCACCACCTCACAGGGAAGTTGTTTTTCCTAATATCCAATCTAAACCTCTGCTCAGTTTGAAGCTCTTCCCTCTTGTCCTAGCATGACATGTTCTTGCAAAAAGTTTATCTCCAGCTCTCTTGTCCACTTCTAAAGATAGTCATTAGCATCTTCCAGCATGAGTCTTGCTTCCCTCTTCTAGAACTTCAAATACTACAATCTCCTCCAGGTAAAAAAAAATTAAATGGGAGAAGAATACAGCCTTCCCAATATGGGAAAGCTACACAGAAAGAGCATGCACTCATTATAACCTCAACTGTCAAAAACATTTCTCACACTTGAGGCACATGTTTTGGTGTTTATAATAAAGAACATTTCAACTAACTAGAAATCTTGGATATACAAGATTACCACTGCTTTGGATAAAGCCAAAGTATGAGAAGTTTTATAGAATTTCATAATTATTCATTTTAGTACACTGCGTTGACTTACTTCTCTTTGTCCCTTTAGAAAGCATTCGGCAGCAATGGCTCTGAGGAAAAGAAATATATAAAAACATTTATTCTTGAATTATTTTAAATGCCATTAATGGCATAATACTGACTGTGGAATGGAATTACTAATTCCTTGAGAAGAAACTAACTTCCAATGAGGTTAATCTATTGTGAAAATATAAAAACAGCCATTTTTTAAAAACAACCTTACATGAGCAAGACATTTCAGTGGTTCCCCATTATGAACAAACACTGAAGAAAAAGATCAGTTCAGCATCACTGGATAATGGAGAATACTGCTATTGTGATATATAAAGGGGAGGGGTAGAGAGGGGGAGACAGAAGTCAATAGTTGAATTTAAAAAGGCAACTTGTAAACACATCATTCATATTTATCTGCATAATATCAATTCACTTAAGTTTTCCCAAGAGGGAAATTTCATTTCTTATTTTAAAGAAGTGACAGTACCTCTGTCTGCTATAATGAACAGTTACTCTCTAAATAATAAGCTAATGAAAGAGAAGCTTCCAGTGCAAGCCCAATTGGAAGGACATTTCAGATTTACCTTTGTGAAGTAAACCTTACAAACAAAAGCAATAGCTATGAAAACAGATGTATGACTGTTGCATTACATTTTCCAGATGGCCAGGCATGTTGGGATATTATATGTAAACATCTTGGCTTGTAGTTTCAGAATCTGAACGTTGCTCTCCTCCCAGTATCGCAGAAGCAGTCTGTAAAAGGCATTCATGAGAAAGGAACACTGCTCTAATCGCTTGGAACAGTAAAGCTATCCAAAGATACAAACACATAACACAAAATATATCTAATCTGAGTCAAGAGCTGCATGTAAGAAAAAGCCCAAGCCACCATATACAACATTGATTTGATCATGCTCTCAGAACAAAACAAGTAAAGATACACTTTCAGAGAATAACTAAGAAGTGTGAAATCAGAGAGAAAACATGGTCTTGGTGTATTACAAGATTACAAGTGGATTCACTTTTAGCATACACAAGGTAATTGCATATTTGAAAAGTTAGTTTTCAAATTAGTTTTATAGTATTGGAGCTAGGGAACTGTTCAGTCAGTTCTCACCCATTTCATGCAGTATCAACATGGTCTAAGGGAGCAGCAAGTTCGGTCTAGACCAAATCACAACTTGGTTTAAAATGAAGCCATTCAACTTCATGTGCCAAAGGCAGGGGTGTCACACTGTCCCCATGCCCACAACCACACATGAGGCTTGCTTTGAGTTCTTTGGGGGTCACTGTTGATGATGAGCAGTGTTTCGGGACTTTTTAGTATTATTCAATTATTCATGCTTTCAGTGCACCTGAACACAGTAAAATATGGACACTAATCCTGGCAGAGCACATTTTGAAATACTGTTTCAGTAAGAGCCAGTGCAACATTTACATTAACTGACTGTTTGCCATCAGATTTCCTTTAAATTATGATTTTTCATTGCTAAATAAATGTTAAGTTAAGCCACTGTTATAGACTGATATATCCATTTTTCTCTCTTCTGGAAACTATGCTTGTAATAGATCATCAAGTAACAAAAAGATTTTAATATATATCTGACGTTTCTCTACCCACTTGAAATTTTGACCATTTGTAGTCATCACATACAATGCAGAATTAACTTCTGTATAATTATAACCTGTCTGTAGCTAGAACAGAACATTGCCAAATCTAAGATGGAGATGATGTCAGAAGTAACAATACGCCTTGAGCAACATGCATTAATAGAGGAACAGTTTTACTTCTGCAGTAGAAAGTAAATCATGCATATCTTGCACAAAAAACAATAGTCATGTTAACTGCCTTGACTTAATTAAATGTATTTTTACATACCTCAGTGCAAGTCCAGGATTAGTAGGCATGGTAGAACAAAACCGTTCCAAGGTTTTGGAATGCTGAGATTTTGGAATGCAGCTCAAATAAAAAAGAATTACCTGTAGAATTCGAATTATAAACATTAATCCACTCTATAGGCATTATTTTGCTAAGAATAATGGTATGACAAACTATGAACACTATGACTAACATGAGTTGCCACCTTCAAACCTTATCCCTCAAGGGTACAGAAATCAATTTGTATAACATGAATTTAGTGTCAAATTGCTAGCACCATCTATTTTAGTCCTATCTAGCCTGCATTTGGTACATAAAGATAAATGCACTGCTTGTTAGCAAAATGGAATCCAAGATTTCTATAAGCTTTATTCTATCTGTAAAAGTGCTCAATCTTTTTCTCCTACTTTATTTCTTCTGTTTCTCAACCATTATCATTTCTATGATCAAATCTGTTTCCATCTGCCAGTGGTACAGGTCGGCAGCTCTTGTGTAATCATATCTTCCTTCCCTTACCTATTTTCTCTAGAAAAAAAAAAACATTTTTCATTACCATGCTGTAAAGTCTCTCTTTGCATTACAGGACCTTTATTTGCAAAGGTCACTGCTAATACTCTTCTGCTCAAAAGACTACTATATTCAGACACCTCCTTCTTTTTCTAGCTTTCAGTGTTCATACACTGGTGCTATACTCAAACAAATAGATTATAGATACCTGCTAACAGGTCATCAGCCTCTTTGTTAACTGAAACTGTCCACAGACACGTTTTTACCTTATTATGAAACTCATAATTGGTCCAATAATCAGCAGTACTAAATGGAATTGGGTATCGTGTGGGGACTGTCACCAGACATCTATTCACTAGATCAGTAAAAAGCTTGAATTCTTGAACTTTGTTGGTGGATTCAACAACTTTGCTATTGAGAAAAACAAGGTAACTGGAAGAAAAAAAAAGAAAAGAAAAAAAGATGGTTCTGGTAGCGTTCACTTAATAGTTAAGATTAATTAACTTTCTTCCCTTAGTAACTTACTCCAACCAAATGCTCTGAACAGTTTCCTGCTGCATCACTGCCCCCAGAGCTGCTTCATAAGCATCCAGTGCTTCACCAACACTTGCGTGAAGAGACTGGCACAAACTGTTTATATAAAAAGAAAAACTGTTGTATGTCATAAACAATACGTGTAATTTCAGATTAAGAGTAAGACAGTTAAGAATTTCCCATTCTCAGATCCAGTAAAAAAACAGTATTTTCAATTTAACAGTATCATGGACTAATTTATCACTCATTTTATAAGAATGGGTTAAGTCTCAAAAGCAGGTTATAAGGAATAATAACCATGAAGTTTGAAATGCAATCCTTAGTTTGTAATATTTATGTCTTCTACTCTTGTAAAGTACCCTTTACTAATCCTTCTAATAGAAATGCTCCAATTGCTACAGAATGGAGACAAGTCTTCAGTTTCCATTTGGAAAGCTTCAGAACAATACATTTTGCAGTCCAATTAAAGCCACTTGAGAAATAGTATCAGTCTCTAGCAACACAGTTAGTATTTTGAAACAAACATTACCAGGATCTGGTGTAGAAACATACTGATTGTGTCAGAGGAAGAAAAATCCTAACAAGAGGGGTCAAAACTCCCCCCCCTTCATTTTGTTTAACAGCTTCACAAAGAAACATACAGTTAGACCAACACACAAGACCTCACCAGAGACAGGAGCAGACACATTCTCAGACCAAGACACAATGAAAACTCCATATTTCATGTAACAATGAAGAAAAGACTTTCAGTAAGTAACGAGGGGGGGAATCTAACAACCTCATTAAGGAGGAGTATACAGAAACATAAAAAGTAAGATAGGGTTGACCTTGGTACCTTGCTACAGAAATCTCTTGACTAAAGTCACATAATCAGTGGCTGATTCTACTCCTGCTTTCCCCAGGAATTCTAAATCACCCATTTGCTACTCTTTCTAAAATAGTGCGCATATACATTTGTGTGCAAAGACACACTTGCATGCACACACAAATGATCTTTCCAAGTAAAACACTGTTACAAGACCTTTTAAGGCTTCACTGATTTCAATCTATTTTCAGCTGGTAAAAGTGATCTTTTATGTTTTTTGTCCTCCATACCTGAAGAAAGGAAATATACATACGTAGGCCCAGGTACCTAGACACTTACTGCAGCAAAACTCAAACAGAAAAACACTCAATTATTAGCTCTGAAAGTAATTTAGGTACTTATTTCAAGAACACTTACTTTCCCTCTTAGAAGCAGGTGCTAAAATACAGGAGAATCTGAGCTTAAGTCAGGGTACCTTATGACTAAATAGTGACCTCAAGTGTCTTAGTAACAATACTTCTACTGTGTAAGTGACAAACCCAATGCGTAGCTTGTCAAGAGGTATTTTGTTAAAAAAAAAAAAAAAACTTAAAGGTATTTAAGTTGGTAGTAACAGACAATGCAAAAAAAAAAAAACAACCAAAACCAAAGATCATCTTGATATAAGGTTTAGATCAAATTTTCTTGAAAACCATACATTTTACCTGTAAGTTGTCCACCAATTAAAAACAATAAGCAACAGTGTTGAAGAAGTTCTGAGGAGTCCTCACTCAGTATGTGAAGCAGTATCATCCTTGCCCTTTTACTTATCTGAAAAGCCAAATAGCTACTTGTGAAGACTGACAAACCCAGACTATGAAATGGTAAACTTCTTAAACAGTCTAAGCCAGCACCTCAGTAACCACAGTTAGCTAGTGTAAGTTACAGGCAGCTAATAATGTGGTGTCTGGCAGTCCTGTATACTGATGCTATCAAAAGGAATGATGGTAGAAAAAACAAAAAAAAAAGATTGCGTCTACATGACAAAAACATGTTCCTTTACAACCTCTTGCAGAGGAATAGGTCACCCTCTTGCATTACTTTGCTGTGAAGCTTCTCCATGAACAGCTGAAACAATGAGTCAAGGAACTGGGGAGACCAGGACTAAACAGAATGGAAACTTCTGTAAAGTAAAACTATTGTAAAATAAAAAGAGGACAACTGAAAGCCAAGAGAAAGAAAAACACTACTAGTAGCAGCAACCTAAAACAGAAGTAAAACAAACAAAAAAATAATTTACAGATGAACACACCTATTACCATTCCTATAGGTCAGAATTTCTGAAAGATTTCTCAAGTGGAAAATTTAAGTTGACGTGCAACTTAATTTCAAAAATTATCTCCATTGTGCAGCAGGCCAGCAGGTTCTCTAAGGACTGGCCAATATTTTATTCAGAGAATCCAAAGTGATACACCCTTAGGCAAGTAATGAATACTGTGCTTTTGAAAATACAATTTACTCAGACACAATAGCTGTTTCTCAGAAATTCCTGGGAAAATCTCACCAGTAGATCTGCCACAGATAAGGGATTTGCTGGTTAACAACATCATCTGTAAGATGTTCTTTATAGAGAGGAGATGTAAATTCAATTGGCATTGGAAAATTCAAGAGATATCTACAAGAGAAAAAAGTAGTAAACAAGAATAGAATTCTACATGGAAGAATCCTATATAAGTGTAACTTACATGTACTCAGTTACAAAGTCCAGTTCATGAAAAATACTAATGTGCTCTTCCTAGATTTCAGTTTTACTCTACTCAGACAAAATCTGTACAGAAAGCATTACACAGAAATGTAGAAGTAATAAATATAGATGGCATTTACCCTCTCATTATGTACAAAGTTAAATGTTGACTCTCCCCTTCCTTCATAAAATATATCAAGTACATAAACAAACGTAAGCAAGAATAAAATCTAACACCTAACTTAGAGATAAAAACATTTCAAAAGCTCATCTGAATGAGCTTTAGCATGGAAGCCTTTTGCTTAGAAGATCTTCAGAGGCATCTGTTTTGACCATAGGGAAACTTGCAGATTTCAAAACTTCTGTCTTTCAACTAGGTGCTAAAATTCAAGGGGAAAATCATCAGGCTATATATGAAATCTGTATCTTTTCATCAAAAATAATCTAATTAATAACATGCTGGACCTCTTGATGGAGGTCTTTTTCAAGTCCCTAAATAGTGTCTTTTAGATATGCAATTTTAGGCTCCTAGCTTCAGGGGGAAAGAATAAACAAAACCTAATTTGGCATATATATGATTGATTTTCATTGCCCAAATCCAGACATTCGATTTGCTTGCTGCTTTATTTTGAGATGCTTATGGCTTTATAAATTAGTGTCTATGCAAATAAAAGTGTAAACGTTATACCAAATGATCATTCACTAAAGTTTTGGCAAAACATGCCACGCTAAAACAAAGAGTTTAAATTATCACTTAATCACAGATCATCATGCGATTCAAGAAAATGCCAATATTGCCAAAATTTAAATTAAAAAATTATTCTAAACATACCTTAAGAGATCCATGGGACCATGCTGTTGGCATGTATTCTCAAAGAAAGCTGCCACGAAATCTTGTAACAGTGGAAGAATACTGCTCGACTTTTCCTGTTTTGTTGTTTGAGGGGGTTTTTTTTAAATGAAAAAAATTAAAATCAAATGTCAACCTGAATGTGATGCCTTAAGTTTTAGCTTTTGTATTTTCCAGATTCTGAGCTGCATTAGTATATAACTCTGAACTTCATATAAAGCATTAGCAAGTTATCATCACAGTTTGGTTTGACAAAACAATCCTTTTCCAGTCTGAGAACCAAGGACACCATTGCAGCTTTGGACCCAAAAAGTATAAACAACAGTGAACTGAGGAGAGCAATCTGGGAGGATAAGACTTCATAACATGAAGCTGTAATTGGACAATTAACCCCCAAATCAAAATTTATAGAAGTGTGAAAACTCATGACTCGGGAATCTACCTTGGCTGGAGCCATGGTCAGGCTCTTGTACTGCCCAGGGTGCATCCTGTGAAGGCCTTTTTAATAAATACCTACTTTATTCCTTTAACACTGTCCAGCCTCTGTTCTAGGGCAGCCTCTCAAGGCATCAGTGGTAAGGCTAATTTAAGCAAAATAAATAAGTGGTGAGTCTATCTCTGCAATGCTTTGTCTTCATTCTCTCACAAATGAAGTTTAAATGGGGCAGTGAGCAGTAGAAAGAAGCTGAAAAAATATTACAGGTGCACTTTTCCTTTCTGTTATTCTTGCTTAAGGATATTATTTAACAATTAATTAGAACAACCCAAATTGCAAATCTGTGATTTTATGTAATTGCTAAGATTATCATGTCACTTGTCTTGCCAATTATCCTTTTCCTATTTATAGGAAGGTGTACTAGAACATTACAAAATATCACTATGTTGAATCAATTTAATAGGATTTTTAAACAACACACTAACCCCAAACTTTGCAGAGCTAGCCAACCAGCAAAGAAGTTTTCAAGTGAAATATTACCTGTGAAACAAGAAATTTACACAATTGATAAAAAATTTCTGCATTCTGAGGATTCTTCTCAAAAGCTCCAATCCACACATTGTGGGCGTTTTGGCTCTGCTCCATCTGCAAATACAAGGTGGCCAAACTCTCCAAGAGCTGACAGTTGTTAGGGCAGAGCTCCAATAAAGATCTACAAAGTTCTGCAGCAGACTCCCACCTTAAAGAAAAGTAAAGGTTAAGTTTAACAAAAAAGAAAGGAAAAGAAAGAGTCAAGTACTCCAGTTAAGAATGTCTTGAAACAACTTACCTTTCAAGAAGTTTCAGCAAAGCTATCATGTTTCTATAGAGAGGAAAGCATATAGCTATTCTTTTGTCAGCCTGAAGGCTTTCATCAGTACATGTTTTGACTGCATCTTCAAAACAAAAGTAAAAAACGAATCCTTTACACCTCAGTGTCAAAGTTATGTGAAGCCTTAGCATAATAATATGTCTCCTTGAATATAAGGAAAATACATAAGCATGGATAAGGTATTTCTGAGAGTGCTGTTATTGCAAATTATTAGATATAGATGAACGTCTTTGGAAAAGCTCTCTTTACTTATCACCACAATACAAAGACAAATCTTTCCGTTTCATCTCTTACTCATTTTAAAAACAGGAAACAACCTACCAATGAAACAAAGCAATGTTACAGACTGAAGCATATCCCTGGATTTTAAATCATATTCCAGGATTTTCAGCGTAGCTGCTGAAAGCTATTGAAGCAAAAACTAATATAGGATCTTTTTCTCCTCAGCATAATAAAATGTCATCCAACAATGAACACCCCATTGCCATAGATAGACAGCCTTCACTTACACTGCTGGGCTACTCCATTGACCCTTGAGTATTTCAACACTGCATTACCATCAGTAGCACAGATATTCTCAGTGGCAATTCAATACTGCTGCTGGCTAACCAGTAAATACTGACATTTGTAAATACTATATAACAGCATTTGTCTGCTACTATGAAGTCTACCTCTGGCAGCACCACCATAAGCTAAAAACTCAATTTCTTCTAATATCTTAATTTTACATTTTAAAATATTTATTCAATTTACTTTAACTGTGAATTAAGATAAACACATGCATTGTTCTGCCTCTTTTAAGGAAATACACTAATATTCCAGGAAAGTAACTTTCCAATAAACATATTCTAATGAGGGGTGAAAGGGTAAGAAAGAATGACAGCTGAAGCTTGGCTTTATGCTTGCCTAAGCCCAGAAAAACTAGCAATATCATATAATCACAAGCCACCGACTGATCTTTCTCTGAACTATCATATTCTACCAAGATGAAACTGTGGGTTGAAACCACAGATGAAAAACTCAGTGTGCTGGTTAAGTACCCGAGAACATGGATTTTCCTCACTATTCTGTTAAAAAAAAAATGCAATATTCACTGGATTAATTCAATAGCTTAACATAGTCATCAGCACTGCCTTGAAATTCCAAAGTTGAATAATACTCCTTGAATTACCACATGTGATGAATGTATTAAGTATCTACCACCATAATCTTACCTTCAAACATAGCTAAAAGTGTATCAGGATCAGTCTTCACATCTTGAACTGTCTGCCATGGTATTAAAAATGGCTCTTTGTGCACAATCCTTGAAGGACTGACATTAGCTGGGTCATAGAACTTAACTGGGAGATCACCAAATTCAAGCAGATGTATGTAAGCCAGCCAAGCCAAGCAGCGGTCACTTGCAGTAAGGTGTTCTGATATTACCTTTTCATTTGCTGATTTTAAAGCATTCTGTAAAGGTTAAAAGAAATATATTACATTTCAACCACAAAGTCTTTAAGACTTAAGAACAGGAAAAGAGAACAGGAAGAATAGGTTTTAATATTCTCAAAACCTTTCCAGAGAGAAGAACTAATTCTTAAATGCAAATCAGGATCATATTCAGCTTATGTGAATACATCACTATTCAAATTATGCACAATTTCTAGTAAAAAGTTCAGAAAAACTGCAGAAGATTGTTATTGCAAAAAGTGAAGAGAATGACACTTTGAAAACATCTATCTCCCAACATGTGTTTGCTCCATTTTCCTGCTTAATTCTCCTATTACTTCCAGTTCCATAGAAGTAACACAGTAGCTCTAGATACAACTCATCTACAACCTAGATTCAGCTTACTATATCCTACTAGGTTTTGTTTGTTTGGCTTGGGGTTTGTATTTATTAAATTCTAGTTTTAAAACTACTAAGTTCTAATCTACTGAAAGGGCCACAATCTCTAGGTATGTTTTTAAAAATGTTTTGGAAACCTTACTGAGAACAAGGATACTATTCCGAATTTTTCTACTACTCATATTCAAAGACAGAATAGTCCAGTTAAATTAGCAGATCACAAATAAAATTAGAGCATGCAATTAAATAAAGTCTAAATACAAATTCCTTCTAGAACACAACAGAATCTCATGACTAGTTATGTGCCAACATTTTTCTGGACAAACGCAGTATGATCAAAGAATGCATTTTTCAAGAGAATAAATATACTTGCAAATTTATGCAAAATTCAGCAGGACACATGCCCTGAAATTGGGGAAAATTGATGTTTCAAAAGCATTTCCCTTATTCACTCCACAAAATACTATTAAAAATTGCTTTTAAGTTTTCCAATACACACCGCTATTTACTCTGAAGCAGCAGTTACTCTGAAATATGATTAAATAATCTCTTGCCAAGCCATTCTTTTGAACTACACATTTCAGATTAATTTGCAAAGAAAAAGTTTGGCTTTGTGAGGACAATTTGCAGAAAGGTAAGGATAACCAACCAGTGCTATTCTCCCTGGATTCTCTCATTGGATTTCCATCTTGATTTGACACAAACAGTTTTTTCTCCCTGCTCATTTTATTCATTTGGAGTTAGATTTCGCATGTTATTTGGAGAAAGCCAGCACAGCTTTGTGCTTTCCCATTCCAACTGGTGCCAGACAAAAGCCAGACTCCAGCAAGCAACAGGTGGCACCTGCTGGCAGGAATGAAACAACCTGCAACTGAAAGGACGGAGCTCTCACTTTGGGAGAGAGAGTTACGTCCATTTCTCACCCTCAGCCAACACTTTTATCATCTACACAACAGTTAACAGCCACTGAAATTACATCTACAGTCACAGCTCTGGCCTGAGGTAACTCAGTGACTTCGGAGTTTGATAGAAACAACAAAATCTAATTTAACAGTCTCCAGGTTTGAGAGCAGGGCAATACTAGAGAACTAGTTAGATAACTACGTGTTCGTTCCAAGAACTACTGGTTTGATGATTCCTGTAGTAATTTTGAATACCTGAGGCAATACTCACAGGCCTTTCACTGCAAAAACCTGATCTATGGTTTACAAGAAACCAAACAATAAAATATCTAGATTACTATGTCTCCAAATAATTCCCAGGGAGGCTATTAGCTACACAAACAGGAAAGGTAGGCAACAAAACCCCCAAATATATATCCAGCTTTTACAATGGCATCATGGCTCAAAGCAAAAGCCTCTGTTTGTTGAAGAAATTCTCCTAAAGGAAGGCACAGTTCCACTAAAGTTCAAACTACCACAGCCACACACATTAAAAAGGTGAAGCTATGAAAACACTCCTGGGGTGGTAACTTGGAAGTTACCTGCAGCAGAGTAAGAGCATTCTGATGTCTTCCTGTAAACAGGCTTAAATGAACCCTGTAGAGGAGAGTCTCCAGCAGCTGAAAGGACACAAGATTCGGGTTTTCTCCTCCTCCTGTCACTTCCATTAGGAACTGTAGCATCCTCCCACATACATAGTCTTTTCCATCAAAGGAATTCTCCAAATTCAAAAACTGGATAAATAAATAATAGTAACAACAATCACAATACAAGAAAAGCTTCTAGGTTAGTTTAAAAATCACACAGATCACAAACTTCAAATGTTTGCTATCTTATGAGCTGTTTCCCTCCAAATCACACCAAATTTTAATATTAAACCTCAAAAGATACCACTTTTAATAATTACAAGAACACCCAAATTTTGCAATCAATGTAACATATTGACTTTAAATAACTTTTACTACCTGAGGAAAACTAATGATTTCTACAAATTACCAGCAAAAACTTGAATAGTTTCATTTTCAACTTTTGAGTTTTCAAAATGCTACAGTGCTTTTCATTTGACACTTGCCCTGTCACACATGCTGACTTTATACAATAGAAAACACACACTTACAGGAACATATATACTTTGAAATTTTTACTTACTGTCCACCAGATTTGGTAAGAGGGAGCATATTCCACTGCTGTTTCACACATTTCCTGTATTTCCTCCTTGGTTCCTCTTTTTGAGAAAAGTCTGAGGTAATGACACCAAATTTCAGGATTTTCTTTGTTGTTCTCAAGGGCTCGAGCCAAAACATTTAAAGTAGAATCTAAACACTCAGATGATGAGCTGTAAAAATAAAATATTGAAAAAAGCACTCACATTGATTATGTTGGTATTATGACTTACACAGTATCAAATATGAAAATAGATGCCATCTTTTTTTACACATCCTTTACTACTAAGGTTTCAAAGCTTCAGTAAGTTTTCAACTTTCACAGGTTATCTGAACAGTAAGATACAGTTATCATAGTGCACAGAAATAAGTTTTCTATGAAGACTTCCAATTCAAACAAAAGCATCCAAATTAATTGAAAATGGGAAAGATTGATCTATCAGCAAAGTTCTCAAGCTGCAAGGATATAAAGGCATTTACATCATACAGGTTTAAGAACTTAAGTAGATATTTTAAAGGTGTACTAAAGCGAGTTATATTTTTGTTAAATATTTAATTTATTTTCTGCAGTCATTAAATAAGCTTTTATTTCAGCATATCATACAGGTTCTGTATCTAAGACATTAAAAAAAAAAGAAATTTTCTTCTTTGAAATAACAAATTGTGAGATGATACCCACCAAGTAATATAAGAGTAGCTGAAATAACTGACTATATTGCAAACCACAGAGCCGAGCTTTAATTCATAAATATATCTTCCATAAAACCACAGAATGCTTCTGAGGTCCCACTTATTCTGAAAATATCTTCAGAAATTATTTTTGCATGGACATTTATGAGAAGAAATACACAAGTCTCAAAAACAATTATCACAGTTAACCATGCATAAGTCTGAAGCTTTCCCAAGCCCACTACTTTCACCTACTACAGCAATCAAATTTCACAGGAGTACTGAGAAAGGGGGAATGGGAGAGGTGGCTGTTTTAAGAAAAGGATTCATATCTTCCACTAGGTCTTCTCCCTTTTTTTGGTTGTTCCCCAAGGACACTTATATTTAGAAGGCAAGCTCTTCTCATGCTGCCACTTGCTGGTAATACTTTGATTATTGGCCTTTCCAGTTCTACCCCTTCTCTTGTTCACGCACTGACAACAGTCAAATTTATTTTTTCCTGTATTTTCCATTATCCACAGTTTAAACAAGGCTTTTAAAGTAAAGCTGCTCCTCTTCATTCCCCTTACTTCCTGCTACAGTTGCTCAAACTGTACCTCACTATTTAAATTGAAGTCATAATGGATGAAACCATCATGACAGAATTCCCCTTGAAATGATCTGATTGCCAACAGAAACAGAGTACCCTGCAGCATAATTTTAAGGAAGAGAAGCTAGAGAAACTTAAGAAATCAAAGTTTAAAAAAATCAGAAAATAAGAAACCAAGTACTCAATTGGATGACTTCTACAGGGATAAAAATCAACTAGCAGAACTGTACTTATAAGAAAGCTGGCTTCATGAAAGTAATTTCAAACATTATTCCAACCATTCACTCTGTAGAGGAGAATGACTTGAGTTCATTGGTATACTTTTACTGCTGAAGTACAACATTCCACTGTAATCTTACACAGAGCACTTTTCAAACATGAACAATTCCTCCTCCCACACTACCTTCCATCAACTTCCGTTCTGAATCAGAATCTACCCAAAGCTAAGCCCCCATTGTAATTAATTACTCATACCGTACTAAATACAGTAGGAAACATAATTTAACCTATTTTTTAACCTGCTTTAAAGTAATGCATTATCTGTGGCACTGCAGAATAAAGTTCTTTAACATCATACAGGAACTTGACCATAGCAGCAAGGGCATATGTAGCAAGGTATCAAATGTAGCAGACATACCCTTCATTTTGATTCAAGTATTTATATGCAAGCTTAATCCAAAGCTGTACATCACAGGGGTTTTCTTGGACGCTTGCTTCCAAGTTGGAAATGTCATCAGTCTCACTTGTGAAATACCGGACATCATCTGGAGTCACCACAGTATCAAGCACTGGAACTCTTTTTTTATGTTCTGCGGGATGGGCTGTAAATAGCATACAAATTTTTTTTTAAAGAAAATTTCCTTTTTAAGACAATAGTGACCTGAAATTCTCACAAGTGGTGTCATTTATATATTTCAAGCATATCCATTGATCAGAACTAAATAGCATTATCTCAGTACCCTTCAAACTATATTGCCTGTGGAGAACTGATTATATTTCAAACATGAAGGAATGAAAGAATTAGCAGTAAAGGCTGCCTTGATCAACAGACACCAACTAAGGTAGTTCATCAGGCAACATTAGGAACTAGACGTATTTGACAAAAAAGTTTCTCAATTCTGAGTCTCAAAAAATCCTTTTTAGAGATTTGCTAACAAATCCTAAAGCTCCTGCTTGCCAGAGTCACAAGTGAAATGCTGTCAGGTTACTGATGCTCTAGCAGCTTCCAAGTCTCAAATGCTGCTTAGCCACAGCTTTTTTCAACTCCTGACCTCACAGCAAATACTAACTCTGTACAAACTTAAGGTAACTGAACAATGATGTTTTACTATTTAAAGTTCAAGAAGGTGGAAGCAGGGCTGTTGAAGGAAAATAATTTTTTTTAAAATCCTAATGGTGTATGGGCAAGCCTGAAACATTCTAGGGAAACAGTTCCTTATGCTCCTTTTAAGAATAGGTAATCAGAAATTCCACCCTAATTTCCAGTAACATTAAAGAAAAAACTCTGATAGAATTACAAGTGTAGGTCAACCATTAGCCAAAAATTTAAGCAAAATAAAGTTTGCATACAGGAAGTATAAAGTAAAAAAAATTATTAAAAGCACTAGTTTTCTCAAGAAGCACTTTAAAAATCAAGTGTTAGAAAGAGGTGGGTGAGTTTTCTCCTCCAGTATTTATTAAAGGATGCCACACATCCAGATTACCATATCTAATAGGTCCAACAAACTGTTCCTCTTCACTGCTGCTACTATCTAACAGAGGTTTTCTCCAGTACTTTGGCCTCCATTTCCTTTTCTCTTTCCAAGTTGTATGGGGAGGTGCTGTAAACAAACCAAGTAGTAAAAATTATTTAACTTTTCTGTATTCAAGAGTAAAATATTTTTCCTAATAAAGATTTTAGATAAAAAGACTGAGTTCAACAGAAGTGTATACATTTCAATACTACTTATTTAAAATTTATTGTGCTTAAGCACATAAATAAATTCTACAAATGGAACTCCAAAACTATTGTATTATTGCCTTAAACGCCATTGACTTTATTTTACCATAATCAGAATTTATAATGCTGAGATAAATGATATAAAATACATCCTTGGTTTACAAAATCATCGAAGTATTTATATAACTCTCAAAAGTTTATACATACTGTATTTAATCTACTAAGTTACTTACTGTGACTTTTACTCTCATTGACGTTGCTGGCCAGAAGAACAGCCATCTGATCCACTGACATACGATCTCTGTTTATACCAAAAAGTTTTTCAACATATTTTTCTGAAACAAGAATATGTGCAGCTTAGGTAAGCATATAGATTAAAATAGTTCAGTAACTTAATAGCAATTTAACACAATCTATGGTAAATTTATGAAATATGACTGCTTTAAGAGGTATGGCAATTTAACACACTAGCACAACTAAATGAAAAAGAAGGAAGTTCTCTTTGGCAACTTGCCTATATGGCAAAGGCATTGTTATAAAATTTCAGCTTCACTGAAGCAGGTCAGTCCAGTAGTTACAGCAAGAACAGAGGAAGGAGAGAGGTAAAGATTCCATGCTCACTGCTCCCCTACACCCTGAATTCCAGCAATACTTTTTTTGAGTGAAATGTTCCTCAGATCAGTGACTGTTTTCTTTAAGACACCAAGATAAATACCCATTACAAAGGGTTGAAATGGACAGCCAAAGAAACTTCATATAGCTGTGTCTTACATACTGCTTCACATCCAAGGCCTTGCACCTAGAGCCTTTAATGAAACCCATTCCCTTCAGAAATTAATTTTCAGATAAAAGAGAACAAAAGACTCATAATAACCTGTGGCAGCGCTGATTTCCTCATCAGTGCTTTTTTCTGAACAGCCAATCAGTTCTAAATTGTAAGACAGAATATCCTGAAAGAGCTGCTTACGGCTAAGAGTGCAATCTTTCATGTGTTGCCTAAAACAAATAAACAAGCAATTAATACATTTATCATAGCAACAAAATATTAAGGAAGTTTTACTGCATGCTCAAGTGAAGCAAAAAGAAAACAGTGCCCACAGAAATACTATTGTTTGCTTTGAAATTTGGTTAAATATATCTGGGCTTTTTCTAAACTTAAGTCTACATCACAGTATTTAGAACTTTACAGTTCAAATAAGGTAATTATAAGAATTAGATATCACTTTGTATCTTAAAGAGTCAAACAATGGTCTGATGACAACAGCTAAAAGCTGATCCAGAATAAAGTTCACTCCTGTTTTACCAGTAGTTAGGTTTCCATATTGACTTCATTCCTAATCAATTCATATCCACTTTGAAGTATACTCCACAACATTGGTAAACAAATTATTTTTTAATACAATTTAACACCAGCCTTTAAACAAACAAACTTAGCCAGTACTTTTCCAGGAAACTAGAATTATACTATACAATATTACTATTTTTTTACTTAATCATTTATTGGGTATACATTTTTCATAGAAGTGTGCTTAACAGCATCAACTACTATGTGAGGTTCTACAATGAGTTGAAGTCATATGTAACCAGTTCCATTTGTATGACTAGAAAAATGTGAAGTATTCTCAATCAGGCCATTCTATTTTTCTAAATCTACATCTAAAGAGCCTCTCCTTTTTTCATGACTTAGACAAAAGGGGATTTTCTTCCAACAAAATATCTGTAATAAAGCATTAAAAATAACCTTGTCTAGAACTTGTGCATAGGATCACATATCCAGATCCTTCAAAGAAAAGAAAACCATACTTATTTCAGGCCAACTTACCACTGACAGTCATCATCATTACACGTGCCTGTTAAATCAAAGCGGCAGAAACACTGTTTTGGCTCAATCATATTGCTATACGTTATTGAACTGAGGTACAGCTTTTCCTTGGTACGAAAATAAGGACTAAACCTAAAATGGAACAGCAAGTTATTGTCAAAGTACACAAGGCAAGACATCAGTTTTCTAAAAAAAGTAATTAAAAATCATGCTCTGTATTAAATCTCATTATTACCAAAGCCCTGCTACTAATCAAAAGCATCATTAACCTACAGGGTAAGGCCAAGGTAAAAAACAAGAGATTTTACTCTTGGAAAACAAAGGAATACTTCTCAACCTAATTAAGTTTTTCTCTAGCATTCTCTTCTCCTTTAGGTGCAGAACTTCATTAATATGAAAACAGGCCGTGTAGTTAGAACCCAGTATGGAAAACAAACTACTGAAAATGCATTCCAGTAATTTATAGAAAATCTCAGGCTCTAGTCAGCATTAACCAATATCAAGTAGAAGTGTAAAAAGAGCTGTTAAAGATTAACTTGAAGAAGCAGCGGAAAAAAAAAATGTATCAGCCTTAGAATGAATAAACAAACAAAACCAGTCTTAGTATAGCAGACTAACACTTGTTTTAAATCTTTAGCTGAAGTTTGACTACATCAGTTTTGGTATTTCTAGCTCCTTCAGGAATTGATGTCATAACCTACAAGTTAAAATAAATACCCCTGTAAATATGGCATCCTCCATCTTCTACTACTTAAGACCATAGCAATAAAAAACCTGAATCATATGGTAAGATACAACTTTTCCAGTTTAAATTCCAGACTTTTGTTTTCTAAAATTTGATGTGTACGAACCAAGTTCTCTTTAGTCCAAAGACAGATGTGCCAAATTGATTACACTTGCAGATGTTACTGTCAAGTCAAGATGAATCACTGTGATTATGCCTCTTTCCATGGAGGAAGAATCCAAAAATAGATGATTGAGAATTTTGACTCAGATAATGTAAATCCTAGCCAAGCTGAAACACTGCATAATTGAAAAATGCTTCTTGGATTTACATTGCTTCATACTAGATATAAAAATCCTGTTTTCAACCACTTAACCACTTTTTTAGTTTAGTTGTATCAAACAACATGCAATACAAGGTAAAAGCAGCATATTGCACAAAACCACGGGACATGTGCATAGCAGAAAAAAAATACTGAGTAAAATCATTAGATTCCCTGAACCTGACAATATTATTTAGGGATAGTCAAGTTTCTCACTAGGACTTGTCTTTCTGTATATGCCTGGGTATCACAGAAGAGAACTGAAGAACCTTTGAACAAGAACACAAGTCTAAGTAAAGAGTTGCTACAGTCTTCATACCTGTAGGATTTAAATAATAGAAGAGGACTACGATAGGGTCCAAATGGAAATGGTTTCAGTTCAGCTTGTTTACTTTGTGATGCACAAACATCCATGTCCACTGAAATTTCCTAGGAAACAGACAGATATACAACAGTTGGGATACCATCTAGTAAAGACAAGCTTCACGTTTAGTTGTAAAACATTTACCTGACCACACAAGAGATCTTCCTTAGGCACAGTAAAGGCAGTACTTTTCATTAGTAGTTCTTTCAAGCTGTCAGCTTTAGCATGAAGTTTTTTCAGTTCATCAATATTCAATCCAAGGAACAGCTCAGGCTCCTCTGAAGTCTTTTTAGAAAGTTTGTTTATAGTTTCTTGTTTTGGAGTGTCCATGTGTTTAAGATTTGGCTTAGTAAAAGAATTTGATTCTCTGAAAGACCTCCTTCGTTCTCTGTTCGAATTAGATGAAACTTCATCATCAAAATAATTTTCTTCACTGTCCAAAGTCAATTTGTCCTGTGTGAGATCATGAAGTGATGGCTGAGGTAAAGCAAATTCAGATTCCTCTTCTACATGAGGTGTAGTATTTGATTGTTCCTTGGTTTGAAGTGCGCGGGCCTCCTTCAACTTCTGAATCTTCAGAGCATATTCATACTCCAGTTGCTGCAGTCGTTTTTTCTCTAGTGCAATCAATTCTGCTGAAGGCTTTTTTGGACTTGAGGCAGGGGAGGTCTCCAATTTCAACATTTTGCTTGGCTGAAAAGAAAAATATTCTCTTTATTTCTATTTTCTCATCTACTGATCTCTCAACATAGGAGGGAAAAGCATAGGAAAAATATTTAATTCAGAGTTTATAAAAAATATATTTTAAACTCTTGCCCAAAATTTCAACAAACAGCAGAAAAACAACAAACGTTTGCCACAAATTAGGTGGCATACTCGCAGCTTTTGAGATCAAAATTATCCTACATGTTCATCTTCAAGAGAAGTTCTGGCCCCAATTAAAAGTTGAGCTATAAAACAAGTACACACAATGACATTGGGAGTAGGAGCACTAAAATTTAGAAAAGTATTTTAGCCTTGTTTTGGTATATTTTGCTTTTCAAAACAGATCCCCTCCTGCAGCAACTTAGTTTGATAGTTTAACAAAGTCATTGGTGCCTACAGACAGTATTTTCTTCTTTCACAGCCATATGGCTCCTCTTATTACTTATGAACACCATTCCTCTATTATAGAAACGTAGGTTTTGAAGAGTTTTCTTCCTCAAATCATTAATGTCTTTTTTTTTTTTTAATTCTCAAAAATGAACAAAACCAATAGGAATACTCCCTGCCTTGTTTCAGAAACGTTTGCCTGAAATTCCATTTGAACTTTGTTAATCAAAATTGATACTCTTCTCCAAGTAGTTTGGTTTAAAAGCATGCTGACTTACACCAAGATGATCTTGCTCTAGCTTTCGTTTCCCAATTTCCTTACTTGCTACTGCTTTTGCTCGAGCAAGTTCTTCTCCGTATTTTAATGCTAGAGCTTTTTTTACTGTAACTCGTTGTTGAACTTTATGTATCTGAAAAAATAAAATTTAAATAAAAATAAACATTAAATAATACAGCAGGTTCAAATTTACAGATATAAGTAATTCAAAGAAAGCCTACAGCCTCCAAAACTCAGGAAACCCATTTAAAGATTTCCAGCTCTAGGAAAGAAACATTTCAGAGTGCCAGTTACATGTTCCTGAAGCCTCTTGAGAAACGCCTTGTTAGCATTCAAGATCTTCTCTGTTGCTTGTAGCTGTTCAGCCAGTTTGTTAATTTTATTTTCAGCAATTCGAACATTCTCTCTCTTCTTGGCCTGTTGTTGCAATAAATTTTTCAAGACAGACTCATCCTTCATCAACAGCATTCTGAAACAGAACAGGAATGTACAGTTTTTCCAAAGATAAGTCGCTTAGAGCTGCTGCTGCTCCAAAACCACAGTTACTTAAGAACACAATGCTTCTCACACTTACAAAGAGACTATAAATTAAGCCTCTCCAGATAGTCCTAACTTCTTAAGACAGTAAATACTGTCAATATATACAGCATGTTTCAGCATCCCATGTTCAGCATTTAAGTATAATGCAGATGAAAACATCCTAGTTACAAACACAGGGGAAGTTAAGCAAATGCTCTAAGACATTAATTAATTAAGACAATGACAATCAAAACACAAACCTTCTTGCCTTCAGTTAAGGAACAATCTAGTTCCATCTTAGGGCACATAAACACACTACCATATTACAAGCCAAAATATTATGGCACAACAATAGAGAAGACAAATTACAAAAAGCTATGCATCAAAGAAAGATAAGCACTTAGGTAGATGGGTGTGGATAAAGAGAGGAGGGAAGACTGTTCTTCAGTTGATGACTGACCACAAACCAGTCTGGTCACAAGACCATACAGAAATAATCAAATGGCAAAAGAAGCTGAGAAGAGGATGCAAAATACTTCCAACCATAACTTGAAATTAGGGTGAGAAACATGGAAGAGGCATGCCACAAGAGAAAAGCCACAGTAGGTGGCACAAATCATATTCTAGTCACTGAACATGAACAGCTGAAAACATTTAGTATGACAAATCACACTTAAAATTTATCAAACACCACATTGATGCTACAACACAATTCCTTTTGCACAGCAATAGAAATTAAAGGCTGAATAGTTCAAGACAACAGGAAAAAAATCATTTGTTGTTCTTTAAATGCTACACATTTAAAAATATTTACTCTTTTCATCCTGTTAAGCAAAAGGTAGGACTTATGACAGTGAAATGCATACCTGTTTTTCTTCAGCTTTGCTTCTGCTTCTGTAACTTGTTTGGTCACTACTGCTATTCTCCCAAGTCCATCAACTTCACCATCAGAATTTGCAGGGGACGAATTGTTCTTCACTGGATCAGACTTAATTAAGCGCTGTTTCTCACGACTGAAATGTTAAAAACAAAGATGCTCAGTACCTTCAACATTCATTTTCATGTGTACTCCCAAGTTTTCACATCTTTGAAAAGAGTAGCAGGACAAGATCTCAAGTTAGAAGTACTGTCCACAACTGCAATCAGTTACTCTAAGTCAGTTCAAATCCAAGGATTTTAGACCTCTATGTTGTCTTACCAAAAATGCATGGGAGGGGGAAGCCTGAAAGTAATGGCAAGCTTTTTAAACTCAGATCTTCCTTCAAGTTACAAAAGTAGACCAGTAAAGGGCTACAAATAAAACACATTTTACATTAACAGTTAAACTAAGGTTACCTGGCAATCTCTTCTTTTAGAAGTCTGTATTCTATTTTCTTATCTTCTGGCAGAGCCTCTGGAGTTCTCATTGGATCATTCTCTTTTTCTGATTTTGGAGGGGCTTTGATTTTTGATGCCTATTACAATTAGATTCAAGTCAGTACCAGTCACACTAGTTTAAAATACAGCTATCAAGTAGTATTTACAAGAGGAATTTCAGCACTAACTTAAAGCTGTTCAAGGCAACTAAGACCTTTTAAGCCACTACTTTTTTGCTTCACGATGCATTGAATTTTAGTTGAAAAAAATCAAATCAAATTATATTTTAAGTTCTATCTTCAGGATGCCATCTTCAACAAAAAAAATTTATTACCTTTTGCAATCCAAATTACAATGTAGCTGTCTAGACAGGAATAATGTACTCACTCTTACCCCTTTCTGATGCAATTCAGTATTTCTTGACCAATTTTTCCGTATATAAAAAAAATCATTAAAATTATTAAAGTTTTGACAGCATTTACCTCAACATTTCTCCTTGCTTCTTTTATCATAGATTCTAGTCCTCCAAATACACTGCTAGTTGAATTAGAGGGCTCTCCATCAGACTCACTGTCATCTGAGTCATTTAATGTAACCACAACAGACTTGTGTTTTGGGAGCTGGGGTGAAAATGTAAAAAGTTTTACATTAAGAAGACAAAGTTAGAGGCACAGGTGTAACAGATGACATACATACAAGAAGAGAAAAAGAAGGTTAACTCCTTTTGTTATCACACACCAATCTCACGTTGTAAGAAAAAAACCAAGCATTTGTACATCTCTACAAGACAGTAATATTACATATAGTCTCGACACTGTACATGAAAGGTTACAACCTTTCATGTTTTGAATCTACTCCCATGTATCTGGACCATTTATTGGTCCATGGTCATAGCATACAAATCTCAAACATCTAGCACCTACTCTTGATTAATTACTTGAAATGCAATTAAAATTATCATTTGTCATTTGCAAGGAATTTTTTTAAGTAACTGAGATGTATCAGTCAATCAAATCTGCATTAGAATTGGTGTGGCAGACATACCAAAACTCCCTCATCTTTCTGTTACACAGTCACAATGTCTCTAGTCCCACAGTTGTATTTAGCTGATCTTACTGCTCAGGCAGTTTAATTGGTAGAGCACCAACAGAATGCAATGAATAGATGAAATCATGATTAATCATCTTTTGCCAACACAAATTTAAAAAGCACACTGAAGATTAGGTGACTGCCAATTCCAGCACAAAGAAAAATGCAGAAACAAAGAAAAAGCAGACAATCTAGATTAACCTCAAATGCTCTGGAGTTACATCTTGGAAAAAAAGCAACTTATTTCACATTTCCAGGACTGCTCTTCTGAACTCCCATTGTAGATCTGGACAACTCTACTGTCTATATATATGTTATATATTACCCTTTATCTCAGAAGAGAACCTTGTCAAGGCTCTAAGTGTCTTTTCAAGCATTAACCCCACTAAGAAAACACCATTTTTTAAAATGAAAAATACCCAAGTTTCAATAATCAACTGATTTTGATACTCTGGGCAATTCTCAAGATATGGGTTGTATCTACTACTTCTGAATGTACTCCAGCTGCATCATTTTTTCACCACAATAGGATAGGCAGGTGAAATTCCAGTTTATGTTGGTGGAAGGCACTGGTCCTCTCCTTAAAAATACTCTCTTCCAGACGCACTCAGACATGCTAACTCTGACATACACATTATTCACTGAAAAAACTCAACTCCTCCTAGTAGGAAAATTACTTTTTCCTCCACAAAAAATACTTTTCTAACCAATTTAGCATGTTAAGTTCAGCAATGGGACTGATGCTCCAGACACATCTTTAAAGGAACGGAGACACCAACCGGCCAGGTGCAGGAGGAAGAGCAAGAGTGCCTCAGTTTTGGCAATGGTGTCTGTACTAGTCTGGATAAGAAAATAATTGAACTATATTTACAATCTCTTAGTTCACTGTATGCTGCCATATATTGATGCTCTCTTCAGCTATAAACTCTTGCTTCAGTGTCAAATTCTTTCTATAAGAGCACACGGACTGTCAAAGTGATTAATAATTCAAATGCTTAACTTAAGTTTCACTCTTCTGTGCTGCATCACTAGAAAACTTAAGTCTAAGTCTGCTCTTCACTTAAACTGAGCTCAGTTTCAACTCATAGTCTTATTAATAGGAAGCACCAGTATTTCCTTACTGTGATCACTGCTCGTGGAAGCCTTGGTACTCTAACAAACTTTGTATTTTGCACCCGTGGCTGAGACACGGTATTAATACTGACAGCAGACAGATTACTTCTTGGCACAGGCTGCAAGTTGTCTGGAACAGGAGGGGAAGGTGGACCACTGTTACTTGATGTTTCCTAAAAAATAGAATGAAAATATGGTCTTAAAAATACACACCATACATAGCTATTTTAAAAAGCAACAGCATAAATGAGACTTTCATACATATCTTGGAACTTGAAAATGTGATTCAGGTAGACTATTGAAATGTATTAGACAAATGTTGCATTTCTGCATTAATATCAAAAAGGCACGCAAGAGCAGGCCAGTTATTCACAGGTCAACTGCAAAAGACCATTTAAGTAAGGTCAAAACCAATATATTCTTTCAAAACCTCAAGCTTAGCTTCTTATTCCAACAGAAACCCTCAAAACAACAACAAAAAAACTAGTTAACCTCTTACAACTCCTTTTCCTAGAAAGCTGAAACAAAGTTACTTGTCTTTCTTACTGAAAGTTCAAAAACAAACATTTTCTGGCAGCAAACTCCCATTCCTTTGACTTACTCCATTTTCAGTACCTTGAAGTTTCATAGTTATTTCAGAAATAACAGGAAAGGTGCAATTTACAATTCCAGAGTGGCTCTTGTTGATTTTTTAAGTCTCCAGAAATGCAACACAAAACCCCTGTAAGTCTCACTTTTAGCAAGTTGCATTGAAATTTTGGTCAAGATTGCCATCTAGAGGCTTACATTCAAAAAGCAATACAGTACCTCAGCTCTGAAAGCACGCTTGTTAGCTAGAGACTTGAGTAATTCTTCTCTTAAGAGCATCTCCTCCTCCTCTTCCTCATCAGCAAACGGAGGTTTTGGTGGCTGTTCAGGCTCTTCAGGGGGAAGAGGGGGAAGAGGTGGAGGTGGCTCAAGAGAAACACGAGGAATACCCTCCATGTAAAGATGGCTCAAAGACTGTACAGGCTGAGAAAAAGAAGTAAAACAAAGAATTGAAATGTGAAAATTACTACTCCTTCATGATTACCTAGCAGAGATTGAGACCTAGATTATTCCATGGTTTAAAATAACAAACTGTGTCAGTTTAATTAATATTCAAACTACATTTACATGCCTGCCAAAGGCTGTCACTGAACAGTTATTTATTTCTCACAGAT
Organism: Sturnus vulgaris; assembly: GCF_052056855.1. NCBI lineage: Eukaryota > Metazoa > Chordata > Aves > Passeriformes > Sturnidae > Sturnus > Sturnus vulgaris. The sequence continues at coordinate 15,944,961 of NC_142247.1, forward strand.
GTTAATGGAAGCAATTAAGTTAGATTTGGATAGTGGAAGCTGTGGAGACATACCAACTAAATCTAAATGAGAATCTAAACCAGAGGTAGTCTAGTCAGAGAAATACAGTTGACCAGCAGCCTTTAAACAGTTTTATGAAACTGTCTTAACTAACAAAATTACAATTTCCCTTCGTCAAAAGTTCAGAAGCTGTCATGAGAGAAGATAGTACCTTTCTATTACTTTTCTGAGTAACAATCATTCAGTGAAAAAAATTGGTAGTGAAAAAAACTCCACATTAATTCAATTTCCATGTAGACTATTAGGTGAGAAGACAGAAAACACTGTCAAAAGACACAAACTTTGAATGACTGATAAGCTATATATCTTGACTTTTACTTCTCTAGGTAACAAGTCAGACATCAAGCCTATCTACCTATATATGTGGCCTAGAGATGAGAGGCAAAGTTGCCCTGTGCTGACAATTCCAATTCATTCTTTTTCCTGATGTGCTTCAGACAATTCTTTTCTGTATGAAAAAACACAGCTCTAACAATGAAGAGAATTTCAATTCAAAATGGAAAACCTCTGTCAACCAACAATTGCATCAGTCAAGAGACAGCTAAAGTAAAGAGTTTTTAAAAAGTAACCACAAGTCTAACAGGTATTTCAAAGGAATCATTAAACAGACTATAGTACCAAAACCAGAATCTAAATTTAATACTAGCTTCAGCATTAGAAATCAGATACAAAATTAGACTTATCATGGTTACTTACTGGAATTGGAGGAGGTAGTGGCAAGGAAATTGGTGGTACTGGAGGTGGAAAATATCCTACTGGACACTCAAAGAAAGGAGGCTGCACTGGGGAAGAAGCTGTAATTTAAATACTGAATGTAAGATATTTGACAGGTATTTGTTAACAACTCATGCTTTACGCTGCAACTGATTCAATGTGGCAGAAAGAGACAAATGTTTTTATGATTCACTAATTTCAAAGGTAACACCAGACACAGCACAGTGCCTTTTTTTTACATGTATGTATATTTTTAAAAAGAATAGTTACATTTTCTTTTTCTGTTTTAAATAAAAAAGACTTGCCTTTCTTTCTAGAACAGTGGCTTATTTCCTACATTTTACCTATTTTTACCAATCACCACATAAGAAAACCATAACTAAGTCTTACCTGGTGAGTTAGTTTCACTGTCCGTATCCATAGCAACTTCATCGTAATTATCATACTGATATATACCTCCTGCACTCTCTGTAGACGGCTTATCCAAAGACCATCTCAAGTCTGTATCTGATGACTGAACACACAAAGAAGTATTTTATTTAGCTGGTCTTACATCGTTATTTCATAGTAAACCACTAAGAAATAAATTTTGGAAGAAGTGCCTTAGAATTTTTACTTCTAATTTTGAGTTATAAATGCAATTTACTTCTCTTGTACAAGAAGAAACTCAATATTACCTTTTAATCAAACCCACTGCAGGTAGCAACTAGACAAATGGACAGGCAGTTTTAAAGCTGTATCTCTTCCAGGATGATGGGGTGGGTATGTTACAATACATGGAAACAATTTTTAAATACCTTTTAGGTCACTATATACTGGGCAAATGGGCATGGTTATGTATTTCTGAAAGACTGCAAGTGAATTAAATGCTTTATTATTACTGGTAAACTGCCACGGCAACTACCAAGAACGCTTGAACTACCTTTGCTAGAAACAACTCTCAGGTGAAGAATCTTTTTTCTGTCCCAGAAGGAGCCATAAGCCATGCTGAGACAAACCTGGAGACTGTCAACTCATAAATCAGATTGTTTAAAGAGCTCCTAACAGTGTATGGATGCCAATCAATGTTCAGGACTGAAAATATGTGGAACACCCAAGTATGACTTCTCAGACTCCTTAACTTGTATCTTTCAGAGGCATACGAAGACATTTTGGTAGCTTCTAGAATATTTACTATTTACAGTCAAACATTTTTAGTCTCCATTTTCCACTCAGTATTAACTATAAATATTATTAACTATATATAATTAACTATAAATATGATTCTTCTACAACATGACCTGAAATAGGGAGCCTCAATTCCCTTAGATGCTGTTTCTTCTTACAGCATTAGTAGCTGCAAACACTTGAAGCACCCAGCTGCAGTGGCTCTATTGCTTCCAAGCTGAAAGAATTAATGCTATAGAAAGAGTCATTTTCTTCTGTAGTGTACCAGTGTTTTAGAGACAGGCTTTAGTTACTCAAGCGCCTTTTGCTAATCTCAGTATAAGAGAACAAGAACAGCCCACAAGGATAGCATGTACTGCAGTAACTCTATTACTTCATCAATTTGACACTAGGTGAGGTTAAACTAATTATCTTTTGTCTGGCTGTATCTTATATCTCAACAAAATAGATTAGGTACTACATTGAAAAAATACTACAAAGCAACCAAGCCCTCCAATGACATTTTGAAAGAAGCAAGCCACTGAAGCTGTATATACAGAAAAAGTTTGAAAATGTGGAGAAGAAAACCTTGAAATCCAAAAGAAGAAAGCCAAAGAAGTTTCACTGATTGGTTAGTGTTAAATTACAGGCTGCTCTTTGATCACAGTGTTCAAAATGTCTTTTGGAGAAAAATGCTTTACCATTGACTTGCAAATGTAGGACTCATACAAAACTGATTTTGCACATCAAGAGGAATGCTTGTCTAAGAATGGGATTAAAACACTGTAAACACTGAAGTATATTGAGCTTTTCTTGCATTGCTATATTTTGATTATCCTAGGGGTGAGGAAAGGGCAGAGAAGAACAGAGGAATTCAGAGGATGGTGACACAAACCAGATGAGGCAAGACAGAAATCATTCATGAATCCTAAATGTAATGCCAGAACACCACGTACGAAATTTGTTACCCTGCTTCTTGATCTCCTCTTTCCTCCAACTAGCTTCATAAATCGATTGTACTGCTCTTCTTGATTTGAGAGGTCTCTAATTTTTCTTATTTCTTCTTCTCTCTTTCTTCTCTCCTCCTCTTCTTCTTGCTTCCTCTGGTCTTCCTCTTTCTGCCTCCTGTCTAGGTCCTTTTGCTGCTGAATCTTCTTTGATGTCTTTGTCTGTTGTTTCCTCAAAGTTTGCTTCCCTTTAAATAAAGAAAGTATGCGATTAACTCCATCTTATCTAATTGGTTCCATCTATTCTTCAAGAGCTTTGAGTAAATGTGAAAGAGTTTAGAATGACTAAAAGCTCATTATATGCTCACATAACTTTTTTTTTTCCAGTAACATCAAACTTATTACCTGTAGTACTAGGTTTTTTGGTTGAATGTGCTTTTGTACTGGCTTTGATTTTCTGTGTTACACTTTTCGTTTTTGTTAATTTTTCCTTGCTTTCCTTCATCACCTGTTGTTCTTTTTGCTGCCATTTTTTACTAGCAGACTGAAGCGCAAGAAGTCTAAGTTGCAATTCAGACATCTCTTCCTCATCATCAAGCAGCTTCTTGAGAAAAAAACAGAAGAAAGGACAAGACACAAAGTCAAGAAATGTAGATTTCAAAAGACCTTGTAAAGAAAAAGTTGTTATATTTTCTCCAATATTTTTACTAAAAAGAAAGCTCAAATTCCTACTTTACTGGTAAGTGTCATTTATAAAAAAATTGACAGTTCCATTGACATTACCAGAATGTTTCTGGACTGCCATTTGAAAAAAGTCAGTGTATTGTAATGCAATATAGCCTCATCTATGGAGAAATGTTTTCTTACCTTTTCAGATGCAACATCTGAACTGCTAACCTTTCGCACTGATGTTTGCTCTTTGTCTTCTGTACCTTCCAAGAGAAAAAATACCGCATTTTTGAACAAGCTGTTTCTCATGAGACAGAGCTATATTAAAATGATACATGAATTTTAATCTATACAATCACATTTCATCAGTATCACTGATACACAACGTGAAACAATAGCAGGGATACATGCAACATCACATGAACAAACATTAATATACATTTAGCATATCTGATAAAACCATCATGACTACCTAAGCCTAAAGCAAGGCTTGTCATTTCTTAGTAACTCTGTCTTATTGTTATATGCACTTTCTCAAGAAACAAAGCAAAACAGATTTGTAGACAAGGGGAGAAGGCAGCTTCTTGTCATGTGTTTTATACTACCATCCAATATCAGATGCTGTCCTGAGCATCTCATATTTCACTGGCAGCTATTTTGAGTAACTGGCCATTCTTTTGCAGAAGTAAATATAAACTCCCAAAGCTGCAGTAAGAACATACTTGCTCCAATTCACACCAAAGGAAAACAGAAAAAAGTTCTCATGGAAATTAATAGTACTGTTTTCCCACTTAACATTTAGATGTTAAAATATTAATTTCTTAGACTTCACAAAATATAGCCAATTCTCATAATGTAGATATAGACACATATTAACATATTATATTTTAAACATGGTACGCATATTGCTGTACATATTGCAGTATTATATAATTACAGCAAATAATTAGTCATATAATTGGCTGCCAAAAATTACTAGATATTTTTTATATAACCATACATTTATATGTTTATATGCATCAGACAAAGGAAGGAAACATTTAGAGAAGCTTGGAGCTGTTTTGCTATATTAGCCTTTCTTCAAAGAAAGATTCCTTCTCACAATTCAAACTGGTGGAAAATAAATTCAGATTCTGTACAACTGTAACTCTTCTTTAGCATGTCATAAAAATTACATCCAGAAAGGCACTGTTTCAAGTACACCAAGACCTTATATGTAAACAAAAATTAAACTTAAAAAATTAAGGTCTTCCTCCTTGCACACACATGGATTTTTTTTTAAATGCACATAATAAAAAAAGAAGAGTAATATCTAATACCCATATGAACGATAGAAAAAAATTCCAAAAAGTTAGTACACTATGTAAAGTTCCTAACCATCCAGTTCGCAGGATGAAAAGAGGAAGTCAGATGGTACAGTAGGGGTTTTTTGATGCAGGCATATGAAGGCATATTCTATTCAAGTACAAATACTCTTTCAAACCAGAAGGGGACAACATGAAGACAACAAGCTAATGCACAACATGGGAAGTAAAGTAGGGAATACTGTCAAGCCTGTCAGAGCAGCTGAGCCACAGAGAATTAATTTGAGAGACTGAAATTTTCCCGAGTTTTAAGACAAGCTCCTCAACTTTTACAGGTCTGCAAAAACATCCAGTATACCATTTAAAAACAAATAAAATGGGAAAATCAAATTCTGCTGATTTCCCAATACATGCAGTATGTATTGTGAAAGTAAGGGGATTAATGTAGTTTATAGTCACTTAACACACATGAATCTGTAATAACTCCAATTAACTGAATTTTTCTTTGGGAGCTTGCCTTACATTGAATAAATGTTTATGACATACATAATCTGTCTGCTTTCAGATCATTTATATCATAGATCTGAGTATCATGCAAAAATAAAATACTCTTAATATGCATATTATGGCATCTATTTTTCACTATCATATGAACTGTATTATCAACTTCAGTGCTTTTAAGTTTGGAAGCTGGACTTTTTAAACTACTTTGCTTTTTAAAAAACTGCTTTACTCCTGTCCTGCTATGTTCTCTTCCCATAGACTACTAGTTTTTCTTTTATCACCAAAACTTATTTGTTTTCTTCACGTCTGTCAATAAAACCTGTATGACCTCTTAAAGAACACAAAAAAACTATATTATTAATGGGAAACGCACAAGGGTGAGAAATTAGAATGAGGTGGTTTAACTACTAATTATCAGTTTTTTTCTTTTGTCTTCTTTACAAGATCTGTCTTGTTCTGAAGTCACACATAAATCATTCTGACTTTCAGTGCTCTAGTCCTATCTTTCTTCATATTCCTGCCAATTACTCACCTGCATTCTGATTCAATCCATTAACTACTTTGTCTCTTCCCACTCAAATTGACAGTTTACACACACTGGCAAATTAGGGAACATCAGATGACAAGTGATAACCTCAAGCACCACCCTCAACCACAGCAATCACTTACTAGAGCGACAAGAAGCCTTGGAGTAGGAAGCTTAAGTCAGCTGCCTTGTTTTGCTGCAGACTTAGAACTAAGTTCAAGTGCTTTTCCCACAGGCCAGGTGGACATGATCACTTGCTTTCAGAAACTGGCTAATGCATCTCAGCAATTGCCCTCTCTAGTCAGCAGTCCTGAACTATCTTTGACAAGACACTTATTATACCCTTCCGCTGAATTTCATCTACAAGTTCTTTCCATTTCTGGCCTATGATTTCTTGACTATTCGTGAATATTAACAATGATCAAAATAATACCCGTGAAAATATCTTACGGTGTTAATAATGCCAAGGTCCAAGGTTTGAACCCTGTACGAGACATTAACTTTTAAGAGTTAGACTTGATGATCCTTGTGAGTGCCTTCCAACTCAGAGTATTCCATTATCCTGATCTTACACTTAAGAAAGATGAAATGCAGAAAAAGCGGTCTCCAAATGTTCTCTTTGCAGCTAAAAAACCCCCACATTTTGCTTCTGCAGAACAAGTCAAAAGCAGAAGTAAAACTTCCGGTAAAAAGTCAATGATTTCTGCTGTGAACAGCAACTAAAACACTCAAGTCTTGTCCTCACGCTTTCTGCCAAACAGTCTAAGAAAACACATTATTTAAAATATAAATCCAAAGCAAAAACACGCTTCCAAACATGTTCATCTAACTCAAGAAATTACAAAACACAGGAGTTAAGTACATTAAATCTTTAACTTGGAACATTTAACATTTTTATTACAGTAACGTTTTCCCCAACACCTAATAAATACAATAAATAATCGCAAGCAAATAGAACTTCACAAGCTAAGATAAGTTTACAAGTATTTCTTTACCTTGGCCAGATTCTGTCACTTCAGATTTTTGTGAGGACTGCTTTGTTCCTTCTTTGCCTTTTTTCAATCTGCTCCTCTCAGCTGGAGTAGGCAGTTTTTGTCTGAGAGGTTTCAGTTCAAATGCCTGAAAGCCCATAACTGGGTTTTTCTCCTCAGGAGGTACTTCTTTTATAGTGTCCGTTTTAATACTGTCATTTTCTACCGTTTTTTGGTCCTCAGTGTCCACTGTCTTTTCATCATCTTGTTTCTCATTTTCTTCCCTGTTGGTCAAAGCCAGTCTTTCATCTTTATTAATGTGTTCAAGTTCCAATTGTATCTGCTTATACTTCAAGAGCAGATCCTCAAAACTTTCTTCCACAGAGCTTTCATTTTTAGAAGAGTAGTTCTGCTTTCTAGATGGGGACCTTCCAAAAGTTTTAGCTGAATTACTGGTCAAGAAATTTAAGACAAGAACTTGCATAATCTTGAAACAGTGCAATATTACCACTGAAGACCGAATTAAGACAAACATAACTTATGACCATTCTCATATACTAGGCTTGTTTGAAAAATATCCTTAATAAATACAAGCAGCAGCAAAAGCTGTAGCCATTATTACATATTGACAAACATTTTCTCAAATCAACAATTTCAAATATCCTACTTATGACAAGAAGGTCATGAGTTGCTGAGAAGTCTCATCTCTTACTCACACCATTCACCTGGAAACAAGAGCTATAACGCTGAGATGGTTCTGTATCATGGAAAGTCAGACTTCCAGAGTTCATAACTCCAGTACTGCCTCCTCATCTGACATTCTGAAAGAGGTTAAATTCTTTCTCACTCATTTCAGCCTTTCATAAAATGCCACATCTAGCCAATATTAAGTCTGGCCACAGCACAACTACACACTGCAGTAAATGCAGTTCAGCAAATGAGGAACGGCACAGAAGAATCAATGAACAACTAAAGGAAACAAAAAAAAGTAACAAAGATTGCAATCAAAACATTCAGAAATGCTGAAGACAACTGGGAATTACCAAATACTCAGAAAAGGTTGCTTATGAATGTCCAAGGGAAGCAGTGGAAATATTCTTAGGCACCTCTATCCAGAACAAAAGTTGTCACTATTAGTTTCAACTCTTCTTATCTTAACCTGACCCTTGAAACGATCCTGTAAAATAATCATGCTCAAGGTGAAATCTTTCAGGATACCAAGTCAGGTTTCACTCATTTGACTCACAGTATCCACCTCACTGTGATAACAGCTGAGTCACACATCCAGTTATACAAAGTGTTTTTTCAACCAAATCATCTCTTAAAACAATAAACAAAGTAAAACCAAAAGTTAAAATATAGGTATCCTCTGAATGCAGACATACTGAATCCAGAGGAAAACATATTTGTCTTCTGCTCACAGCAAGCATCAACTACTTGGATGTTTTGCTATATTAAGTTCTAACATTAGTATGAATAATCTCAATATGTATCCTGCAAAAACTACTTCCATAACACCAGGAAATGTTTTGCTATACAGTGCTTTCTCAAGTGTCAGCACAAAAAGCAGAAACTAGCAAAGATAAACTACATAAAACCCAAAAAGCAATCAAACAGTCTACAAATATGCTGAAAACATGACAAGCTGAATGCAGTGTGACACCAAATTATTCAACAAGCATATTTGCAAAATTCCCTTCCAACACATTTCTACTTCCAAAGAGCCAGCTATGTTCGTAATTTCATAAGTCACAGGGAACTCTGAAGCTAACTGACTTATCATTATTTAAAGAAGTAAGTCTAACTGCTATTTGCTATTAGAATACTTCAATAGCTTCTGAAGTCACCTGGAGATGGATAACAAGACAGTTTTGAGATGCTTTTGTGCTCAAGATAATACAATCCCTAGAAGCTACCACAATGGAGTTAACAGAAATTCTGTGGTTCACATTTGCACACTTTTTTTTAATGTGGTTCTACATATAGAATGCAAGACTCCATGAAGTGTTGTGAAAGGCAGACATGCATGTACGTACTAAAACAACTGTGCTTCAACCAACTCAAGAGAAACTTCATCCAAGAACCAAAAAGAAGACACTGGGAGTTAGAAATGAAGAAAAAATGTATGCCGTGAAGAGTTCAGAATTCAATGGAAACAAAGTCCTATAATGGTTCTGTATTTCAGACTCAAATTCCACAATTCTCTATGCAAGAATTCCTGGGGAATTACTATAGAACAGCTTCACATTACAGTTGCCAAGAACTGAAAGAGGAAAGCCTATAAAAAGCTAACCCCCTCAAAAAACCAAATAGAATTATTTAAGTGTTCCACCATGTCTTTTAATCCACTTACATATATATTCCTACAAAACATGGTGCAAAACACAAGTACCAAGGATAGTCAAGTAAACAATCTCTGTCTTACCAGACTGTCATGGTTTATCCCTGGTCAGCAACTTATTACCCCGAACTATCACTCCTCCCTCCCATGGTGGGATGGAGAAAGAACTAAGAAAAAGGTAATGTGGGTTGAGGGAAACTGGGTTGAAAAAAGAACAGTTTAATAATGGAAATCAAGTAAAATAGTAATAATAGTGAAAAGGGAGATAACAAAAACAGAGAGTAGAATAATGCCCAAGGAAGGAAGGTGATAACAATACAATTGCTCACTACCCACTGAGAGATGCCCAGCCCAGCCCCAAGCAGCACTCAGTGGCTCTCAGCCAACTCCCCACAGCTGATACACTGGGCACGTCATTCTGTGGCATGCAGCACCACTTTGGCCAAGTTTGGGTCTCAGTTGTGCACACTACCAGCTTCTTGTGCACCTCCTCACTAGCAGAGCACGGGATGCTGGAAGTCCATGACTTATTGTAGGAACTTCTCAACAACAACTAAAACATCAGTGTGTTATCAACACTATTCTCAAACTAAATCCAAAACACAGCACTGTACCGGCTACTAAGGAAGAAGCCAAAATCAGGACCTAAAACACTTAAAAGATTTTATTTTCCAGGGGAACATCAAATACCATTCCATGCCACAAATCAATCTCCTTGTACCAGTTGATATGAAAGTCTCCTCTGAAGTTACATGCCAATGAACTGCACCGGTACTGCACACTAATGTTAACAACATAGAGGTACCTTATCATTTCTCTAATATTGACTGTATTAGGCGGCAAGGATGCAAAATGACCAGAAAATAACTCATAATGGGGGAAAATCATAGACCTTCCTTAACTATATGATCCATAAATAACTGAATGTTCACTTATTAAAGAGCAAGAGTAATAGAACATTCTCCATCTACCATGTTTCAACAGATGAGTGAATCTTAAGTGCCAGGAATAAAAACACTTTCAACATCCCAATTTTCTACTTTTGGTTTCAAAATTGAATTATTTGTTTCTGAATACTCTTTTAATTAAAAGGGAGAAGGAGACTGCATCTGCCTCATTAAGAAACACTGCAAGGTCTGTTTAGGACAATCTCTACATCTGCCCTGCAGATTACTCACACAGAAAGTAACCACTTTCAGGTACTCAGAACAACACTGCAAAGTAATAGACTCGAAAACTATTTTCAGCATTAGAATTGTTTTACTGTGAAACCCTGGGCAAATTACATCTTCACTTGCTGCCTCTCAAGATAAAACCCTTGAATGAAGGGCTCCAATGAAGCCTTCAATAATGCTTTAACTTTACTGTATATGAATAAACAAAAGCACCTCTGTTGCTAATTTATATATTCCATCCACATTTAAACAAATAAAAAATATTAATGACATAAATAATAATCCTGTATCAAAAACAAGATCCAAAAGTTCCAAGAAATCAACGTGCACAGTCTAGCAAAAACATATCCTTTGACTATTGATACAAAGGACAACAAAACTGTAAAATTCTGGAGAATAGGATTTAACCACCATCTCTCTTGCTCAGGGATTTTTACACTCATCTACATTTTCAGTTAGGCAACAATGCAGTTACACCAAGTAACCAAGCTGCCCCAAGCTACACTCAGCATCAATTTTATGTTACTCCCTATGGCAAACAAGAAAAATTAGGGAAGCTTTTCCTACCACTTTCACAATTTCTGCTCCTAAAAGGACGAAATATCAGAACTCTTGTAACGAGTCACCTAAACAACCCTTAAGAGCAATCTGTGGCGAACATCCTGCAAGAAATGGTGGGTATGGCTTTCATCTGAATGCCCACATAAACTCTAATTTGTGTGTGCAGACCTACTCCAGCTTAACTATAACTGACTAAAGCTAAACCTATGTGTAATAGCCTCTGAAGGAATGAAAGTGAAAATGAAAAAAACAGTAGATCATTCATTGCCCAATACAGTAAATTAACGAGCTTAGCGTTTAAGCTTTACAATTGTGACACTAATTACACATATTAAAACTGCCGCACCAAAGACTGACCCCACTTCACCATATTCGCACTTGGGGCTAGAAAAGCAGCCGCCCGGAATCCAACCGACAAAAGCTTCCTTTCAGGCTATGCTTTTCCTTTTTCGCTACACCCGACGGATCAGCCAAGCCTCAAGCCAGGTCACAGCAGTAATCCGACTTCCCAGCAGCCTCTCCTTAAGCAGGGCCGGCTGTCCCGGCCAACCCCCAGGATTAGCTTGGGAGCCTCCCTGTCCGTTACCGCTACAGGAATCCCACTGCCAGAGGCAGGGAAACGTGTCCCTTCCCAGAGCTTTCGGCCACGTAGCGCAGCACAGCCACACCCAGGCCCACCGCAGCAGCACGGGCCGCCCGTCCCCGCTCACGTCTCAAGGATACATTTTCGAGGCGAGGGCTCCCTCCAGCCCTGGCTGCTACTGAACCCGGCGCCACCTCCGCCCCCGGGCGGCCTCCCCGGAGGGTTGCCTGGCCGATCGCTGCAGCCTCGGCTCCGGCCCCAGCGCCCACCGCCCCGGTAGGGCCGGCCTCGGAAGCGAAACCGGTCCAGGGCGTTGTGGCTGCGCTCCCAGAAGGAGAGCCGGGGACCCGTGTCGGAGTGCGAGCCCGGCGGCATCCGCGGCGCCGGCGGGTGGGAGCGGAACGAGTCCTTAGGCCGATACCCGCCGTGGCCGTGCACGTGTCCCGTGTCGGGCGGGGGCTGGTGCCGCGAGCGCGGGAAGGGCCGCCCGGGGGAGGACATGGAGCCGCTCCCGTGGAGCCCGGGGGGCGGCCGGCGCCTCGAGTACGGCCTGCTACTGCTGCTGCTGCTACTGCTGCTACCGAAGCCGCCGGCAGGCCCGGAGCCGCCGCCACAGGGCCCAAAACCGTTGTTGTCATCGTCGCTGATCTCGCCATCCTCCAACTCCCCTTCCTCCTTCGGGGAAAGCCCGCTGGGGTCGGGCGCAGCCGCCGCCTCCGCGGCCGCCATGGGCCCACGACAACGGTCTCGGCGCGCCCTGCGCCCCCTCCACCGGCCCGCGCGGACTCTCGCGAGACCACGCCCCGTGCCTCCTGTAAAGGAGACGACGGATCCGCGATGCGTAAGAAAAGAAAAGGCGCATGGCAACGCCCCTAATGCGGGGTGTGCTGGGTAATGTAGTTTTCCTCTCAGGGCGATGCCGCGCCAAATACGGCCGGGGAAAGCCGGCCCCTCAGCCTATCAGGCGGCGGCGGCCGGCAGCGGGCACCAATGGGCGCGTGGCCCTCCATGTTGGTCCAGGGACTGGGGGAGGAAGCCGCCATCTTATCGAAGGGCATAGCGCTTTGTGGGTAGGGGGCAGTGAGGTGGTGGCGGGTTGCCTTGCCTTGCCTTGCCTTGCCTTGCCTTGCCCTGCCCTGCCCTGCCCTGCCCTGCCGTCCGTCGCGGGACGATCAGTGCCCGGTCCTTTTAGCGCCGTCCAGGCTGCGGGGGCTTGGACCTCCTGGGTGCTCGTTGTAGGTGCTGGCTACCATTTCTCTGTTGGTGGGGCCCGTGCCCTGCTGCGCTCCCCCAACAGTACGAAGGCTGCTAAAAAAGGAGTGGGTGTTCAGGCATTAACCCGTAGAACCTTCCTAGTAGCTAAACTAACGTTAAAGTCTTTAAGAAGGAGATTTCTGCAAAGCTTTCCAGACTTGAAATTGCCTAGAAGTTTATATTGGCCCTAATGCCTTCAGTGATATAAGTGACAAGTGAGTTTCAGAGAGTATAAATCAACTGCATAAATGAAATAGAGGAATAGAGAATTAAGAATCAAGAAATGCTTTGACTAAAAGGGGGACTGGCAAAACTGTATTGTTTGCTATAATTTACGGTGTTTACAAGAACAGGAGCAGAGCAAGGCTACCAGGTGGGGTCAAGGGCTAGAATGCGCTAACAGCATGCAAGGACAAAGACACCACAGGATAAGGGGGTCCTCAAACCCCTGAAACCAGAAAAACTGGTATCAAAGTCCGGAAAATGACCAAAGGACTAAAAAGAGAGCATGCGCAAGGAGGCAGAGTAAAAAGTAAAGTTCAAACCGAGAGGAAGACTATGTACATCATCCCAAAGACCCCCAGACGACCACCGGAGCAACCTAAAAGGAACAATGCGCAGCCGCAAAGAGGCGTGAAACTAATTTCAATATGAAACGGGGATAGATAATGAATATGTATTAAGCAAATTGTGTATTCCTAGTTTGTCGAAAATAAAAGGAAAAGCGCAGGTCCAGGTCGCCAAAGGTGTGCATGTTTTTGGAAGAGCTAACCCCCATGCACGTCAGCGCTGAATAAATACATACCTACTCTTATAACTTATTTTTGTGGGTTATAGAGTGTTTTTCCGCGTTTCATTAGCACCTTCAATAATTTATTTTCATATCTCTAAGTAGCATTCTGTTGCTACCTCGTTGGTTGTTAAGGGATGCAACATCCTACCAAGACTGCTGGCTGGAGAGCAGTGATGACTTGCTTGTACAGAAAAAACATAATTTTAAATAAAGCCTTTCTATGTCAGGTAGGTGTTTCTTGTAAAACTCACCAACCCTGACTTTTAAAACAGAAACTGGAGAGATTCTTTCCAATTATGCATGCTAAATCTCTTTGCAGATTTGCCATGATTTTCAAACTTGGAGAAAGATGGCTGCGTCTTCATGCTTTTCCTGAGAGTGAATTATTAAGATGTTTTGTTGGGTATTTTTTAGTGAGTAACGTGCTATGAAATCACAAGTACCAAAATAAAACTCGGTATCATGTTACTATTTATTCTCCCTTGCCTTCCCCTCTAGACTTTGTTCAAATCCAACAGGAATAGAGAGTGGACAATGCTTTGTAAAGTCCAAAATATTGTGCCAAACAAGCTTACTTTTCTTTGCTCAAAAAACTTTTCACCCTATTTTTTTGATCTAACGGGACAAACTATATGATTCAAAATAGATGCCATTACAGTGACTTCATACAAAACAGGGTAGAGTAAGGGAAGTTGTATACCATATGCTAAATTTCTCTAATTTTTTCCTGTTTAAAACAGTGTGCATTTTTCGAAGATGTTTACAGGGAAGCAAGTTAAAGGTTTGCTTTTTCACTCCCCCTCCCCACCCCACATATACATAATGATGTATTACATCATTAGTGTAGTACTACATTAGTGTGTTATTTGTGTCAGTACTTCTATCCAAATTGTTCATATCTCTAGGAATCAGGTTTACATTATTTTACATATTCCAAGTACTAAAAATATACAAATATGACATCGGACATACTGAAGACTTTCTCAAGTAGCAGCTGGAAGTCAAGCAGGTTTCTTAAACATTGCTAGGTGCCTATGTTCATGTCTGAAATTTAATCCCCTGTAGTTACAAAGCAGTTTCAGTATCACTACATGTAAGCTGTAAAATTTTCCCTCCCAGCACACATCCCTATTTGGGCATCCCAGAGCTTTGCATATATCTGATTCCAGTTGCCTTTGTACAGTTACCTTTATTTCTAATTGTTTTCACACACCAGTAGGGAATTACTATCTTTTAGATGGGAAAGGAAAATATTTGTAGAACGGTAAGGTGTTGGCAAAACACCAGCTTTTTTATAGGAAATTACCCTGACATGGGTATTCCCAGTCCATTGATTGCTATTGTATGTTTGCTTACTGTTCATCCAACAAGTGTGCTGAATTTATTAAAAAATGCTATATGATTTGTACTATAAATTTCTATCTAAGAGAAAACTTAACTATCTGTAAAAGAATACCCTGAGAATCTTCCAGTGGTTTTTTATATCCTATGGTATCACATGTCCCTTCTTTCATTTGTCATCTGATATTCCTAGCTTTTTGCTATCATCTAGGATTATCATTTGAGTAATTTTAAATTTTCAGAAAGAAGCAGATTCACCACAGTTAATAAATAGCGAAATTAATAGTGTTAAATCCTTTTCTGAAAAGGGAATAAAAAGGCATGTGTAAAAATAATGTGGTTTTTGGATGGTTTTGCTACTTACACATTTGAACAAAGGCCATAAACATTTGAAAACTGCAAGGGAGCCACCATTCAAATAGAAAACATGAGGAAACTTCCTTGCTTATGAGTAATAGATAAAGACATTTTCGTGAAGTTTCATTGCAATGAATGAACTTAAGAGAAAAAAATTTATTTTAGCTGTATTTGACTTCATGCATTTGAAACAGATTATATTGCTGCTGGAGAAAAAAATTGCTTTAAATAGTGAATATATTTTCAGTAAAGGACAAATAGAATAATTTAAAATACAGAAGACCATATGTTTTAGTACAGGAGCACAGAATTTGACTTGTTTCATAGTTTGAGGCAGGAAATTAGTAACATGTTTACCATGTAAATTAAATTCAATGATAAAAAGTAAAGTGAGTTTTGTTTTTACAGAAGCACAGTCTGAGTTACAAGGACTTGGCCAGATTTCAGAATATAAAAGACATCCGTATTTTTTGTATAATATATTGTATTTTATTGTATTTTATAATATTTGGCTCAGGCTAAAATTATTTTTGCTCTTCTTGCTTTGCAAATGTCAATTACTATCATAGGTTCAGGGTGGATCAGGAGGTTGTTGAGGTAACAAAAATAAATGTGTTCTTTGCATTTCTTCTGCAGTTTTGTGGTTTTTCTGCCTGTGCCAGCTGACAATGTCCACTTAATCCATAATTTGACACTGTTGCACAATTTCATATAATTTTCTTGTCTGTTCCTTCACTCATTTCTTCTGGATTTTTTAATTTGTTTTTTAACAG
This sequence comes from Sturnus vulgaris, assembly GCF_052056855.1. Taxonomy (NCBI): domain Eukaryota; kingdom Metazoa; phylum Chordata; class Aves; order Passeriformes; family Sturnidae; genus Sturnus; species Sturnus vulgaris. Next base: position 15,960,980 of record NC_142247.1, read on the forward strand.
AAAGCTGTGTGAAACCTTCCAAGGAAGAAAGCAGTTTCTATCCAAGAAGGAGCATCCAACTTCAAAATAAACATTAAGTGTAGGTAAGTTCTTACTGAACATAGTCTGAACACAATGTCTTGAACATAATGTCTTCAAAATACATATGAAGGTAAAAAAGAAGTAAAAATTAGGGGACACCATAAGTTTGAAAAAAAGATCACAGAATCTCATTCAAATAGCAGGCAGAGCTGCATAATGATAGAATTAAATACTTGCCTTGTTACGTGCTTAAAATCAAGTAATATTTCACCAAGAAATATATCTGAGCAAATGATACTAAATAACTAAAGGAATCTTCCTTGGATGAGGTAAAAGTATGAGATACTTATATGAGATATTTTGCAGAAGACCATTTATAAAATTTTTTTAATAAAAGGGCGGTCTAATTTTTATTTTGGTATTTATGGTGAGTTAATGCTAAAATACAAACCAGTCACATTATTATGTTCTCAGACACACTTGGTCATGAGAAAAATCTCTTTTTTATGACTGTGCAATTATTTAGTACCTATCAGTTACTAAATAAGACATTTTTAAAATCTGGAAGATATCAAAATGTGATTTTAGTTTTCCACCTCAGGTATTAATAGTTTGATGGAAGAGCTGATTCTAAGAGTTCTGTCTTTCCAAAAGACAGAACTCCTGCATACAAGAAGCTTTTTTTTTTTTTTTTTTTACAAGAGACTTTATTTTCAGAAACATAAAATAATCACTGCAGATAACTTCAGATGGAACACACTCAAGTAGCAGTTAACTCCCTCCTGATAGATGTTGCTAAAAAGAAAGGCAATTTTCTCTCAGGAACCTCAGTACTCTTTACTGTATCCCCAGAGGTTTTCAGCTGAGGGTCCTGCATTGGTACTTGAGACCCTACACAAGCCTTTGAGCAAGGACTCCTAGAACTAAGCAACATGTTGAAGAGAAGTAAGCAAGCAAGGTCAGAAACTGAACCATAGACCTCTTGCCCTCTTTAGGGCAAAGAAGATTGTGGGCTCTTTCTTTTGAGTTTGTATTTGTATTGGATACCTAGCCCATGGTTAATCCCAAAGACTGTGGTGAGTGTGTAATGCTTTTTTTTTTCTTTTGCCCTTTGGTGGCATGTTTTGTATTCCTTCATTCTTCAGATTCTGGGTTGATTATAGCTATTTATAGAATGCAGATGCTACAGCCACGTTAGAGATATTTAACAGATCAAGTGTCAGTGCTAATTTTCTATGCTTGGATAGATATGCCAGTACATATATAGTAGATTAAGTGCAGCACTTTGCACTACTTTGGTATTTTCCTCAGTGCTTTTTAAATACTTCAGATATCCCTCGAAACATGAAATCTGAAACTAAAAGCTCAATTTAGCATGATTTAAAATAATATAAGCAATTGTAACTTTTCTGTTTGACAGGTAAATAATGCAATGGATTTGGCTCCACACAGAATGCTGGAAGGAGAAAGAACGGAAAAAATAAGCCTCACATTAATTTCCTGAGACTTTTTTTTCTTATGAGGAGCATGAAATTATACTGTAGCATTGTCATCTATGTATGGAAGGTACAGTAACTTTCTTTTTGTTGAAAACACTGTAGAAACATACAGAAGCAATATCCTATCATATCCTGCAGTTTTGAGAATTACTCTGTCCCATGCGACATGTTGCATTTGCTTTCAAATAACAAGCATTCCCAGGTGCAACTAATCCCAGGTGATGGGTAGGTGTTGGAGCTTCATGCATATCTCTATTGGATCAACTTGGATCAGTTCCCATCTGTGACCTTGGACAAGGAATTTCTGCCTTCAGGGTTTTCCAGATGTTGTTTTACTGACAAATTACATGCTATGGGAAGCATGATGACACCTTCACTAGAGTGAAGAGGGATATTGGAACACACCCAACGTTTTGAAACATTTAAGTCTTTAGCATAATGGTAGGCCAACTGAAGAAAGGTATTTTAATAGTTTGCAAAGATACAAACGCAAAGATAGAAAACTTTTCAACTGTTTGAGGACAGAGTGTGTTTATAGATCTGATGCTTTTGAGTCATGTGTGTGTCACTTTGACATAGACTCAGGTCTACATCATTAGTCCCCAATGGTGGTGCATTCAAAGGCAAGTTCTGGAAGGATTTTTGTTTCAACCTGTGAGTGAATAGTCTTGCCACTATTAGAGCTCACCTGTGGCTTGGATTTGTGTGGTGGATTAGGTGGGCTACGCAGTAACCTTACTGGTTTACCCATTGCAATTTCATGTGGACATAGTGTGTGTTTTTATTCACAATCATCTTGGTGTATATTAGGGCCAAAGGGAAAGCATTTATCCCTTTCAAGCCGATTTACTCACAAACTTTGGCTAGTATAATTCTTACTTCTTAGATTTCTTTCTTTCAGCAGCTTCAAAATATAAATGCTGTCAGGCTCCTAGGGCTTTACAGATCCCCTGGACAACCTGTCCTGTGAAATGAGTCCCCTGGTCACTATGTGGTACAATCAGTATTCCAAAATGATGCATTGTCTGAAAATTTTCATAGTGACATGCTTAGATCAGCATTTCTACATGGACAGACCTCTACTCATCCTGAGAAAAAGTTTACAATTAAGTAAGTGTATTTGTGGTTACATTGTTTGGACATCTGCATAAAATCCTCTTGCAAATTTACAAAGGAAACCCATGTGTCTAGGTGTGCTGCCTCTCTGGTTTTGACCCTTCATCTGATGTTATGGACCAAACAAATTGGACAAGTGCTGCAGTATTGCTGTGCTCTTACAGAAAATTTGGGACCAACCAAGCTTGTTGTACTGATGCAATCACACCCCCTTGCCAGGGTAAGCTACCAGGTGAGTCACACAGCAAAGTAAGTGAGGAGAAGCTGAGGTGCGACAAGGTAGTCATCTGGGGACAGCCATGAGGAATCAAGGTGTAACTGGCATTTCTGGCACAGCCAGGCAATGTTTTCATCTCCCAGGGCTGAGTCCTGCAAAACAATTCTGAAAGAGAAGCAACTGGTGACTGCTCTGTAGACAGGCTGATGAGATCCTTTACAGGAGTGTGCCAGCCAGAAAGACCCACTGTCCTTGCTGATTGATCAATTAACGCATTTTCTTGTTTGGTATCATCATAAGGAAAAACATGAGTGTAGTCTTTTACTATTGCTAAGAGCAGGCAGAGCAGGCATATTGCTAATACTTGCCAGAAGAGCTTCAGCATAGCAGCAAGGTACTTGCATAAGAGTGCCAGGGGATGTTAAGAAGCTGAGTTGCTTTCAAAGTTATCCACAACTGTGCATAGCCCCAAAGGCATATCAGGAATTGGTGTAACACAGATGGCTAAGGAAAGCCAATGGCTCTTGTGCAAGTAAAGAAGTGCTGATCAGGACAGCAAGTCCTGCAATTGCTACTGGAGAGCTTCCACTCCTTTGGTGGAAGTACAGACATGACACCCTGAAGCTGGATCAGAGGGCTGGAGCATCTCTCCTATGAAGACAGGCTGAGAAGAGTCGTGATGGTTCAGCCGGAGAAGATACAGGGAGACCTTTTAGCACCTCCCAGTACCTAAAGAGAGCTGGAAAGGGACTTTTTACAAGGGCATGTAGTGATAGGACAAGGGGGTTTGTCTTTAAAACTGAAAGAGGGTAGGTTTACATGCGATACTAGGAAGAAATTTTTTACTGTGAGGGTGGAGGGGCATTGTAACAGGTTGCCCAGGGAATTCATGGATGCCCTGTCACTAGAAGTGTTCAAGGCCGGGTTGGACAGGGCTCTGGGCAACCTGATGTAATGAAAAGTGTCTCTTCCCATCTGGATTGGTTGGAAGTAGATGATCTTTAAGGTTGCTTCCAACACGAACCATTCTATGATTCTATGGATGGCCTGTGGAACCACAGGGAATGACCCATATGTAAGAAGGATTATGTCTGGCTTCTGTAAGAGAAAATCTTTGATGTCATGGAAGGATGCTAATGGTTGTTCTATGACAGCAGGGCAGTCATGGCAATCTCCACAGGCAGGGCCACAATGTAATACTACAGGGTTAAGGACAGAACAGCAAGAGTACTGGCTGTTGACAGGAGATTTTGTTGGAAAATGTGTCTGTGCTAGATGGAAATATGCAGTTTTGTCTTTTAAAAAGAGGGATGCAACAGGGTGGGGAACAGCAACAGTTAGGGGATATTCTGGAACCAGAGTATCAAGATGAGGGTTTTTTTTCAATTAAAAAAACAACTGCAATGACCTTTTTGTTTAGGTTTTATTTTGGTTTTTTTCCATTCAGTGTCTTTTCATACTAGCTGGAAAAGACATCCCATTGGACTGTGCCACCAGGTTGCCTGATTATTTATACTATTAAACATTCCAACAAGGGAGCCAGACTTTAAAAAATGAATGCCTTATGAAAGTGATATTACGAAAAAGGAGTATGCATATTATGTCTCAGCTGATAGCTGTGAAGTGTTGGGACTGCAGGCCCAGAGAATTAAACTGATATGTAAAGAGATGTGACATGATCCTCAGTGCCAGAACAATTTCTCAGCTTTTCTTGCAGTACTTCACTGTTATTTTTAAATGTAATCTGAACTATGAATATGTAGCAAAATTAAAGAATTTTAAATGTTTTGTCCGGCTCCAAACAACTTTTCTTTACCCTATTTTTAGGAAAGCTCAGGAACCTTATCTTGGCAAGGAAACAAGTTGAAGGGGATGGTAGTCACAAAGGCACAGAGAGTTGATATTTTACTTTGCCTGTTCTGCTAAATAGATTGGCTTAGATTCAATCCCTCAAGACCAGCTGGTACTTAGGACTAGCCTGCTCTCTAGGGACTTCCTGGAATCATCTCATCAGAGCAGTCCAAATACATCTGGAGAGTAGCTTTACAGTTAAGCAGCATCAATTACCAAGAGGTCAGTGTTTCAGCTGCACCCAGCTGCTATTTATTTTTTTTATTTAGCAGTATAAATATATACTCAAAGTCTTCTCTCTTAGTTAATGCAGAAGGAAAAGTTTCTTTACTGGTTGTTTCAGTTCCTCTGACGTAAAGTGACTTCAGAGGGGAGATACATTGCAGGAATCTTCTTCTGTTGATCAGTAGGACAGTGACACCCATAGGCTCAAATTGACTGTGTATATGCAAATGTCTGAAGACAATTCTTGAACATCATGCCATGAGTCATTTCTGCCAAAGTTTCAGTACCTTATGTCAGCCAGCAGCTATTAGTGGCCTGATCACTGTACAGAAAACTTTTCATTACTAGTTATATTTGCATGTGAACCTTTTCTAGTAAAACTGTAAGATCAGTTTTCAGCAAAAAAACAAATTCAGAAACTCTCCGTGTGGCAGTTCTGACTCTGGAAGGGTTCTTGAGTTTCTCGCTTTCACAGCCTTTGACAAATGTTCTTTTGGGTTTGAAATTTTAGGGAAGGAAAAAGAAAGACCAGTTCCAGCATGTCTAAGGCTTACATGTAAATCAGTGTCTGACATAGGAGAACTTAAACATATAAGATGAATTCCAGACAGTTGGACATATTTACAGGTGGAAGTCTCAAATAAGTAACATAAAAGCAGGCTGGTAAAGCCTCGAGACAAAAGGCTGCAAAATACATTTTTAAAAACTCATGAGCCATTCTACTAAAATAATCATGGATGTTAAAAATGATCACTTTTTATTTATTTATTAAGATTTCTTCTGAGAAGATTTTGTTTGAATCTTAGTCATTCTCATTTCTGCATCCATATTACCAAATGTCAATGTCATAAAAAAAAAGTAAATTACTTGCAAGACTTGGCAGATGGGAGATAGCCTCCTATTTTTATAGTGATGTCCTAGACTTCACAAAACTGAAGAATTTCATATCTTGAAAAGCAGACTACCAAGTTTTGTTTATGTTTGTTATGAGAAAGGCATAAATAAGGCATAAATGCAGATTTCTTTCACAGATGAAGAAGATCCTTCCACTCCACACCCCCCAGCTTGTCAAAACTTTTTTTTTTCAAAGATTTAAAACTGTAGTGTTATCTCAGAGTGTTATGTAAAGTGACAGAATGTTCTGGGACTTCAATACCAGTTTCTGACACTGGGTGGATCTCTGAAGTCAGGAGAACAAGAAAATAAATCTTTAATTGACAGTGTTTTGGCATGAGAAGATTGGGCTCCACCCTGTTTGTTAACGTCTTGATTTCTCCATTTTAAATCTGCTTCAGGACAGAATGATTTCCTGTGGCATCACTTTACTGTTGTTGACTGAAAGAATGGGAATAAATTATCACGGCAAAGCAGCAGAATAGGCAGTGCAATAGTCTTTCTGATGAGAAACTTCAGTTGCTGAAAACATTGGGAATCTGCAATTCTTTGTCATAGGACTTAAACTCATCTTACTTTTGAAATACTTTTTCTGCACCAGTTCTGCAGAATCTGGACTGAAGAGAAAAAGGTAAGGGGTATTTCTGCTTCATTCTTGAACACATGTTGTTATAAGCCACCTCTTTTCAGTAAAACTTTCCTTCCTTATTCTGTAGTTTTAGTTTTCCAGGATATTTTCACATTTCATACTTAATTATCCAGTTTCTAAACTGAAAAAGTCTTCAGTTCTGTAGCAGCATTTGAAGTTGGATGTGTGGGTATTTGCCCTGGGAGAGCCAGGACCAAAACTCTTTACTGCCAAAGTCAAAATACTGTATTTGCATAACTTAACTTTTTGATTTAATAAGTATTCAATGATACAAAACTCGTTCTTTATTAAAAAATAGATTTCCCAAAATCTAGTTTGTTTATCACAGAGTACTTGCTGCTTTTGTGTATCTGCAAAATACAGCTAAATCTGTAGTGCACTTGGCAAGTGTGTTATCCTCTAATATTTATCTCTCAGAGGAAATAATATTTATCTGGTTTAACAAAAAACTAAATATTTGGCCAGGTAAGGCACAATATATAACTTTTTAGATACAATCCTGCAAACACAAATCTACAATCTACAGTAAATTTAAGAATTATGAGTTTTAATTTATATTATAAACTTCATCATAATTGCTGTAGTGTATGTAAGAAAAATAATTCTCTCCAAAAACGTAAGACACCACTGCTGTTCATAGTAGTTTTTAATAGGCTACTACTAAAGTGTAGGATCTTCTGTGGCACATGACCAAATCAATACAAGATTTCTACATTGTATTAAATGTGGAAGGTCCCATTGTGCTGTGGATTTGAATTTGTGTTCAACCCATAGCTGGATATTTCCCTTATGAACTTTCCTTATAACTTCTTTGGTAGTTATATGGGTAACAATTGAAGAATCATTTTATAATTTATCTAATTACCGGATCCAGAGACTCTGATAAGGGATCAAGGCAACTTTTACAAAAGTTTAATAAAATGTTTAATAAAATGTTTCACTGTGTATAAAAGAAAAAAAAGCAGATAATCTGGTTTTATGTTGTTACATTTTTCATGTGATCTAGAACAATGCGTTGACCAATATTACTTCCCTTCCTTAAACTTTGCCCATTTATGAAGTTTTTTTAACTTCCTATGATAAACTGCTATAGAAACATAAAGCATTTGTTGCTAATTCAGAGAGATAAAATATCCTCAGTATTTAAGCTTTGTCTTCCTAAGCCCACGCTTGTGCTTCTCATCTGTATATAACACCCAGCCATAATGTAACCATTATGTATGCCAAAGGCATAATAGTGGCTTTATTCAGTTCTTATATTAATGTTGATACTTCACTTTCAACTATTCCATGCTTTTAGTAACATAAAAAAATTAAATAAAGTTGAAGGTGGTTTAAGAGGCATTTTACATGCTTTAGTAGATTATATATAATGGATTATAAATGTAAACTAAGAAATATAACTACAAAAAAGAGATGTGACAACTTTTTTCTATACTTCCCTAGTCAGAACTGAATTAAGTACATATGCAGTAACCTCTACTGTGCCTCCAGTCTTAATCAACTGAAACAGACATAAATGAGGACTACATTCAATAGTGGACGAAGTGAAGAGATGGTTATTGTATTTCTCCAATCAGAACTACCAGGAGCCCATCAGTATTCATCATATGGTTTCATATATCCATTGATGGTGTTGATATCATCTCCCTGGAGTTTTGGGGTCAATGTTCACATTGTATCACCACATCTCCCCTGACTTGCATGGCATTGCAGCATCCCACAGCCACAAAGGGTTCACACCAGAATGCATGAAGTCAGTTCTGTTACAAAAGCATCCCACTCTCTTCACATGGAAAAGGCAGAGAACTGGAATCACTATAGAGTAGAGCAACTGAAAACAATGTTGGCAAAAGGCAGTGGGGAAGATACAAAGTCATATCCTGACTGGAAAGAGATAAAACACTATCACCCAATGGTTACACTGACAGAGTTTAACCTTCAAATAGCCATTGTGTAGTTTAGTGCCCTTTTATTTCCGATGCAGATAAAGACATCATGAGCAACTGCTTGAAAAGTCTCAGTCAAAAACTATTTACATAGAGACAGCATTTTGGTACTTGAGCCATTGTTCAAAGAAAGCATAATTTACCATGCCATTAAGGAGATTATTTTTTTAAATGAGCCACATGTTTCCATTGCTCTTCATCTTCCAGTGACTCACAGTGTGGTCTACGTTTTGAACCTCTACAATGAAACATAAATTCAAAAATAGTTGGACTTGATAGCCTATTTGTGTGGTTTCTCTATTAGGAAGAAATGTTTAGGAATGCTGCAATTTTTTTTTTCCTTTTGCTAAGTGCTGTTGGGCTAATAACAAAACATGTCAGTTGTAACTGTTTTGGGGGGGTTGTTTGTTTGTTTTTTGTTCATTAGGGTTTTATTTGTTTCAGTCTTCTTTTGTGGGAAAGCTTCAAAAGTCAGTACAGAATGCAAACACAGCTCTTGTAATACAGACATCCCCTAGAAAATCCATCAGTCTGCTGGTTGGAATAGTCAGTTAAAAATAGTAAATCAAATTTCCATCCCTGTTCTGCTTAATTCTGGCAAGCCAAGCCTAGTAAGCACTGGTGTTCTACATGCCCAGTGATTTCCAAGTCATTGATAAAACTGTCATGTCTGCAGTCAGATATCTGTTTTTGAGCTCATTACATTCAATCTTGATAACAAGAAGACACAAAAAAAATTTTAAAATGCTTGGCAAGCTTGTAAAAATTCAAGCCTGGTCACTAACAGCCTGGAGGTAATGTTTTTTAATTAAGATTTTATTCCATATCTAGATGTAGTTTTGGTTGACCCCTCATCTCCCAGTATCTCTTACAAATTATTTTAAGCACAGTGAAAGTTAGTCATCTTAAATCTTCAGCAGTATTTACCAGAATTGTCTGCTAAACAACCTAAAGGTAAATGTGACAGAGTTCTTGAGCCAAAGATCTGTCCTGGTTTAGGCTGAGATAATTTCTTCTTGGTAGCTGCTACATTGCTGTGGTTTGCATTCGTTATGAGAATAATGTTGATAACACCCTGGTGTTTTGGTTGTTGCTAAGTTGTATTTATCCAAGAACTTTCTTGGTCTCATACTCTGACAGGTGGTACACAACCAAAACAAAAAACAAACAAAAACACCCAACCAAGCAAAAAAAAAACAACCCACAAACAAACAAAACCAAACAAAAATTACAACAAAAAACCTCCCACCAAAACAAAAAACAAAACTCAAACAAACAAAAACCCCAATAAAAAAAAAAACAACAACAAACCAACAACAACAACAACAAGAAAACCCAAAACAACTGTGAGGGACCATAGCTTGGACAGCTTACCTGAACTGCAAAAGGGATATTCCACACTACAGACCATCCTGCCCTGTTGCATAAACACAGGGAGTTACCTGTTTACCCTAAGTGGGGCTAACCCCCACAACATCCCTCTGGGGATGGTGTCTGGCATTGGTCAGCAGACGGTGAGCAAATGCTGCTTTGTTCATCACTTATTTTTCCTTTCTATTGTCATAATTTACTTCTTCTTCATTACTTCTGTTTTTTTTTTTCCTTTATTTCAATTATGAAACTGTTTTTATCTCAACCTATAGGTTTTGCTTTTGATTCTCCTCCCCACTCCACCAGAGTAAGGAGGAAGTAAGTGAGCAACTAGTGGGGTTCTTAGTTACCAGCTGGGTTTAAACCCCAACAAAACCCTAAAATCTAACTACAACCAGTGTGGAAAAAATATATGTGCATAGTTCCATCACTACTTCTCAATCTGCCTAAACAAGTTAAATGGCTGATTTGAATCATTATGTATGTCAAGTTACACCTACTTGCTGTGGCAGATGTGGAGGACGTGAGTTTTCACAGGAAAAGAATGTATGTAACTTAATAATTCTGAATCATTAAAAAATTATCTCAATCTAAAAGCCAGACAATCCTGTTCCCTGCATAGCTATAATTCTGCATAGACTATGCTCTACATCATACAGCAGAGATGCAGTTCTGATGTCAGTCAGTGCTACTCTACCAAGCAGACCCTTGAAGAGACCAGTCTCCTCTCCTGAAGTCCAGGGCAGTGAGCTTGCTGTGCACCCTCCTCACTGCCCTAAGTATCTTGAAAGCCACCATTCCATGGTCACTCGCAGCCAAAGCTGCTCTTGAGCATCACAGCAGCAGCCCCTCCTTATTGGTCAGAAGAAGGCCCAGCAAAGAACTTCTCCTTGTTGGCTTCTGTGTCACTTGGAGAAGGAAGTTAACATCAACACAATTCAGGAACCTCCTGTATTGCTTATGGCCTGCTGTGTTGTCCTTCCAATAGATATTGTTCTGGTTGAAGTCCCTTGGGAAGGTGAGAGCTTGTGAATGTGAGGGCACTCACTGAAGGGATGCATCCTTCTGGTATGTCTGAGAGTCCATATCCTTCCATTCTAACACCAGCCACAGAAACCATCCAACCATGTCTCCATGGTTCCAGTAAGAGTGTGGCCCTGCAGGCATGTGCACATCTCTAACTCTAGTTGTTTATTCCCCATGCTCTGTGTGTTTGCACAGAGCCATTTAAGTTGGACCTCCCTACGAAGCCAACTCACTGGCTGGAGTGGCTGGAATTCCTTTGTGCTGCTCTTCAGGTGCTCTCCTGCCAACCTTTTGTTGCGTAAAATAGGAAGAAAAACTTTCCAAACAATATTAGAATGGATAACATAAAGAGAAGTCTTTTAATGAAAGCTTTCAGGTGCACAGATTATCCCTATATGCACACGCAGCATCGAATTTTCCCAATTTTTATAAGTTTAACAAATTAGGATATCTAGCTAGTACCATCCAATGGATGACTGGTTGCCCTGGTAACCCACCCTTGGACTTGCCCCACTGGAGGTATGGGTGGTGTCCAAGGGGTTCTTAGCCATGTATCTTGTTATGTCAAGATACATAAGGTGCTGGTGCAAAACAAGATGTCCTTGTTGGAAATTCTTTTCCTTGAAAATAAGAGCAAACAGCATTTCAAGAATGTGACATAACATTATGTATGAGAAAGGGTAACTACTGTTCTAAAGTGTAAGAAAGTGCTAGAAACTATACAGCTATATATTAAAATCTACAGAGCTGCAAATATATAAAGAAGCAAAAAATCTTTAGGCATCACTATGATCCTTCTCCAGGTTCTGGGCATCTCTTGTGGGAGCACTGGCATCAAACCAGTGGGACAGGGATGGAAGGAGGTTCTCCTTCCCTGGCAAGTTAAGTTTAAAGCCCCTTTACCATCTTGGCAAGTCTATGACTGAAGATGGTCATTCCTTGTGCATAGTCCTTTTAGATCTTTACCTGCCTTGCTTAATGTTACCTTTCCCCCTTACTGAATTGCCCACTGCCGAACTTATTTTTTTTATTAACTTATTTTTGCCCTCTAGTTTAATTCTGTAACTTCCTCCTCTGTAAAATGCAAATATACTAGAGATATCACAATCTTGAACACGTGCTACTTTCAGTATGTTGGTTCTTTTCTGAACTGAATTACTTGATGAAGTAGAAAAGCACAGCATAAACACATATTGGACACATATTCGTCATTTGGAATAAGTGATCAAACAAAGAACAATTAGGCTACTACAAATAAATTTAACTGGTGTCATTGTCCTTGGATAAATTAATTTAACACAAGTGAAAGCCTATCCACATATACTTAATAAATTTAATACTTAAAAGATTCATTCTAGATTCTGCTCTTTTTTGGTAAGCAATGTGGATATTTATTCTTCATTTGCTGCTCTACAGCCCACAACCCAAATCCTGGTATAAATAGTTTTGCTATAGTGTTAAGCACTGACATTTTTAACTGCCTCAAAAATGTTAGGAATTGTGTAGCAACTCCTTGGGTATGAAAATTACTGTTTGCAATTTGGTTGGTATTTTCACAGGCAACTACTAATTAGGAATGCTCTGCTTAAGGTGAATATTTATCTGCAGTATTAGTTTTTCCCTTCCTGCCATATAACTTTTCCCCTTCTGTTTTCTGTAACTATCTAAATACATTATCAGCATAAAATTTTACAGTCTTACAATGTTGTCTTTTCTAAGAGTGTGAATATTATTCAAGGCCCTTGTGAACAGTTATACTTAATACAATGTTAACAATGTTCACAGATTTTTAATTTCATTTATTGAACAGTAGTCTTCAATCAGTTTTTGGTTATAGAGAAAACAAGATTAACAGTGGAGAATAAAAGATGTTTAAATTCAATTTCAAGCTCTATTATTCATAATGCATTCTATCAAGCATAAATATGAATAATGTTTTAAGCAGTGAAGAGAAATGGAAAGTTTTATCTCAGAGATACAAAAAATAACTTCTAAATAACTTCTACTTCTAAAATCATCCTAAATTTTAGAAATGTTATGCTGTATTATGGCAAATCTACTAAATTCTTAGGAAAAGAAAGAGTGTAAAAGAGTTATTAGCATGCTGTGTACAGTAACATTTTATTATGTTCTTTCTGTTTTGCTGCTTTTAATCATCTCACATTCTTGCCTCTTATTAAATCATACTGGGGTTTTTTTTCCTAGACTCTTCACTGGCCGTGCTTTGCATCCTATACATTTACATAAAAGGTAAACTCTTCTTCTAAATATTGGGTGGCTTATAATTCCAATTTTTTTTAATTTAAACTTCTCATATTTTTCTCATTCCACATTTGGATGGGAGTTTGGATGGGAAGATGTGAGGAAAAGCTTTCAGGTCTATTTGTTGTAAGCAACTGTTATTGCTGTTTTTTTAATTCTCAGGTTTATCACTACTATTAGGTGTGAATAAGAAATGGGGAGAGGGTTATAAGTAAAAACTGATTATTAAATGAATGTATTTCATGTATTAAATATACCTAATGCTTTTATGACTGATTTAGGATGACTTTTTTAATACATTTTTTCTGTATTCACAATATTGTAAGCATCTAGATGGCAATTTAAGTTTTTTAAAACCCAGCTTTTACTAATTAAAAGTGGTGTTGGTGGTGTTATTATTATTATTATCATCATTATTACAGGACCTAGTGAAAAAAGAGTAACATCTAGAAAAGAGGAGTTTAAACACAATATATGGGCCAATTACAGGACTGTTGTAGACATTACTTGCAAAATTGTAGCTACTTCTTTCAGCTTTCATGTAGAAAGAAGTCTAATTTTGTGTGCCTTTCTTTCTTGTTTTCTATTTTTTCTATTTAATGTGTATAATGCTGGAAAATGTACGTTTAATGCTGGAAAATTTGTTGGCAATCAGAAACAGTGGAAGAGGGATGTATGAAGGCACATTTAACAAAAGACTCAGAGTTTAAAAAGGAGCCAAAGCCAATATTATTCATGCCCTGGTTGTCATACATTTCCTGACCAGAACTATCTTTCTCACACCAGGGGTGGAGAGCTGTGCTCCCTTTTGCTGTTCTTGCTTAGGTAAACTCCAGCAGCAGCAGCACCTTTGGCTTTAAGCCAAGATGCAAGGCCTGTAGATAAACCAGTGCCATAGTCTAGTATGTCCCTAAGTCAGTGCCAAGTGCTCCTTCACATGGGTATGGGATCTGTGAAGGAAGCTGGAGTCCTTTAGAGCTCCACAAACCTGCCTCCTTTTCAGACCAGCTTGTGTCTTACCATTAGTCCCATGGTTTTACAGAACCACAGATAATAGCCAGGGCTCTAGGATTCCTGCAGGAACATTTGTTTCTCCACCAGAAATTCCTGTATCAGCCTGTTACAGTTTAGAAGACAAAAAATAAGCAATAAATTAAATAAAACAATTTATTACAGTTAAGGATGTATTTGAATGACTAAGTTTATGGGAGTTGGTTATATCAGAACAAGCAGCTGCTTGTTCAGCCACCAGTTTGAGTTGATCTTGTTCTGATTGAAAATCTCGGCTAGTTAAATTTTGGCAGAAGAGCCTAAGCAATGTCATGTCAGTGCTATTCTTGAAAGCAGCCCAGCTACTGAGTCTCTGATTCTTAGATCTCAAATTCAGACCTCAGATGGATGTTTAATGGAGGTAAGAAGGAAGACTAGATATACCAAAATCAGTACTCTAGATTAGTATTACTGTTTCAGGTATCTCTACTTGAGATAGATCTTGGGTGCTACTAGTATTTGTTACCAATAAATATAGCAGAAAATAAGATAAAGCCTTGTCTAAGATACTTGTTCCAAGTTTTGTGAGAAAATACATTGCAAACACCCAAGTATTAACTTTAGCCTCTGGAATAGGCCTATTTTCTTCAGCTAAAACCTGGTATCTGCAAATCTTTAAGGAGTAAGTTTCCCAGCTTAGACAGCATCTGAAGAAGAAGCTCTCAGTCATAATTGAGTATTTCTTTCACAGCAACACGAAAATATATCCAAATTTATGAGAGACAAGAATCATGTTCTTTTTTGAGCAAAAAAGAACACATGGACGGTGTTCACACCTTGATCAAAACCTACTCCAGATGCTGAATGAAAAATAAGAGAACATGCCTGAAAAGTAAATGGGTGCCACAAGCCAGAAATATTCCTAAATTTAGTAAGGAAATTATCATCTCTTAAATTAAGATTGCTCACTTGAATTTTCTAGCTTTAAAACTACTTCTGTTGTATATCAAAGATCTTTTACTGGCCTTTCTTGTATTACTCTGTCTCTCACTGAATACTTAAAATAAACATTCTGTTCTGCTGCTGCTACAAGTCCACGAGAGAAAAGCACTTGAGGTTATTGATGTTCATGAGGTCACTCATCTGTACCAACTTCAAGGCTTTTGGTCTACGTTCCATTGAACAAGTGCTGAAGACATAAATGCTTCTTCAGTATTATCTCCTGGGATGCCTAAAGTCTTATTTATTTCGTTTTTTCAAGTTTATTTTGAGGCTGCTGCCTCAAAACAGTGGGTTTTTGAAAAGTTGTGAAGTTTCACCTCTTTCTGTGCTTTGCTGACAAAAGTGTCTTATGTGTGGAAGTGGGAGCTGCGCAGTCAGTCCCGTAGCTAATGTCAGCTTATTTACAACTCGAGTTTTTCGGGAGTCATTCTGACATGCCCCGAGAAAAGCCACCAGGCAGGTTTGGCATGTTTTCATCCCAAGTCAGCTTTAGGAAATATTTCAAGTCTCTTTCTTCTGCTGTTAATGAACTTCTAAGCGTTCCAACAAGTTTCAAACCTCATCCAGGTACTCACTGGTCTCGCTAATTATCCACAGACTTCATGCCTTTCACAGGCGTGTCGTTCTTGGTTTTGTTTCGCAAACTGGATCTCCATCGGCACCCTCTGCCGGAGGGACGCCACTCCACGAGGGCCCGGCCCGGGCCACTGAGCGGAGCCCGGGCCCGGCCGCAGCCGCAGCGCCCCCTGGCCGCGGCGCAGGCTCAGGCGCAGGCGCGGGCGGGCGCGCGCGGCTGCCGGCGGAGCATGCGCGGCGGGGCGGGGCGCGATGGTGGCGGCGCCCGTGGCCGCAGGGAGCAGGTCGGTGACGGGGCCGGGCGGTGCGAGCGCGTGCCGCCGCCCAGCGCCGCGCCGCGCAGCCCAGGGAGGGCCGGCCGGGCTGGCCGCTGCAGCCTCTTCATGAGCGCCTCCGTCCCTCCCGGCAGCACCCCGGGGGCGGTGCGGGCCGGGCCCGGCCGCGGCTCCGGCCGGGCGGGGGGAGAAAGAGAAAGAGAAAGGGAAGGAGGTGGTGGCGGTATTGGTGATGCGCTGCGCCTTGTGTTTTCCCATCAGGTGCTGTCCTTCTTGCTTCCCATGTCCTATTACGAGGAGGATTTCTTCAGAGAATACCTCAAGATGATGGCGAATATGGTCATCCTGAACTTGCTCATTTGTATTTCGCTAGCGTTCTGGATTGTGTCCATGACTGCAAGTACGTACTACGGTGAGTCCAAAGGCCGGGGAGAGGCTGACATGGCACGGCCACGGGCGAACCGTCCCCGCCGGCCACTCCAGGCAGGAGACAGAAAATGAGGAGTGTGCGCAGCCCCTTCTTCCGTCAGAGCTGATAACCTCACCTCTTACAGTAGGTGATAGTGGTTTAGAAGATGCTGACAGCCGCTTACTTGCAGCTCCGCCCAGGGATAACGAACAATTTCATTAAAATGTTCGTGTCTTTTGTGATTTCTTTCTCCGAAAGAACGCAAATAAAAAAATAGAAGTGAAAAGAAAGACCGAGCTGACGGAGGTCTTTCTATATCAGGGAAAATACGGACAGCACCGGAGGAATGTGCCAGCTTTCAAAATGTTTTAGGAATCAGCAACATCTGCAACGTGCAGAACAGGGCTTGCAGGAAGACTTCCGTAGTCAAGGAACAGAGAAACGGGAAATGGTATAAGAAGATAGGGATGTATGCATGGAATGGCTGACTTAGGTGTGTAGTCAGCTCAGCATTCTGCTCAGTCAGCTCAGGCTGGCTCTGAGTTAGTTGCAGTGACACAAGTGTCACCGTGTGTGTGGTTGCAGTGACACAAGCCCTCTCTGTAGTCTTTTCGCCTCTAGGACCATTCTTACAGCACTGTGCAAAAGCAGCTAATACTGGCTGCAGTATCAGTTTAAGCCTAGAAGAATTTAACTGCTTTTCCAAGACACGTAAAGACTTAGCATTCATACCCTGGCCGGTTTGATGCAGGAAAAGCTCCAATGTCATTGCAGGATTGTTGAAAGAGCCTAGGGATGCAGTATAAACATTTTCAACTGCCTAGTGTCACCCTGAAGAAGCTGTAATAGATATCCTACCAGTATAAGTTGACTTTTGTAGAGGTAGTTGCATGTCTCTTCTCAGTGTTTTTCAGTGCTTCAGGTTTTAAGATGGGGTATTAGTTCTGGTACAGCATTAAATCTGGATACTTCTACTTTGTCTTTTATTAGGATGGCAGACGTGTAGAAGGTATGCAGAAACAGGCTTCACAAGCAGCTTTTTTTGTATCGTTTGTAGCTACCCAAGTTGGATTTAAACATGCAACTTCATTTACGTGTCTGCTCTCTGAAGGCAGAGCTTTTCTGACAATTAGGATATTCTAGTCCCTGTTCTCTTATGTGAGTAGGAATTTGCAGTATAGCGTGGAGAGACCAGGTATGAATCAGGATAGGGCCTGATAGAAAGGAGAAGACTGCGGACAAATTCTCCTTTCTGTAGGGAATGGTTATGGAGCAACAAGGACATAAAACTTCTGTTGTTCATTTGCCTGAGACTGTGGAAAGACCTTGGCTTTTCAAGGAGGTGAATGAAGCATACAGTAATTAATGGGCTTTGAATCCCATACAAGTGGTGAAATTCACAGTCCTTAATATAAATATAAAAATACTACAAACATGCTTTTATTAATGTACAGTTTATAACAATTCATAAACACCAGTGGGCCAGATGTTAGTGAAGCCAGAGTGTCAAAGAACACATTCATTGTTCTTTTTGTAGAACTTACCTTAGTCTTAACTGCTTACATTTAGTAGTAATTTAATGTAAATACTTTTCTCTCCTACAAGGAAATCCAAAAAGGTTCGTTTAAAAACGACCTTGAAGAGATGAAAATTATTTGTTAGCCAAGTGTTCCAGTACTTCTTATACTTAAGTTTGCACCAAGAGCTGTCTTGGTTTGTGATAAGCAATACCAGGCTACAGCACTGGAGGGCTCTTCATACACAGATGGTGCTTCTGAATTTCTGACTCAGCCCTGGCCTGCAAGACCCCCTTGCTCACCTACTATGGCTTTGGGGCTTTTCAGTACACAGAACAGAATTTTTTTCTTGTGAATCTTTGCAGTGAGTGTTTTACTGTGATTTCACATGTTTGCCCTGCTTTGCACGAGGGAGGCAATGTTTGTGCAAAGGTTGGGGTACTGATGACACAGAAGATCTTATTGAAAACCATCACGTGTATCTTTCCAGCAAGACAAGCCTCTGTGCCTGTGTGAAATCTTTATTTTACAACATTGAGACATATTTTAATGCAAGATTTGTGATGTCTTGTATTTGTATAGAAGATGTAATAAATAACTTCTCAAGATTTTAATTTTTTTATTATTTCAAAACCAACATTAACTATTGGCTTTAGGTTTTAGAAGTTTGTGGATTTTTCATACTAAAACTTTCACTTCAAATCTTGCTGAGATAGTCATCAGCTCAAAGTATATTTTAAAGAGCCTTACATCAAAGTCAGAAGAACTGAAAGGGCTGATGTTTCATAAGGTGGTCACACTACTTTCACCTAGCAGTCTGTATTGCTTGGCTTTTTTTGCTAGTGGAATTTTGTCACAGTGAATTCGAATGTTAGTTTTTCAAGTTCATACGTCCCTTTTAGAATGGAAAATATCACCATATTTATTTCTTGTCGCATCTTGCTATTTTTTGGTAATTAATTTTAGTTCATGAAATATGTTTTCTTTTGACAGTTGAATGGGAAAATTGAGTAGATAATTGCAGATATATTGTCCTTCTCTCCATATGAATATCTTTCTTCTGAAAGATAAAAAGTTTTAATCTCTTTTAAGATCAGAATTTAAGTATATACCAGGAAATACTGACTTAGACATGAAGGCATAAAAAAGGCTTTATGAGGATTATCTGTAACCCTGTTATTTGATTTATCAGGTACTTTACGACCCATTTCTCCATGGCGCTGGCTTTTTTCAGTCTTGGTTCCACTAATTATTGCTACACAGGGTTTTAAGAAGAAGAGTCTTGATCACAGTGGTGCATTGGGAGGTATGTTTTTTCTGAGACTTAAGCTAAACATTTAGTAAACTAAAGGTACTTTTTGTTGTTTGCAGTTTAAGACTTTACCTAGTTCTGTTATAATAAAGTATAAATGTAAGCATACATACTCCAAATTCATACTTTTTTTTTTCTTATGCCTGTTTAAACAGTAAAGTTAATCCTGTGCTACTGTTTGTAATTGATTTGATTAATGTTATTATATTTATATAAACCTAGAAGATTCTTTTAAACTTTAGTACAGTATGCAGTTAAATCACATGGTTTGGTTTAACATATAGAAGGATTTACAGAGAAACAAAGTGGTAGAAGTAGTGGTAAAGAAAGACCCTAAACTGATCGTGTCAGCAGTCTTCCTTGATGGGAAATCAGTTCTCCTTTCTGTATGGTTCTCCTTTCTGTAATTGAAGCAGTTCTACATATTTTTGTCATGGCAAAAGTAAGAAAATTAAATCTGTACTTCACTAAGAGCAAATGACTGTTTCTGAAGTTTTTCTAGACCACATGATAAAAAGCTCAGCATAGTGTACAATAGTGTTTATTGAAATCTAATGCAAGGTTTCTGGGTGAGGTGATTCACCCTTGTCTTGTGACATTGTCTGAATTGATGTTCAGTGGAGTAAAACAGGGCTTCAAATCCTTCCTTCCCATGTCACCAATTTTGCAAATCTTCTGTCTTTGAGAGTTAAGGGAAGCATTTTCTACACTGACAAAAATATTTTTGACTTTTATGTTCTGACCTCTTAACAGCTCTGCTAGCCAATTTATACTGGCATTTGCTTTTAAATGCAACCATTTTTCTTTCAGTCCTTTAGAATTGTAATCTCATGGTGAGGAGTGAAATTAAGCTTCCCCTGTGAAAGGGGACAGAAAAATGAATCACATCAAGGAGATCAAATACTTTAAAAATTACAGAAATACAGAGGTGGAATAAAAACCAGGAACTAAAAAAAAAAAAAAAAAGAAGTAGCATCTGCTGAGATATGGAGGAGGGTTTTACGGGTTATCTTCTAGACCTTGGATGTGGGATTTGATACCCAAACTGATGATAAGCTTGCTGATAGAGGCACAGCCACAGCTATATATCTTGTCCTTATAAAAATAATAATATTTGTCAGGCAGAGTACTTGAATTTCAATTATATACTCTTTGGATTCTGAAGTTTTATTGCTTCTCATTTATTTTTGCACAGTATTACTGATTTGTGACAAAAGGTCTTAAAAATCACATGCTTCAGCAGTTACAATAAAATTAGCAATTTGGCAATAGAAACTCTTATTGCTTGATTGTATTAGGTTTATCAGGAAGATATTCTTCATATTCAGAAAATTTGAAATGCTTAATTGCTTTGCAAAGCAACCATTGTTACATGAAGGAACTTTATATACTTCTCTTTTCTTCATAGGACTGGTGGTTGGATTTATCCTTACAGTCGCAAATTACAGTTTCTTCTCTTCTTTGTTTGTATTTTTTGTTACTTCTTCAAAACTGACTAAGTGGAGAAAAGATATAAAGAAGCAAATAGATTCAGAATACAAAGAAGGTAAGCCAAAGTACTTTAATTCTTTCAGATCCCTTGTGGAGAATAAATACTACATGTTCTTTTTCCCTTCAAAGGGTTAGATGAGATGTAACATCTGGAACAGGGAACGCTGTTGAGACTCCCCTTGACCCTATCCCTGTGAATATTAGCAAACCACTTTGCTTTTGCTTCTGTTCTGTTTAATAAATTGCCATATCGTTTCTGTTTTGAATGTGTGTCTTTTTAAATTTAATTATATATGTGTTATTTTGCTTTTGTCTCATGCTGTTGTCTGAAATTACTAAAATTCAATTTTTATACTTCAGGTGGACAGAGGAATTGGGTTCAGGTATTCTGTAATGGTGGTGTTCCTACTGAGCTGGCTCTCTTATATATGATAGAAAATGGACCCGGTGAAATTCCTATTGACTTTTCAAAGGAATACACAGCATCATGGATGTGCTTATCCCTTTTGGGAGCTTTGGCATGCTCTGCTGGTGATACATGGGCTTCAGAGATTGGTAGTGTTATGAGTAAAAGCAAACCAAGATTGATAACAACCTGGGAGCAGGTTCCAGTAGGTAAGGTGTTACCTCTTCTACATGTTCTTAGTATTTTGTTAATTTGTTTTGAATTATGCATCCAACTTGAAAAGTTCCAAGAAAGACATAGAAAAGCCAATATCAGAAATCTGGGGTTAGAAAAGGTTAGCAGGAATGCATTCTCTGAAATGGAATATAGTCCATTGTGTTTCTTCTCTGTCTTGCTGATGAGATGCATGAGCACAGCAACCACGGAGCTAAAATCGTTCTGAATGCTGTCACGTCTAATATCTGGCAATAGTAAAAGAGTTTATGTTGCTAATATGAAGAATACAAGTTATCGACTGATGTTTTTCAGGCATTATTTTAATCCAAAGAATACATATATATTCCACAGAGACACTACAGAAAATTCTCTTCTTAACCAAATCACTCATTTCCTTTAATATCCTACCAAGGGTGAATAAAGTGAACTTTCTGTCTGTCAAACGTTGTCTCCATGGTGGATGTCATTGCAGCTTTAAAGCAGTATGCCTTTGAGTCTTGCTGGCCAATTGATCAGAGGTCCAGATCTTGTTGGATAGGAGTTAAATACATAGGAATTTTTTTCTTTATATGTATTCTTCAGATTTTTCTTCAATGAGCTATCAAACATCTCTGTCTATGGATTTGGTTCTTTTATTTTTAGATGTGTAGGTGAAACATGTCTTAGTATACTACTTCTGAAAGAGGGCATTGCTTTAATGTGCACATTTCAAAGTCTGGGGGTTTTTTTATTTTTAGCCCACCACCACCTACAGCAGACAGATACCAAGTGACATTGAGAGGTGTGCTGTCTAGTTTTATTTAATGTAATGCTGGTGAATATTTCTAGAGAACTTGCCCAAGAGACAGGAAAGGAGTAGTAACAGGCAGTAATGGTACAGGTTAAGCAGCTCAACAGCTTAATGGGAATTGTAAAAAGCTGCAGTAGTGGAGCCTTGTGGATGTAAGGGGAGAAGATGACTATGGACAGTTTTGATTTCATGTAAAACATTTCAGTTAATACAAGTCTTTTTAAAAAGTTTGTAAATCAGCTACATTTTATTTGGTGTAGGTACTAATGGAGCAGTTACTTTAGTGGGCCTGATCTCAAGTTTGCTTGGAGGCATGACAGTAGGTATAGCCTACTTTATAACTCAACTCATTTTTGTGACTGATCTGGAAATATCTGCTCCACAATGGCCCATTATTGTGTTTGGTGCAGCAGCTGGCCTACTGGGATCAATTGTTGATTCTTATTTGGGAGCTACGATGCAATACAGTGGTAAGAGTTTTCTTTTTTTTTTTCCCCTTTCTCCCAGTGTACCTAAAATTGGACTTAAACGTCAAAAAGGGCTGAGTATATGATTTTTAATTGAAAGGATATAGAAAAAGCATCATAAAGGACAAGGGAGCAAAAGTAATGGACATAGTAATGAAAAGAAGCAAGGGTGATTGGTCCTTTTCCTTATTGTAGCTTATTGTCTTGTTGATGACTGAAAGACACAGAGATATCGAACAAGTTACCTTGGAAAAAGCAATTGCTGCCCTCTCCTTTTTGATATGTCTAATTATAGTGACATTTTATAAGATAAAAAGTTAGCTTAATTTTATCCATTTACTTGGATGAAGTTGTCACTGCAGAAGTTCCATTCCTAACTCTGAAGTCTTAGCAATAGGCTCGAATTTAAGAATTAAATAAGAAAATGTCAACAATAGTTTACCTTCTGTTTTTTTTTCGCTGTTTCCTGTAGAACCTCTATAATACAGTGCACTGTTTCCTAAAAGTTACCACAAACTAGCTGTGACTTTAAATAAAAAGATAATATACATTATTCTAAAAAATTGTTGACTGCCTGGTCAATTATTTCATTATTTGATCATTGCCTGTGAATAAACACTACAGACAACCTTTAGGCTAAGCTGCAAACTTATCCTACATTTCAAAATTGTTTAGAAACTATATCTTACACTGTTGTGTTTACAGCTGCAAACTGCTGTTGATGCTCTGGATTTGGCTATACAGCATATTTTATGTTCCATTCCTTGTAATTCCATGAAAGTTCAAAATACAATGGAGTGTTTAACTATAGGATGAATTTTTAGGTATTTCTGTCTTAAACAAGAAACACATAAGCACTCAGACAATGTTTCAAACTCCTAATGAGGCAGATGCATTAAGAGAATGGAATAAACCTAGCTAATGCATGCCTGCATTTATCAGCATCTATTTATTTTTCATTTAATGTATTTTTTCCATGCTCAGCAACTTACCTTTTTAGCTGCAGCAGGGACAGTATGCAAGTTCCACTTTCTTTTACAAATTCATAAGCATTGGTGGAGTATGTATACTATGTTGTACATGTAGATAGTGTGGTATATATGTGATGTGAAACAGGCAAGACTGTGCTGCTCATTTGTGTCTCTCCTTCAGCCCTTTTTTATTCCCTTTTCAGTGTAGACTTAGAAGGAATAGTCTCTTCAGCATCTTGAAAAACAATAAATATGGCAGTGAGAATAAAGAATTGTGTTTCTTTTTTTGAAAACAGTATCCTGCTAATCCTTTCTCTGTCAGTGTTTTTCCTTTTGGTAATATTCCTAGATGTGGTATATCTAATATCTTGTGATACCCATTGTTTCTGAAAGAAAATCCACCCCTGCCTGCACAGTTATTAATTAAAACTTTGAAAAGCTGTGCAGAATAAGATTCAAATTTGCCCGTGTTATCAGTCTATACCTATTCTGTAAACAAAAAAGCTAAGGGAAGGACTGTTTCTTTACTTGCTTGTTCATGCTTGGATTGTACTCTTTATGTACAATTGAGGGATATATTTAGAAAAAATTATTTCCAGTTTTTCCTCAGAAAAAGTACTATCTAAAACATAGCAAGTGCTGAGAGTTAAACTATTAGGCTCTGAAGTTTGATTTTTCTGTAGCTCTTTTGCATTATTTAAATGTATGTTTCAAAGCAGTATTGTCAACTATATACCTGCCAAGGTTTGTAGTGGGGGCTTTTTAAAGTTTTGTCTGAGGTGCAGAATTTTTTTAATAAAGCTGCAGCTTTCTTTGAAATTTCCAGGTTGTGAATGTTGACAGATCGTCAAATCTAAGAAGAAAAAAACTTAATATAAAATATACTGATTTAGTTTGGAATCTTCCAACCTTAAATGCATGCATGTGCATGTACCCAGTTATACTTCACTACAGTGTGAGTTCAAATCTAGTGTTCTAGATTGGTGTGCTTTTATCAGCATACAGAATGGTGCAGCTGGACAAAACATAGGATAATGGTGTCTATACAGTAACAGCTAACGAAGCACAATATTAAACTATTGATAATACAGAGGCAGAGCAAGAAATTACCTAAGTACTACAGAAAAACCTTCAACTGCTAGTAGTATAAAATCGCTGTGTAAATAGAATTTATAAATTCAGCGTTTGTAATGTGCTTATTTTCTGTCAGATTAAGTAATAATGTTGTTTCCATAATTTTCCTTTTAAAACAAATGCATCTTCTTGCCAAAAAACATGTTGCTAATAAATTGTTTCTTTTCAAAACAGCATTCTTTGCTTTAGAATGACTCTTGGAACAGCTTTTTCCTCTTCTGATTTAGCTTGTTTCATTCCTTTCTTTACTGTGAAACTACATAAAGAGATTCGACAGAAGTGTAACTTCTCAAAAGAAGTAACTTTTAATGCAAAGTATTGCATTTATACCCCATTCTTAGAAGGTACCAAATTAAACTGACTGTAATTTAGTTAAGTCTGATGATGTCTTCTTACAGAGATTTAGCAGTGTTAGAGTAAAATAAATTTAGGAAGGTGTATATACTTGGTTACTAAGTTTCTCTTCATCTTGGTTGGCTTTGTAAAATGAAGTTTTTTATCTCCTTCCAGGTTTTGACCAGACAATTGGCATGGTTGTTAACCACGAAACAAAAGACTCCAAGCACATATCTGGAAAGCCTATATTAGACAACAATGCCGTAAATCTTTTTTCTTCTGTAATCATTGCTCTTGTGCTTCCAGGCACGGCATGGTTTTTCTGGCCAAGGGGTTGAAATGGTTTAAGGTTTTCTGCATGTGATTCATTTATGTTCAGTCTTGCTCAGAGACTCCAGAGTTCCTTAAGAACTCTCCTTAAGAAAAGGATGTGAAACATTCAGAGAGCCGAAGGACTTTCCATCTCAACTTGTTAAGGCTATAAACCTCATGTGGCAATCAGTATCTCTCAGGAAGGTGCTTTGTGAATAATGCTCTTGCTGCTCCTCAGGTGGATGTAGGTCATTGCCAAGTGAGGTGAAGCACTTAATTAATTTATTCTCCGTTTATGGAGCTGAAGTGTTGGTGTCTATTCTCTCCAGTTTCCAGCATCTGGAAGGGCAAGAAGCTGGAAATAGAAATCTAATCCACATCAATCAGTGCAATGGAGCCTTGTGCCTATTGTCCAAGCTAGACACAAAATACACTGCAGCTTTATATAGGCAATGGTAACATGGGTGAAGTGGGTGAATTCTGGTATTTCCCATTATCTGCAGTTTGTGAGGTCTATTGGAAGAATTTGAGCGGGGAGGAGAGAATTCAGCCTTGTCGCCTGTTCTCTATCCTGATACTATCACCACTTCCCTGAGAATAGGTTTGATAAAAATGATGATCCATACATTACATTGGGAGCAAAAATCTAAATTTAAAGTAGAAACTCACTAGCTGTTCCAGTAAGAATAATAATTTTTCTATGTTTTTTTGACATCTTTATTTCAAAACTAATGATATTTATGAAGATTTGGCAATACTGTGAATACTTATCAAATAATTCAAAATTAAAGATGACAGTTGTGAATTCACATTCATCTCTTTAGAAAGAGAATGCTTTTTTCTATAAGCATAGAATTGCTCCATAGTGTTTGGCATTCTAACCAAACTATACTTCTTGGTTATTTCTCAACAGTGGAAATGTTTCTCATTTTGAGATGATGGCCTCAGCCAAAGAAGCTACAGATGTTATCCTTGTAGCAAATGAGGGAAGTTACACTTACAAAACATTTAAAAATATAAATTTAATTTCTGATGCTCAGGCTCCTGTGTTAGGTAATTCTGTCTTCCGTCATTCATTTATAAAAGTTGTGGAAGTAATGCAGCCAGTACAGATTGTATTTAAACTTTAGAGAGACCCTCATAATAACCTCTCAGTGTTGATATTCAGAAGCGTGGGCCCATACTTTTAACTTATGAAAAGCTTTTTCTTTTCTTGTTAGAGATAGATGGATATTTTGCATTGAACATCTGTTTTTTTTACAAGTTTCTGGTGTATATTTCCTGTCTTAATTCAATTGATTTTTAAAATTTTGTCACCTTTTATGGGAATATTAAAAAACTTTAAAACCTTCCGTACTGAGTTTACTCTTTTGAAATCTAGTCTATATAAATCTGGAATTCATCACTGGAACTACTTCACTGTATTAGCCAATCATAAAGATGAGATTTCAAAGTAGTAAAAGCTTTCTGAAAAGAAAAAGTTTTGTAGCTTGTCTATGTCTGTTCCTGTGGAAGGGCACAAAATTATGGAAGTAATATATGCACTTAAACTGTATCAATAAGCACTTGGGAATTTTATGCACTGTTTGGATTTATGCTGCTTCTAAATAAACACTGTATTAGTTGTCTTCTAATATTTTATTAATACTGTTGTGGTTTCTAGAATTGAGCAAGATAAAATTTTTGTAAGGTGCTTTTTTTTTTTTTTTTTCCCAATTAAATGCCTTATTCTTACATTCTTTTGTTTCCTGAACTGTACTTTTAGCCACTGAAGTGAACATGGTCAGTTTTTTCACTATTTTCATTTGGAAACCAGCTTACCGTAGTGAGAAGACATCTAATTTCATATTCATACCACCATTAAATGCTTTGATCTGTGATCATATGAACGAATATGATCTGACTGAACTCCTGTAGTTAGCATTTTCAAAGGCCATTATTTTGGACTTTTTTATTTTGGTCATGTCTTAGTGATGACACTTGAGTTGCTTTTGAAATTTCCACTCATGAGTTTCCTGTATACAGAAGGCTCTGAGCGTACTTAAACTCTGAAAAGAACAGCGTTAAGTTCGGGTATATAGAGTATAGCTTAGGCAAATACTGTTACATATGACTACTTAGTAGCTGTAAACTGACAAGTTTGGGGAGAAGGTGGAGGTGGGAGTAAGGGATACAGGGAGGAAGTTACAGAATGTGATAAACAGTTTCTAAATGGGTGTGGGTCACTAAGAGCAGTTCCTGGGCTCACAAGAGCTACCACCTGTCCAAGTGCTGCTTGGAGAAACAGAAAATGCAGGAAGTAAAAAGAAGAAAGAGTTAAGAGAAAACCAGGAAGTTGATAGCTTTGAAATTGCAAAATAGGTTACTGCAGTTAACAAATTTAATTCCATTCTTTATACACTTGAATTATTCTTTAGCTCCAGAACCATCAGTACCCCTAGCATATACCTCTGTCACTGATTTTGCATTCATTATTAAGTGGCATCAGTATTTCCACAGCATTAAGGCAATACACTCAAAAGCTTTTTAATTAAAGTGGTTACAATTGTGAGTTACAGATCCTCATGCTTGGCTTGATTGGTAGATGTGATAGATGTTTAAGCAGAATTTTGACATAATTAGATGCGAGAAATCTTTAGCCAGATCTCATCCAGACTTGGTGCTGTGATTGTTGAAGTATGCTGGTATCAGAGTCATCAGTATCTGTTTTTTAATTTCTATTTTATTGTTATAGCTGCAGATTGTCTTAAGCCTGCAGCATTTGAGTGACCCATCATTACACAGTTTCCTGGGACAGCAAAATAAATTGGTGTAAAAAACAAAGGGGGTATACCACCTCTTTTGGGTACTAAGGACAAGCTGATTTTGCAGACTGACGTTTTCTTACAATAAAGGGCTGAAAGGTCATGAAATACTGTTGGTATTTTACAGAAGCAACTTGGGCACTATTCACATTACAATCTGTTAGGACTGGTTATCTCAGATTTGCAAGTAGGATTTGTCTTTCCTGCATTTCTTTCAGCAGTACTTTGGTCCCCATGCAGCATTTTCTTTACATTTCATTATCTAGCATTTTAAATTCCCATTAAGTTGCTTTTCTTCAAGCAGGAGTTAACCTGTTTTACAGGAAATTTATTCCCTGAAAGCTTTGTAGGTATGTTACAGTCTCTGCTTCTGGCTATTGCTATAACTGGATAATAATTTTCAATTTAAATACTGCTTCTGCTGAGGGATAAGGTGCAGCTCTGGGATACAATTATGGGCCTGTTGTAAGGCATAAATCAGAGAAGGTACATGAATTCACTGAAACTATGTGGATCCCTGCAGCACTCCCAAGCCTGCAGCCACCCTCAGTAAATATTAATGCCAATACCAAATAAGGATGAATATAGAAATGTTGAAACAAAGCTTCTAAGCAAATGGCAACTTGTACATGGGTGCTCCGAAGTCTGTAAAACTTGATTCCAAGTGAAGAAATTCCACCAGGAGTATTCAGTAGCTTTTCTTCAACATTCATCCCACAAAGTAAATTTTAATATCTTCCCACTACAACCACTAATTAAATCATAGAATCACAGAACAGCCCAGGTTGGAAGGGACTTTGAAGAGATCATCTGGTCCAACCTTTTGTGGGAAAGGGATCTTTGGTGAGATTATCTAGCAATAATCAATCTGTCCAATCACATTTTGAAAACCTTTGATGACGGGCACTCTACCCCATCCTTATATGTCAGAGTTTTCCTCGAAACACAATAAGGTGGATGCACAGTAGAGTAGATGACCACCATTATGATTTCTGATCAGGAAACATTTTGTGACTGACTGATGGTATGAAGCAAGTGCCATACACTTCTTCATTTTGAATATCTTCCTAATAAATGTATCCTATAGCAGACTACCCAGCAGCTTTGCTTGCTCTATACTGTTTTGGGATTTGCTGTTTTAGAGCAAGGACAAGTGTTTGCTAATCCAGGCAAGATTCAAGAAGTGAAGACTGGATTAACTGAAATGTGGAAGAACCAGCCTGACCCATGCTGAGGAAAGGAGAATACCACTAGTATGGAAACTGCCTGTTTGCAGGGAGCTACCTGGCTGGACCTGCTGAGTCACCTGTAAAGCCTTGCATAACTTGTTTGCACCTCTCTCGACTGGTGGCTGCTTTTTTGTGGCTTTGTTCAAACAAGCATAAAGCAGAATTAAATACTGCAATGTGATCACTGTCCAAATTGCTCTTGGAGGTTCCAACCCACACCATTAGTAAGGATGACAGTAGTTTAAAAAAACCAGAATACATCCTGCAATTAGAGGAAACATCAGTAGAAAGCAGTAAGAAGTCTTATGGTGCTCATTTATTAATACCCTTTAGTATCTTCAGTAACTATTTTTGTAAGGTCTTTGCAGCTGCAGCCCTAGCTGCAAAGCTGGGAAGATAGAAGGACATAATAAAATCATGCAACTGTGCTTTGATGTTTCTTGGTAAAGGGTTCTTACTGTGCTGGTTTATGCAGAGTTCAGCCCAGTGCTAGAAAAGCAATGACTTCTATCATCCTACTCTTCTTGTCACTACTACTTGTTTTCCTGATATTTCATTATTTCACTTGCTGACTTCCTGAGTCTTGAAATGATTCCACTGCCAAAAGCTGCTACTGTCAAATGCTCCCCCAAAGCAGCAGCACTTTCAGTCTGCCTTAAACAGCCAAAAAGGAAATGTAATATAATTTATTGTTCTTTAGAGTTTGCAAGTTAAATGAACAAAAATATTCTCACATTGTTTGCCTGTAGATTTGAGTAATACACGACTTACATTCAAATAGGTTTGTTTGGAGTAGATAAACAAATATTTCACTTGTGTTCAGAACTCGCCTGAAATAAGAATGTAATCTAGATGTTAAACTGATATGCCTTACCTTATGTTTTCTTTACTATCTCTAATGAAGACAGGTTTTTATCATATATTTTGAGCTTTCTCCCCTGTGGCAAAAAATTGGATGCATATGTATCAGTCTGTGCCCATGTCATGGAGTCTTCAAGTCCAAAAATAACTCCTACACATATGCCATTTTCGGATTTTTCTCCTTAGTTTTTTGCAATTGTAATCATTAAGGTCTTTTACAATTGATAAATGTCCTGTCATGTTTGTTTTCTGCCAGTATTTTAAGAAAACAGGTTGGGTTTAATTCCAGTTTCCTTTCTCTCTTTCTCTGTTTTACCACCCCAACTCCTGATCTGGAGTCTGCAGCTCACCTCTGATCCTGACTGTGAGCAAGAGGAACCCCAGAACAACAACTCTTCTCATAGCAGCAGATACCAAGTCAGTGTCTACTGTCCTGGCCATGACACAGGACTGATCTGTTTTGTGCAATTGTTTTTCTTTGCTAGTGCAAATGGTCATATAAAAGTACTGTTTGATGACTTCTGGGACCTATGATGTCTCCCTTCCCATCCAGGTTTAGGGGAAAGTGAAACATAAACCCACAAAAACTGGCTGCTAGGGCTGAAAGTTGCAGAAATCTGAGCTCTACTTTCGCATTAAGGATTCTGAGGAGTGCTAAGGTACCCTCATATATATATGAGAGTTTAATGCAGAATTTAGGTTAGAAGGCAGTTCTAAAAAAATCAGCGTCTTCCCCAGAATCACAGCACCGGTCCTGTGTGAGGCCATATCAGGACATGACAGACACAGGTGCACACCAGGATTATTTTATTACTCTACCCAAGAGTACCTAGAATTGGTTTCTTCATAATTTTTTTCAGATGGGAAGGCTGAAAAGCAGAAAAGTAACCCCGTGCTGGCAGGCAGCCCATTCAGGGGTACAGTGCAATTTGGTATAGTGCTCTCACTCACAGGTGGAGCTTTAGCCAGAAACACATCACTGCTGCTGCTTGTCACAGCATGGTTCTCAAAAATGTAATCCTAATCTAATCAGGCAATGTGGGACCCCATGGGACCACTGATGTTCAGAATCTCTTGTCAGCGCAGAAGATTTCTTTTTTCCTGCAGAATTGAAAAGACAGATGTAACCCCTCAGCCCTGCATAATGCCCTGGAGCATCACATGCTTCAGGTGTGGGGGCAGGAGTCATACATACTTAAACATTTTTATAGAAAGTGATACCAATATTTCAATCACTACAACTCTCCACTTCTTACAACAACATGCAAACATTTTAATAGAAAATATTTCATTGATCAAAGCAGCAAGAAGATGTTGGTTTTAGGTGAAGCATTCTGCTGAAAGTAATATGCACTTGACCTTGATAAACTCTTCTTTGCATTTTGTCTATGTGACCTCCTTGAAACTGGGTTACTTAGTGTAATTAAAAGAAGCACAGGCTTTAATTAGAAATTTCTAAGGGAAGAAATTACAAAGGAAAGGAATAGGCTAACTGATTCAATTCCATTTGTTCAGTCACAGAAAGGAAATCACTTGCTTTAAGAGTTTACATGATCATCCTGGTGTCCAGTCACTTATCCTTTACATAATATATTAAAATTTATTGCAGGACTGAGCAAGGGTGGTAATTGATAATGTAATTGTTGTTGCTGATTTGTTTACCTGCTCATCACTAGTATCTGCTGAGCAAAACACTTTAAGGAACCCTCCACAAAGGAAAGTGTCTGCAAAATTTATGTATTTTAAGAGCACAGCAATAAATTTTATATCAATGGTAGGAGTTGAATGATAATGTTAGAAATGGTTTATTAAGTCTTTTTCCTTGTTTTAAAGGCTACTTTAGGATAAATTGCTTCCATTTTAACCATACAATGTAGTCTTGGGATTTCTCTGCTTATTCCCATGAAGTATATGTTAAGAATACAAGTTTTCCTTTAAATTTTAGAAATCTTAGTTGAAGGCCTTACATTTTAGTGAGATGTGGTTCTCATTTGGGCCATTAATAATTCTGACTGTCTTTTTTCAGCAGTGAATATGATGAATACAATATCGAAAAAATAAATTAAATTTTAAAAATTATTGTTAGATGTGAGAGCTGGTAGAGATACTCGATCTCCTGTGAACTGGACACGGGGACTGCCTGAAATCTGTGCAATCTGTGCCTGGCCAAACTCATGTCACCAGGCTACCCGACACCCCTCATGCAAAGCTGTCAGAAAACATGGAATTTTTTGCTTCACTTGGTAGTTGGTCATGGTTTTAAAAACTTGTATTTCATTTTGAATCTGAATGTGTCTGGCTTTAGATTCCTGCTATTAGTTCTTTCCTAGTGTCTGTTCCTGCTACAGCACTGATGAGCTGACCAAAGTGAGCTCTTTCCTGCTCTCTGCCGTATTTTCAAATTCCAATACAAGTTTTATCAGTGCCATGCACCAGGATAAAAAACTTCTGCATTACTTCCTTATTTCATATCCAGAAATTACGTCTGCCCTTTTGCTGCAGTCATATACTTAGACACCTGCTTGGTTTTGACTCTCTAATTTGTTACATTGACTAAGATGTAACACTTTTGTATTCCTTATAATGATTCTACTTTTCATTTCTTGATGACAGCTTTTTAAACAGTTTTTGCTGGATACCCCATTCTTGTCACCGTTTATCACACTGACAGTGCCATATCACTTCAAGTTTGATTAGCATTGATTTTATATTCACTTTACAGGTATTTAGGAAACTCAAAAGGCCCTAAAGGAAACATCAGTTTTCAAAGACAACTGTGTCAACAATAACTGCTATGAACTGCTCATCCAGTTCTTGATGGAATGAATTTGTCCTTCATTGCATCAAAAAGTAATTTTTTTTCTGATTGTTAGCATGCGGGTACTAAGTCAAGCTCCTGAAAAAATTAGTCCAGCTATGACGTTACCTTTGAACAGTCAAAGACTGTAATGTCATCTTAGGTTTCTCTGATGAGACCTATTTTTCCAGTAGATTTTGTTGACTGGCACACATAACATTTGAATTCTTCATTTAATTATTAGTCTTTCTTCTGTGTCATTACTTTTCTTTGTGTCATCATCTGTTCCTCCCCACAGCTGAAGCTGTGACTGCCATGGTGAAGATGGGTGTATCAGGGCTTGTGTGTGTACAGAAGGCTGTGCAAGCCTGTGTGCAACAGGCAATTACCATTGCCAAAGAGTAGGTCTGTGGACAGGATGGTTGCTGTTATCCAGATGATTTGGATGAAGATGTATAGGTGATTAAATCTTCCATGATCCAAAACAGGCCCGTTGTGCTCACAGCAGCTCATTTCTATCTTCTCCTCACTGCTTAGCTGAAGCTCAGTAGCGCTGAAACTGGTAGGCTTTAGGATGCCCCTGAGGAACCTTTTTGGCACCCACGCTTCCTTTTTATGTTCCCATTCCTTTATAGAAGCTCCTGGAAAATCTACTGGCTTATCAGCTGGTAAATGAAAACTTCTCTTTTAGTATTACTGCTGCGGCCCACAGTCAGCACACTGCAAGATCTCGTCAGGGATCCACTTGCACATCTCTCTCACTCTGAGCAGAGTCTGAGGAAGCCGACAGTGCCATCTCCTGCTGTACCACACAGCAGCAATATTCTGGTACAAAGTTCCACTCTTTATCCACCCCATTAAGTGAATACAGCCCTGTGGGTCTGTTCTTGAACTTGCCTGCTTCTGTATTTGAAAACATTGGCATGATTGTTTAAACAAGCTTTGCTAATGACTGATATTATTCTAGGTAGTTTATGATTGCATGGGTTCCACTTTTGCTTTTTAAATTTGGACCAGTTCTGCCTTCCTCTGGAATTTCCCTGGTCTGCCAGCATGTGTTTAAAATGAGCATTTCTGTGCCTTTTTTTTCTCTTTTTAAAAAAATGTTTTCATTCTTAATACTATTACAGCATACATCTAGTAAACAGACTTCTGCAGAAGGGGAGTTTTTGTCTTTTGTAACTCTGACATTTTAAAACTATTACCTTTATAAACCATTGGTTTACCCTCTCTTAGAGGGTTAGGGCATCTCAATTGGAGTTGGAACATTGCCTTTGCTCCTGAAAGTTGAGACACTTAAGAGCAAAGGGTCAGTTACCGGTAGAGCAGCACGCTTGCTGTTCTCATCATGCATCCAGGATGCTACTTGTCAGGAAGGGGATCTGTCATGATTGCATGGGGATGGTATTCAGCACAGCAATATGTTGACATAGGTGTATGAAAACCATAACACAAAGTGGAAAGAATTCAGAATGCTTGTCCTGGGGGGAGTGACATTTGCAACAAGGAGAATTGAACTTTTAGAAAATAATACTATTTTTCTATAAAAGAAAAATAGTATTGTCCCTTACTGGCATTGTTTCTTAAGTAGAAATCAGATTCTATGTTTTACTTTTTTCTATGAATCAGAAAAAAATGTCATGCTGCACAAAGCCTCCAAGGACATTACTGAACCTGTCAAGTACATCCCCATGGGTACATGGAGTCTTTCAGCAGTGACTGAGTGGGTGAGACGGCAAAACACATTCAGAAAAGTCCCTCCAGGTCAAGATCCTGTATAAATTATTTGTTTCTTTTCTCTTTTCTTTTCTTTTCTTTTCTTTTCTTTTCTTTTTTCTTTTCATATGCTTTGCTCTTCACCTTTATTCTTTATTCTTCTGAACCTGAATCTTTCTTTTTGACAATATTATAAACTTCATTTTAAGTGGGTTTTTGTTGCTATTATTGTGTTGGGGTTTTTCCCCATTCTGTTTTCTTGCTTTTTTGGACATCTTGTACTCTAATAGACATTGA
The DNA here is from genome assembly GCF_052056855.1 of Sturnus vulgaris. NCBI lineage: Eukaryota > Metazoa > Chordata > Aves > Passeriformes > Sturnidae > Sturnus > Sturnus vulgaris. The sequence goes on from NC_142247.1 coordinate 15,995,968, forward strand.
TCTTATACAACTGTATATTATGTGGCTGAGATTTTGATACTTTTCCAAGCAAATCCAATAAAATCAGAGCATTTTGCTGCTAGTATGTCAAATTATGCTCAGAAATATTCTCCAAAGGAAAAAATGGAAGTATATGACTGACATTATCTGCAATTCAACTGCTACCCTTATAATACTCAATACATAATTGTCCCAGAAATGAGTTGTGTCTTGTCCACAGCTTGGGAGGTGCTGTTGATGTTATTGTAATCTTGACCAACCAGAGTATCTCCACTGACAGCTACTGCATACACTTAAGTTCACAGTAGAATTAACACATTTAATATTTTCATAAGGAGATCTAATAATGCAAGCTTAAAGAAGCACATTATTTTTGCTTTTAGAGATGACACCACCTGTGAAATAAAACATTTGAGTAAAGTCTAACCAGAAACAATCAAAGATCATGGTGATGGATACAGTAGTACAATTTGTTTTGGTTTAGTAAGCTACAGAGTACTGTGGTATCCTCATGAAATGCAAATATATATCTTGAAAGGCATTTCTCATGCAGATGTAATCAGCCACACAGATAACACAGAAGGTCTGCACAAATGTTTTTAGGAAGCTATGTAAAAGGGGGAAGCAAAATATATTGAAGGAAAAAGAGCCTTTCTCTTCTCAAATTCTCTGAAATGAAATAAACACTTCCCAAATGAAATTAACACCATTAAAATAACTTGGTAACAGTCACAGATAGTTAAACCTACAGATTTTATGAAGTCTATGAGATTACAGTGAAACGTGACACTTCAGGTAGCTCTGACGGAATTTTCTGTTCTCAGCCAGGTCGGCCTTTAAAATTTTATTTAATACAGGTGGCTGAAGTTTTGGTACAGGACTTCCCATACACCAAAATCAGTAATCACAGAGAGGAGAACAGAAATTATGGAATACTGTAGTTACTTGCAGCAGTCTGCTATCAGTGGGAAATGCATCATTTGACTGTGCACCATGGCAGAGGACTCTGAGAAATAACCAACCAGAACTGAGCTTCAGTCAGTGTCTTGTTTTGGTGTGCCCTCTGTTAGAAAAACCGTGCTCACAGTTGTTCTGCCAGGTGCATTCAGCACATGGACTTCATACCAGGTGTTTCTCGTGCAGACCTTTCCAAAGCTTCTGCTCTTTCTCACTAGAAAAGTGAGAAAGTCTCATTTCCACTACAGTGTTTACTGTAACGGTACATTTAGGATTGTTGAAAAATCACCTATGCAGAAAGTACCTTTTTAACAAATCAGATGTATGGTATATGGATCATTTCCATGCAAAGAAGAACTGAAAAGTACAAATCAGGCACATTCTTCAGTACAATCCTGTGTGTTTATAAAGAATGCACGTGGAACCTGTTTTTGTTGAAAAACAGTAAAAGGCTGTAAGAACAAGAAGGTTTTTGAAGACAATCCTCCACACAGCCATGTGTCTCAGCAGATGTATTTGCCAGCAGATACCCAGGAAAGCCTCAACCTGCTGGACTCTGCAGATTGTGTTCCTAAGCACTGATTTCCATTGGCTTTGGCAAACTTAATCCAAACTCCATTCTGCCTCCTTCTTCTATTCAGCCTGAAAGAATACCTAACATGTCAGTCAGTTTTATTGCCTATCCATAGAAAGCATGACTAAGAGAAGCCAGCACCACTTTCCAGCAAGACAGTATTTTTATAGCAACTTGCAGAAAGTACTTATGTGCTAATAAAACTAGAAAATTATTTAAAGAAAAGATATGCCTGAAGACTGTCTGCATTGATTTTTTCCCCTTCTCTCATTTCCTTTATTTATGAAAAAGGTTCACTTTACTTACCTCTGGAGGAAATAAAAACAATCCATTCTGTGTGTGAATGTAGTACTGTTTAGTGATGAGACTTCTTACTTTGGGAAATCCAATCCTTGTTCTCCTGGATGCATTCTTCGTTCTTTCCTCTTTATTTCCTCATACAACAGAGCATTAATACTATCTGACAGAGAAAAAGGAACTTGCACAATGAAGCCTTTTCACTGGCATTATTTTTCTTAGCGCCAAATGATGACTAGAGAGAGGTTGCGCTGCCGTCGTTGGGATGGGTTTGTGAGGATTGCTTTTAGTTAAGGAATGATACTCAGTTTTACAAGGCAGTTATCCAGTTCTTGCGTATGCAACTCTACTGGACCCCTGCAATCAAAGAACTCGACAGGAGAACGTTTTTCTTGTGCTTTTCTCCTCACCTGCTCCCATATCCCTGTTTTAAAGTGCTTCACTACGGACTTTTCTTTTGCAAACATTTAGAGACTAGTGTAACTTAGTTCACGGGAACGAAAATCACACAAAATCCATGCCGGTGTTTATTAAGTGCTTTCGGTTTCCCCGGAGAAAGGCCCGGCAGGTGCATACAGTGCAGGAGCAGGGATTTAGGGATAAATCCTTACGGACAGCACGGCCCGCGCGGGATCCCAGCTCTGGCCCCGCCCCTATCAAGCCCCGCCCCTCGCCCCGCCCATCAGCCGCGGAGGGGGCGGGGCCTCCCGCTGCTCCCGCTTCCCCCCCCTCCCATTGGCGGCGGGGGCTGCGCGTGACCGGGCGGTGCGTGACGTAGGAGGAAGAAGCCGCCATTAGGGGCAGTGGGGCCGCGGCCGCGGGGCAGGTTCGGTTGCCGTGTCCCTCCTCAGCCTCTGTCTCCGCGGCCTCGCCGGTGCCTCCTCTTCCCCGCCAGCCTCGCTCTCCAGCGGGTCCCCGTCCCGGTGGGCGGCGGCGGCGCCGCGGTGCGGCCCGTTGATGTGAGGCGCGGCTCGGCGGCGGGGCGCGGATGGCGACGGGGGCCGGCGCGGCGGCCGGGGGCCGCAGCTTCTCTTTCAAGGTGGTGCTGCTCGGGGAGGGCTGCGTGGGGAAAACCTCGCTGGTGCTGCGCTACTGCGAGAACAAGTTCAACGATAAGCACATCACCACCCTGCAGGTGCGGGCCGGGCCGGGGCGGTGTTGGAGTGGGGGTTCTCCCACTGTTGTGGGCTCTCCGCTGTTGTTCTCCCCTCACCTTGCGCACCTCGTCGCACTGCTGGCAGTGCCTTGTTTGCGGCTTAGTGGCAGCCAGTCTCCGTCGCCGCTCGCTAATTGTGGCTATCCCCTACCGAGTTTGCTGGAAACAGATTTTCTCGTTCTTTTCAAGCCTCACATCTAAGCTTTTAGTATGTCTAGGCCTCGTTTCTGTTCTGCATACTAACTGCTCCGTTTTTTCCAGTTACGTATATGAATGTCTTCATTTGACTCTTGGATAAGTATGATGCAAAAGTAATGTTGTTATTGTAATCATTGTTAGTGGACTGATGACTAAGTGTTTCATACGTGCTGCGTTTCTGTTAATCGCAGTCTTCCTCATGTTCTTAAATTCTAACAATAACACTATCTTAACGTTTCTGTTTAAGGAGAACGGCTTTCACAAAATGGTTTATGAGATTAAGGCTTATGATTTAATAATGGGAAAGATTCTTAAAGCTTAGCTGCTTGTCACGACAGCTCCTTGAATTTTGGCTGCGTTCTCAGAGCACTGTCTGCTGTTATAAAGAACTACAAAGTGATGCTCTGCTAATAAAATGTGACAGGGTGCCTGCTTGAAAGTAATGGGTTTTTTTCATGGCCTACTAGTTAGTGATGGATGGCGTGGATGCCATGGTACAGAATAAACTGCTTGTACTGTACATGGTCTCAGAAAACGTGTTTTGAAGTTTGTGTTGTGAGTGGTGTGTTGTCTTTCAGGATGTCCGCTTGTGTCGGTGGGAGTGTAGATTCACTGTATACCACTCTTAATTTTTTTTTTCTTTCAAATGAAGAAACAAGCTCTGTCACTTGGTGGACCTGTAGTGGGTTTTGAACTAAATCTGAGTTTCTTGAAGTACAGAAGAAATAGTAGGCGATCTTAAGAAGGAAAGGGTTTTAAGGTAGTTATGTGCCATTCCCATGCATTTAGGGGAAACTTCTTGAATTGTGTATCTCAGAAGTAATTAATAGTGAAATTTTCCCTTAAAACCAAAGCAGCATTATAGCTACACTAGAAGCAATACAGAGAATGTTTCATAAACAGATAACGTAGCTTCATTTGTACTGTGAAGAGGTGAAAATAATATGTTTTAGACTTTGTTATTCTGTGTTAATACTCAGGTTTTTGGGTTAATCTATCGTAGGTTTACTAGGTAGGGTGTTTATAGGAAGGTAGTTGTAGCTGTCATGCCACAGAGATGCCTGGTACCTTGTAGGTGTCAGAGGTGCAGCAGAATTGTAGCATGAGCAAGCAATCAGTTAAAGTGCATCAAAATGATGACGAATAGCTGAATTCTCATATCCCATGTTTTAAGAGTAGGTCCGAGTAGATTGTTGTGCGATTAAGCTTGTTTGTTGTTTGGGGTTTTTTTATTCTTGGAAAAATAGTGGAAAACCTAAAATTAGAAGCAAAAAGTGGGTTGGAATACAGACTTGGGCCACAAATATCATAAAGCACACTTTTAACTTGCTCTAAAATGCTGATAGCAAATTGTCTGTAGATAGCGTGGCTCCAGAGCTCTTGGTTTTGACTGTCTGGAGAGGGGCGTGTTGAGGAGTGGAAGCACGTGCTTGCAGTTTCTACTGAGATTTTGTTTCTCCACTGTAACCAGGTTTGTGGTTGCCACCTGTGTCTTTTAACTGACTGCACATTGTTTATCAAGTTGTTTGCTTTTCTGTTCTGAGCCTCCTTGGCCACATATGCATCTTGCTGGTTGTAAAATACAATGTCAGTTGCTGTTGAGTCTTACTGTGCATCATGTGCACTTGTAAAGTATTATCTTTATTATTTTTATTTCTCTGCATCTTACAGTTCTATGAAAAAAGATGAAGTAAGTTCTTCCACTATTAAATTAAAAGATAATTTAAGAATAAGATGAAGAGAAACTAGGGTATCTGATTAAGTAATGAAGTAACATGTTTGCAAAGCATCCTTTGGTTTTTTTTAAGATAAAAGGCTTAATTTGATAAGGTTGCTTTGTTTCATGGCAACAGTTCAAAGTGTTGCACCAAATTCCTTTTGTTCCAATAAAGCCAAAATTAGATAAATACTTTGCTCCTGGTCCAGCAAAGGAAGGAGTGACAACGATGAATCATATGACAAGATCACTAGATATTGAGACAGGACGCTCTCTATCCACAATATTCTCTAACTTAAACGAAAGAAAGTATTGCATAGTGTTTTATTCCAGTATGTTTGCAACAAAAAGGGTGATGAGACTGTAGCCTTCTAGAAACTTCATCTAGTGATGTTGTTCTACTGTGAAGTTACTCTTTGTATATCCAAATAGGTAAGTTTCTTTGGTGCTAGTAACAGAAGATTTTGATTAAAGGGATCAGTTTCTCCTGCCTCCCCACTCCCCGTCTGTCAGTGCTAACTGGAGTGCACTGAACCTCCTCCGATTTAGGAGGCTGCTGGGATGTGTTGCTGTAGTTGTGTTAGTATCAAGTCATGTACTTAAGGTATTGATGACCTGCATGTGAAGTTAAGGTAGCTACTGATTCACAGAAGAAAGCATTTAGTTAGAACACTGTGGAAAAGCTGTGGATGTAGGAAGAGTAGGGGTTTTGCACACAATTAATATAATTAATAACCTGTTGGCAGACCTGGCAGGGCAGTTAGAATTTGTTCCCATTGTTTGAAATACTGAAGTGCCCTCATATTGATACAATAATTAGAATACATAAATTGATACCAAGTGAACTGTGCTGGAATTTCTCCAGTAATAAGCCTACTGTCAAACTATTGGTTTTTTTTAATTGGGTAAATACTTTTTATTATGTAATTACTCAGGATAAATACAGCTTCTGAATACTGCTCTCATAAATGTATGGAGTATTGCAGAATATCCAACCTGAGAGAGCTGTTGATGTGGTAATTTTAAAGTTCCTGATTGCTTTGATGGACTTGGAAAAGATATGTTGGTTATCAAGACAGCTGGGGATGGGTGGAAGACAAATGTAAGGAAGCTATATGCAGTGTTTGTACGCCTGACCTGCTTCTGTTGAGCATGAAGCACTCAAGGGCAGGTGCCACACACCTGCTTTTGTTCAGTGACTTTCAGGATACTCTCTTCCAGCTATGTTATCTTTCTTGTGTTCCACTCAAGCCCCTTTATCAGCTCCTAGCAGGTCCTGGTGGGCATACAAAACTGAACTCGCAGAAGAAGGAATTTAAAGGAAGAAAGTATTTCCTACAGCCACATCAAAAGATAGGAATTTTAGCGCTTATAATTGCATTATTCTTTTCTAAGTGCCTAAGTATTCTTCAAACCAGTCATAAGACAGTGTCAAAATATGAAAATTAGAAGCTTCAAAGAGTTGTTTGAAATTACTTATCTTTAAAGTAATCATAGCCCTGTGAGTTTTTGAAAGTCCTAGCAAAAATCAGCTGTTGTAGTAATTAAAATAATATGGAAAAGAGCTACTGAGTGTAAATGGAGTCGCAGCTCAGACTTGTAGTACTCAATTCAGTAATTTTTTGGAGATTAGAGAAAACGTTGAAGCTTTTTCTATGTGTAATTACCTAACGTCCTGTAGGTAGTCAAAGGCTTTGATTTTGAAACTTGACAAACATTAAACTTGGCAACTGACTTTTTCTCTAACCTGTCTGAAAACAGAAGTTAAGACTTTCTCTTATGTGTTGGGTTTTCCCAAATTTCTAAAGACTGCTTAGCCTTGCTATTCCCTTGTTTGTTTTTTTCTCTCTCACTAACCTCAGAATGGTTGGGGAGGGGTATGTGTGTGTTGAAAGGTTTAAAGATATTAGTTGATTTGTCTTTGTCATGTTTGCCACTGTGGATGTAAAATATGTTTTATTGATACTAAATGCACCAAACTTAGCCATACCTACTAATTCATGAGCAGAGTCTGTTAACTGTATTCTTCAAGTATTTGAACAAAATAAAGAAGAATGAAGCATTAAATCTGTAGTATAGTATTGATAGTTTCCTCCAACGTGTTCACAAAGCTTTCTGCTCATTGCTAACCATGACTGCTTCAAATACCAGGTTCCAATCTTATTATCAGACAAACCTGCTTGTACTCAGGGTACTGTCTCTCCTTTTTTGATTATGACTTTAGGTAGACTAAAACATAATCATTACAAATTCATCAAGTTTTAATACAGACAGCAAGTAGGATAGTCCAGTGCTAAATACCCTTGCCACAGTCTCCTGTGATTATGGATGATTTTGCAATACTAAGAAGCCTTACCTGCATGTAGGAGTATATAAAAAATGGAAATCTATATCTGAGTGACAAAAGATAGTATTTCTATCAAAAACTATAGTACCTGAAGGACAGGTTTAACTGAAACAAAACTTACCTGTGTAGATAAACCTACTTTAGTTTTTGCTCTGTCAGATAGATACACTTGTGCTGTTAACTGTGTCATTGGCTAAAACTATAATGATAGGACTTTATGGGTACTGAATTCTGTGTTTTTAAATATAAATCCCCTTTGTGTGAAGGATTTTTCTGTTCAGAAATTGATTCTCAAAAACTTGTGTGGATTTCACATCAGCTAAGCAGGTTTGGATTGTTGGTGTTATGAGAAAAGCAAACATTGCTCAGAAGAGCTTTTCCTTTGAGATTCATGGTAGAATGTTGAGTACTGTAGTACAGCAGGTCAATGAAATATTGTCAAGTAAGCTTGATTCATTGTGCCTAACAATAGCTTCTCTCCCTGTAGCCCAAGTGTTGGTGAATTAGAAGTTCTGAAGTTGCCTCCAAGCTTCTGGCTTTTAAACTATGGTGTAATACAACAAATGATGACTTCTGATGAGTTAATCCTCAGGGACAGCTGTTTGAAAGCCATCAACTACTTTCTCTCGAGTTTTTAATTAAAGAATGAAAAGTTTTCTGATGCTGAAGATTTGTTACTCTTCTGTTAAGCTATTTGTTACAAGTTGGCTAGAGGGTCATATCTCCATTTAACATGCTGTCTGGAAGTTTTTCCAGACTCTTGACACTACAGTGAGTCCCTTCACTGTCGACTGAGAGGGGTATTGTAGTGTTAATGCTTTAGTTATGGGTTGTAGTGATCAGTTCTTTGCAATCTGCTCTTGGAAAGTGTTTTTCTTCTGGTCTGTTCTCTCTCTCTGTTCTTATCATCAGACTTTGTGGAAAGGTTTGGGGGAAGGTACAACTTGAAAGATGAAAAGGTTTTTTTTTTAATCATCTCATCTTGGGTCATACAGAAGTGTGGAAGTAGAGAGGTAGCTGAAGCAGGAGCTGCTGTAGCAACTGAATGTTGAATGATTTTAACTGTAATACAGGCAGCACTCCAGAAAGGCACTTTGACAGTAATTTAGGCTGGTGTTCTTTGAAACTGTTGTGGTCTTCTGTGTGCATTCTGGTTGCTTGTGTAGTTAAGCAGCAAGCTGGTTCCAGTAGCTCGTCTGACCCCTGACACTTTGCACATGTGACTTGGTTCTGTGGCTGGTCAGTACTTGTAGAAAGAGCTCTTCTTGAGCTGCTGCAATCCAGCCTAAAATTATCTGTGATGAATGTCTAATAAAATACCACAGAGTACTTGTTTGAACCCAAATGTAAACGGAGGTAAAACTGAAAGCAAAACTGACTGTAATTAAGGCCGAAGACAAAAGTTAGCGCTTGTTAACTGAATTGTTTGATATATGTTACTGCTAGTCTTTAGAATGGGGGAGCAGGTTCCTAATGCATCAGCACCTTGAGACCCTGTTCTGGTCCATTAAACCTGTATTAAATTATATTCCCTTTTTAGCCATCGAATTACAGACTTAGTAACAGAGGTGGTGTCTGAAAATGTGAATCATGCAAGTTTGGAGGAAACCAGACCTACTCAAGTTACTAAAATTAGATTAACCTTGCAATGTGCTCTGGTCCTGTAAAACATTACCAGAGGTTAAAGTAATGGAATTCTAAAGCAGCTTGTATGCTTATTCTGAGGCTTCTCAGCTCAAACAAAAACACAGAACCAAAAAACAGATGAGGGTGAGTTGTGGGCTCACTTCAGCAAAAAAAAGGAAAAAGTTAGAGACAAGGAAGCTTGTGAAATACTAATGTTCCAAGATATTTCGTGATAAGTTAAAACAATTCTTTATGGTTTTAGTAACTTACTAATAGTGAACTACTTTGCCTAATTCCTGCAGATTAAAAATCTTGTTTGACTGGTTCCTACCTCAACTTCATGTACTCTTGTGAAATGCTTTAAGTTCAGATTAGATATACCAGTGTTGTGAATTCAGACTCTTTCCACACAACTCATCCTTCCCAAATAATTCAAAACAACAGCAAAAAGATGTAGTAAATGATTTCTTAACCCAAATTTATTTAGACTAGACTGCTGGCAAACTGTAGTGAAATGACTAACTAGCTTAGTATTGGCTTAGTCTTCTTGCTTAGTCTTTTGATCTGGAAATTTGTTTCATTGATTCTGATGCTTTATTAATAAATTAATTTGAAGTCAAATTATGTGTCTGGTGTGTAAAATTTAACTAAAATCTGTTTTGCTTTCCAGGCATCTTTTCTTACGAAGAAGCTAAATATTGGTGGGAAAAGAGTAAATCTTGCAATATGGGTATGTTTACATTTCTGTTTTTTCCTCCTTAGCTAATCAGAATGTTTTTCTGAAAAAAAAGTTACTTAGGCTTTCTATATCTCAAGTATTGATAGTTCTTAATAAAGTAAAATTTCCTAAGTATTTGGAATTCCTTGAAGTATTGTTTGCTTTGTCTTAAATACTAACAAATATATTTTAAATGCAGGATACAGCTGGTCAAGAAAGATTTCATGCATTGGGGCCTATCTACTACAGAGACTCTAATGGCGCTATTCTAGTATATGATATAACAGATGAAGACTCTTTTCAAAAGGTACTGGGAAGCTTTTATGTCTAAACTGGTTGAAAGATAATTGTGATGTGTGTAAACAGAAGTCTTCTGTTTTCAGCAATATGTATTATATTTGCAAATGTAGATCATGTAATGGAGTTATACAGCTTATTAGTATTCTTTTGAAGAACTGACTTCACTGCTATCAGATTATTCAAAGAACACCAGAGAATTAAATTGCTCAGTTTCTTAAAGCACAGTCCTAATAAGGCCAAAGTTGTGGGTTTGATTCCTGTATGTGCCATTCATTTAAGAATTGCACTTCATGATCCTTGTGAGTCCCTTCCAGCCCAGAATAATCTGTGATGTAGCTGTGCAAGTCACCTGTGGCAGGCTATTAACATAAACCTGGACTGGTGTCATGGTGTGCCATACTGATCTTTACTATATAAACCAAGTTAAGAAAAGATACTAAGTGGCATGACCTTTTACAGCTCTGAGAACTCTTAAATTGTAATACATGATAATGGAGACATTACAGTCTCTGATCAGTTATTTGTTCTTCAAATCCTCATCAAAATATCTTATTTTATGACTAGTTATTTTATGGCTGTATTAGTTGATTAGATTGATCAGTGAGGTTTTTCTACCCTGTGTCAATTTATGCTCCCACTCTATAGAATGTCTCAGCTGAAAACTGGTGACACTGGACAAGTTTGTGTCTGATTAGCTTTTGGCAAAACCAGTTGGACTTCTGTGTAGAGAGAAGTAAGAAATTGTGGTTGTATGGGCAAGGTTTTGGTTAGAAGTAATAGAGTAAGGGTACAGATTCATAGCACCTTAATTTAAACAGTTGGTGTAGGGCAAGTAAAGAACTTGTGCTAGCAGTTAAACACTTGCCACCACCTGCAGAATGGTGATGACTTGTGGATACTACTTCAATGTGTGCCTTTTCATGTTGAACCCTACGTGGTAAAACCCTGTGGTACCAAAACATTTAAATGTGCAGGAAACAAGGAAGGTTGATTTGCAGAAGTTACTGCAGAAGTATTACTACTGTATCGTGTAGCCTAATTTATTTTTAGATTCTTGAAGTGATTGCCTCTCTTCACAATTGTTCCCTTAAAACAATTCCTAAGTCAGTGCAGTGATCATACAACTTTCAAAGCATGACAACAGATTTGATAACAGATACATTACCCTCAGCTGATTTGACATGCTTTTCCCATCTATTCTCTTGTGAAATAAACATCTGTTATAATCTAACCTGAAAAACTCAGTTCAGGTGCCTTTACCTTTAAAGTACTATTTGTGTTCTGTCAGTAAGTGCCTGTTGATAAAGGATGTCATGTCTGACCTGAAGTAGCCCATGCAGTGAACTTGCTATATTGAGTGTGGTGAGTTATATTTCTGGAGTAATTTAATGATTTTATCTAAGTAATTTGCTCTTAATTTCACCTGTGAAATAAAACCTGCTGAATAAGGGCCATGTGTAGCTATCCATTTCTAAAAAATATTTTCCCATCTGTTGCTCTAAACACTTTTGCTTTAAGTTTAGAGTAGATGGTTAATGAAGGAAATGGGATTGTTCCACATTGCCTAAGTTAATAGTATATCAAACTCACCTCTGTTCTTTTTGCAGGTAAAAAACTGGGTTAAGGAATTAAGAAAAATGTTGGGAAATGAAATCTGTTTATGTATAGTAGGTAAGTATTTTTCAACATGACTGAATTGGAAACATCTCTTTTGATTAATAGTGTCTTCCAAATGCTGCTTTGACAGCTTGTACATGTGAAGGGTTAAAGCTTATGTTAGATATTTAAAATTAAACTGGAGCTAGACGTTTCAGTAAATCACATGGAGGAAAATAAGAGTTTGATTGAAAAAATGAGCTTTTTAATTGTACACTTTCAGAAGTGCATGGTACAGACACCTGCAGACTGTAGTTTAACAAAACAATTTATATTATCCTTTCAACTGCTGGCTTTTCTTGGTGGCATAGACTAGGTGCTTGTCTGTTTTGATAATTATGTGCTTGCAGGTAGGAGTGAATCTTAAAGCTTGGCTATTTCAATGCAAATGGAATGCAACAGAAATGATCTAATTATTAAAACAGTTTCATGAGGTTAGATATGTGGACATGCTACAAAAATTACCTCTGCAGCACATAGAAAGTGCTAACAAATCACAAAGAAAAGGGCAAAAGGCTAAATTATGTGGAGGCATTTAGCTGTCCTGATGTCTCTACAGAAGTAGCACTTCATTGCCTGTAAATACTTGTGTGAAAGGAGACTCTTAAATCATATTATCCTTGAAAGTGAGACCTGTGTAAGAGCGTTTTTACTGGGATGGCTTGAGAAAATGGAGTACCATGCTTACATGTCTGCTTTCTTTTTGGGTCATTTTAGAGTACAAAGACTTAAAAGATTAACTTGTCTTCAACAGGTAACAAAATAGACTTGGAAAAAGAGAGACATGTTTCAGTGCAAGAAGCAGAAATGTAAGTCACACCTATTACTAATAGAAACAGTCATTGCAGAATTATGCTGGAGTAATAAACTCGTGATGTTGTTAACATAGCAGCCAGCTAGGCACTGCTGGTTTATGCCTGCCAGTTGTTGAGTGTTCTGTTAGTATCTGAGTCACACGGTGTCCTGGCTGACCAAACTGTGGCTTGAGAGTAGTTTGTGATTAAAATCAACATTTGCAGTTTAAATCCATTTCTAGACATGAAGTTTCATCTAGTGTGTTGCATGAATTCTGGCAGTTTTAAACACAACTCTGTTTTTTAAATTAAATAAGTGTGTGTAGATTAACTCCTGAAGAGAGAATAAACCTCTTTTTGTCATCTTACTCCTTTGTGTAAAGTGATTTAGAAATACTGAGTCCTTTACTACAATGAGGCTCCATATCTGCATTTCTACAGGTATGCTGAATCTGTTGGAGCAAAACATTATCATACGTCAGCTAAACAGAACAAAGGAATTGAAGAACTGTTTCTTGACCTTTGCAAAAGTAAGTATTATGTAGTTTGTTAGTAAAGACTCATTTATAAAATGCTTCCGGCTTCAAAAGTGCTTTTTCAGGCCATATACAAAGCTTTACTGTAAAGTACTACTTAGAACTGACTTCATTTCAGTCTACTTCAAGCCAGTTGTGTTCTGTAACAGCTCTGGAAGTTTGATGTATGGATGCTTACAATATTGAAAATTCATTCTGTACTCCAAAAATATCATGGTCATTTGTTGGAGCATTGACTGCTGTTCCACTTACCATGCATAAGTAATAACCAAAGTCAAACTTCCTGTTACTGGTCTCACCAATGCTTGCTTCAAACCCTCTGTTTCAACCTCTTTCAAAAATCTTCTCAACTGATGTCAATTACAAATCACAAACTCCAAGCTTTAATGATGCAAATTTTACACAGAAATCTTAAATGGTAAAGATCATGGTATGTGGGATGAAAATCCAGCACAAGCAAATTATCCTATTAGTTGTATTTCTGTGATAAAAGAATTTCAGGATAAGGTCTTCTGTATTTATGAAGAAGTAGTTGTTGGGGTTTTTGAGGGCAGAGTATTTGGGAAGGTGGAGTTTCTTGTTGTTTGGGGTTTTTTAACAGTGTTAATAATATGGGTGGGTAAAACTAGCTTTTGAAGTTGCTAACTCCAGGACGCCTGGGGGTCTCTGTGGTCTCCCTTAGCTACCAGGAGCTGCTATATGTTGGGTGCTTTAAAAAAGGATTTAATGTTCTTGTAGCTTTGCTATGTGATACCCGAGTACTTAGTTCTGCATGACAAATAGAACCACTCTTGCTGAACTTTTGTCTCAGTGCATATAGTTCAGATAGATTAAGATAGCAGAGTCTTAATGTAAAAATGTGGTGAAATTAATGCCGTGGAATGTAATCTAATACATTTATTTCTTTACAGGAATGATAGAAACTGCTCAAGTGGAAGAAAGAGCAAGAGGCAATGGCTCCAGTCAGTCAGGAATAGCAAGGCGAGGTGTACAGATCATTGATGATGAGCCACAAGTACAGAGCAGTGGAGGGTGCTGTTCTTCTGGATAATTATAAAACTGTGCATCACTGCCCTCTCAATATGAAGACTGCCATATTCCAAGTCACACATTCTTTACCAATGGAGTAATAGAATTAACAGTATTTAAAAATAATCACATGTAACACTGCAGAGACCTTAAGTGCTAAACTAGTGGCGTCTGTGACCAGAGAATTGGCATTTTCTACAGTGGTTAACAAAGCAATTACCAATGGCCTTTTTACATATTTTTCTTTAATGAGGAATAATATGCATGTAGAAAAGACCTACTTAAAGGCTTCATTTATATTCTTTTAAATCAGATCATTATTTAATAACTTATATACATTGTTGTTGGAATGGTATACGTTTTTGCAGCTCTTTGTATTTTGTGGTAGATGGAATTGTATCACTTCTAAAATGCAAATTGATTTTTTTTAAAATTAGCAGATATCTGAATTAATATTTTTGCAGGGCCTCCACAAGCCTATAACTCAACTACTTTGATATATTCTGTTCATCTGTATGCCAAGCTGATAAAATACATTGTAAATTACATATTAAATATTTTATCTGCTTTTACAGTTGCAGGTGCAGAAATATGTACATCAGTCTTGTCAGTGATTGTGAAGTGAACAAGTCAGTGAAAGATGCAAGCTTTTCATGTGCACTGTTAAATTGCTCATTTTATCCCCCTACCTGAGAACAGCTTTGTTTTGGGTACATCCATAGCTACAGCAATTTCTAAGTCCATTTCTGGCAAGCAGCAGTATTTAGAGCATCCCCTTACTGGAAGAGAATGCTTCTGTAAACTGCTGTTTAACACTGAGGTGTCTGACTTGCAGCTAAAACAGTTGGTGCATGCACATACCTTGCCTCTGCAGTTACTTTGTCCTCTCAGAAGATCCCCAGAAAGTCAAAGCACCTTTAGCCCTCATCTGTCTGGTAGCTAGTAAACCAGATGCATGGGAAACTCTTTAGCTGCTTTAATACATTTGTTTCCAAAGACAGCATTATAAACTATTCATGAGCATATTTATTTTCCCCTGCAGGGCTTGAGTGAGCAATTAATTGGCATTAACTAGAACTTCTAATTTGGAGTGATTAAATTGAAGATGTGAAATTTGCCAGATATAGCTGTAACTTTGGGGATTCTAAGCAGAATTGAACTTATTCCCAGCTTGCTCTTTCTCCTGTAAAATGTTTTGAAAAAGCCCATTTAAGTTTCAGGAGGAGGGTTTTCAGAAAAAAAATGTGTAAACTACTATCACGAAAGAACACAAATGGTGGTAGCTGAAACTTCAAAATGTTTTGTGCTCTGACTTTTTTTACTTAAGTTGTCATGCTTGGAAAAACAGTAAAGGTGATGTCTATGACAAAGTAGAATATCCTGGGCCTTCCTTTTTCTGAAAGGTAGATATAGTATTGCATATGAATGCACTGAATGGTGTGGGTATGTTCTGATACACAAAAAAAGTAGTAGTAATGAGTTAGTCTGTGTAAGAGAAGTGTGCTGTCTTCAATCTGGTTTTTATTTTCTCTGAAATAATAGATGGCTTTGATACAGACTGATCCCGGTGCATTTTCTCCTTTTTTGCCTTAACTGTGGTATAGATACTTTTTCTTAGACTACCATTGCTGTGCTCTTCTGATGTGTTTGCATGCATGATGGAGAAAGGTGGTCTGTTCATGCTAGTGAAGATAAAGTTTCTTGGCTGTGCAGAGCTTTGGTGTGAATCTAAAATCTATGATTGTGTGTCAACATGTAGCAACACCGTTAACTTTCACATATCTAACAACAGTGAGCTCTGACGAAGTTGAAAACCAGATTGGTTTGATCTAGCACTGCTGTCTGACAATCAGCCTTGTAAGTGATACAACACGTGAAGATATGAAGAGTGAAATTGTCAAGTCTTGATGTTCAAGAATGGAATTGCCTCAGAATAGGAGTTTCAGGTTTTTTGATTCAAATTTAATTTTTTTCCATATCTGCCAATAAAACCCCAAATAGCCCAACTTCAACTAGACTTAGTATTCTACACACTGCTTCAACTATCTTTCTGCCTGCAGCCAAAATGTCTTTAGTGTATTGTGTGGTAAGGGCATCCCACGTGAATTTCTGCCAATTACAAAACTAACAAAGGCATGTTGATACTAGCTCTTAAGTCTTACAGAATTAAAACTATTACTACTGAAAACTTGGGTGGGGAGTCTACAATTTGGTAATACTAAAATGGCTCTGGGTGCTATTAGTGTATTTTTTTTAATAAATTCTCAAGTTACTTTTCTTACTTAAGCTACAACATAAAAAATACTCACTGGAACCTTCTTGTCCAAGCTGTGGTTTGGTTGGACTTTATGAAATGTAAAGCCTGTGTTTGCAAGGTATCATTATATAACTGGACAAAAGACTTTGTGAAGTCAGGAAAGCTGGCTGACCACTAGACAGAGGTGAAAACATGAAATTTTTTTTAGACTGATTAACTTAAGGCTTCAACTGCTCATTGTTAGCAGACAAAATACAACAATTCCAAGAAAAAGCATCTTTGTCAAAGATACTGAATGTTCTTTGTTTGATATAGAGAAAAGCACAAATAGCTTGGTTTTCTATATCTGAGCAGGATCTTACTCAACCTGGTGTTACTGTTATGTGGCTTGCTTTTCAAGAGTCTTGAATCTTGCATTTGATCTAGATTGCCTGGTTTGTATGTCTGAAGGAGAACTGTTTTCTTGTTGCTGGCTTCTGTGGTTGTAAACAAGTAAGTTATTTTTCATTCTTCTGAGAAGTGAAAGAGAACAAGGCTGTCTTTAGAAAGTACCTCTGTTGTGGGGGCAGATAGCCAGACACCCACTATAGCTTGTGTAAATCAACATTGAGCACACTTCCTCAGGGTATTTCTTGACAGAGATTACTCACATACATACTAAAATAAAATGGTCTGACTTTGTACAATACCTTTCTAAAACAACTTTTAAGTGCTTGCTCACAGTCTTGGTGCTGCTACTATGAATACATGAGCTACCTATGAAACTTTTTATCACTCACTGACATAAAAGCCAACAAGCCAAAGTCCAACTGCTTTAATGCAGCAGTATGTCTCTCTGCTAGGAGTTATTTATGGACACTGTATATGGCACTTAAACTTTACTTCAGAAGCTATAAAAGATAGGATAAACTGATTCAGACAAGGGCACACAAATTCAGATGTGTAGTACTTGGAGATTACTATTTGCAAAGACTGGGAGAGATGGCTTCATCTGGTTAGCAGTGATCTTGCACATGATTCTAAAATGGGAGTATCCAATGTTCAGATGAACTGTATGGGATGGTCTCTGGAAGCAGTTAAGTAATTTTTACCTTGATTATATTGCATGCTTTTCTTCAATGTTCACACATTGTGAGCAGGTATTTTAGCATCCTTCCACATTGAAAACTGCCTGCAGTTCTTAAAGAACTTAGCAATTAAATTTCTACTTTAGTTTACAAACCAGATGAAAAAAGCTTTGCAGAAGGGTGTGAAATTATGGGAAGTGGTTAGATCTCAAATGGAGTTCTCCAAAAGATGTTGGATGCTGTCAGGAAAAAAAAAAGAGTTTAAATGCTGGTTGAGAATCTCCATAAGCTGAAAGCAGTTAAGTATATGAATGGTAGAGTATGGGAATAAGAGTTGGAGCCAGTCACCTCCCATTTTTCTGATTTTAGTGGAATGAAAAGTAGGAAAAAAAGGAATGTCAGAAAAACAGAGTGCTGGTGGTAGGCTGCTGAGTTAACCTTTGAGTTGCTAGAGAGCCTCAGCAATGGCAATACCTTATTCTGATATCACTTCTTGGGTTGCTCTTACTTCTGTGAAATACTATTTTGCTTCATTAAAGAGAATGCAACTAACTTTGAGCAGCCTTTCAGGCACAATACTAACCTTAAAACTTTTCATTAGGATGTGCTACTTTATTACCTATTTACATTTCATGGACTATTAATCTTCGTCTGCATCAAATCTGAAGATTTTTTTTTTCTTGAGAAGTCAGGAAGTATATCATGATATGAGGATAACTTTTGCTACAGTTGTGTCAAGGAGTTGCAGATGATGACCAAGATCCTTAGCATTACTTGCTGTGCAAGTTCCACACGGTCCCCAAATTAGCTCACTAGCTCTTAACAATGCTGGGCACTTGATCCTGCTATTCTTTGGAGGATTCTGCTGAACACCAGGATTTTCCTTCTGTACAGGCTTGCCTGTACATCTCAATGATGTAGCTGTCTAATAAATGTAGAGTTTTTCTATCAAATAACAAAGTATACTCTTTGCTCCTGTATTTTTTGGAGCTGTCATTGGCCTCTGTATTGAGCAGAATGAGATGGAGAAAATTTTGAGAGTTGTGGAGACTATGGAATGTCTCTTGTCTCGAGATCACTTGAAAAGTGAGAGTCCGTGAAACAGTCAACATTATGACAAAGTATTATTCTGCCCAAGATAACAGAAAATAGTTTGACTTGGAGAAGTTTTTACTGTAATACAGTTAAAATGATAAATTGCTCTACTTCTAAAATGAAAACTTACTTTAAGATGTTCTTTCTCATCTTTAATTTTTTTTTAAGACTTAGGTTTGCTTAACTTGGCCAAAGTCTTAAGTTGATTGTCATGTTGTACAGCCATAAACTAAACTTTGATTGTTGGGAGGAACAGCATACTCATTCATATTCCACTGGCCAGTTTAGATCTTAGATTGTGTTTATTCAATACCAGAACGTTGAAAGATAGACTGCAAAAGTAGTTGTTTTAGTCTGTTTTCACTGCTTTGTGCACTCAGGCAAGTAACACGAATGTGATGCAGCTGCAGGGTCACTGTGAAAAGAAGGCTTCTCTTTCTTTTCCTGCTTCTTGGCTGTATTGATCTTGTTGCTGAATTACTGCTACAGGAAACTGGATGCTGTGCAAGTAAGGAAGTGCACGTTCTCTCCTTGCTTCTCTAGCTCTTCTAGACAGTGGTAGGCACTGTAGCAGTAATACCCAGCTCATCTCAATTTGGTAACATTTTTTTCCTCAAGAGGAGCTTTTCTTACATCCTGACAATTTTTTTTCAGTGTATCTAGTCTCACTGATCCCTTAAAGGGCTTTTAATTCTTTATTGTAGGTTACCCAAAAGATGTTTAATTTGAAAAGTATGAAGTTTGAAAAGGAAGGATAATGAGTAGCAATTTTACAGCAGTCTTCCCTAACAGTTGGCCATATCCCATCTCCAAAACAGTGAAGAGAGAACATTTAAAGTTTAATGGTGAGTCCTTGCTAGCTCTGTATCTGACTCCTGATTCTTGGATATTGGACATAACTTACAAGAAATCTCAGTTGAGAGGATTAGAGAGAGCAAGGAGTACTTCCTCATCAGATACAAATAGTTGCTTTTCTGTGAGAGATCCAAACTCATGTTTTTGAACAGTTGAAACTGTTAAATTGCAGTGCCTTTTGCAAGTTAAGGATTACTCCATTCTGAAAAGTCAACAAATTTTGGACTTGCAGTGGAAGAGAACAAGTAGTTTCTTTTTCAGAACAGGAAACTTAAAACTGCCTAATCAGGCTTGTTTTAGTAAAAAGAGAAGAGAAAAAGCATGATACCCAAGTCTTTCAGTGCTGTCTGTGCTATTTGATCATACAGGCGTCATAATTGTCTTACTCGATTTTTCTCATTAGAGGAGCTCATTAAGCTTATCAGCCTCACTCAAACAGAAAACATTAACAGGGCAAATCCAATGCTGAAAAGCATTTTTAATGTCAGGTAACTTAACACTGTAAAATGTTGTAGGAATATTCTATTTGGCATTCGTGGATAAAAGAAATTTTGTAAAATCATAGTAAAAAATATCTGGCGGAGGCTTCATGAATATTAACTTTCCCAATGCATTTCTACAGCTGGAGTTCTTAAATACGTGTTGATATATTTTATATATCAGTGCAATTACAGGAAGATAGTCCAGTAATAAATTAGTGCCAAATGGTCAATCGACTGAAAAAACAAGGGTTCTTTTGTCATGACTGATTGTTTATCAGCGCCTAATATTAAAAGTGAAAATGCATGGAAAAGGATCAATAGGGGGAAAAAAGGTGTACTGAAAATCAATACAGAAAGAAAACATTGTCATTTCTTACATTTACAGAATGTTACAGAATTTGGAACTTGACAGTCTATAATAAAGTGGCCTTGAAAGTTACTGGAGATTCGGGGCAGTGATCAAGACTACAGTTTTATGTTACACATATATTTCTGAATCCACCTGAGCATGATGTGCCAAAAGATAGCTTTAAAATGTCAAACTAGGCTCACTGAGGTTGTTGTAAATTATGCTAGCATATACCCCAGAGACTGTAGTATGAGCATATCCCCAGTAAAATATAGCTTTGATCCTCAACACTTGTCTGTGGCATCTCAGAACAGAGGAAGGAGCAATTGCTGTTGAACCACACTTATGTTTATAGTAGCCTCAGGGATGCTGCCTGTAATGCAGCAAAACAAAATCAAACATGCAACCAAGGCTAAGGTAGGAGTTTTCCACCAACTATGTGCCTGTAACTACTGCTGTCTTGTCTCCACCATGAGTGCTTGTTCATGCTTCCCTCGAGAAAACTGCTGCTCAGCTGATGCTGTGGATTTGAATTGGATGGTCATTGTGAGTGGAAACTTAGCCCTTTCACTTGCAATTCAAAAATATCCTACTATCTCCTTGTCAGAATCACTGAATGTGTCAGGTTGGAAGGGACCACAGTGGGTCATCTGGTCCGGGCTCCCTGCTCAAGCAGGGTCATCCTAGAGCACATTACATGGAATTGTCCAGGCAGTTCTTTAGTATCTCCAGTCAGGGAGACTCCACAACCTCTCTTTAAAAAGGTGTATTTTCTAGTTAGTGAGATTTTTGTTGTTGTTGTTCAAGAAACTAAAATCCAGCAATTTTTAGAGTAAATGTAGTTCCTTCAGAGATTTATTCTTTCCAAAATCTGTCATCATTTGACTAAAGGGGCTGTATTAAGTGGTGAAGAGCAAATGTACTACTTGTAGTTAACACCCTGCAATCAGAGTCCTAGGGGTAATATTTGAAATAGCAAGAGGCAGCAGAGTATCTGATACACCTCTGAAATCCATCCACTCTCCCACTGTTTTGTGACATAGAATAATTGCAAAACAATCCTCAGCTGCAAGCTGTGCCTGTCCAGTTGGATTGAGGCTTAAAATCAATCAGTTGCCTCCTAGAAATCCTTTCAGTATGTGAATACTGCAGTGCTCAGTACCATGTCCGCCTATTCTTTTTGGAAGACTTAGGGCTTTCAGCCTGTATGGGAAATGGAGTGAGCTCTGAAGATGATTATGGTGGCAAATTAAGATCAAGAAGTAAACACTGACTGCCCTCACACTAAAACAATTGTTCTGTTACTTTTCTACTCTTTCCAGGAAATGTTGTTTGTTGCTATTATGATGTATATGTAGAAGTGGTAGGATTACAGTTCTTTGTCTTCCTGCTGCATTCCTAGCTCTGGCAATACTGGTGTGCCAATGCCAAACAACAGATCAGTTTCTGTTTAGTCATCGTGCTCGGATAGCTTCCAGCCTCTGTGGAGGCTGATGCAATCATGAATTTCTCCTTGCATGACAAATGCAGAGCATTCATGTTAGTATCTACTCTGCTTCTTTTGTATTTAAAAACTCCACAATTTTACTCCCCACTGGGAGAAAAAAGCTATTGTAAAGTGATGGGCAGTTACAACCACCATTATGTTTTCTTATGTGACAACTCCTATATGGTTTGGGTTGATTCATATTCTGGAATCGTATTGGTACACAGATGAAAAAAATCAAGTTCACAAACATCAACTTAGTGCTGTGCTTAAGGATGTACAAAATGTGACAGTGCAAATGCTTCAAGAAATCTTGTCATCCAGCATACATGCCTTCGTGTCTTGTTATATCTCCACGCCTTCACACTGTAAAGACAAATAAATGCTGCTGGGGTATGGCATTTCCTTCCTTTTAATTTTGGTTTATGTATTCTTACTTTGTCCCCATTCTTATCTATCCTTGAAGCAGAAGACAGCTAAGCATGGAACAGTACTCTATCTGCATGCTCTACTTGTGCAGATTAGGGATTTTTATGTTTTCTTTGAGAAACAGCTTAGAAAGGCTGTCATATCTTCATCTCTCAGTTTCTGCTTTGAGGTAGAAACAATTGGTAAGTAGAGAAGATCCTAACTGGTCCCAGAGGCTATGTTTTTACTAGCAAATAAATTAGGCCAGAGTGCGTAAGGAGCTCTGGCCTCGAGAGCAGATGGCACAGTGCAGCTTTAATCCAGGTGCTTTAGTCCTTTTCTACCCTTTAAATCATATTTATGTGCTTGCAGTGGCTGTGCTGTCCCCAACCCTTTCTCTATGTATTAGTCTGACAAACCTTAAATGGTGTGGTCCATAATCACATAAAAGAGCAAACTAATGATAAAATGCAAATGCCAACTGTACCCCAGGGACTTTCTTGGTTGACCTGTATGGATGTAGCCAGGGCCTGACCTCCCTCCTGCTCTCCTAATTGTGGAATAGGATGGGAGGACTTTTTAAAAATCTTTTCCTCTTGTATAGGGAAAATAAGAGCATTTCACAGCTAAATCCTCTGATATTTCCTTTATTGTCTACAACACAATTCGTGCTGAGGACTGGTACCTCTTAAAATATAAGGAACTTGAAAAACCTAGTCTGCAGTTATCTCCTGGGTGTCTTGCTGCACTCAGAGTCCAGGATAGCACCCCATTTACTACCTCATTGTGGTCTGTGACAAACTGGAGTAGCCTAGAAAAATTGTGGGTTGCATCTGTCCATGCAAGGCTTGGAATACATCCACTTCCTATGAGGAGAAATAAAGATCAAAGGGAAAGATATTTTTGGCACTGTTTTTCTTTGTTCCTCTGCTGTGGGGTTGTTTGTACAAATTAAGCCTGTGATGGAAGGACTTGACAGAATGTGCACTTGTCTTGAGTGGGCCAGGTTTTCATGTGGTTGAGCATGTGGGCAGCTGACACTTCTGAATACAGGAAAGTATCTTGGAACTCTGCTGAAACAGCCGTGTGAACAACAACAATAGCAGCTGCTGCAGCTTTTGGCACAGCAGTAATAGCTACGCTTGCAGCTGTGACAGCAGCAGAAGCCACGGGAAAGCCAGGAACACTCTGGCTGCATGCTCAGTGCTGGCTGGTGTGCTGTGACTACCTTTTATGTGACACAAGATTCCTTATTGGAGCAGATGGTTAATTAAAATCCAACGAAGAGTGAGCCCCCAGGCTAAAGATACCCTCCTCCTTAGATTCCCATCTGTGTAGTGTGTGAAAGGTTGGACTTCAGCATAGAGCTGCAGACTGTCCCATTGTTTTATTAAGGGGCTTATGGAGAAGGGAGAGGGACTTGCTAGCATTATGTCAGCCTATGGAACTGCTGTTGTGTATCATTCAGGTTTGTAAAGTGCAATAATGTAATGCACCAAAAATGTAGGCTGGTAAGCACCTTTGCACAAAGGCATCCAAGTGTCAAAAACAGTGCACAACAAGCCAGTTTTGGGCTAGAAAATAAAGCCATCCCAGGCTCCATCAGGAAGAGCACTGCCAGCAGGCTGAGGGGTGATGATACTTCCTCA
The DNA here is from genome assembly GCF_052056855.1 of Sturnus vulgaris. NCBI lineage: Eukaryota > Metazoa > Chordata > Aves > Passeriformes > Sturnidae > Sturnus > Sturnus vulgaris. The sequence continues at coordinate 16,019,521 of NC_142247.1, forward strand.
GCCCTGGTGAGAGAGTCCTGGAATGCTGGGTCTAGTGCTGGATTCCCTGGTAAAATTGGATACACTGACATCCTGGAGTGAGACCTGTGAAGGGCAATCAAAGGCAATTAGGAGACTGGACCATCTGTCATACAAAGAAACGCTGGCAGATGTGAGACTGCTCAGTCTCTAGAGGGCTCAGAGGATATTTTCAATGTCTAATAATAGATTATGAGAGGGAGTAAAGAAGTCAGAGCCGGTCTCTTCAGTGGTATTCAATGAAAGAACATGACAAAATGGGCCCAAACTGAAATACAAGAAATTCCATTTAAGCGTAAGAAAAACCTTTGGCATTCCAAAAGCAACCAAACACTGACTGAGGAGGTTGTGGTGTGTATATTCTTGAAGATTCTCAAACTTTATAAATCCCTGAGCAATCACTTATGATCTGCTCTGGGCAGGAGGGTTGGATTAGATGATCTCTAAAGATTCCTGGCAACTTCAACCTTTCAGCAGTCCTTTGATAGAGCAATCTGATAACAAAGAGTAATTAAACTCCTCATCTTGAGTAACAACATACACATTGTTATGCAATGATTATTTGCTAAAGAACAAGGGAGAAGGCCTAAGATGGATATCTAGAAGATTGGGTAAGTAGCCAGAAAATGGTCATATATATCTCATGGAGTAAATTGGTCTGTGGGACTGAGAGTTCTCTGAAACATACCAGCCTTCTTGACACCGAGGTAGGTGGTGACTGGCACACTGAGAGCAGCACAAATGGGATTTATCTTTTAATTCTTTACTTAGTTGACAGCTCCACGAAGGTCAGCTTGAGGAAAAAGCCTTTCATACAACTTCTGTGCAAATTTTACAAATAGTAGGCAAAGTCTAGCACTGAGCTGACTTGATAGAAGCAGGACCTTTGGCAGTGGGTGAGAGTGGGCGGTAATTAATTGTCCTCAAAATGAGTAATGGCATTTTATCTTGGGCCCTGTAGAAGGGTGAGAGTGGGTAGATGAACAGGAGGAATTAGATGAAATGTTAAAATAGTATGGGCTGGATGAATGACAAAAACATTTGGCAGAAGTCTGGACATATCAAAATGGTATCGGTCGCTGTCAGCAAACAGCATGTTACAAGAAAAAATATTTATCTGTGTGGATCGATGGGGAAAGCTATGATTTAGTGCTGTTGTACTAGAAAATGTCAGCAAGGGAGTCAGGTAAAACATAAAAGACAGAGTCCAGAGAGTTCTCTAAGACTAAGGCATTAACCAATCTGTGGGCCCTGGAGACATATGGCTATTGATATTGCAGAGAGAGACATAAGCGCCGAGAGAATCTGGAAGAAATTAAAACCATTTTGTCTGTTAGCTGCCTCCAATGATAAAAAGAGATTTTAATTTGGATCAGAATTAATGGCTATAGTAGAAATATGTCAATGAGTCATGAGACAAATATGTATTTGTTGACACAATTTCCTACAAAGAAACAGAGGCTTTAATTCAATATACTAATGATCAAGTCCAAGAGACAGGAGAACAAGAAGCTGGCAATCATGCTAGTAAAGAGAGCAGACCTCAAGGAGTCCATTGTAGATTGTGGCTTGGCTAACAAAGTTGAGATGTGAATCTCAATTTTGAGTTTCTTCTAGGAAAGAAACCTTGACAAAGCAGTTTCATCGAAGGGCCAGAATGAGGGGATGCAATGGAACTAATCAAAGGAAGTTCCCAGTGTTCATTGCAAACTTCAGAGAAGTTAGAGATAAAAAGGAAGTGGAGAGGGAACAGGATTACAGATGGGTGTGAAACGAATGTGTGGTTATATTGCAAGGAGTAAGAAACAAAGAAAAGGGTAGGAAAAGGAAAGGATGAACACATGGAAGACCAAATGAGATGAAATTTATATGGATGTGGAAGATGGCTAAAACAATTGCATCCCTCAATGCAATTAATTTATGGTGATGCATTTTTAATGTGTAGCCTTCTCCCTTGTATCCATCATGACACTAAGTTGTGTTCTTATTAAATTTAAATAAAGGACCACCAAAGTTAAGGTGTCCATTTTTGCTACACTGATAGCACTGATTGCTTTCCAGTCCTAGATACTACTACAAGAACTTGTGATCAGTGTTTTTATGTAATTTTCTTGTCTTTATGCATGTTTATATATGGAGAGTCACAACAGGATTTCCCCACTTTGGAGCAGATCAGTATTTGTCTTGAAAACTGCAAATCTGGTTTTCCATGGTAAGTATGGTATGGGTATTAATCTAACTAAATGGGATTTTAATTTGAAAAGAATTATAATGCCACTCTATGACAAAAATGAAAACTTCAAACCAACCCATCCCAAAACCCAACAAATTAACTTTGCTCCTTCAGAGAAGCAAATCACTTCCCTGAAAGCATCTCATTTGTCTGTTTCAAATAAACAGTACTTGGGGATATACTGTTTGCTCAAAATATATAATGGTATTGTTGGAACATAACTGATGTCTTAAAAAAGATCTTTTTTATGTTTCAGTCATTAGGTGAAAGCCAATTAAAAAAAAGTAATACCCCATATTATATACTTTTCCAGATAAAGAAGGTCAATCAAAATCCATTGACTTTTGCAGAATTCTTTCAGATTTTATAAATCTGTACACATATGAAAGCTGAATATTTGCTAACATGGATGAGACTGTAATTAAGATTTACCTTTGTCCCTTGCTATGTTGAATGCATTATGTGTTGAAAACTACCATCTTGAAAGTGGTGTATTTTTCACTAACATTAAAGATCTGGTATATGAGTATTGGGGCAGCTTAGTAGTGTCTATGAGTACTGTGATATTGAGATCTTACAGCACCTTCCAATACCTACAGGGGATCTACAAGATAGCTGGAGGGAGACTTTTTACAAGGGCATGGAATAATAAGATAAGGGGGACTGGCTTCAAACAGGCAGAGGGTAGGTTTGGAACTGATATTAGGGAGAAATTATTTTCTCTGTGGGGGGTGAGGCACTGGGAGGGCTTGCAAAGACGAGTTCTGGATGTCCATCCCTGGCAGTGTTCAAGGCCAGGTTGGATGGGGCTTCGAGCAACCTGGCCCAGTGGAAGGTGCCCGTGCCCATGGCAGGGCGGTGGAACGAGATCGTCTTTAAGGCCTCTTCCAACCCAAACCGTTCTGTGATTCTATGACTGGACGACAGCGGAAAGAGAAAGAAAATAACTCGAGAGAGTATGATGTGTGTTTTATATCAACTATATAACATTGCTCAAATTGTAATTGCAATGTCAGGGAGCTCTTGAAAAAGCAGGATCTCCTTCCCTCCTCGCCGCCGTGTTCGCACGCTGCCGTGGAGCGGTCACCGCTGCTCCGGCCGCCGCGGGGCCCTCGGCTGGGCACTCGCCAACCTTCTGGAGGGCTGTGTGCGTGCCAGGGGTTCAAAATGAGCGGCAGGACCAGGGAGGCCGAAGGCAACCCCAGGAACTCAGCCCCAGGAACGCAACCCCTAAAGGAACCCAACCCCTGCTCCTCCGCCCCGGCCCCGCCCCGCGCAGCGCGCATGCGCGGCCCGCCGCTGTGACGCCGTTGTTGTGGCGCGGCGGGGAAGCACGTGAGGAGTGCGACGTCACCATAAACACTCGTGGGCAACATGGCGGCGCCGCCGAGCGGCAAGGTAACGGGGGCGGCGGCGGTAGCGGTAGGGTCGGTCTCGCCTGCCTCTCGTCTCCCGTCTCTCCACCGCGGGACGCGCCGTGTCCGGCGCTGGGTCGTCCTGGCTGGCGGGAGTCGCGGGGAGGAGAGGCCGCTGAGTGGCCGAGCGGGTGCCCTTTCCCCCGCCATGCGGGTGTCGCCTTGCGGGGCCGCCTCTCTGGGCACTGCCGTCTTGGCCTCGAGCGGGCCGGGCGCCGGCAGCGGCCGCGGGCCCTCTGCGCCGGAGGCGGTGGCGACCGGCGGGCGGGACTCCGGCCTTTGCCGCACCTGCCGCGGCAGCTGGGCTCCGGCCCCGGGGTAGCAGAAGGCCGCTCTCCGCCGGGGGCGGGCAGCCCCGCGGCCGCGCTGGCTCTCGGCCTGAGGCGGAGGAACGCGCCTTGCCCCGTCTACGTGGCCGAGTGTCCCAGAGGTGCTCATGGACGGTAGTGGCCTGTCCCCTGGCCTGCGCGCTGGTAGTGTGCGGGAATCTGGTCCCGGCGCGAGTATAAAGCCTTGTCAGTCCTACAGTTTGGTAATGTAAAACTTTTTGTGTGCCGTGGATTCTTGCCGAGCGTTCCGGAACGAAACATTATTGCTTGACAGGGACTGAGCTCGCAGGGGAGGTACAGGCAACACCCACTGCTTCCCTTCTCCCTCGTCAACTGATACGAGTTGTGTCCGTATTGTTTTATTGTAGAAATATTTTCAGAAGACTCTGTCTTCTGAAAGCGTTGCTTTGCAATGCGGTGTTTTCGAGCACGTGGATCCTTTATTTAGGATTTTAAATCTCAGTGTGGTGTCCGATTGTATGTAGTAGCCATGGTGTGTGATTGTCTCTGGTTTCACTTTTCCAGCATAGGGCAGAAGATGATTGTTTCAGCTCGTGCTGATCTCGGGTAAGAGAACACACCTACTTAGCCACGTCTGCGTTTCTCCGAGGGTGCTGAGGAATGCACTTAGCTATAGCATGAAAATAATGTAGAGATCTTGCTTTGTACCACCTTACCATATCCGTTGGAGCAGGCAATTTGTGTAGCTCGGGTTTTTGCGATTTTATTTTTATGTGCTTTACTGCTGTTAGGTGTGTGAATATAAAGATAGCCATACTGTCCTCCCAGCTATGAGCTCCCATATGTCCTCCCATAGCTGTTTCTAGCTATGCACATCTAATTTTTATATATACAGAGAAGTTCCTCTTCTGGTTTTGTCCATTTTAATATCAATCCAGAAGTCTACTGGATGAAGGGAAATAGTTGAATTTTTAGATAAACATTTTAATAATGAATTTTTTTTAATTTTCAGGTTTTTTGTTTTCCACTTAGGCTTTTATCAAGCTCTTCTTCACTCGTGAAAGCAGCTGTATTATGATGGTTTATATGAGACACTGAAACAGTTGTGGATTAGTTGTTAGTAAATTTGCTGTTTATTCATTGTTCCTTTCAAAGAAGCCTGTTTTCCCCAGATTAAATCTCTAAGATGTTGCAAAACTGTTTCAGTTATGCCATGTGCACAATACTAGTACAACTTGTTAACGCAACTTCTAATTCAGTAACATGTCCCTTTTAATACAGAGGAAAAATGACGGATGTGTTTTCTCAAACTTCTTGAAGTGGCTGGGTTGGTTTGACGTTTCACTGCTCTCAGGAGCAGTTCCATCCTTCTCTCTATGTCCCCACATGTGTGTTGCACTGTTGCTTTCTTGGATACTGTACTCATTTGATCTGTCAGTGATTAGATCTAGCAAGCTGAAGCAATACATACAACTGTACTTACTTTTGTCTGGGTTAGTTTTCTGTTGGGAGCACATTGGTTGGACTATAAATTGCTCCTTTGAGTGGCAGCAGGATTTTGGAAGGGCTCACAAACTAATTAAATTTCACTTCAGGTGAAATAAATGCAATGTAGGTTGGTGCAGACCCAGCATTCTCACTTCAGGCCTTTTGCACTTCAGTGTCTTTGCCAGCTGTGGATGTCCTAAGTTAGCTGCAGTCTTATAATGAAAGAAGAGTAGGTATTAGTTTGTGGGGTGTTTTAGTCTCACGTGGCAGATCTTACCACATTACTCTATGTGCTCTTTTCTGCAAAATATTGCACAAAGTGGTTCCCATGGAAAATATGTGGCAGTATATTAAGAAGCTGGGATAACCTGCGAACCATATAAGATTGTGGTTTCTATTACATTTTTACCCTGTTTGCCTTTCTCTACTCTATTGCAGGTTTTTGGGGTTTGGGAGGGGATTTTGTTTGTTTGGTTTTATTTTTAATTTTATTTCCCAGATACTATTAATATCAGTAGATTCAGAAACCTGCTATTTCATATAGTGGCTGGTTTCTGCTCCATACATTAATGGCATATAAGCTATAAATTTGGTTATCTCATGTACTACTTTACTTGGACTTTTTTTTGGTGCTGTTTGTTTTTTTTTCTTGCTGGAACTTCTCACAAGGTTCTTATCAGTGTTTTTTCCTCTATATGGATGGTTAACTCGGTTCAGGAAAAGTTAATGCAGTTGAATTCTGGAGTCGTGACTCATTCTTTATTAATGGCCATCTGCCCTAGAACAGTGTAAGCCTCAGTTTTTTGCCCTTTCTTAGAATTGCCAGTTTTTTCTGGCAGTAACTTGGTAATAAGGTCTTTTGTTTTCAGAGCTTTTGACTTTATGCAAACAGGTATATTTATATATTATACATATGTTATACTTTATGAAAACAGATACATTTTCTCTCTTTTTGTTACTTGGCAAATGCCAGTTTGTTTACTGTATTCGGAGAACCTACTGTGGATTCACCCTCAAAACAGAAAACCACGTTAGAAAATGAGCTAAAAAGTTATTTACAGGGAGAAGTACAAACTTCAGTTTCAGCCTGTCAGTATATAGGTGATTATTGCAGCTGATCTAAAGACAGTAAAGATACTCTGAACTCCAAGAACATTAAAAAAGTATCTTCAGCACATGGGCTGTTAGATCTTTCTCAAGTTACCAATTGACACATGGGCTCTTAGGTAAGTTATTTTTCGTTTGCTTGTGCTCTTGCTCTTGGAGTTAAAGTTTCAGGATGTTAACTGGCCAAACATCTGAGCTGTATCTCTAAGCTCAGATGTCTGGCCAGTTCAGCAACTAGAAGTGTTCAAGGAACACTGTAGCTATTACTAAATAGTAGTGGTGTTAGTGCTGTATTTTTTGGGAAGGGGGTTTGTGTTGGCAGTGGAAGGTTTGAAAGTTTGTTGGTTTTTTTTTTATTTTTTTTTTATTTTGTTTGTTTGTTTGTTTTTCTTGTAGCTAAGAACAAGCTAAGAGATTTTAAATATGGTATGTTAAAATTGGCTTTGCATCCTTCAGCTAGTTTGTTGGCATAGATACAGTGAATTATTTTACGTGTAATCTATTCTGTGGGATAGGCAGTGTCTTGCTCCACCTTCTGCTAGTTAAACTTGAGTGCACAGAGGCTCCTGTACTATGCATTGTTGTGCCATTTTATTGAGCATTTGTTATTAAATATTTGTTACAACTTTTTCAGCCTGTTCTGTGGTAGCCCCAGACCTTAGCTCTCCTTTTATTTGTTGTCTACACTTCATTGTCTCAGGGTGCAATGTTGTCATCTCTCACTAGCTGGTAGCACAGGGTTGTAAATTGCTATCAAATAGCAAGCATTAAATCACAAGGCTTTGCTTGTATTCTGGCATATATTGTTGTTGGTGGTGTGGCATCCCACAGGCCTTCTGCTCAAATATGTCTGGCAATAAAAATGCTACAAACATTGCCCGTTTGCTGCTTACTGTAAGCAGGGCAGTAGAAGTGTGGAGATATGCATTGTCCATGCTATGTCCTTATGGTATTAAGGATGATACAATTTATTTCTCAGAAAATGTTACTGGGGCAATGGTGGGACTTCAGAAACCTATTTTTTACTGGACACAGACTATAAATACTTGAAGAGTTTTCCAGAACCTTAACTAGCATATGCCATGGCATGTAAACTGAGCCTACATCCTGCTGCTTCTGTCTGTTTTTTTTATAGTAGGTGTGTAGACAGCTATTGCTTTGTGGAGCTTTCCTGAATTTTCTGCTGTGGTTCCCTGTTTTTACAGGCCTTCAGTTAGGCTAGGAGGTGGAATAGCTGTTGTCTCTGTATGGTACAGTGCTTTAAAGGAGTGATCAAAATGAATTGTGAATTTGCCTTTGACCTCTTTAGCACCCATGGAAAAAGAGAAACAGGGTCAAAGTGGCTCACTAGCATTTGGAAACTTGCATTAATTTTTAGCTTTTGATGGGATTCTGACAGACTGGCAATGCGTCTAGTTTTCATTCAATAAAACTGGACAAATAAATATGTTGTGAATTGTGGTTGTAGGCTGCCATCATGGACTCCTTAACAAGCAGGAAAGACTTATGAGCATAAGCTTCTCGGGTATATCTTATTTCAAACTTGAATCTTTAGGATTATTAAAAAGTAATACTTAGATAATACATGCTTTTTCCTACTGTCTCCATAATTTCTTAGAGAAAAAAGTTGCCAACTGAATACTTATAAGTTGCCTTAAAGTAATGCTTATGATTTGAAGTTGTCTAGGAACTTAAGGATACCACGGTTGGATAAATCTGTTCTGCACAGAACTAGCTTTAAGCTAGTAGAATGTCTGAAAATCTTCCAGTAATTCCAATGTACAGCCACAAGATATAATTGAAATTTATTTGAAATCAAGTAATTTTTAAAGTTGTTCAGCTCCTCTCACATTACATATTCATTTGCTTTGTTTGGGTTGGTGTGTGCTTTTGATAAACACGCTTCTATTTTCATTTGTGTTTTTGCTGTGGAACCAGCAGAGTCTGGCTTTCATGTAGGTAATAATAACTAAACCTGTGAAATATGCATCTCTGTGGGCAGTTAGTAGATGTTTGCAAACAGGTACAGAAGAAAAGAGAACAGTGGCTATTTAAATCTGTAGTGAGGCCTGTCATTGCTGGACAGTTGTTTAGGCCTCGAGCATCTGAGCAACACAAACGGCTTTTCTTCCCTGAGGTTCTGTTTCAGGGACTGGTGGGTGGACTGTGCAGAACACGGAACTCTGGTTAGCTGGATGTGTGGAAGGGCTGTAATACTGGGGTGAGGGATACTTTCAGGATTTTATTAAAATCAGAGGGACATGTCAACTTATCTAGTGACCTGTGGTGTGCATTTATTAACATTAACTTGTCTTTTTTTCATGGTGAGCTTATTGATTTTGTGTAGATTTAGGGGAGGAGTGATGTCTCTAATCACATGAAAAGAAAATGAAAGATTGAGCTTGGCTCTACCTACTTCTCACCTTTGTAAATGAGCCTATAATGAATATGTAAAATAATGAATAGTACAGAACCAAGGTGAGCCAGTAGTGTGTTTTCGTGTCTTGTAATACAAAAAGTATAATGGACTAACTGAACAGATAATATTCTTTAAAACTCTTGAATTCTTTCACACAGTGCGTAATGAGGCCTTCCTAGTTCACTAAAGGCTAAAGGTTATCAAGATGTAAAGGAGGTTAGGTTGTTTTCCTGTGCTGAGGGTGTTGACAGGTAATACAGAATCAGATTTGGGTTGAGTTTGGAGGGATTATAGTTACTTCAACAGCTCAAGAGGGTGCACCAGTCACATTATCTTGCCCTGCGTGTATCTAATTCCTTCTGTCTCCAGATGTAGCAGGATCTTACTACATAGATGTTGCATGCAGACTTTACACAAATCCTTGGTATTTTACTGATTCTTCAGGTCATCCTCCAACATTTGCTGCCTTTTTGCATGTTCTGTAGTAACCTACTGCTTAGGCAAGAGGCAGTGTGTGGTGCTATTACTTAGTTTTGAAATCTGTTTTCTTGAATGCTTAAGAGGTCCAAGTGTGCTGACTGACGAGGTGTTTCCCTGAGTGTTGGGCTGCAGAGGCACGGAGCAAAAACCTTTGTAGGCCACGTGGTGTGTGAGATTGAGCTACTAAGTGTGGTAGCAGTTGTCTACTGATGGATGGGATTTTATTAAAATCTAACTATCGGTATACTGTCTTTCAATTTGAAACTTTCCTTAGTACTAATTACTTGTACATATAATTTAACATTACTTTTCATCTTTGAATTGACTTTGAATCGCTTGCCACTGTTGCAGTACCAGCAAACAAAAATCTATAACTAGCTATGTTTTATTGTTTGGTACTATAAGAGTACCTAATAGCGTTTTTGAATTTTCAGTTTGCTAAAATGATTGTGTGAAATATAGCCACCCAGTGTAGCTAATTTTCAGGTGCTACCACTATAGAATTACATTTCCAAACTCAGTTTGTTCAAATGTATTTATGGAGTTATCCTACAAAGTACTGCTGAATAGAGTGGCTTAGTATTTTGAAGAATTCAAGATGATAACTTCCAAAATGTTTTGCAGAGGGATTAACTGTGAAAAAAAATCTAGATTTTTTTTTTTGTATGATCAATGTTATCTCTTTCTTCAAATTAGTTACAGTTCCAGTTAACAGTTGGAAAAAGTAAATGAATTGGAAAAGAAAAATCTCAGCAGCTTGGCCTTCTGGCCTTTCAAATTTGGAGAAGATTTTCTCTTAAATAACAGTATGAAGGCAATAAGGTGCTTTGTGACAAGTCCTCTGTTTTACAAACATCCTTTGAAGTTCTGAACACGTGCTTTGGTTTTGTCACCTGTTTTGGTGGAGCTTGGCACGGGGAGCTCAAGATGTTAGAGCAGAGTAGGATTTTTCGGTTACAAGACAACTATGGCATTGGAAGCACATTTTCGTTTCTTATGAAAGGAAACATTTGTCCTTCTGAGAGATTAATGGACAGAAAACAATAAGAACAGTAGATGGCATATCTTCAGGCCTGAGAAGGTATAATGTATGATACTAATATTTTTGGCAGAAGTGCACTTCTACCAGTATAACTCTGATACAAATAGATTTTTTTTTCTGAAGCAGTTGTCCCAGTGGTTGATAACTGGTTCATGTTTCTGACTAGTTTTCATGATAGGTCAGGTCAAAATAACTAGAAGGTAGAATTTAAATAAATTGTAAGGTTGCCTTGTTTGAACAGAGACTGAATTTGAAAACAGATAATTGGTAGAAATAGAGGGAGTATATTTTTGGATAAAAAAGAGAAAAAAAACTGTAACGGAGAACAGGAAAGACTTCCAATATTTGAAAGGCAATGATGTTAATAATCCTTCAAGAGAGAGATATACTAAGTGACCTTTAGAGATTTCTTCCAAGTGGTATTTCTGTTTAAACAGGACACTCCTGAAATTTGCTTGTGTAAGAGGTAGAGAAATTGAAGTAAAACTAAAACAGAAAGGATGAATTAAGTGAATTGTATTGCTCTTTTTAAGCCATGTTTTCTCATCTATCTAGTTAAGCTTACACACCTAACCTTTTAGTTTACTGGCCTGACTGCAGGTGTAATGATTTTAAAAAGCTGACAAATGAGAAAAATAGCTCCTGATACTTTAGAATCAAAGAAATACAATATCTGTCGCTGGTTAGTTAAAAATTTCTAGGCTTTGCCTTTAAAAATACGTTTCTAAAGGCGGTGTTCACAGCTTGGTATGAAAATGGTTCTGAAACAATTACTGTTACTATTTGATTTATTTAACTTCCACAAAATCTAAGGGACTTTTCACTCTTAGAGCTGTGTAAAATAGGACCCATTTACAGTATTTATAGAGCTTTTAAGAGTATGTGTATGTAGCTTTGAAAAGTGCTAAATTTTGACAGCCAAGAGTTCTCTGATTTGCTTTTTATTTTTTTTAGGGGCATGATCAGAATACTGTGAAGAGTTTTGCAAATGCCTAAATGCAAAAGTTATGTGGGCTGTGTGTACTCCTACAAGCTTTTCTTATCCAACTGTTACATATTCTGCCTTTCAAAAGGAATCTTTGCCACTGGCCCTGAATGTAGGATTAGGCATTTAATTTCGGGGTGTAGTTTTTTTATATCTCTGGAGTTCATCTATTTACTATTTGGTCCATTTTTAATTTAAATCAGTTTTATAATTTCAACATGCTTAATGGCAGGTGGCAGAAAGGCAGACTATATAAGAAAGTTTTAATGTTTTAAAAGCTGTATAGGACTTCCACTGAGCCTGTGTCTGCTGATTTAAAAAGAACTAGGTATTGAATGCATTTCCTTGTTCTGTTCTGACAAAGTAGTAGTAGTGAGTATTTGCTTAGAGGGTAAGTTTGACAAGTTCCATTTTCTATTGTTTCTTGATTTAGGGAAGTGAAAGATCTTGGATCTTGGTCTCTTTGTAATAGAATCCCTAACAAGACAGGGGTGTTTACTTCAACTTTTGTAGGCAAGTCAAGATGATAATGAGTACCATAGGGGGATAAACAGTTTTAATGATTTTTGAAACCTTGGTTTTTAAAATTTCATTATTCATTTTGTTATAGGTTGTATATGAGCAAGAAGGAGTTTTCATTCACTCCTCCTGTGGAAAAAATGATGACCATGACAGCTTAATAGCAGGAATACTACGTGTCATAGAAAAGGTATTTTCATAATACAGTTGCAGAAATTTTGTGTATTTGTTGGCAAAGCACATAACAAGTTTGGCAAATCTTAAATGCCTTTTTAAAGTGAAGGATTTTGTAAATGAACAAACATCACATTGTGTTTGACATTGTCATAATTTATATGTATATGTAAGTTTTAACATAATCACATCATGACTATATGTGGTAATAGGTACTTTGTTGTGTAGTGTTGAATTTTTTGTGATTTGTATTGTAGGAAAATGAAGTGGTAGTAGACTGGAGACCACTGGATGAGACTTTGGATACTTCTAATATCCTCTGTGCTGGAAAGGTTTGTCAGTTGTCACTGTTCTTCATTATGTTTCTCTGGAGATTTTATTTTGTGTTAACTAGTGCATAGGTGATCTCATAACTGGAAGCAAAACTTATTTGTTATTGGTATTGATAGCTGTATGTGGGAATCTTATTTACAGACTGCAGCCCAGTTCAGGTTATTAGAATACATGTGTAGGTTGACTGTATTTAGTTTTTACTTGGTTCACAAATAAAATAGTAGGGAACTAACTATGAATAGGGAGGACCAAATGAGTGTAAATATATCACAGTCATCAGTCCTTCTGCATCTACTGTGTTGTAGTTTGGTGTTTCACTCTTCAATGTTAGACACGAAAGTGAGAGGTGCTGTTCTAATGCAAAACAAAAATAGAAGTCTGTGAGGGTTCCAAGATGCAGTGATTTGTGGTATTTAAGCAGTATTAAGAGGATGTGACTAAATAAAAAAGATTCAAGTTTTACACTTAAATGAATAGTTTGTTATGTTCATAGAGTCTGGAAGAGAGGCAAGGGTATTTGGGGATGTTGGAATTTACTCAGTAAAACCACAGAGTCTTAGTCATAAGTCCAAATTTCCTGTATTGAACTGTATCATGTTTCTGGGGATTTCAATACATTTACTTTTAATCTGCGAAATAAAGATGCTGATTCTTCATGTTGAATCTGAGAAACCAGGTCAATTTTCATGCCTTGTGTTTTTTGATAGCTGCTTTTGTTTTTTTTCTCAGGATTCCAGTTCTGTTGTGGAGTGGACTCAAACTCCGAAAGAAAAATGTTCCCGAGGAGCAGACCGTCCAAGTAGTTATGAAGCAGAATGGGACATGGTCTCCACAGTCTCTTTTAAAAAGAAACCTCATTCAAATGGAGGTACTTACAAAAAAGCCTTCCACATTTTTTTTAATGTAAGATGTTTCAGTCTTTTTCCATGATGGTAACTGAAGAATTGTCTTTTAGATACAGTAAAATGAATTTATTAGGACTTGTAAGGCTGGGATTCATTTGTGGTAAGAGATGAATCTCTGGGTGTGGAAAAAAAATCACAAATGGTGTAGCTTTCATCTGCCTCTATTTTTTTTCTTTAAATTGGTAGAGAATTGTATTGAAAATGAATATTAGATCTAACTTCTTGCTTCATCATTAGATGTAGTAGCAGTTTTATCTGCACTGGGCTTGCATTCTTTAAAACAAATGGAATTCAAACTAGGTGTCATGTTAGAAATGAAAATGGAAAAATAAGTGGTTTACTACTCAAATGCCTTTCCATACTGCAGCAGCAGGGGGAGATGGAATGTACAGTTACGACATACATGGGTCTTTTATGTGGTCTTTTTTACTTGGGCAAAATAATTCTATAGTTACACCATTTTTGTTATAGTGTCTCAGTAGAGATGTTGAAAAATGAGTTGTGGCAAAAGAACAGTGATTCTCACGTGATTTTTTTTCTCTGATTCTCAGATAGTGTTTTTTCTTTAATAATACTTGTTTTCCATGTATTATTTCACAGCCTGTAACTGGGGACTGTTGTGCTTGTTTTACAATCTTTATAATGGTTTTAAATGTCATGTCTATCATATATGAATACAGGGTTTGGATGTCAGATTAGGAATATTTTTGAGTAAAGCACAGTCCTTGGCTTTTATATATATACACACACACAGAGCATCTCTGATTAGTAAATATGGTTTATTACATCACTAGCTTGTATTGAATTTTCATCTTCAGTCAGCAGAGCATGTCTTCATCCAAAGTGAATGTCACTGACCACTACAGACTTGGGTTAATGCTCTTTGCCACTTGCTTATTTCCAATTGCTGTGATTTGATGGCAGCAGGCCAGGGAGGGTGTCCCAAATTCCTTCTAGATCTGCTAGCAGTGTCCTCTGGTAAAGTACACTTTAATCCCTTCTCCTTGAAGATACACAGTCTTGCACAGTGTGTATACAAGCTTGCACACCTCAGGAGGAAGAGGTGAGGGGGAGATTTCCAATTCTTTTGCCTTTGCTTTGGTAGCAGCCTTACACAACACATGGCTAATGACTGTAGGCAATATAGAGGTTACAGGATTGTAGTGCATAGTTTAGTTTGAGTAAGTAGCACTACCTGGTCTAGGTTTGGATTTGGCTTGCTGCTGGAATTTGATGCAGCAGATGTACATTTAACTGCTAGGTCACTTCTCTTGTAGGATCAAAGAGTATCTTGAGTTGCAGGTGACCCACAGGGATCATCAAAGTCCAACTCTTGGCCCTGCACACGACAACCCCAAGAATCACACGCTGTACCTGGGAGTGTTGTCCAAATGCTTCTTGAACTCTTGTTAAACTTAATGCCATGACCCTGGGAACCTGTTCCAGTGCCCAACCATCCTCTGGGTGAAAAACATTTTCCTATGAACTGTAGGTACTGTAGGTTTTAGAGAGGTAGCCTGAATGGACTTGTTGATTGTTTTCCAAGTCCATAGAATACAAGGAGGCTCAAAGATAAATCCAGAAATAGCAGTTACAATGCACATTTTATTATTATAACCAATGCTGGTGTTTATGTTTTGAATTTGTTTTTTAGGAACAGCGACAGATATAATGTATTTACAATTGCTAACACTGAAAGTAAAACTGAAATCATGTGTTAATTTTGTTTTTAAGATGCTACAACTCATGCAAATGGAGAAAGCGAGTGGTCATTCCTGTTCAGTTTGACAGATCTGAAATCAATCAAACAAAACAAAGAAGGCATGGGATGGTCTTATTTGGTGTTCTGTCTGAAGGATGATGTGAAGCTTCCAGCTCTTCACTTTCATCGTGGAGATAGCAAACCATTGATTAAATGTCTTGAAAAGCACGTTGCACTGATTGAGTGAGTATTGGATAATTCTTAGTTCTGTAAAATACAGATTATTGGTTTACTTAAATCACATGATGAATTTCAAATTAGTACTTCCTGATTGTTATTCCCTTCCTTGTTTTATTAGTAGAAGTAGTTTCCAAGATGACTGAAACTGTGGTTTTACATATGCATTTGAGATGTAAGCTGAAGTGTAAAAATTGTTGGATTGATTTACGAGGTATGTTAGTCTGAAGTGTTACTAGCTCCGAATGCCTCAGTTGCTCCCTCTAGTGGGTGCAGTGCAGGTGCAGTGTAAAAGTTAAATCCTTCATGAGCTACTTCTATAAAATGGGATAATTTGTGTTGCAATTTGAGATGGTGCAAAATATCCATGAGTATTTACATGAGTGTGCAAGGTAACTTACAGTACTGTCAACTGAATCAGCTGGTATATAAATGTTTTCCCCCATAGTTCTGTTCTGCTGTAATTTCTTGCCTCGTCAGTGTTTCACTCTTGACATTTACTGCACAAATCAACTTTCTGAGTATAAATATAGTTAGGACCCTATCATTCTGTTACTTTGGGGTTGTTGTGTAGTTATATTGTGTTACCTCCAAGATTTTTACCAGGATAGAAGCCTTTTTGATCAGTATGGCATAATTGCAGAATAAAATAAAATTTTCTGCTTTCACTATGTAGACATAAATATAATTAAGAAGCCAACAGGTAAATAAGGTTAGATAGAATATGAAGAAATAAATGCAATGTGACTTGTATACCTGTAACAGCAGTAATATCAGTGTAACATGTAATCTGTTTTCAAAAGTGTTTTGCTGTTGTCACTTGCAACATAATAGTCCAATGACAGATTTGAAGGTGGACAGTGAAATGGCTGTGGGAATGTTTACAGAAGGGAGGGCTCTTCTCACATTGGTAGATCACTGAGGTCAGAGATGCCCTCAACAAATAGGGCAGACTAATGCTGAGTAATACTGAGGAAAATTTTGCTGGAGAGCGAGTCAGTAGGGTGTGAGTGGTGTATATTTATTGAACTGATTTGTGAAAGGCTTTGAGAGTTTCAAGACATGGTGTTGGGGTTGGTGATAATCAGAAGTTTTCAGCTGCTTGGAGAAGGCAGCAAGGTCAGTATGTCCAGTTGGTGGAATGGTACTGGCTGTAGCATTGTATGTGAGCTTTGTAAGGGGAAAAGTCAGGAAGACCAAAGGAGAGGCTAACAGGGGGACAAGATAAACTTGTAAATAGGAATATTGTCTGTACAATTGTAGATTAGAAAATCCTGAATGACAACTTCATCTTAAATCCTGAGGGTTTTTTTTTTCTCTAGGCTCCCTTCTTTAAACATCTTTTCATTTCGTTTTGTAATTTCCCAGCCTCTGCAGGCATAGGGAGATGTTGTCCTGCCATCCCCTCCCTTCCTTTTTCCCCAAGGAAGCTGCACCTTTTTGAGCATACTGCTGTGATAACTTATTTGTGGATACCTTCTAGCTAGCTGCTGGTAAGCTGAGGCACGTTTTGGGAGCAACTGGTGTATCAACACTGGAAAAAGACCTGTGTTACATGGTGGGTCACAGAAAGCTTTTTATCAGATCTGGTAATCTGTTGGTCTATGAACTGCAGCAACATATTTGAAATTTTCTAACTAATTTCTAGGATAAGACAGTAAAACTTGAGGTGATGTTCAAGCTTGCAGGATGTGCTGTGCCGCTTGGTATTGCCACCTTGAACAGTTGTAAACATTAATGAATGCAAGAGCAGATACTTGAGGAACTTTAAAGCAAAAAGCAATGACAGCTACAGAAATTAAATTTGGATGACCTTAAGCATTAACCTGAGCAGGAACTTCCAGTTTTAGTTTTCTCATTCAGTTAAGGTCTCTTCTGTCATCAAATTCCCTTCTGTTGTCTAGTCATGAATTATGACAATTATTTTTTTCTAAGGATAGAGAAAAGAACAAATAGGCCATCCAAGTTATGGAAATGACAGAGTCAATCTGTATGTTTCTGTTGATTCCTAATGGTTATTCATTCTTTAGTACATAATGTATTTCAGCTCACAACCTCATTTAGAAAAAGATGTTTGCTCAGCTGTCTGGATGCCACAAGCCAATATTTGTCAGTGTAATTACTTGTTATCTCAATTTGTATTTTATAAAACATGAGATATTGACATTAAGGCAGAAATTTTAGCTTATCTATGTATTATCTTTATGTTCTAGGTGTTTTCTTATGCTCCTATTACCTCAAAAGATTTTGTCCTTCTCTAACCATACTTTTTAAGAGATCATGTCATTGCTGAAATCAGCATGAAGCAGCTAAACTCATATAAAATAGTTGTAATTTGTTGCCCTAAGGATTCTGTCCTCTAGTTGGATTGCACCAGTCTAATATTGAGAAAATACCATGT
This sequence comes from Sturnus vulgaris, assembly GCF_052056855.1. NCBI lineage: Eukaryota > Metazoa > Chordata > Aves > Passeriformes > Sturnidae > Sturnus > Sturnus vulgaris. The sequence continues at coordinate 16,037,269 of NC_142247.1, forward strand.
GCACAGATGACACTTTCTAAGTTGCAGGGCTATGAGGAAGTTGAAGAAAGTGTATAGCTCACAAATTTTTGAACATTGCCTAAGTAGGTGTTGATGCCTGCCTGACTGTCTAGAAAGTGTGTGTAATTAAAAGGGAGATATGGTACAAAGTTTTAATTATTTTAGTTAAGGGAAACATAATACATGACTCAGCCTTTGCCCCTGTGCTGCTCTTTAGAAAAAGCCAGCTGAGCTTCATTAACTGTTGCTGCCTCAGAACTATGACTGTGATGTCTGGCTGTCTCAAAAGAAGATCTCTTGTTGCATTTCATATCCGTCAGTGTTTACAGTGTCCTGTCCTGTTGGAATGGGAAAGAGATAAGGCTTATTAAAGTTCTTATCTTCAACTTTAATAACATGGTAGATGATGCAGGTGCAAATAAAAAGAAAAGTAATTTTTCTTTCAAAGACTAGAAATAGTGGATTTAAACTTTGTGAGAGAGCAATAGAGAGGTATTTTATAAGTCTGTGCAATGGATTAGGGTCAGATGGCAAAGTGTTTGGTTTTTCCTGCCCGGATACAAACTCTGAGGCTTGAATGTCAGCCTGCTTTCGGAGCTGTTCTCTCTTCTGTCACCTACTGAGCAGTAAATTGGTGATTCAGTAGCTGCTTATGGAAGTAATGGGGTGTCTGTGCTGGAGAAGGGGACAAAATGGGATGTTGCAGGGGGAGTAGGTGTGTGAGCAAATGAACAGATTAATTACTAGGAGCAGCATGGTTTTTTACTGCCTTTGTCAGTATTTTAATCTGCCTATGAAACTCTGTTGAGTAGCAAATGTATTGAGCAGGAGTGTACAAATACAGCGGGTTAGGTCAAATCGGGTTTGTGTCCGTTAAGCTTTTGCAGTCTACACAGAAATACATTTGTAGGGCCATCCTGAGATGCTTCTGGTTAACAGTACAGTGGCTCTGGTGTCTTTTAAGCTCCTATCTGTATGAATCTTAGAATTATTCTAGTAGTACTATTGGTTAGATCTCTTGATATGCTTTCATACACTGAAAAGCAGTTTGTATTCCTTAATGGAATGTTTTACAGAGTGCCATAACATAAGATTTACTAATTGATAGAAAGAATTCCTTAACTGTATGGGTGACAGAGGCTCTTTTCACTTCCTCTATTATGTTAAGGAAATTTCAGCATGTACTGTGTTGAGGCTGTCTCACTATACTTCCTGTGTCACTTTTTATTGTCGATTGTCAAAACCAGAAAACTGTACTTGAAGATAATTTTGTCACCTATATGTAAATGGAGTTATCTTCCAGATTAATAATAGACTAAGAATGATCTTGCATCAATCTTTTATTTTTTACATAAACCCTGAAATGTGACTTCAAAAAACCAGTAAATGTTCTGAAAACTTTACAGAAAAAAACAGTTGCACCTAGACAGTTGCACCTTTTTAAAATTTATTGCAGATCTCCACATGATGAACGGGTTCTTCTTGTGAAGACTCAGAAGTCACTGTCTCAGTCTTTTGAAAATCTCTTTGATGAATCATCATATGGCTTATTACAAGTATGTATTATCTTCGATTTTTTTATTCTGAAGACATGTATTAAAAAAATGCACCCTACCATGTCACAGGAATATTCTGAGTAAATATTTAATGCCATTGTAGAAGCAATAATGCCATTTATGATATTGTTGTTAATTATTGCCAAGCATGCCATTGTAGAAGCAGTGACTATATCCTAAACCAAATGCTTACTATAGAAAGTACACTTAATTGTTTTCTATGATGTGATGACTTCTTAACTTTCCTATGGTATTATTTCAAACCTATTCAAGTTCATGTTCTCTGTGATTCATACATTTGGGTACAGAAAATCTTAGCGGAGAATGGAAAAATTTTAGGAGTTACCAAAACATATTGATTATAACTTTCTAAGTTTTTCTTGACTAAGTATTCTTTTAATTGATATTTTCTAACACTTTTGAAGGGATAATGGAAATATAGCAGCAAAGAGGATAGTATGGGCTAAAAATATATGGGCTTTTAAAATGTTACAACTGGTTATCATTTGATGGGGCTTATGGACTTGTGAAAGTCGGCAGCAAAACTTAAGTGACTTAAACTTAAAAAGAGGTAGACCCACTTATGTGTTTAATTAAAGGAAATATTAATGAATTAAATACATTAGTTTCTGGATTTAGTTGTCAAATCAAGATCTGTGTGAAATTCCTTGCAGAGTACATGATGGCTCAGACTGTTTTCTCTGTGAAGGTAGGGAAGCTGGGTGTAAAGTTTCTGTTTTGTGCCATGAATCACTGACAGCAAACAGTGGATCTGGTACACTTCTGTATATAGGCCAGGCTTACTGAGAACACTGCTATCTAGTGTTTCAAATCACTTAGCATTATTATCTTAATACTTAAGGTATGTTTTTTAATCATGTGATGATTGTTCTGTATTACTACCAATACATGAAACTTAAATAATTTTGAGATCTACAGTTCTTTTCCTGATGCTTTGCTCTGAGTACAGGAATTACAGATACTGATATATATATATATAAATATATCATAATCACAAATATTTGTGTTTTGCTTGTTTTCCATGTTATAACAGAAATGGAAGAGAGATCCATACATAGTAACAATGGGAAAATTTTCCAAAGTCACAAACTATATTGTTGGTAGTTTACGTTCAAGTGATACATCAAATCAGAGGCGACCACCATCAGAAATGGCAGACTTTCTCAATGATACCATTCCAGGGCTGAAGATAAATCAGCAGGAAGAACCAGGATTTGAAGTTATTACACGAGTGAGTCTATAAATTAATGATATGCATGCATTGATTGTTTTTATGCACAGTGGTAGGACTTGGAACATGATGAGTTCTACAGTTTATGCAATTGTGATGTATTAAAATTTATTCTCAGGAGTTGAGATCATCATGAGTTACTTTTGAATATGTCATTTTTATGCATGCAAATGCGACTTTTCTTTGAAAGGAAGTTTGTAATTAATGAAATGGTGGCAGTAGTTGACGAATTTTATGTTATGACATAAAATTTGTATTTATGACAAAAGGTGACAAATTTTATGTTCAATGTTTCCTCTGAGGTCAATTAGAGCTATGTTAAGTAAAATTGGAGAATGCAGGCTAATAGCCAACTTTCTTGGCTAATCACTCCTAACATTTCAGTTCCTTTTAAGATTAAAACAAAATACTTAATTGGATGATTAATGTCTAGGGTGTATAAATTACAGATTTATGTATGATTTGAACCAGAGCTAAAATGAACTTATAATTAGGCCGTGAATCATTGTGGACACCTGTTAGAGTCTTTTACAGATATGTGGAAAAGGTTTATTTTTAAATGCTTGTGATTATTATTTAAACAGCTTACGTATTTTTAAAACATTAACTTTTTTGTATGGGGGATTTGAGTTCAAGCTAGTGTTAATATCTTTGCAGTGGCTGCATGAGCTACGTAATTCTAAGAAGTTGCTGCCTTGCACTTAGTTAATTTATCAATGAAAAAAGTATATAAAATAAAAAGTATAGTAAATGCTATATATGGAAAATAACATTGACCTATATATCTTAATCTGACAAATGCCTTGGACTTCTAAAGAGTTGAAATAGAAACTGATTTGGGGGTTGCTATTATAAAAATATTTTTAGGAAGTAAGAATTTACTTTCTGCTGAATTCTTCTGTTCTTAGACATTCAATTTAGGAACTGAGAGAGTAAGCACAAACTGAAACTTTTGATGGGTGTTATAAATTCTGAAAGTACATACATCCTTGAGTTTTTTGAGCTGTGTACCAAAACCCATCTTTTCCAGTCACACTGTGCAGTCTGTGTAGGGATAGCAGCTCCAAACCCAAGTTGGTTTTCAGTTCCCTTGTAAGATACACTCGTGTGTCAGGAGTGTGTTTTTGAAGTGAAGCTCCTTGTTGTCCTTGCTTGCTGTGTTGCATTCATTTATGGGAAACCAGCTCAGAGGCGTTTGTGGAGTTAGAAGATTATTTAAAACACACATGCATTCTCCAAAATCTGAAATATTGACATGTATAGCCAGGTCCTCAGCACCAAGCATCTTACTCTAAAGATCTGCTTGTGTTGGCCCACACTACTTGCTCATGTGGGTGCAACCTTAGATCCTTAAAGTTTCTAATTGAGGTATGTGCATGTGGAAATGTAATTGCACTGAATATAAGAAACTGGCAAGCTTAGTACTATTTATGCAGCTGTTTGCAACTAATGAAGAGCTTCATGGAGATTCATATAACGCCTTTGTGTGTTTCAGATCGACCTGGGGAAACAGCCTGAAGTTAGTAGAAGAGAGCCTGTGTCAGCTGAAGAATGGGCTAAGAATATGGACTCTGAAGGAAGAATTTTAGATGTTGACTACATAAAGCGATTGATATTCAAAGGGGTAACTAGGCTTTCTAAATTCAGCAAGACCTATGGCTTTTATTTTCCTTCCCAAACTGTGGATACGTGCTTTCATTACACTTGTAATGCAGACCTTTGAGCATGACCCAGTCAGTCATTATTGAGAGAGTTCATAAAGCATGGTTTCATGGCAATCAAATACCTCAGCAGTCTTGCAGCTATATAAAATGCTCTACAAAGGGAGAGATCTTGTTGTGGCTGGGTAAAGGAAATGAGTTGGAAATACAGAAGTTTAAGTGATAAAAACAACTGAAAGTGGCTTTCAGGAAAAGACCAATATTTCAGTGTTAGGATACTTGATTTATTCATTTCTCTTATTGTGTTTTTTCTTACCCTTCTCTGGCAAAAGCTTCTGGTTCTGCCCAGCAGTTTGCTGGGATTTGACCCTCATCAGAGCAGTGCTAAAAACTTTTGCTGATATTTTTAATTGAACTGAGGGGTTTTGCAATATGAATGTGAATTTAGTCTCAGTGATAGAAATTTTTAAAACTTACTGTGTCCTATAGCTTTTCTACCTAATGTTACTTACAGTATTTCTATATTTTGGTGGTAATCCAGCTGCCTTAATGCATTCATTGTGTGCCTGCTGATGCATGTTTGCAGGCAGAAGTAGAAAATGGTAACACTGCTCCTTAATATTCATGTACCTGATATGCCCAATTAAGGACCCTTCTGCAATCATGAGAATTACTACAGAACTTTTCTTCCTGTAGCCCACTTTCCTGTCATCTCTGCCCATGGCCAGGAGAGTGAGTGCTCTCTTTTATTTATAACTCAAGATCTCCAAAGTGGAGATGGCAAGAAATCCTCATTCTTATGACTGTAGTGCAGGAGATGCAAGCTCTCTTGATGAGAGCAGGATATGTTTCAGCTCCATGCATTTGTGTCGTCTAAAAATGTTGAGCATTACTTGGAAAGATTTCTGACAAGCAGGCTTCTTGAGTGGACGCTAGTATTTTTGACTGAAAGATTCATTGAAGGTTGGACATGTCTTGTGAGATGAAAATATTGGTTTAAAAAAAAAATAAATGGAAGACTAATCCTGAAGGTCACTTTATGGGCAAGACCAAAAGTTTGGCAACTGTAATCAGAGGCAGCCTTATCTTTTTATACATTTAGAAAGGTACTCTTTTATACTTCTTAAAGTTTCTGATGCTTGTAAGCTTTTTATTTTTAGCAATGAAGCAAAAATATAGGAAGAAAATTATTTACTAAGGTTTCTTTATTTACCTAAGTGTGGATCCAGTGTTTCTGCAGTTTTCTGTTTAATCGTACTCTTTTCCTCCTGTTTCCTCCCAGTGTGATGCCTACTTAGCAGGTGGAGAGTTGGCTACAATGTAAAAAGAAACTGACTTGAAGTTGCTACTTTGGGAAGTGTTGTATCAATCTAGGAATGTTTCCTCATGGTATGGTAATACTTCTGTTGATGCTTCATACCCATTTTTCCCTAGGGTCTCTGCCATACTTTAAGAAAAGAAGCATGGAAATTTCTTTTGGGATATTTTCCTTGGAATAGCACTAAAGAAGAGAGAGCAAATCTGCAAAAAACAAAAACGTGAGTACAGTGACTTTTGTCTTATAAAATAAATTTAAAAGCTGCATATTTTTTTAAGACATTGTAGATTAGAAAGCCTTTTGAAAGACAGCTGCTAAAATTGTTGAAATAAAGAACATGTGATATTTTCTTAAAAATTGTTATATTAGAAACATTACATAAACAGGGTGTTGTTATTCAGTTTATCTCAAAGAATCAATTGAATGAATGAGTGCTTGAATTCAAAAAGGGAAATGTGAATGTCTGGTTTCAAAATTCTCTTTCGTCTTCAGGGATGAATATTTCAGGATGAAACTACAGTGGAAATCTGTCAGTGAGGAACAGGAAAAGCGAAATTCAAGGTTAAGAGATTACCGGAGTCTTATAGGTAAATTCATGTTTAGAGACATACCTAACACACATGCTTTTTAAAGTTAATATGAAATTGAAAAAAGTACCCTTTTGAAGAGCCTGCATGAAGAGGCACTAAAAACAAAGTGTTGCTCCTTTTCTCTTCATTTTGTGTTATGTCATAATGTGCTTTTACTGGAAATATTGTTAAAATAATGACGTACAATAAGAATGTTAAAATGTATCTTCATATTTTATAATTTCTTACAGGGATTTGTGTATGTACATTCTGACTTCTGGGGTTTTACAACTACTTCTAAAAATTATGCTGAGTATTAGCAGTTTATATTCTCAGTTCTCTTTGGTAGTGAGATTTAGACACCAGTGTTTAGGATTACTGTTTTTTTAGGAGACAGGCCAAGATTTTGGTGTTATTCTGAGAGAAAGACTAAACTTATTTCAGGCAATTATTCAACAGGCAAGCTGAAAGGATCAAAGCAGTCTAGTCTTGGTAGATTAATAAACTACATTTTCAGAGAAGGATAACAGAAAAAAATTCTGAGTTAAAAAAGACCAGGTGTTTGTTTCTGTTGAGACAATTAATTTTTAAGCATTGGAAATGTATATGGCAGTATTGGGGGTTATGTAGTAAAATAGATCTAAATCTACAAAACACTCCTTTTAACAAACTGCATTCAAAATTTTGCAAAATTTCAAAATATGTTGGTCTTGAATTTCAACTTATTAAAGAGTATGCTGTGTTCTTGATGTATTTCAGGCATCAAAACTGCCTGATGAAAGAGGCCATTTCATCTGCTATGAGTTACAGGAGCCTGTTACACAGTATCTATAAAATACTGTTATGAACTGTCATAGTGTCTTTGAGCTGATCATGTGGGAATTTTCCAACTGTGGCTTATGCTGCGTCGCATCAGTATTCATAAATGGCATTGTAGAGTTAACTTGCATAAAATTGTTTTTAATCCTCTTAAGTGTAACACATTTTTACTGAATTATAATTGGGATTTTTTCCATAAAATGTATTATCAAAGAAAAGGCTGAATGCTGTAAAATATGTTTGTAAGCAAATCCTTTCACTGCAGATAGGAAGGATTTTCTTTATTTTAAAACATTCTTTATTTTGAAATGACATTCAGTTATGCAGTTGTCTCAAACACTTCAAAGCTTTGCAACAGTGTTTGAGGAAGAAATTGTCAGTTTAGGCATTCTGAATTAGTTTGATACTGACTTTGTAGGACTGGTTTTGAAAGTGTTTTTAAATCTGGACTGTTTTCTTAGAAAAAGATGTTAACAGGACAGATCGAACAAACAAGTTCTATGAAGGTGAAGATAATCCAGGACTGATTTTACTTCACGATATTTTGATGACGTATTGCATGTATGACTTTGACTTAGGTAAGTTGTGTCCCTCTTGGCTTCTGATATGCAGCGTTGCTCATGCTAAGCCCTATTAATAGAATTAAACTTGTATTGATTACAATGCTTCTTGTAAATGTTTTAAAAAAGATTTAATATTTTGTATTATTTAATAATGTAAATAACTTTGTTCAGTTTTTCTTCATCTCTTCAATTTGATGCCTGTCTTAGGCATCTGAACTCATCAATTGTGGTGGAACTGGGAATTAAGTGGTAGTTTGTCTTTACCACAGACCTGCTGTTGTGGGGTTCTTTTGTTGTTTCGGGGGTTTTTCTGTGCTTTTTGTTAAGTTTTTGTGGTTTAGGGTTTTTTTTGTGTTAATTTTTTTTATGGAATTGAAGCAAGCTTGCTTTTCAGAGTTTTAAATGGGTTTGGGTCTTTGGAACTTGAGTGTTATATGTATTTTTAAGACTGATAATATCAATAAAAATTATAAACCAGCTGCTACTGCTGTAATTAAAGCTCAGCATGCTGAACCAGCTGTTTGTAAACATGGTGTTCTTGTATTTTAAAAGCTGGTTCTTGAGAAGTTCACTTAGCAATCTGTCAAAAATTGCATTTTAGTGCGTGCATCTGCTGCAGAGGGAAGAGCATATAGCATCTTGCTTTTATCACAGTGTTGATGTGATGGCTAAGTCTTAGCTTCTTGTTAATTGTCTTGGGAAGAGAGGGAAAAGATACTTGTAGCTGTTTCCCTCTCCACCTCTGGCTGACATGACATTTGACTGTTGTATACTTGAGAGTTTTTTGGGATATTCTGTATCAGAAAAGTTTTGGGATTCTATAAACCCATTTTGTGCAAGATTTTGAAAACAAACAGTAAGATTAAATCTTTAACCACTAGTAAACATGCTGCAGAGCTATAGTTCTTGTAAGCTTTCATTCTCTCTGAGAGTCTTGATCTTTGCCTTGAAAAAAGAGAAAACTAAAACTGGTGGTTTAAACATATAGCTCTGTTTTACTTCTTTCAACATTTCAGCATTCATGATTGCACAGTGACATTATAGGTGAAAGTAAAGCAGATTCACCACCCACTCTGTTAAAAACACTGTTGAGATGGCTTAAATGTGCATAGTGGATAAGTCTTTTGTTTTATAAATGAGCAGGAATAATGGAAATATAGTAAATTTGACATAGTAACTGTCCAAGGCTTCTATGCATTGTTGTGGTGCTGCTCTTAATCTTTTGACAGCAGCTCTAGAGGGGTCTGAATAATGCCACAAACTGCAGGATAAGGGAGGGGACAGAACAGCTGTTAATAGAATATTTAATTCCTTAAGTCTGCATTAATGAAATTGGCTTTATTATTAAATAGACTTTTAAACTGTCTTGGACAGAATTTTGTCTGCATTTATTTTTAGTTAGCTGTAGTATTAAATATGTGGGGAACAAAACTTTTTTTCTTTTGATCTTTTAATTATTTGCCTGTTTGCTGTTACTTGCTCTATTTTTCTTCTCATAGTTTTCTGCTCCATAGTTTCAGTTATTGACTCTAGTCCTCTTTTCAGTTACACAGTTACAATTGCATCGTTAAGAAATAAAGTCAGCCAACTGAGAAATGTTAGGTTGAACCAATCACTGATGATAGATACACACATTGTATTCCCTTATTTAGAGAGGTCAGCAGCAATTGGGCAATAGGTAAGCTGACACTAGCCTCAGTGGTAATTGGAAGAGCTGGGTAGAAGAGGAAAAAATTACCTGTAAAAATCATTGTGCTCTACTTAAATGGACTATTAATTGCAAACAAGAAAGCTGAAACAAGCATTTAAAAACTATAAAAATTTGAAAATCTTTTTTATGCAACTAAAATTTTATAGCTGTTTGTAAAAGTGATATACTTTAGTGGGTATTTCCTTCTCCAGTTAAATGAAAGCTTTTCTTGAAAGCGTGTGACTACTTTTCAGGTGGTATGAACTTTATTCACTGGTTCTAGGCACAAAACCTAAAAGTATGTTTGTGAATCAGATCTAGATATGTGTTACTTTTGTGCTTCTTGCAAGCAATACTTTACTATTAATTCCCTTTCTCACTTTGATAGGTTCTTTGTTTTTGTCTGCTTGGTTACACAGATGGTCTTAGGCTTGGGTTTATTTAAAGAACTGTCCAAGCAGAACAGTCACAACTTGCTTGAATAAAGGAATCTTTGAAGCATATCCAGTGACAGAAAAAAAGAAGCCTAAAATGCCAAGTTTTCTTCATAAGATCAGTGCAGTGTGTTTTTCTGGAATTGCAATGCAACATCTCTTTTAATGAATTTGAGAAGAAAATCTTCATTTGGAGGTGGATGGGGGAGTGCAAAGATATTCAAAATTTCTGAACGTCTAGAAGAAAGTAACAAAGTACAAATAGAAAGGAGACTATATACAAGTTTGTGTTTGTGATGGTGCAAGATATAAACTTCATCTTAAAAATATCAATATATGCTCCTGAGTTCTAGCAACGTGTTTACTAAAAACCTATTGTGTGTAAACTCAGTTTGTACATATTTTACCAGCTACTAGAACAATGTGTTTGCTTTATGTTCTCTTTCGATTGGCAGAAATGGCTGATAAATCATCAAGTCTGCTGGATGTTGGTACCTATTAATACAAATTTGTCTTTACTGATAGTTGAATTGGAGAATTATAGTATCTGTAATGCTAACATTTGTTTCACTCCATCATTCGTCACACTTGAAAAATTGTTTAACTGCTGAGCTTAAATTCCTTTTTGTTTTTTCCCCCCTCTGTTTTTTCTCCATCAAGGTTATGTGCAGGGGATGAGCGACTTGCTGTCACCTGTCTTGTATGTTATGGAGAATGAAGTAGATGCCTTTTGGTGCTTTGTATCATACATGGAGCAAATGGTAAAATGAGGCTTTTTTAGCCCACATAAACAGATAAGCTGCAGATAGTATTTGGGGTTAATTTTACTTTATACATGTCATGTGGTTTTTTTATTTCTTTTAAAGCATTCATTTTATATTTGGAGTCAATACGCTTTTGTTGATTGAGGTTGTGGTGGGTTTGCAGTAGCATTGCTGTACAATACAGGCATATTTGGCTCCTTAAGAATTCCAAAGTAACCCTCACAGACAAATTTGTATTTATCAGGAGTCTTCAAGCAGGATTTTGTTGAGGATAATGGTTTCATTGTATACCTACCTTTTGGCTTTTGTTAAATGCAGTTTAGACTTCCCACAAACTGAAGCTTTTTATGATTTGTGCATGTGGCAAAAGACTTGTGTGACTGATATGAAAGTAAAAGCAAATTCAGGTTTTTTGTTTGAGTGCAGTCATGCTGCTTGGAAGTACAGAGCTTAGGCAGATTTAAACTATCATTTATTACATACAAAAAATATTTTCAAATAAATACAGTTCAGTGCTTTAGTTAAGCATCTCTATAAAAGGCAGACATTCCAATGGATAGAAGTACACTTAAATATCTATATGTTAACTACCTAAAGGGTGAGAACTACTGTTGCAATAACAAAACTTCTTTTAAGATAGCTGCAAATCTCAAAATTGAGTTAATAAAAATGACAGCGCTAATGTTTTATTCTTACAGCATCAGAATTTTGAAGAACAGATGCAGGGTATGAAGACACAACTAATTCAGCTGAGTCATTTGCTTCGTTTACTAGACAGTGGATTTTGCAGTTACTTAGGTAGGTGTATTATTCATGCAAAGTTACTGAAACAGCTTCCTGCATTCTGTTCCTGACCAGTCTAAATATAATTCCAATACTATATGAGTAGCTTTATAATGCCTAAAATACTTCAATAATTGCTCCATGCTTATTGAAAAAATAGGATCATCTTGTTACCAGTTTTAAAATACTCTGGAAAGTATCTTTTATTCTAAAAAAGGCCTGCCGTATTAAAAATTAGTGGTGTGAGCATGTACCTGTAAAGTGTGGAGTTTGTTTTTTGTTTTTTTTTCACCTGCTGTCTGAACCAAATTTGATGCTTCTGAAATGTCACATTCTTATTCCTAGAATCTCAAGACTCAGGCTACCTTTACTTTTGCTTCCGGTGGCTTCTTATCAGATTTAAAAGGGAATTTAGTTTTCAAGATATTCTTCGACTCTGGGAGGTAAGGAAATATTTCATCACACCAACTCCAGCAGTCTTTGGGTTTTGGAACAAAAAGCACGGATGATTTTGCAAAGTGTTTAATACTCGGATAAATTTAAAAAAAAAGGATTTAATACAATTATTTGAGGACAAGCGAGCATTTCTTGTGTCTTTTTTAGCCTAAAGAACAACTTGTGAAGTTAATGAAAAAATATTCACTAGAGCTGGTTTGATAAACTGGCATTTGCAAAAGGATTTGGACAGGAGCCTTCAACTGAGACTCTTTGGTGAAAATAATAAATGGAGAGTACCAGTCAACTGTTATGAAAAACAGCTCATGATAAAAGAAGGAGCATTTGTTTAATTCCTTAATATTGGTGATTCTTTATAGATTAAGTTGAATGAAGCACTGTCAGGGTTATTTGTGTTAGCCAAAACCATGAGGGGGATGATGTCAGAAGATTGTTAATCTTGATGACAAGGCCTTGTGATGCCCAGTAACATTATGTAAAATGTCAAAATGTTGGAGTTCTGATAATTCTGGGTTAATGAGATTTATTTTTTTTTAATTTAGGTGATCTTGGGATCAGATGGAATGATTCAGATTAACTAATATTTTTGTCTTTAATTTTTTGTTCCAAGAAGATTGAGAAGTGTGTCGACAGTACAGGTTTATTGTCTAAGATGCATTTAACAGGGGCACAGTGTTCACTGAAAACTCAGAAGAAGAGAATAAATGTTCAGATGAATGGAGGGAGTATTTTCTAGGACATAACATTGTATGTGTTGGGGAACAGAAGGGTAATGAAAAGAACAGGCCTGAGATGCATAAAGTTTGTACTATAATGAAAAATAATGTTGTTTCTGGTGTGATGAAAAATAATGTTGATAGTTTTATTCACTTTTTCCACTAATGAAAAAGGAGTCACATAAAGAGGAGGACCGGTATTTAAAACTGTCTAAAGTAAATATTTTTTAGCTTTATCATCACTTGGTGGAATTTACTATCATAGAGTATTGATGTGGTATTTTAAGCAGAGGACAAGAAAGTTTATGGATAACTTTCATAAATAAGAAAACCAATATGTACAAAACCAGTCCAAGGTATAAATGATAATGATTTGGGAGGGAAGAAGCACTCATCTCTTCCCCCAGTAATATGTTGTCTTCTTAGTATTTTTTTTAAGAGTGATTTTTCTTTTGAAGTTGATAACAACAGTATTTTTATTTACAGTTTATAGTCCCAGGCTAGCATGTTTTTATCACCTCTGCTTTAATGTGTACATACAGAAAAGAAACACACTATATTTCTCTCTCAAGTATTTTTTTCCTCTCTTAGGAAGACGATGGAAACCTGTTGATATATGATAGTCCTGTAGGTTTCTTACAGCACATCATAATCTATGTTTACTACAAGTATTCAGTTCTTTGCTAGGAGATATGGAATGGAAAAGGGACTATCTTTTTTCCTTTTTAAAACAAAATAATTAAGGCATTAAGCTGATCATTTTATGTGAAGGCCAGTGTCACCTTGATCAGACCAGCTTTACAGTGGGTTGTTTTTTCTCCTGTGCATAGCCATGCAGCTGTACTGGTATCAGTGAAGTACGTGGGATTTACAAAGGCAAGCTATTAGCACAGGAGGCCTTTTCCCTTTATTAGAGGAATTAACTACTTTTTTTTGGGTATTTGGCTGAGCAAACTTCACGTGCAGTTATGTAATAGCACATGAATTGAGGGAATCCATTGGAATACAATATTATGCTATGACATACTCACTTGCAGGGTGTACAGTGGGATGAAGCAGAGATACCATCTGGGATTCCAGTCCCAGGTTCCACGATTTCTGGGGCTTTTTCTGTCTAATCTGTGGATCTCTATTTCTGTCCTCTGACTTGCATGAACCACTAAGCTAGCATCAGACACTTTTTCCCTGTTCCCACTGGCTTCATGACTTTTGAGTGTTTATCACAAAAAAAGGAATGAGATTCTTCACTAGTTGGTTTCTCCCATCTCTGTTCAACTTGGAAATGGGAGATACCAGTTCTCATCATCTGAAGTAGAGGCTAACTCCCAGCCTTTGCACTTCCTGAGCAAGAGCTATAATCAGGTGGTGGTAGAAAATGTAAGTGGTTGTTTCATTGCCCTGTGGCAGAGTTGCATGTGATAGAGAGATGGTATTTCACCTTGTGTGGATGAGTTGAGACATGTTATGTGTGTGCAGTTATTTGTGATGTCGACATACAATGCCTTTTGTGTGGGGGTTAAACTGCTCTGGCTGTGGATGGCTTTGTATGTACTAAAATGTACTCATAGCACATTTTAGCAGTGCCTCTCAAACACAGCCCAGATAGCCTACTGACCTACTTATTAGCTGTTCCAAAATTGAGAATAGTTCAGTCCCTCCTTGGCATTGGAGAGACAGGCAATATCACTCGGTAATTCCAGCCAGTTCTTAATCTTTTGTTTGCACTGTGGGTGTCTTAGAAGAAACCCAGAAGAAAAATTCTGTAGCAAAATTACAATTAACTCACACCTAGCTCCAGTGTTATTCTAGTACCACTCGCCTAACATAAAGCCAGAATGACTTGGGAATAAGTCACTTTACATACATTGGTTACAATATTCATGGCTGCTGAGGTAGCACTAGAACAAATGAGTCCTTACTTGTTTGTATATCGGAAAGAAAAAAGAAAAAAAGAGTTATTGCTCCTTGTTTTTATATTTTTACTTTCACATTTATAATTTAAATGCTGCTTTTTCTTCTATCCTTCCAGCATGTTGTGATGCTGTTGTTAATGCATTTACATACATAATCTTAAGTCCATGCTCCACACTTCGAAAGGTTTATCAATAGTGGTAGTAAAATTTATGGATTTTTTTTTTTGCAGCAAGTTGATGTTAAACCAAATCAATGCACAACTGTCAATATGTCCTTCGTATGAAGTAGGAGTAGAAGAACACAACAACGTGTAGACAGACTGTGTTTGGTAGATTATAGGAATTTTCATTCAATTGTTATTTTTTATCAGTTTACTTGCAGTCCAGTCTTTCTCCTGAAGTGAGAGAATGCTTTAGTAGAATATTGGTTGTCTGAAAAAGATGCAACATTTAATTTCTGAACTGGATCTTAATTGAAACATTCAAGATTAATTGCACCTTATTTTGGGTGAACTTGGTTTGGATACCTTTGGGATTTTTGCAATTCTGTTTGCAGGTTACATGTATAGTGATGAAAATTCAAGTATAAGCTCTTGCTCAGCTATAAGGCTCTGTTCCATCAATAATGATAAAAAAAGTTTTTTTGCTAATGAAGTAACAAATTATCAGCAGTCTGATTTCTTACCTGCCTTTTTTGAGAGTAAATCCATTATCTTAAATCCCTTTATCTATCAGGGCAATTTGTGCAAGCAGACTTTTGCTTCTGTCTGGTTTTGTTGGCAAAATTGTTTTCCAGCTTTCTGCCCACCACATAAGTTCTTTTCAAATCCTATTTTTTTTTAAAGGATTTTCTGAATGTGCTAAAATAGGGTATTAGTACTGAGGTTGCACTTTTCAGTCCCAGTGAACTTAAGAGTGATTAATTGTGTCCTCCATGGGACTAAAAGCCAAGGTGTGTTCAGTCAGAACGGAATACCCACCCACCTCCAATACCTGCATGTATATGTCTTTGGGTTCTCATGGTGGTGGGATTGGGAACAGGTTCAGCACTTCATTTATAAAGATTAGAGCCTTTTTAACTATTACTGGGCATGACACTCTTCTGCCAAGTCACATTTAATGCAGATACTCTAAGCCACATAAATAATTTGCTAGCATCACGTGAGCTGAGGCAGAGCCTGCATTCACAAGACCACAAGCTCAAGCAGTTTACTAGCATTGTAGTGGACAACAGCTTAACCAGATAAGCATTTGGTGACTCAGACTAGCAGTTGTCTCTGAAGGGCCAAAAGTAAAATTCCAAATAATTTTACAAATACTTAGTTGCTTTCAAAAGCAGCTTATTGTTAGTTAAGTGATTTCGCTGGAGGACTTAGAAAATAAGTCTTTTCAGAGGAAAAGTATAAGGATTTCAAATATGGGGTTTTTATATTTTAACAGGTCATGTGGACAGAATTGCCTTGTCAGAATTTTCATCTTCTCCTTTGTTGTGCTATCCTAGAATCTGAAAAGCAGCAAATAATGGACAAGCACTATGGCTTTAATGAAATACTAAAGGTATCAGATTCTTATGCATTACTGTGCTGGTTTTCGCTGCAACTATCTTCCTAGTGGCTAGTACGGGGCTGTCTTTTGGGTATTAAATTAAAATATTGGTTAACTTTCTGGAGTTAATGCAATGTGATTGTGGTTTATGTTGTGGGAGGGAAAGGATGATTTAACCCATCTTCTGAAGGGTTAAATGTCTATCCTCCAGGCTTTTAGAATGGTTTATTGGATGTCTGTGTTTAATGATAAGATCATTAATAGATCAAAAATGGTTCTCCCTTCAGATGCTGCTTATTATATTTAATACTAACTTTTGCTTTATCTTCTGTGATCTAATTTATCACCTCTGAAAATGTGAGCTTCTGGGGGAAGTACATAGGAGGGCCATATAGTTTGTCATGTTTAGAAGTGCTATGGATTCTTCTTGCAGACCTTGGATGCTGGTGAAAGGCAGCTGTTCCATACTGTATCTTTGAGTAGCCATTTCTCAAAGCTTATAGACTATGTCTAGCATTTCATAGCTTAAGGGGCAGGCAGGCACCTAATAAGGTGATACTTATTAGCAGTGCAGTACAGCATTAGTGTATTTTGGGTAAAACATAGTTGTCATTTATCTCACTGTGCCTTCCTTGTGAATCTATTTTTAGCATATCAATGAACTGTCTATGAAAATCGATGTGGAGTATATACTCTGCAAAGCAGAAGCAATTTCTATGCAGATGATGAATTGCAAGGTAAAGATACCTATCTACAATCTACTGTGAATGTTTCTAGACAATAAAAGTATGTAGTTAGCTGTAAGTGTTCATGTATGACTTGTGAAATAATCGAATGCCTGGGTACGGTAAAGCATGCTGTGTAGCTATGCAGTGCCTATGTTCGAGAAGGCTGTAAGCAGGAGTGATTGATTTTATAGAGTAATACTGTTCACTGTGGGAAAGCTGAACTGTTTTTTTTGGTTGTGCTTTCTCAACTCTCACTACGTAGCCTCACTCCAAGAGATTTGATGTTTAGTGTGCTTGAGGAAAACTAGTTGAAAGGTGCATTGCATTGAAAGCCTGCCAGACTTACTAGGCAAAAACTAGTGGGCCAGTCAATAAAACTAATTTCAGTAACATGAAGTATAATTGTAATAGTTGATTAGACTTTTACTTTTGTAATGAAGATTGTGTTTTTAATCAGAAATTGATTCCTGAGTGTGTTCCCTTTGCTGTCTTTTGAGAAGCAGCTACAGAAAATGGTAACTGTAATGTAAGTATTGCTGAGAGAGATGCTTTCAGTATAGCTAAATTCAGATGAATGAGTACTGGGAATGCAGGATGGACAGAGGGGCTTTGTTGTTAACTTTTTGTGTTTAATTACAGTGATGTTTAATATTTCTCCTGCTGCCTCCTTTCTAGGAATTGCCTCAAACAGTCAGCGAGATCCTGGGGATAGAGAACAGTTCAGTAACACCGGATTCAGACACTGGAGAGGATGAAAGTGGAGCTGAGTTGAGTTGTCCGGCGTCGCTGTATCAGAGTGTCTCAGCCGCTGCCATTGCTGCCAACGGGACGAGGGACGGCGCTCGACAGGCGGCTGAGACACAGAGCCTGGCACCTGCGTAATGACACCTGGCCACGTTGGAGAGAGACTTTGGCTGAGCACGTTTTGTTCAAGCACTTGAGAGGTGGATATTTAAATTTGGTGTTGATTAAGCTTTAAGGGTGTAAAGAAAATCTGTACTGTAATGCTTTTGCATTAAAGCTTTACAACATGACTCAACTTAACTATTTTTGTAGTTTCTTCTACCAAAATAGCCTTTTGTTTTCAATAACATTCCTTAATATTTTTGTAGCCAAGTGCATTTTCTTTTTGCTGGTAAACTGGAAATGGATGGTGATTAAGAATGAAAGAAATTTCTGCATTTGCTGAGCTTTCACACATATTGATCTAAGACAGTGTGAGCTCTTTGATGAGCAGATTCACAATATGCCAGCTGAAGTTGCTGTACAAAATTTTGAAGCTGAAGTGATGCTGATGTGCTAAAGGAGGATTCTTTTGTAAATGGATTTTCCCTATCTCAAATGTTTACAAAAATACTTCTAAGTATTTGTTGCTGGTTGAATGTAGATTTGAAACGGACATTCATACTTGCACAGTTTAATGTCCAAATACTGAATTTTGTGTAATTGGGAGTGGATGAACAGTATATTTTTACATTAACATATCTTCACTTTATATATACATATATATATTTACACACATACACACTATATACACAAATTTTTGTGAATACTAAAAAGGATAGTCGTATTTTCAATATCTGAATAAACTTGGCTGTTCATTCATGTGAATCAGTTTGACCAAATTAATGCACAGTTCCAACCTGGGCTCTTTTTCAAAACTTTTCTAACTGAAGGTAACTTTCGTGTGAATACATTCAGTCCTACACTTGATGTAATTTTGCAATTGGTATCTTGCAAACTTTACTAATGTTCATATTTGCTAATATATTAACTGATCAATTAACTACTTACACTGTTTTTATGGCAACATTATCTGGAGAATTAATAAGCAGGTTATAAAAAAACCAACCAACAAACCACACACCAAAATAGTAATCACAATTAATATTAATGGATTTTTTTATATCTGCAAGAGGCAGTGAGTTTATTTCATGCCATGCTGATGTCCTTTGACGTTATGTGAAATTTAACATAACTGATTAAGTGTATTCATTATTTGGTAACTATTGTACATATATAAAATAAAAGTCAAAGCTGATTTAGTGTTTTTAATTAAATCCTATTTAGAGAAAAAAATCTAGTTGTCTGGTTGTTAATGTAAGAACGTGAGACAGAGGGGAGAGCTAGTGGTTAGTCCATGGATATGTCATATTTCGTGGGTCATGAAGGGCTGTGGGAGTTTCTGCTTGTTATTACAGAGTGGAGCACGCCTTTCCTCTCTAGGTAGTTGAAGTGTGGTATATGGCAGTTTTCTTGTGGAGCAGTTTACTTTTACAAATGTTATTTGTGCCATCTTAAGCAAATACAAGTAATACAAAAGGCTTTAATAGATAAATCAAGTTGTTACAATAATTTGGGAATCGATTCAACTTCTCTCACCAGTTGTGAGCAAACACTGGACAGCTGAATCAGTACAGATTTTGGTTTTAATATTGTCAATGTGCTATCTCTCATCAGTTAATAAGAACTTGAGTCTTATGCTGTGAAAGTCAAGGATTCACAGCTCAGCGTTATCTGTAGCCTTTCATTTCCTGCCCAGGAAATTACTGTGAAGCATCATGCCTTTGTTCCCTGGTGAGCATTGTACTTCTTGGCAGTTAATTTAATGTGACATAGAATACAGAAAGGCATTAGAACTTAGATATTCAACACTTTGGTTCAAAGATTTTAAGCAAGTTAGTTTCAGTATTTTTTGGAGCACCTAGTTCACTTTAAAGTGTACTTGCAAAATGTTTTTCATCAAAAATGATGTTCAACGAAACTATGGAAGGAGGAGGAAAATGTTTACAACAAAAATGCGGTGGTCAAGCTGTCAGTTTACTCTGCATGGTTCCTAGTTATTCAGGATGTGGAGCCACAAAAAAACGCTTATTCAAGATAGTAAGATCTCGAAGAACACCATAACTGACTGAAGATGAATATTCAAATGTTTGGGAAAGGCATATTTAAGTGGAATTCTGTAATTACAGGTATGGCTGCTAAGAAAATTTACCAGTCGTAAAGTTTGCCTTTCTTATTTGGGTACAATTGTTCATCTTGTCACTTTATATTCAGCACTTGGATATCAAGGGTGAGAAGGTTGCTTGTGAGCTAACAGTGAGCAGCTGCAGTGGAGGGCTTGGGGTAGGTAGGCTTGCTCATCTTCCCAGCAATGAGATGAAAGGCGCCTTGCAGTATTCATTATCTGTAGTTTCCTTCCTGCTGACAGGCAGCCTTGCAAAGAGTTGCAGGAGGAGTTTCATCCTCTACCAAACCAGTCCTGATTGTTAGGGATCGATTTAGTCTCGGCAAAGACTACAAAAGAAACTGTAAGAAGCGTTAATCAGGATTATGATGGCTAAAATGCCATGAAATGCTTTGGGTTGACAGTTCAGGATGTTTAAATTTCTTTTGTATTTGAATGATTTATATTGCTTAGAATTAATAAATGTGAACTAAACCAGAACTAAAACAGTTTGGTCACAGTTGTCAGGCCATAAAAGAGGCAATACTAGTTTAATTCCTTTGCAAACCTGTTTTGTTTTTTAATGCTTGACACTTGAAGATAATTATCTTCTGTGGCTGCGGTTTAAAACTTATTTTTCAGTCATAGCAGTTTTCCAGTGTTATCTGTTCCAAGGTAAAAATTACATTGATGTAGTTCTTTCAAAGACATTTTTTTCTCATTTTGCCTGTTAAGACAATTTTTTTTGTTTTGAAATTACTTTCTTGAAGTTATTCTGTTTGTGGGCAAGATGATAGCTTACAAAACAGAAATGGAAATAATTTACAAACTGGAGGTGGAAGTTTCTTGGAAATTTGGACTACTGTGAATGTTTATGAAATGGTTTTGATACTGGGAAGTTAAAAGCTATAAAAAGATGATCCTATGTTACCCACAGTCATCACTTAAAGCTTCAGTTACATTGAGTAGTGCCTGTCCTGTTCAGCTACAGTGACTGTGTTTGCACCTAGTGCATGTTGTAGCCAGTGGCCTTCAAACCTGTCTTGGGTTTGGAGGTGTTGTTTTGATTGTTGCAGGTAATCTTCATAAGGAATTTAAGGCTATATATGTTACAACAGGTCCTGATTGCTTTGAGAATCAAATGTAGAAATTCTGCGATAATTGAACTACAGATCAAAACAAAAACATTGCTAATACAATGTTTGTATTAGCAATGTTTTTGTTTTGATCTGTAGTTTAATTCAAATTAAGGTGTTAATGTTCAACAGAGCCTAGTTTTGTTGCTAACAAGATTTTTCTTAAAACCTTTATGTTTTTCTAGAGGACAGTTTTAAAATGCTGATGGTGCCTCATTAATTATTCTAGTCAGTTTTTCCTCACACATTTCCTGACAAAATTCCTTGGCCCCAGTCAACCAAACAGCAAGGAACTGGTTTCCTCATTACTTTCAAATATATTCTTGAGCACCAAATTAAAGTTCCATTGATTAACCTTTTCAGAAACCTGTAAGAAGTGTTCGTCTATCTTCAACTTTTTGAGATAATATTTTAGTTCAAAATATGTGAGGCACTTGTTCCTCACTTGTCCAAATCATTTACTAGACAGTTGCCTAACTTGAAAAAGAGATTTTTTTAAAGATAATTTAGCATTCAGAATTTGGAGTATGAACTAGTTTTGGTATCACTAGCATGATTTCTGCATATTACTGTGATACAAATGAAGCCTTACCAAATAAGTGGTTGAATTTCTGTAGGTGGCAACTATGTTTTCTCAAACCATTCCCTGTTGGATAACAGATGACAACGCTGAAGAGGTTAGCAACATTTAAAAAGCGCATGAATTGATTCATGTTACAAATAGGATTGGAAAAAAGCAATTGAGTGGTCTGAGTACAGGATTAATAATTTGCTCAAGTCTGGTCCTCAGACTTGATTTTAGTCATTGCACTGATGCAACATAAAACTGAAGTTTGGTCTGTAGGCTGCAGAAGAGTGACTGGTAAAATTTTTCCTGTGGTTGGCTAAATATCTTGAAATATATTTTTCAAATCTGTTGCGTGTTTTTGCTGAGTATTTGGTCAGTGGCTGGTGTCATCTCTGTGCAAAAGAACCGTGGTGACAGAAGTTAGTGCTTGTTCTTACAAGAAAAATTCCATGAGCTGCTCTATCGTGGCTGAGTTTAAAGCCAGAAATCGTAACCCTTGGTTATGTCTGTGCAATTATGTCGAGATCAGTAGGTGGCATGACCATGAGCATTGATAAGGTCATGAGACACAGATACATAACTGAGCACTTAACACACAGATTTCATATATATGTGATACTATATTTGATTTGAAGATGCTTTCAGATGTCTTTGGGTTTTTTAATGGTGTTAAAAGATAAGTTGTGCTTCATGTTTAATGGGATTTCAAAATGTGCTATTCAATTAAGTGATATTATTGCAGTGCAGGCCTTGTATAAAAGAAACTTGAATTTAATTTTTCATTCAAGTGAGGATTTTATTCTTAAACATTTTTTTAGAGAATGTGTGCTATTTTTTCACATTAAATCACAATATCTTTGGCACAAACTGAATTTTTCTGATAAATTGCAAACAAAAGATATATTGTAGAATGTCAATTTTTACCTCATCCATAATGAATTTCACAGTTGAATCAAATATATATTTCAGACTTTCTATGTAATTCAAAGAGATTAATTCTATTAATTCTTCTATTCCATTGTTCTAGATGGGGTTTTTTTTGAAAGAATTCAATTACAGTGTATATTTTGATTATACAGGCTCATGCCTCATACCCTACCTTAACATTATTACTGAGACTGTTTCTACAGGTATATCTTGTTATTCACCAACCACTGCAGAGCCCGGGCTACAACAGTTCAGCAAAAGGTGGTCACTTGTGTCCTCTTGGAGTGTAGTAGTTGACTGGCCAGCAGCCATGCATCCACCCAGCCCCTTGCCTATTCCACTCTTCCATGGGATGGGGAGAAAATAGAAGGAAGGCAGGAAGCTCATGGACTGAGGCAATGACAGTTTAACAGGAAAAGCAAATGCTGCTCCCCCAAGGAAAGCACAAAGAGGATTTCATGCACTACTGCCCATCAGCAGGAAGGTGTCCATGCACCTTCTGGAAAGCAAGGTCTCACCACAGGTTCCTTGGAAAGATAAATGCCATGATCATGAAATGCCGTGACCTGCTTCTTTCTTCTTTCCCTGAGCTTTTATTACAGTGCACAATGACATGTGCTGTGGAATGTGCCTTTTTTCAGTTTGGGTCAGCTGTCCTGGCTGTGACTGCTCTCAGGCTCATGCCGACCCCTGGGAAGCAGCCAGAGAACCTCAGTGCTGTTCAGCAGCAGCTGCAACCCTGCTGTGTTACTGCCCCTGACCCAGGCACACACCCAAACATCACCATACAGGCTGCTGTGAGGAAAGTGAATTCCATCCCAGCCTGACCCCTTTGATGTGATGATTCTTGATGAATGAGATCCTGTTAGGAAAAGATCCTTGCTATATTGAAGAGGAGACTTTTTAAGCACACATCTAGATCTGGTGCAAAAAATAGTTGCATTACACACAACTGGTGTGCAAATGTTCTGTTTTGATTGCCAAAACTCAGTGAGATGCAATACCAGATTTTTTTTCCAATGCAGTCTTGGTGTATGAATTGGTTCAGATATTCCATCAGTACATGCCACCTTTGGGCATTGTAATGAGAGCTTCCACACACTCCTCTGGTTTTACTACTCCAGTAAGTGATGCAGGAGAACAAATGAGTCTTTCAAGTACAAACTTTGGGGTTCAGGGACTTGATAAATCCTCAAGTAACAAACAGTACAACTACTGTGACCACAAGTGGCAATCCCAGTTCTTTGTACTCTGCCCTGGGCTGCTACATGTTTTATGCCATTATGATTAACTTGTGCAGCATAGGGTGAACAACATAAAGGAGCTGATAAATTTCAGACCTAAATTATCTTAGCCAGATCGGTCATACCAAACGTTTTTTCATCATGTGATGAATACCTGTATATATGCATACAAGTTTGTTAAAATTCCAGATTTGCAATATTGGAAGGCACTTTTAAAAACTTGACCATAATGGATTAGCTACAGTATCTCCTGTTGGAAGGCATGTCTTGTGCTAGATGCCTGTCTAATTCATTTACCTTTGGATACCTTTGGAGATACTACACTCTATTATGCAAGCAAGTTTCAGGTGTTTGTGGATTTCCAGGACAGGTGGAGTGATTGCATGCAGCTGGAGATTTTCTGTGACTTCTGACTTCCCTCACATGAGGTCTGCCTTCCCTGGTGATTGTGCAGCTGCTTATCTCTAAGCAGCCCTCTCGGCCCCAGCATCTTTTAAAATTTTGTAGCCATTACAGCATTTCTGAAGTAGGTACAGTCTGAGAATTTACAACTGTTCTCTAAGGGTTTGTAGGCTTCTACATAGTAGAGGTGTGAGGGTAGGTACTTGAGGCTCTGATGTTCTCTGCACCCTTCCACTTAACTGAACCCAGCCCTTTGTATGATCTGTTATTTTTATCTGTACCTGTTTTCCTTATCTCTCTTGTGAGAATGAGAGACTGTGCTAAATGCTATGCTACCATCAAGATGAATGACGTGCATTGTTTTGCCTTGGTCCACAGGACTGTCATAAGAGGAAATGAAATTTGCCTGACTCAATTTGTTCTCAGCAAATCTGTCTTGACTGTTTAATCATCTGTTATCTTCTGGATCTTTACAAATAATTTTGGTACTTTGTTTTCTCAAACAAATGAAATTAGATTGGTCTGTAATTCTTCAGCCCTTCTTCTTCCCTGTTATCTTCTTGTAGAATGACATAATTTTGGCTTTTTCCCAGTCTTTTGTCACTTGTCCTTCCCCATAGTTCTTAAAACAGTTATTGATGGCAGAGGTTTAATGAGCCTCCACTGTAAGTGGTTTCTGTGCTCTCATTTGCTATGATCAGACTCATCACAAGTATTTTCCAGCATTGTTTCATCTTGTTAAAAGCAAAGGGCTTATCTCTCTGCTCTTGCTATTAGTTATGATAGACATCTGGTCACAGTTGATTCTTTAACAAAGACTGATGTTTAAAAAGTGCATTAAATACCTAGCTAATTTTAAGGGTTTTTTTTGTTTTGTTCTTTCCTTGTGTTCAGTGGTCTGAGACTTCACTTCCAATAACTGCTGCTGTAGTAATTTTTTAAAAATTGGTTTTGGTGTCCTATATTAATGACTTTGAATTTTGTACCACAGCCTTCATCTGTGTACTATTCTGCCTGTATTTGGTAGCTTGGTCCTAGTTTGCATCTCCTACAAGCTCCTCTTTTGAATTGAAGGTAATGATGAACTAATGACTTATGCTACTACTAGTGAAAGTGTAGTGGAAGACTGCACTTCCTCTGTAATGAAATAGTTTCCTGATTAAACTGTGTTTTTCCTGGAGTGGGGAAAGAACTGTCTTCCTGCTCTAGGTTCCCTCTTCTTGGCTTTTATAATAACTGGATTTATTGAAATACTTTTTTTTCCCCCTGAAATTGTCAGTGCCTGCTTTTTTCTCAGAACATTTCTTTTGCTGAAGATTGTGAATTCACTTCATGTTCATGATACCATCTCTGTTCCCAGATCCTCCTAGCCGATCTATCTTTTGGTAGATATCCTTTCCCAATGGTTATTAGTTGGTTAAAACCCTCTTAGTATTACAAGACCTTGGAATGTTTTGCTGGTTGCTTGAAAACCCATGCTTCCCATAACTTCATGACTTAAAAATTCAGTGTAAATTGTCATCACAGATTTTTCAGCAGATCTACATTGCTCAGAGAATTGGACTTAGGAGTTTGTGTGTATATCTATGGTAAATAGGAATAGATTGTACATCTTTCTTTCCTTGTTGAAAAAGCTCCTTTGGTTAGTCCACTTGTCAATTGGTTCACAAAGTCATTGTTTTACCAACAAACCTGTGATTTGAAAAGGTATTGGGACTTCTACTTTCTGCTTGTGTCAACATCTTTTACATGAATGATTAGCACATCTGTTCTCTACCCTGTTTTTTTGACCTGACACTGAATAATGGTGGTGTTTACATTTTAGATCCTTGTGGAGGCCTTTATGCTTTTCTGATGCCTTTTTATAGCTTCATTTCTTTCTCTATTCTGCCACTGATACATGATGACTTGAGAGTTCTCCTTCCTGCTGTAGCATGCCTTGAGACAAAGACTTGGTGATCTGGGAGATCCAGGGGTAAATTCATATAGTTTCTTGGTCAATACTAGCTGCTCTGCCCTCTGAATTTCATCCTCCAGTTAAATCAAGCTATGGTAAATGTTACAAATATTTTTAAGGAAAATATGCTGAAACTGGCAGTTGATATCTCTAGTGGGGGTAAAATGACTCAAACATTGGAAACATCTCACAGATTTGCTTTAGAATTCAATTTTCACTTGATAATTCTGCAAATTTTTAAGCTCAAAAAATGCTTAGCTGAGGATTTCAGCCAACAGTGACTGCTGTCTCATGAGGGGAAAAAAAATTGTGTGTAAAGTAAAGAGGACCTTGCAGTTTCTGAATTCTGATTATAGTCAGTGAGGTATCTTTTAGTAACAAGAATAAGCCTATCCATTTCTTACTGTCAACATTAACTCTATTTCCCAAGATGAAATAGCATTGCTGAGTGACACCCTGACACGCTCTAGATCGGGAATTTTTGAATAGGTGCTTTTATGAACTTCTCATTTTTTGGTCAATGATTTTAAGAATTACTCGGACTAAATATACAGCACTGTGAACTATAGAAAAATAAGTTGAGCTCTCAACAGAATTTGTAGTTTAGCAATATTCCCAGAGCCATATACCAGCTCTGTTGTACAGCAGCTAGAACAAAGTAGAAATAAACATTTTGAGTCCATAAATGTCTTTTGATCTGGTGATCTTTTTGATATGGCAAAGTCCACCTACAAAATACAAGCTGCAGAAGAACTTCGTTTCTAGGGAGAAGCAATCTCTCTGTGGTACACATGGGCAGACAGCATGGTTAAAACAGATGAAACACTTGAGTCCTCCTGTTAATAACACCTGCTGACACAATGCACCTTTGGTTGTTTTGCATTCAGGAGTCATGCTGAAGAGGTTATGAGAGACAAAACCTTTGCTGTGCTCTGGTTACTGCACTGAGGTGCAACAATAATAAGGCTCCAGAGCAGTAGGGTCACTGATCTGTGTGATGTCCCAGCTGCAGAGCCAGGATCTAACAGCAGATAAAATCATGCTCTGTCACACCTGTAGGTGGAAAGGCTGCTCAGCTGTGCTTGGTTTTGTCACTGGAGCATTCAGAAAGTGCTAAGCAACCTCACTCATAAATTGTTCAACTGCAGGAACCATGTCTATGTATCTCATGCACAGCAGATAGGAATATCAAAGTCCAAATATGCCAACTTTTTTTCCTATCATCAAAAGAAATGGGAAAACAGGACAGGGAACATCTCTTGATAACTTAGGATGTGAGACTAAGCTAATAATAAGTGTAGACATGCTTTTCTCTGACTAGGAAAATGAACTTTGTGGGCTATCATAACAAATAATTGATTTGTACTAAAGGAGCAGGTAGGGGAACCAAATATTACAAACTTATTGCCAACATTTTAAGAAGGGGAGGATCTGACTGACAGCAGCCAGTTTAGACTGGAAGCTTTTGCTGTTTTGTTTCTTTTTTCTCAATGTAATAAAATATAATTCCATGGTATTCTGTGTGAGAAAAAGGCTCAAATCTTCTGTTGTGCTTCTATGTTGTTATTGTAGAAGAGCGAGATGATTTCCCTGCTGCTGCTAATACGTAGCTAATAGTTATAAGGTGTGGAGTCTTTCAGGGGGGAAGGCTTTGAGGCTGTGAAGGGGGGCAGTCTGCAGCTGACTCACATGTGACATGAGCTCAGTACTGTCAGGGATACTTTCTGCTACTTGCCTTGTGCAGCTCCTTGCTCAATGTCCCACCTTCAGTCGATCTGATTTCAACACTTTCTCAGTCTCTGCGATCTGTGTGTATACCAAGCTAAGGCCATGTGCAGGCAGCTGTTGCACTCTGCTAGTTTGCTTCTCTTTTGGAAGGCTCAGGACAAGTCACTGATGCTGCTTTACAAGGGAAAGCAGTAAGTTTCCCCTGCCCGGTGTGTTTGAACAGAGCAAACTGACTATGTATTTGAAGGAAACTGACATAGTGCTCCCAATTGAGATGAGCTGTTCAGAACTACATGCTGTAAGGTAACCTATGTATTCAAAGAATGTCGTGGAGAAGCTTTGGAAGACGAAAGAAGTGAGGAGGAGGTGGGATGGCAAGTGACGGTGGCAGGTCACAACAAAGGTTACAATGAAAGAGAAATTTGAAATCCTAAATTTCGCCAATAAATTTGGGAGATGGAGTTCCTTTAAGCCTGCAACCAAGTTATTGTTTCAGCAGTTGCCTTCTGCTCACTTAAACGGAGAGAGATGAATTTCTGCACCCAGGCATTTCTCGCTATCTCTGCACAACTCTCCGGTGCTGAAGCTCAGCTCCTGCAGTTCTCTGCCGGGCTGTCCCCACACTCTCGAGCTTGTTGCTCCCAGGGCCATGAACCGTGCCGTGAGCCGTGCCCTGAGCCGTGCCGTGAGCCCTGCCATGAGCCGTGCCATGAGCCGTGCCCTGAGCCGTGCCCTGAGCCGTGCCATGAACCGTGCCCTGAGCCGTGCCATGAACCGTGCCCTGAGCCGTGCCCTGAGCCCTGCCGTGGCGGAGGCAGAGGCCGGGCCGGCTCCGGAGCGGAGGGGCCGTGGCAGGTTCAGGTGTGAGGGAAGGGCGAAGGAACAGCCCCAGGGCGGGTGGGGGCAGCGGGACCTGCCCGGGGCTGCTGCCGGCGTGAGGCGGCGGGGTCGCTCTCGGTGTCCCGTCCCGCCCCGGCTGCTGAGGCGAGCGGGGACCTTGAGCGTCCGCCTGCGGGCGGCTCTCGTCACCCGGAGACGGGTGTCCCCTAATCGTGTTTCCATCAGCCCCGGCGGGGGCGTATAAAGGGAGCGGGCGAGGCGAGGCGGGCAGAGCGCGGCGCTGCCCCCCGCCCGCCGCCGGCCCCATGCAGCCCGCCATGATGATGTTCTCCAGCAAGTACTGGGCGCGCCGCGGCTTCTCGCTGGACTCGGCCCTGCCGGAGGAGCGCCCCGCCGCCGGCAGCCTCACCGTAAGTGCCGGGCTCCGAGGGGGTTCGGGGACCCGGGTTCCGCCGAGGGGTCGGGTTCCGCCCGGGTTCCGCCCGGGCCCGGTGCCAGGCAGCCGTGCGTCCCCCGCCTTGCTCCTGGCTTCATGGTCCCGTCTGCAGTTTCTCAGCAGCTGCAGGGGCCGGTGAAACTAAACTTGTGCTGTCGAATCGGTCCCCGTTCTAAACGCTGCCTTAAAAGTGTCATAAAGAACAGAAAAAGTTTCGTTAGCAGTAAAATCCTTACTGCAGAAATGAACCGTATTGCTACTGGAATAATAGAAAAGCATCGGGTCCGGCTCAGATGGTTTTAAATGCTTGGATTTTGGAAGTGCTTGGTTAGTCCAGCGGGCTGTATACATCAGCAGAGACTGCCTTTTCAGGGCACTCGTAAGCCTCCCAGCACGATCTGTAAAGCGTTTTTGGCAGGACTCAAGAGCCCCCGCTCGGCGTTGGTGCCGGTGGATTTGCTGCTGCGTTCCCGGCAGGGGTGCAAGGACAGGTGGGAACACCGGGCACTGTTGAAAAACTCAGGAGATAGAAATGGTTCTCTGCCAGGAGATAGAAATGGGTGCAACAGGTGCTTGGGTGTTTTCTAGCATGGGATAAATTTCTGTATGCTAACAGGTAAGTGTATGTGTGACTAAATAAGGCAACCTGCTCTGAATACGTGAAATGTTTAGGATTATGAAGACTGATTACTATAAAATATTGTAACAGATGAAGATGTTTATCACTTGGGTAAAAACAGCAGAATATACGGGCTTGTACCAGTTCTGAATTGGCCGACTATTGTCTTTATAGTCTTTATTGTCTTTATAGTAAAACGTGGACTATCTCTGTTTCTACATGCTCAGCTTCTATTGAAAACATTGAATTGAGTAAAATGTTTTACTGTCTTTATATATGAGTTACTTTCTTCACCGAGTTCTGCTGTAAATGTCTTCTTTTCCTGAGGACTGGCACTTGTTCCAGGTAATTAATTTGCATTAGGAAAGTTGGTCTGTTAGTCGCTGTTTAATTATGAAGTGTACTAATGAATGTGGCTAATAATTACTTTGAGTAATGATCTCTTCAGAGTGTAAGGGAACTTGTGACAAGCTTGGGAAGTGCCGAGTGCCCTTGTTTTCCAGAGGAACTGACAGTATTGAGATTCTCAGATGCTCGGTTGACTCCATGATCACGGTTACAAAGCCTCTAGAAAGCAGCACATAGACATTTTCACAGATGCTGTAAAAGCAGCACCTTTGTCACTTTATGCGGGGTTTGTGTGCTTTGTTGCATGTGAAAAGGACTCTGCCAAAACCCAAATATTGCTGAAGTTAAAACAAAAGTGACCTTCCCCATAAACTATCCCGGGGCAAACCTCCTACCATATCTGGTAGGAACAGAATCATATAAGCTCAATTGCTAAAAAATAAACATGTGTGAAACCATTCATGTATCATTCTGCAAACAAATTGGTTTTCCAGATTGTTTACTTGTATTCTAATAAATGATGAGAAAAGACCACAGAGTCTTCCTCGTATGTCCTGTACCTAGTTTAAACATTGTTGGTTCCACCTGAGCCATTTAAAGAGTATTAAAAGATCTGTTTAAAAAGCTGAATTTTCAAGTTATTTTCTGTAAGCTGTTTTAGAAATTACTGAAGGACAATTTAATCTATTTGAAACATTGAAATAGTGTATTTTTTATGTCTATTTTCATATTTCTTATGGATTGTAACAAAACAGCATCTTGTTGGAGACTTAATTTTTCCACTAGTAACAGTCTAGGTATCAGAAAATGCAGGCTGCTTTTTGAAAATCATGGTCAATGCCATAAAAATTATCTATAGAGGCTGTACTGTTGGCATCTCAACAAGATTTAAGCTGATAAAATGACGTTTTTTGGAAAATGCTGACTGAAATTTCATTTAAAGCAGTCTTGGACTCACAGATTGTGAGAAGACTGTAAGAATGGCCAAGGATGGTGTAATTTGCTGTATTTTTTGAATTCCTCAGCTAACTCTTCTTCTATGGTATATAAAGTTTTTCACAATGTGAACAATCAGCCATTGGAATCATCTCCTGAGAGAAGCAGCAGATTCCCCAACACTAGACAGTTTTAAAATTTGGCTGGATTGGTGCTGGGTCACCTTGTCTAGACCATGCTTTTGCCAAGAAAACTTGGACCAGATGATCCTTGAGGTCCCTTCCAGCTTGATGTTCTGTGTTGCAGTCTAAGTACTTCTGTTCTCGTTTGTATAATCAACAGAGGTATTGTTTTCTCAGGAGGAATTGCATTACATGATAACATTAATTGTACTGCAGCAGAGAACATAAAGTTTTGGCTTTAAATATAATAATGGTTAATACAAAAATACAGACCAGTGCACATCTTCATAAATTGACCAGTACAGGTTAGAGTAGCATCCCTGTGATTTTGCAGCAGCATTCAGGTTACAATAACAGATCTGCAGGTTTTACCAGTAATTTAGACTGTCTCCATTTGCTTCACATTTACTTCTAATGATAGTGTTGCCCAAATAATATTGTAATGCATTTATGCTTTTCCTTAGATTTTTTTTTTTTTGGTGTGGACTGGCCTCTTATAGAATCTCTAGCAGCTGCCTTTCACCTGTGATTCTGATTTCAAGTAAACACACAACCTTTTCTTTCAAATTAAGCCAGGATAGGTTCTGTTCAGCTATTTTCAAACAAGAATTTCTCTTGCAGGGAATGCCTGTTTTCATCTGAGATGATCATGTCTTTTATCTGTTTGTAGCTAAACAGATCGAATTCTGGGAAAAATGAGGAGAAGAAAGGCAATAAGGGAAATGGGAAAAGTGAATCTGCTTCTGAAGGTGGAAAGACAGCTGTGGTGTTTTCCTTGAAGAATGAAGTTGGTGGATTGGTGAAAGCTCTCAGACTCTTCCAGGTAACGCTTACAAATCATTTATGCTGGCTGGACTGAGGATGGCTACTGAGGTCAGGCTCTTTGTTGTATCAATCTAATGGACCGTGGCAGGAGCAATAGAGTACAACTACACTCGCTCTGCAGAACTGAATAAAAGTAACTTAAAATTTTATGGACCATTGAACAAAGCATTTTGGGCTTGTAAAGGGTTTTCTGGAATAAAGTTTGACAGTGATGCTGATGTTCACATGATTCACTTTAGGTTTCTGAACACTGTAAATTTGATTTGAAGTTGTCTGTGCAGGCCACAATGAAAGGAGGCACTTTCAGAGAGCAGTTTGGAATCTAAGTTACATACAGTCAGGTGATGCTGGTGGCAGCCTTGCTTGGTTTTGAAATTAGAGATGCTTTGAAGTGTTTGCAGGGTCAGGGTTTTATGTGTCTAACTGGAATGTAAATTGTCAGGTATTGGTTCCCACATGGATCCCCATGCAATCAGTGCTTGTAGGTCAGACTCCTGGTCAGAATGCTTGGAGGTGTGTCTGAGGATCATTTAAGCAGCATGATAAAAGTCTTAGGTTGTTCAGTCTGTGCAGTGAAGAGGAAGTTAGGAGGTGGCTTGGACCTGCCTCTCAGGCCAAACCTTCAGAGGGATGTAAGTGTGGGATCACTGGGCATTACCAGCCCTCAATCATAGCAGCTAGCTCTGGGAGCAGATTCCCAAGGCTGGTGTAGATTAGACATATAGATTCTCCAGGCGAGAAAAAAGAAGTGAGTTAGACCCACAGGAGTGACTCTGCCAGGAAGAAGAGTGTTTGACAAAGAGGGGAAGCCTAAGTGAGTGAACAGAAGTTGCAGTAAGAGCTGTGTTTTCAATGCAGCTGTTCTCCAAGGGTTAAGTGTCTGACTGCAGCCTGGCTGAAATCCTCGTGTGGGTTCATACCTGAAATTCTGGATTTAAACGTCTGCTACCCCTTCTTTGGAAAAGGCATAGAACTCACTGTGGTCTCTTAAAATGTGTTTGGAGGATGTGGCAGGGATATGCACCCCCATCCATGTAGTCACTTAATAATTTAAGTACTGCAGGAGGGAGTGCAGGGTTTTGTTCTCAACTGAACCTAGGGAAGACAAAACTGAATTTGTTATGTGATTGGGTTGCTACACTGTATGTACAGTTATGGAGCGTGCCAGTGAAAGAACTATATCTGTATATCCAGAGGTGTAAAAACAGACACTGCTGGTTGGCTCTACCAGAGGAGACATCCACCTGAAATAGACCTTAATGTGAAATATAGTGGGCAAGTGGAAATACAGAAATTAATTTCTTCCCATTTGGAAGTCAGCAAATATTGTTTTGGCTTCACTGAGTAAGTGCAAGAATAGTGGTGAAAAGTAACAGATAGTTTCTGTCTAGCAAGAAAAAATTGGAGTCCATAGGAGGTCAGCCATCTAATCCAACCTCCTGTCTTGAAGCAAGGCAGTGACACTAGATCAGGTCAGCCACAGCACATTATAGTTATCTGTCCTTGTGTGATACCCATGGCAGACCAGTAGTTGTGATGGGAGAGAGACCCCATGGGAAAATCTTTATACTAGAATTATTTACACTGTGATGTTTGTTGCATGATTTGTGTTTGATGGGGATATTGAAATAGAGAATAAATTGAATTTAGTTTTAATTATGTTACTGTTAACACTTCATGTTATTGATAATTGCACAGTAGATAGGTGAGGATTGATGCACATTTATTCTCATAAAAATATTTTCTTCCTCATGTAGTAAGGTACGTAAAGTAGTATGTTTAATAACATCTGTTTAAAGAAGCACACTCAATTATATTTAAATTAACATTATTATTATTATGCAAATTGCCAACTAACATTGCATCAGAATTAAATATTTATGGCAAAGATAAATGTAAAATTTCATTAAATAAAAAAAATTGTGTTATACTGTCCTCTGTAAGAGATTTTTTTGGTAGATAAAATGAAATAATTACTTGGCTTTCTTAATTTAAAATAATAATTTTATTTTTACTTTCCATGTAAGTTTTTTTTTTGCATCAGTTTTAGTATGTGTCACTGACTAATCTTATAAATAGAAAAAGAGAGTACTTTCAGTAAAAAAGGCCTTTTAATAATTGGAAAACCTTTCCTGAGGAATGTGCCACCAATATCACTCTTCTAGTATTACTCTTCTAGGTATGTCTGTATTTCATCTGTTATTTCATCTTTCCACAGGAAAAACACGTGAGTATGGTTCATATTGAATCACGAAAATCAAAGAGAAGGAATTCAGAGGTGGAAATTTTTGTGGACTGTGACTGCAGTAAGAAAGAATTTAATGAACTAATCCAGTTGCTCAAGTTTCAGACTAATATAGTATCTCTCAATCCACCAGAAAACATCTGGACTGATGAAGAAGGCAAGGCTATTTTTGTATCACTTGGTTTAGACACTGACAGATATTTTGCACAGGTATCTCCATGATCTTACACGTACCAGTACATTCAATTTGCATTCTGTCTCCTACAGATCTCGATTGTGTCCCTTGGTTCCCCAGGAAGATCTCTGAGTTAGATAAATGCTCTCAGAGAGTTTTGATGTATGGGTCTGAGCTGGATGCTGATCACCCCGTAAGTGTAACACAAAATTGTCCTGTAGATGATTTGTCGGGTTATTTGCCAGTCAAATAAAAAGCCTGTTGACTGCTGATTGTTTTCAGAACATGAGGAATGGTTTCTCTTTGGTAGTTTCAGTGAATTCATTGTCCTTTTCTGTAGAAAGATACACAAAATACAGGCCCTCCACAAAACTTATTAATTGTTTAGCAAGTATATCCCTTTTTGTGCTGCTTGCATTTAAAAACAATTTAATTGGTTGATAGAGAGGTTTCAAACTTTAGAGTTTAGGTCAATATGACCTTCAGTTCTGCTAGAAGTAGCTCTTGGGTAAGAATTGCTATTGTCAATAGGTGTCAGAGAAGAAAGAATTATGAAGGAATTATTTGGCACTCAGGAGGTAATTATATGGTAAAAAAGAGAAACATGTTCATGTTTTTGATGAATGCAGTAGACAGGAAGGTGTCTCTCATTGTTTCCTGACTGGTGGCAGGAGACAAGCCTGCATGCACAAGCTGTATCTGTAGTAGGGTCAAATGCACAATGCAGAAGATAGAAAAAGGGGGTTGTTATTGTTTTATTTCTTTTGGCTAATGGCTATAAATGCTTAACCTCTGAGTCTTTAGATGGCAAATAATTGCAAGCATTTGTGTTAAAATATTTTCCCTTTCCATAAATCCAAGTTGCTACCTCTGAATGACTTGACTGAAAGATACTGGTGGTAGAAAGTTATAGATTCCTAAAATAGGCTATATTAAACTGGTACTGTCAGAAATTTCCAGCTGAAGGGAAGTAGGCACTGAATTAAGATATCTGACCATGTGACTGTCTTGTAATGGAATTGGATTAAACTCTAGCTGTAGATGGCAGTTTCCTTTGTTTTTTGTTGCACACATTTTGTGCTGTGGTGGGAGCCCATGCACAGAAGCTGAATGGACACCATCACTAAGCTCCATGGCAGCCCCACTGTCTCTGGTGTCACCTGCCCACGTACCAGCCACAATCATCATCATCCTCACCTTGCTTGGTTCTCAGCCTCCTCTACCATGTGGGAGTCCTTCCCATACTGAGGGCCCATAGTCAGGGAGCACGTTCCTGAATCCTGGTTTCTACCACGTGCTTCTTGATAACAAACTAGGATTTAATTCACATTTTCTCTGAAAGGAAAAGCCTGTTGATTATCTTCAACCATTAACCATAATTTGGTTCAAACAGAGGTTGTAGAGACAACTCATTCCAGCTTTGAGTTTATGGCTGTGACGGGCCATTAGATGCTGTTTTATGTTCTAAGCTGGTACCTTCATTAAATACTTGAGCACTCTGCTGAAAATTTACCTTCAGTTTTACAGAAAACAAAAAAAGACATTTGCATTATATGAATATGTATTTTACACTTGGGAGGACTCTTACAAACACAATTTACACACCATTTGTTAGCCTATGCAGCATGCTAGATGTTAGAAATGGGGTAAGAACCCTGGAATCTGTGACTGTCCTCTCCAGGTGGACACTCCGGGTGCCGGCCCTGCCCCTTAGCAGTGGCATGTATGTGCCAGAGGACCAAAGAGAATTATCCTATTACAGACCCTGTAAGGATAGAGCCACTTCAGCAGCTTAACCTTAACCCACTCCATAATGGCTAATGATTTCAGTCTCAGTTTCATTACACTTGACAGGCTTTTAAATCCCCTGAGCTGTCTTGCATCATGTTCCAGGTCTCTTGAATGGTCTTCAGCTGAGTAACTCAACATTTACCTCAAAAGGTATTAAGGAGACAAGGAGGCTCCCCCAGATTACACCAAATTTTGCCAGTCAAAGAAGCTTTTCTGTGTAGGAAAGTGAAGGTTTGAAGGCTTTCTGTAGTCCTGTGAAATCCTCCCATACTCTGCCCCAGCAGCACAGCTTTGGTTATGGGGCAGTAAAATGTCTTCTGAGTTTTATGGAAGCTCATACAAGTATTTAAAATTAAGCAATGTTATCTTTTCATTTGTTTCAGTGTTTTGCATTTGTCTATGTGAGCAGTAAGGAAAAGAGATATTTTAATTTTCAGCTTCGACTGGGGGAAATTTAAATGCACTTTCTGGCCTGCTAACTGGGTAACTTAGATAACTCTTTACCCTTTTTTATCTTCAAGAGGTTGGCAGTTCTACTTTGAAAATAGTTTTCTCTTCTTGTAGTCCAAACTTGAAGTGTCATTATATTTTATAGATATAGAAGAGATCTTGTTCTAACTTTGAATAGCTCAAAGAGCTGTAACTGGCCAGCATGTGTGTGTTATACAACTCTTTTGCTCTTAGTATGGCAAAGATGTGAGCCTACTGTAGCCCACGAGGTAGAGCCCTTCCTTTGTAACTCAAACTGGTCCTCCAGCTGATGGTTCATTTCCTAATGTGTTGGTTAAGATGGCAACTGCTGAAATAGGAATCTTCAAAATGAATTTCACATGATCTTTAGATGCATGATTCTAGTGAAGAGAGATGTATTAAGAATAGGTAGATTATTGTGCTATGTACCTGTGAGTAGATCTCAGTTCAGATCAAGGAAAATGTGAGTGAGATAAAAGGACAGGAAAAAAATTTCCTTTTTCAACATCTCGGATGAATGACTGTACCTATGCACAAAACTCTCTTGAAAGAACTCCTGTGGAACTCTGGTTAAGAAAAAAAAGAAAAAAAAATCCTTTCTCTTGCAGTCCAGTCGACAGTGTTAATCAAAATACAATGCAACTAAGTAGTAAAATAAACACTTTAATGATTTATTTTATAATTCTTACAGCTAATTTTATGTCCTTACTGTAAATTACTCTCTTCTTCTTTGCTTAAGGGATTTAAAGACAATGTCTACCGACAGAGAAGAAAGTACTTTGTGGATGTTGCCATGAGCTATAAATAGTAAGTACTGGCATAATTCTTCCCTGTGCTGCTGACTAGTTAGAATTCATGCTCTACTTAATTCTGTAGGATGAAGTTTAACAGTAGACAAAGTCATCCTTTAAGCTTTGACTAGTTTAGTGTAGGCTATAAATTACAAACCTGATGCTTGGAATCCTGTTACATTTTTTATATAGCTACAGGCAAGTAAAGCATTTGAAAGGCAAGCACTCTCTCTTTTAGCATTTTATTCACAGCTGCTTAAACTTCGGGAAATACTTTGCAGATATTTGCATGTCTTACTGACCAACTGATGCGCTGCTGAATCACACATATCTCGCATCCCTACATAGTTGGAAGAGCTCACTAAACCCCAAAATTATTTTATTTTGATACACATTCTATACTGGGCTGAGGCCAA
The DNA here is from genome assembly GCF_052056855.1 of Sturnus vulgaris. Taxonomy (NCBI): domain Eukaryota; kingdom Metazoa; phylum Chordata; class Aves; order Passeriformes; family Sturnidae; genus Sturnus; species Sturnus vulgaris. The sequence continues at coordinate 16,075,020 of NC_142247.1, forward strand.
TTGCATGAGGTTCAACAAATCAGGTGCCAGGTCCTGCATTTGGGTCTCAACAACCTGCAGTGCTGCAGGCTGGGAGAAAATTATCTGGAAAGCTGCTCAGTGGAAAAGGATCTGGAGGTGCTGGTCGGCATCTGACCATGAGCCAGCAGTGTACCCAGGTGGCCAAGAAGGCCAAAGGCATCCTGGCCTTTATCAGAAATGGTGTGGCCAGCAGGACCAGGACAGGGATTCTCCCGTGTACTCAGCACTGACGAGGCCACACCTCGAGTCCTGTGTCCAGTTTTGGGCCCCTCATTGTAAAATGAACATTGAGGTGCTAGAGAATGTCCAGAGAAGGGCAATAGAGATGGTGAAGGGGCTGGAACTCGAGTCTGACGAGGAGTGGCTCAGGGGTTATTTAGTCTGAAGAGAAGGAGGCTCAGGGAAGACCTTATCACTCTCTAGAGCTGCCTGCAAGGAGGTTGTGTGAGGTGGGGGTTGGCCTCTTCTCCCAGATAACAAATGACAGGATGAGAGGAAATGGCATCAAGCTGCACAAGGGTTTAGACTGGTTATTAAGAAACTTTTTTATTGAAAGAGTGGTCAGGCGTTGGAGTAGGCTGCCCAGGAAAGTGGTTGGATCACCACCCCTGGAAGTGTTCAAAAGGTGTTTGGATGTGGCACTTTGGACAAGGTTTAGTGATAAACATAGCACTGTTGTGTTAACAGTTGAACTTGGTAATCTTGGAGACCTTTTCCAACCTTCGTAATTGTATGATTCTACTGGATGCTGCAAAATGCCATTTATCGGTTTTACCAATACAGCTCGAAATTTCTTAGAATTTAGTCAGTGCATTTCTGTGTACTTACAGAAGCTGGTGGCTGTGCACAAGTACACTGCAAGTGTTTTCTCATTCTGATTTTTTATTCCCCATTTCAAATATCGGTATTTTCAATTTGCTACAGTCCCTGGAAGTTAGGAAACTTGCCGTTCTACCTACAAACACCTATTGTGTTGCAATTTTCTTGTCACAGAAGCACTCAACTAGTTCTAATCCTACTCTAGGTTTTATTTGCAACAGGTTTAAGCCCTCATTCTCAAGAGAAAGAACATATTAATTTCATGTTATTTTCCATTTTCTTCTCTACACTTCTTCAGGGTTTTCATTTTTTCTCCTTTGAGATTTCTACCTACATGGTTTAAGAATATGAAACGTGCAAATTTTTTTTTTCCACTTATGGGAGGCACAGCCTGTCAGAAATCAAGTCAAAACTGAATTTTTGAAGGTTTTTCAGTATAAGGCTATTATACAGCCTGCAGAAGGCTGGAGGGACAGAAGGATTAAGTCTGTTTTGTGACCATATAATTCTGTATATATTTTTCCTTTACTTTTGTCCCCTGCAAGTCATTAAGCTATTACCAGACTTACACTGTGTAGGTGCTAGTGTTCTTTCCCCTTTCTTTCTGCCCACACTGGTGTTTGTTTAGCTGACATCCATCCAGCACACTGAGCTGCTGCCTGCTGGGGCAGGTGTTTATTGGTAGAGAAGCTTTCTAGGCTGCCCAGGTAAGCCCTGAGTTTAGCCAGCTTTCAAATGTAAATTGAGATTGCTTTTTTGTTAGAACGTTTGTTTAAAGCTGATTGATTTCTTATCTTTCTTTTAGTCTAATGCTTGCAGTGAAGTTACTGTTTCTTGCCTAGCATTTACTGCAGTGTGAAATGTCAAGTGGATACCTGTGGATGGGGGCAGGCTGTGAGTGCTCTTAGGCTCTTTCAGTAAGAGGGATAGTTCTCCATTTATCCATGATGGTAGCAGTAGTGCCGTGCATTTCACAGCTGCGAACTTGCTGGTAAGATCTTCCTGCTCCCTCTCAGCTGCCTAATTGCTGGAAAGGTGATGCAGCTGGTTTGCTAAGCAGTAGTTGGTCTTCTGCTTCAAAGTGTGCCTTTTTTTTCCACCCTGAAACCAGAAGAGAAACAACTTTTTGCAAAATAACATAAAGTAATTCTGCATATTTCCATAAAATAAAATAAATAAAGGAAAGGAAAACCTTTTCCTACTTCAGATTTTGAAGGCTTAAGAACGTTTTTGCAGGCACATTACAAAAACTATGCAATCCAAACCAGAAGTTATTTGAGGACTTCAGTTCAGATGTACTCCTTTGTTCCACTTATCTTTTCAAACCTTTAAAAGATTTCAAACTTGTCCTATTATTATAAGCAGAAAGAAAATAAGAGGCTTCGAATACTCTTAGCCAGGAACCAGAAAAACTGGGAGACCCGTGCTTAGGACAGTTACCTAACGTGTCAAAAATCTCATTCATACTTCGGGTCTCCTGCACTGCTTGTCCTTACCCCCAGGGCTGTGCTGCATCCATTGGTCTGTACAGTCAGTTTGGGTATCCATGGAGAGACAAGCCAGGGAGACAGCCCAAGCCATGCTAAGGAAAGGAAAATCAGCTCAGGGAAAGCTGTGCTGCTACAGCTGGGCTCTTTCTGCTACCCATGCTGTGGAGCTGAGAGTTACTATAGATGTCTTGACACTACATCACAGTCGCATCACACTCTCTTCTGTTGTCTAATGACTATTTACTTATTTCTACTAAAGGAACAGCTCTTTTACAAGGGCTAGTCTCCTTGGGGAATAAACATCTCTCAGTGTCTTCCAGGCAAGTGACTTTCCTAATCACTTACTGAGGCTTGATGAGTTTCTGCTTTTCATTTTCCATTGTAAAAAAACCAACAACCCACATTTTTTTCCTTAAAAAGCTCCAGAGATTTGGCTGCAAGGAATTGGCTCCATAAAAAGTTGAGTTGAAAATCTCAGATCAGCATTTTCTTTATGAATTTCTACTGTTCTATAGTGGTAGATGCTTTACTTTCCTTGAACATAAATTGGTGTCTGTAATGAAGAGAGAGAGAGAAAAACATTACCAAGGAACTTGGAGGAGCAGATATTTGCTGGAGCTTGCTGGCTGAAAAGACATGTTAATAGAGCACAGCAGTGAGGATCAGCTGTATGAAATAAATGGACCAAAAAAGCCATAAAAAACCATATTCCTCCCTCCTTCACTTAGCTTCTATCCTAAAGATAGTGAAAATGCATTAATCTTGCTAATTAGTCCTTTGAGACTGATTAGGGTTTGGAAAAGTGTTGAGAAAATTAAATCTGTAGGAAACATAAGATGTTTAAGAGGGAATTAATAACATGAGTTGATAGCTCATGACCATGGCAAAATGGAAAGACCCTATTTTAATAAGGAGAAATAAAAATTCAGATTAGGTTAGCTTGTAGAGTCGTCTTAACCACAAGGCAACTGGCTATGCAGATTGGCCATTTCCATGATTTATTGAAATGTTTGAGTGCAAGGTGGGTCTTGTATGTTGAAATAGGAAGGTAAGAAATAAGAAGTTTGCAGAGCTGAGGGAAAAAGGCATAGATCCTCCCACAAATCTGGCTGCTTTGATTCTCTCTATAAAGAAAGCAGTATCATGATCAGCTGGAAATAAGATCAGCTCTCCTAGGCATAAAGCCTATTAAGGAATTAATGTTCAGTGAACCTTACTTCAGTACTAATGAATTAATTGAAACAATAACTAAGTTATAAACCTTTTAGAGAGCAGTGAACCAGCTTCAAATCCTTGATTGTGTTTATGCCTTTCTAGTGACAGGCTAAATAAAACATGAGCTTTTCCACTGGTAGAACATATCTTCCTCTTCAATGTGCCAGTGCTGACCCACACTGGTAGCATCCATGGTAGAGGTCAGGCCTGAGGAGGAGGGATGAGGCTGGGTATTCTGACAAACCCAAGTGCATGGAGTAGCAACTTGCTTGTATCTATCTTGTATGGCACAATTCAGAATAGCTGTGCTGTGCTTTTCATGAGCTGAGAGGCAGCTTAAGGCTGATGAAGTGTTAAGAGGGAAGACAGATACTAGACCTGAAGGACTGTCTCCCACTGCAGGATGGGCACAGACCCAGTGCAGCTTCTGCAGATGAGAAATACTTCACTAAATGTGTTGCAATTCTTGTCATGTCTGCAAAAGTGGCTGGCAGGGAGCTGGTGCATGTATTGGATATTCAGCCGTCCCTATCAAGTACGAGCACCTCATACAAAGTTGCCTTTGACTGACAGATAACTGCTGTGGATCAAAATCCTTTGATATCATGAAAGGCAAGGGGATTAAATGGTAAGTTTTCAATAAAGATGAGGGGACGACCACAATGAATGTAGGGCAGATGATCCTCTCTTGTGCATGTAGAGACTGCATAGCAGCAATCAAATATGACATGAGGGCTTATTCCTTGTTAACTTGTACAGTGGAGACAGGATTATGAATTGAGCAACAGCTGCCAGCAAGAGCCCAGCACTGCGGTTCTCCTGCTGCAGCGGGGTTGCCTGTGCCTGACATGCCTGTCCAGCTGTGTCTGTGGCACTGGGGAAGCTGCAGCACTGGGCTGAGAGTGCCCGTGTTGCCAGCCCTGTGGCAGGACAGTGAGAGATAAGGACTGATGGAGCGGAGGAGGATGCTGTGAATCCCTTTGGCAAGCTGAATATCGTTACAGTGCGGCAGAAGATGCCTGAGGAGAAGGCAGATTGCAGAGATTACATATTCTAGATTGTGAATATTAAACCTAGAGGAACATTATAACATTTCTAGGGGCAATGAATGACATGAGATGATGGTCCATGACCATGCCATGAGAAATTCCTTACAGCTAACCACAAGGCAATGCAAGTTGGAAGGAGCTCTTTGCAATGTTCACACTGTCAGTCAGTTTTGAATTAACTGTAACTACTCAAGGCAAATTTTGTGTGTTAGAAACAGATTTTCAGGTAGCCTGGAAGTCTCCTGCCTTCCAATGTCTGTACGTATGTGCAAGCGGGAGGGGGCAGAGGAACAGGGCAGACTTAAAACTAAAGGAGAGATGTATTTAAAGGCTTCATTTCCTCTCGGCTCGGGTCTGGCTCTGAGATGAGCTTTCTCATAATGTATTCCTGCATGAATTCAAGGTTCCAAATGTATCTGTACATGTAAGCAACTCTCTAAGCAATAAATACACATTTTTAAATTGGATCCATACAGTTCTAAGCATCTATATAATTGCCTAATCTTCACCCAGCATTTGATACTGCGTGAATATAATTTATTTTAAAGAATGGATAGAGAATGCAGTCTGCTGAAGGTCTTACTCAATCTACACGTTAGACTGAATCAGGATCTTCAGCCATCCACTTGCAAAGGTACCAGTGGCAGCAAGTGGAGAAATATCAGTCTGGTATAGGAACATGGTATATAAGAAATCCATCTTTCCACTGTGATACGTAACAAGATTAAGAAGTAATGAGATTGCTTAGTAAGAAACACAGTTCTTAAGGAAATGATAGAATAAGTACATTATAGTATCAAGAAATAATACTAAGGAAGGAACATCAAGCTGTCAATTAAAAATAATTCAAATAGTTTCAATAGTCTCATTTGCCTTTATTTAAATATAACTTTTTGTGGAAATGTTGCTATCTACCATCTGTCTACAGTCAGGTTGTATTCAGTTGTATTTTATATTTTTTCTCCAATAGTGGTCAGCCCATTCCCAGAGTGGAGTACACAGCTGAAGAAGTTAAAACTTGGGGGGTAGTATTTAGGGAACTCAGTAAACTTTATCCCACCCATGCTTGTCGTGAATATTTAAAAAACTTCCCTCTGCTGAGCAAGTACTGTGGATACAGAGAAGATAATGTTCCTCAGTTGGAAGATGTTTCTATTTTTCTTAAAGGTAAGATTCATATTTGGTTTATCAGTAGATATGGTTTCATGAAAACACTTTTTTTTTTTGGTTAATATGGAGTACAAATCACATTGAGTGAAAAGACTCAGCATTGTCAGTGGCCTTTGGTTTAGCCTAAAGTATCATTCTGGTTTTGGAGTTCTCTGTGGCAGAGAGTTTATTGAGTCAAGACAGTTTTATATAGATATTTGCAGGTATGAAATGGAGAGAAAGGCATCAGCTGAACATGTAAAGCACGATGTTATCTTGTGCAGGGAGAAAATCCTTTGGTATGGTGAAAAGGAAAAGCTGAGTTAGAGCTACTCTCTCATTGCCACAGATAGGGACTTCTGATAACTGCACTTGGCATCCCCCAAATATCCAGGCAGGAAAAAGAGGGAGTCAAATGCCAAGATAACTGAATTTAAGGAGGAGAGCAGGTTTGGCACACTTGTGCAGCCTGATGAATTGAGGCTTCCTGAATGCTCGAGACCTAATGAAGCTAGTCCTTATATTTGTGTGTTGAAAAAGATGTGTTGGACATTGTAGGTGATGTGGTGCTTCTCTTTAATTTTATTTTTTAAAGGATCAGTGTATTACATATTTAAGTTTGAAAATAAATTCTCATTTTTCATTTGTAATGGAAATGTATCCCATGTGGACAATGTGGCAGACATGGAGTTGTGTTCAGCTCTAGAGGAAAAGCCACGAAAGTGTTAATTTAAGAGTTTAATTTCTTCTCAAAGGTCCTTTTAGATATATGTATTTGTTTCTTAAACCTCTTACTCAGGAACTGAAATATTATAAAGGTGTGTGTTTGAAAAAAACCCAACTTATGTGCTGGTAAGAGAATAATTAGCAAATATATATATGGACAAGTTAAAGGAAATACATAATTTGTAATGACAAGCTTACTTTCCTCAGCCTGTGCTTCATCCATAATTCTTGTTTGTGAAAACCTGCATTTACTAATAGCTGACTCATCATTCTTTTACTTTGATTGTGTCCTTATGTGTCACTCATGTACTGTGTTACGATCTCTAAGGATTGATACCGAATTGTACAGATTTTTTCTCCCTAGCTAGAAATTCAAAATCTCACACTTCTTTCAGAAATATATTTTCAGACTACATAGAGCAGGTAGTAATACCTGTTGCAGAAAAGCTTGTAACCTTGTCGTGTAAAAACTTTGAAAGAATAAAGAATGAATTTTTGAGAGAAACATACTTTTTGAAGTCACTGAGTCTGAAGCTGTTTCGCTCTGGGACTAATCTAAAAAAATAACACTGTTAAATATTTCAGTGAGGACCTCAGTTATAAAAAACAGTATTTTATTGACACAAAACATATTTTATCTGTAAAAATAAGGACAGATTTGTTTTAATCCTATTCTGTTCTGTTTGTTTTTTAATGTATTTTGCACGTTTTCCAATATGGAAACTTCTCTCCCATTTGGTACCAGACATAAAAATTCTACAAACGTCACTATGGTACCTTTGCAATTTTTTCTAGACAAAGATATTCAGACCAACTTTGAAATACCTCAAGCTGCTTTCATGATACATATGCTAGCAATGCAAAATACTTCTTGAATGTAATAATTGAAAATGATGGGTGGTGATCGTCAAGATTCTTTATGTCATGCTTCTGGTAGAATAATTAACAGCAGATCTGTCACCAGAAAGTGATAGAGTGATCTATGTAATACGGTCTTTTATTATCTCTTTCACTTCAGAAAGGTCTGGCTTCACAGTGAGACCAGTTGCTGGGTACCTGTCTCCCCGTGACTTTTTAGCTGGCTTAGCATACAGAGTCTTTCACTGCACTCAGTACATACGGCACGGCTCAGATCCCCTCTACACACCCGAACCGTAAGTTGCTGCCTTTGCTTTAGTTCTGAAAAGTCATGCTCAACAGTTCCTTAAAAGAACCAATTGAATTTGCCAAGATTGAAAAGAGGAACCTTTCTACAAAATGTGTAATTCTTCTTATCCTGTTGATGACAAAATTCTTCACAAGCCAGACTTCAATTCAAAGATTTTTTGATTTTTACAAGTGTCTTAAATAACTGGGTTATTTATTTAGTGGGTCAGAAATACTATTTCAATTATATTTCAGTGGAAAATGGAGTTTTCACCTAAAATTTTTGAAAAAGCATCTTCTGTGTTCCTATTTTTATTTTTTTTTGGACCGGGTTGCAAAGATGAACTTCATTTTGCTCCTATAACAACACAAGCAAGACATGGGGCACTATTCTCTTACCAACAGAGAATATTCGATATGAAGCCTGTTACAGGGAAATTATGACAGAAATAATAAACCCTTTAATTATGACTTTTATGGGATAGCATTGCAGCTTTTCCAAAACAGAATATTGAGAGTTCGTATGAAATATTTTGGCACATGGTCTTTTGATGAAAAGTGGGGAAAAAGAAGATCAAAGAGATTGTAGTTCTTGTCTTGTGTTATGTATGTTGTATTCTGTGCAGTAATAGTACAGTAGATGCACAATACAATAGAACAGTACATGCCATTTAGATAATATGGAGGTAGTTTTACCAAAGGTATCTGCTGATCTTGTAACCACGAGAACGGCATTTTTGCAGTGAATCAGTTTTCAGGCAGTTAACATTAAATTGTAGCTGTTTAATCAGCTTGAACTACTTGGCTGTGTTTGATTTTTTTCCAAATTTGCACAAAGGATTCATACGTGTATATTCAGCTCCAGACCTGCAAACATTTGGACTCATGCCTAAGTTTGATTTCATGAATTGACTGCCGAAACCATGGAGTAATATTTTTGAATAGAAAAGGTTTAATGGCACGGCATACTAAGCTGTATCTAAAAATGTGGTCGCTTTATTCTGGCAGGAGTCACCAGGTGGTGCTGTTAGACACTGATCTACCTTTTTTCTCAGCATCTGAACTGGGCAAAGTACTTGCTGAAATGCTCTGAGGCTAGCTTTGTGTGCGTGTTTCTTTTGGAAAGAAGGTGGTGATCCCTGAAGGAATTCTGTCACTTCTATAACCTCAGTAATTAGAACTTAAATCTCTTATATTTGTAGACAAATAGATAGAACGGAAAACCTTGAAAGAAGGGCTTGGACGGAAGGAAGGGCTGAACCTCTTCTAGCCTATTTAAAAAATATCTGTAGATATTTCAAAAAAATAAATGATACAAGGGAAGTACCAGGCTTTGCATCAATGATTTCCTCTCCTGTGGGAAGCCAGTATTTCAGGCCGCAGCATATACCAGTATTCAGCAAAAGAATGATGACGTTTATTAACTTAGTACAAACTAAAAGAACATTTTCATCTACTGATAAGAGATTTAGGTACATAACTCCAACAGGATAAAGGCAATAACATCTTCCAGGAAGCAATTAAGTGTGTCTGTGCTTTTCCTGATGTTCTCTGGTTCATTGATTTGTGTATTTGAGAGCCCTGCAGTTTTCAGGATGCTGATTACATCCAGAATTATGCAGTGGATCATAGGTGATGCTTAGCAGTAATGGCAGCTGCTTTTTTGGTAACCTTTCTGGTCATGCTGTCTGGAAAACAGCTGAATAATAATAACAGTTGAGTTAGAATGAAGGTTTTTATTCCTCATTTGGGCTGAACTTAAAAATATGGTCTTAACATCTCTAAATATGACTAACAGAGGATTTAAGTCGTCATTTTCTAATGATGTTATGCCCACTTCTTGCAGACCTACTGGTTCACATTAGTCAAGTAATGTGTGCTGGCTTTCAGGAACTCCATAGGAAAATTTTGAAAATCCCTTTTAAAATGTGTTCAGGTTTTATTCCCTAACATAGAAGATATAGTAAGTGTTACCAGAAGTGTAGAGTAAAAACCTGGTGCTTTTTAAAATCAGTGGCAAAAGTAAATTGACTTGAGTGGGGACAGCTCTTCATCTTCTGCAGTAGCTTCAATGCCGTGAGATCTCCTGGGGCCATAATGAGGTTTGCTGCAGGTCCCTGGCTGGTGAATGTTTAATTTCAATGATATAAACCTGGTAAAAAGGCTCCCTTTGACTTATGTGGGCTTTCTGTCAGCACACCCAGGCTACAGAGCTAGATACAAATTAAAGAGTTCATTTGGTTTGATCTGTATCACTACCATATGTATTTTAAAACATATTTCTTCCTGATTTTAATTATGTTTCTACTACATTCACAGAGCTCTGTAGATTTCTTCTGCTTTAATAACTAATTTACTCCAAGAAAAATCTTTTGCTGTGGAAAGTGCATTACAAAATTCTTATTTTCTCGGAGCAATGTGTGTGCATAAATTAAAAGAACTTAATTATTTTCAGAATAAGACAAAACAAAAGAATCAAGCCTTGGTAATTAAGTGAAGAATTATGTTGTTTAGACTATCTATAAAGGGCCAGACTGGCTGGGAAGTCTAAAAGACTGCAATGACAATCCCAAATGCTGGTTCATGTTTCTGCCTGAAAGATTTTGTGGGTTTAGGGGTTTTTTTGTTCATATGCTTTTTGCTTTAAGCTCCCCTCTTTGTAACTGCACGTTCAAAATACTACTTTGCATAGCTTTAATGGAAGAATCTTCAAGCTAAAGGCATGAGAGAGCCTCCTCATTCTTTTTCCCTTGCCAAGAGAGACAAGTTAATGGGATTAGGCTTTGTCTGTTCTTATTTTGTCTGCAAGAATGGGCATAACAAAGACCATGTGTCCCAGTACAGAACTGGGATTAAATCATCTTTTCTTATTTGTTTCTGGGGGTTTTGGCTTCAGCACAGAAAAATAGAGATGTAGGCACTCACTCAGGTGTCAGTAGTAGTGATGCTGCTGTGGAAGCCTACCTGCAGATGAGTGTGCTTACCTGGAGCCAGGAACTTGGAGCTAGTTTCACGGTTGGCTTCTGCTTGAACTACTGATACAAAGCTAAATATATCTGGACTGATGGAGTGTAGCACAGACGCTCAGCAATTCGTCTCGGTTTGCCTGGTGGAGGTAAAAATTGGTGTGCTGGACTTCCAGAGAATGGGCTTTGTGGCCTGTTTTTATGTTGGAAGTTGATGGTTGGAGAAATTAGGTTCCTCCAGTGAATTGCTTGGTACTGGGAAATGATGTGGCTGTCAGACTGCAAGCTACATTTCCCAGCTGTCCTTTGCATTGTTAGTGAGCTAAATCTTGCAGGATACGATAGAAGAATTTGTTGTGATTGGAACTGAATTAATTAAAGACTGGCCTTTAGCTTTGATGATTATCCAGTCAAGTGATGCAAACCACCTCCTGAACAAAGAAATGGAGGCATGCAGAGCTAACCAATTTTTCCAGTCTGTGTCTGAGAATGGGACTACAATCTAGACGATGAGTCTCGTTGAATGAATTGCTCACACATGAAATTGGCTCAAACTTGTCACACAGGACTTCAGAGTGATGCTTGTCTAATCAAAAAATGTGACTGTAACATGAGAAAAAGTTGCTCTGCATCTGTCAGTGAGACCATTTGGACCGAGAAGGAAGACTTGTACGTGTCCCTCTGGTATTGGAACTGTATTTGATACACTTTTGGTGAGGCAAACTAGGAATACCAAAAACTTTAATCTTCATTTGCATATTGAGAAACTTCTGTTTGCTACTATCTACCTACACATTATTGGTTCAGACTTCTTGGTGAAGATACTGAGTAAGAAGACTTTAAATTATATAGAAGGTTGTTTTTCTGTTCATGATTTATTTGAAATGTCATGTTCTGTGACTTTTCAAAAAAAATAGTTTATAAAAGACAAATTGGATGATTTTGGGTAGAAGGCAAAAAACTTGATGTTTTCTCCCTGCCTTTAAAACATTTGTTTACCGCTTAGGGTAAAAAAAAAAAAAAACAGAAAAGGAAAAAAGAGAGAAATGTCTTTGAAGAGACAAAAGCAAAGGAAATGTCAGATTGGATTTTTAAAGTGAACTTTACTACCAAGTCCATTATTTCCAGCGAACAAATGCAGCAAAACTTTCAGAATTGTTTGAAAGCTTTTGTAGATGATGCATGTGCACTTCCGTTAGTGGTTTTTTGTACACTTATGTCTGCACTTTGTCATGACTAACAATGCACTTACAGATGTGAACAGCTGTTCTTTTTGAAATGATTTGGATTCTTTGCTTTTTCTGAAATCTGCTTGCTGAAAAGTAGACTGCATAACAAAAGTACCCAGTAATTGCAGTAGGATCTCATGACTAAACGAGAAATTTAGCACAAAGAAACCTCTGTAAACATTGCCCCAGGTTTCTGGGGGTGAGTGGCAAAATGTCTGATGTGGAATGCTACCCAGGTGCAGAAAGAGGAATGGACAAAAGGAAGAGGGAATGCACTGGATTTTGATTTATGTGGAGGTAAAAGCTGAAAACTGTACTTATGGGACATCTGGCTTTTCTCTGGGCTGTTCAGTCTTCATGTCACCAAGTCTGAAAGATTGTAGTGATCAGACTCTTCCACTCAATCTGGAAATGAGGAGCAAATCACAGAACATCTGGGGTTAAATAATATATAACCTATTTAACAGAAGCAAATGTGTGTGTTTCCACCTGCACGTAGAAACCATATACACAGGGAAGACACTACTGCACTGTAAAAAACATGTTTCATTGTAAGACTTCTAAGGTAGGGGTCAGACCCGTGTAAAATGGCTTATGTTAAATTGATTATGGAATTATTATGGTATTAATTTCTGTAATGACTCTCTTTTCATTTCCATTCCCTTAGGGACACATGCCATGAACTCTTGGGACATGTGCCTCTACTTGCTGATCCCAAATTTGCACAGTTTTCACAAGAGATAGGACTTGCTTCACTGGGAGCATCCGATGAAGATGTTCAGAAGTTAGCCACTGTGAGTCGAAATCTTTTTGTGGCATGCTCTCTCATGTCTCCTCCTTTTTAGCTGATGAACTGATGTGCATTGTCTTATTACAGCTGACTACATTTTCAGGTTCCAGGTGCCTATGATGTGACAGTCACAGAGTTTTAGGTGTTTTTCCATTGTTTTTAAGAAAAGCTGATCACACTAAGTAATCAGTTTCAATTTTCATTTTCCATAATAACCAATTTTCAGGGCTAGCTGAGATGAATTTTCTCTGCTTTAAGGTGCTGGAAACAAGTAAGAAAGGTAAACTTGGGGAAAAAAACCAACATAAAACATTTTGATGTCTACTCTGATTTCTAGACTGTTAGCTCCTCCACAGGTGGCCAGTTTGGCTTTTAGCACTGTACTCATGTTCAGTTTTGCAGCTCTTAATTGTATTCCAGTGTGTGATGGATTTTAAGATGACATTGCATCCTTGCCTGCTGCTCTCCATGGAGAATATGCAGTTACTAAGCCAAGGCTGTGCAGCTTTGATGTAGATCTAGACCAAGTGCCTTAGCCAACATCTGGGAGATGGATTCTATGTTGTATCAAGTGAGTCACAAGCCAGTAGATGGTGTGAGCTGTCTGTGTGTTAAAGCTGTCAGATGCTGCTGAAACTGGAGCCTTCATGGCCTTTGTGTGAGGCGCCCTGTCAAGGTGTCATGGCTCCACTCCTGATTGCTTATCAGCCTTGCTCTATTGCCATATTCCAGTAACTGGGATGCAACCCATCATGACATAAATTAATGACCACTGGTCCTTACCACTTGCTTTGTTCAGTTGCTTAAACTTACTGTATATCTCCTTTGGTGGATCCTGCTAAAACTAATGCAGTAAATAATTTAAAGAACTATATAGGATTTAAAAACTCCGTATTTATAAAGCTCCACGTTTAAACACCTTATCATCTGAAAAATTCTGTGAGATCGAGAAGGGGAATTGGTTGCTTTAAAACTTTTGCAGCATACTGCTGTTCTTCTACACGAGAAGTGCAGTGGGGATTTAAAAGCTTGGAAATAATTGTTGGATATGGAGTCAAATTAAGTTCAATTAAACTGCAGAAGTTTTGATGCGTTGGCTTGGCAGAGGCTTAGAGTTCTATCTGCCAAAAAAGGTGTTTGTACCCCTTTGTTTAATTTGAATCCTGTTTGATTTGAATCTTCTGGCTCTTTCCAGAAGAAGCCACTGAATTTAATCTTCATTCCTTAGTTAGACAGGCTCAATGTCTTCATCATGGCAAACTCCTCTCACATGATTCCAGGTGTGTTCCTTGTTTTTCTAATGGATGTGTCTGGAGAAGAAACCATTGTTTTATGGAGGAATCATGAAAGTTGAGTGGGTATTTCCACATTTGCTTGGGAGGGACTTAGTAGGAAACAGGCCTACCTTGCCATAACATGCAGTCTCAGGAGAAACTACCTAACTGGCTGGCCCTGTAAGTACTTTCAGGAAAATTACATGCCCATATATTTCACCCCAAAATAACTTTGGATGACATGGGCCTGTTGCAGAGGACAAAGTTGGTACTGGGCTGTTTGGGTAGAGATACTAATATAAAGTGACCTCTGTATGTTATATAAATGATTGTACTCCTCCCCCTCACAGAAATTCCCAGTTATGACTGACTGTGTCATCTGAACAATGAGCTGCTCCTGAATCATAACGCAAAAAATAGAAGAAGACAGCTGAATCACTTTTCTTTATCACACTGAGAATCTGATATCTGAGTCAAAGTTGATTTCTCCTCCTATGCTGGAAATAGCTCTTTCAGGTGGAAGAGACATTTAGAAAGAATCTGGCAGTGTTATTTTTTTGTAGGAGCACAATGAGGGGCTGTGCTTCCCTGGGGCAAATGCTTGACAAATACAGAGATGTTACTTGCCCTAAAATGTGCAATGTAAACAGCCAACTTGAGAGCAAGTAGAAAGAATACCTCTCAGTGGTGAGGGTAAGGAGGCCAAGAAATTCATTCAGCTGGGCACCAAATGTTACCTGAGGTGCCATCGACTAACTTTTCCAGCGTTCAATCCCATTTCCATCCTAGATAAAAAACAGACACAGCAAGCTGAGAAATGCCAGCCAAAAGTCTTAACACAGAAAAGCATTGCAGGCTCCAGCGAGGCAACTTCAAAGTAAATAGAGAAACGAATGGAGAGAGAGTATGCATATTAATGAGCTTGAATCAATATGCCCAAAGCAAGCTTGCCATTAGCCTGACCTGTTTCAAAAGATAGTGACATTAAATGCTGAGCCATTACAGGGAGGACAATGGCATTAAGAAGAGAGGAAAACACCTCTTAGGAATTCAGACCAGAAAGAGAAAAATTATTGCAGGTGATTTCATAATCTTTTGCTCCATTCTGCTCTCAAAAAGACACTGTGTATTAGCTTTGATAGATCTGCTCTTTGTGCCCTGCCTTGAGCTGCAAAGGAAATGTCTGATGTTTTTGTCCCTGCAGGGCTGACACACTGGATGTAGAGCAAGCTTGGAGCCTGGTGCCTGGGCAGACTAGAAGTGTTTTGTAAATTGCAATTAGTCATGTCTGTGCAGCCCCATCAGGGCAGGAATTAAATGGGAGAGCATTGCAGGGGCCCTGGTTCTGGCCAGCTGGAGGGAGAAGAATGGCTGCAAGGGAAGAGAGCTGAAAAGACAGTATGCAAGTTCTCTTCATCCTCCTGGGGTCTCATAGTCAGGTGGGGGAAAGAAGAAAGGCATTGCTTCCTCTTTGTCATGAGAGTGGAATACTGAAAGAGCCAAAAGACTGTCTTTGTAGTGGTTTGTTGAGAGATTCCATTTTAATTTACAATCTTTTAGGAGAGTAAGAAAGAGGAAAGATACAAAGAAAAAGATGATCGATTATATTACTGAAACAGCAAAATATTTGCACCATCCACTTCTTTTCGTGGAGTGTGGTATAATGCAGTAACTGGTTGAGGAAATACAATATTGGCCATGCGTGTCTGGGTTCTAATTATTATCATCATCATTACTCATGTCTTGTCCTGTTCTGATTGATTTTCTAAAACTGCTTTTGAGCTGATTTTTCAGCATGTCTGGTCTCCTATTTTCACATAGTACAGAAATAAAAAAGGCTGTCTTTTCTGCTTACCTGTCAAACCATAAACTGTAGAGAGGACTTGACATGAGGTGTTTCAACTAATTTATATAGTATATCATTTACAACATTTAACAGCACATAACGTAAGGTTTTGTCAGGAAAATTGTACCAAAAATGCATCTTGATTTACATTTCAGTGTTAACTTGTAATTTGTGGACTTGGGAGCTGTCTTTGTAAAGCTGCAAGTTGCTAAGCAGGAACCTGCCTATCTTGCTAATGGCAGAAATGACTCCTGGCTCCTGCTAAGTTGTTCCAGCATAGCTCAGGTTGCCCCTTCAAGATGCAATGTGTATAGGATGTGTTTGTGTAGGTGAAATTCACTGGGTGGCAGTTCAGAAAAGAGCTTAGCAAAGTGTCTTTTTCATGCAGTTCATCACCAATCTTTCTGCCCAAGAATTTGGTCATTAGGGCCTAATTAGTTGCACTTTTTTCCCAGTCATTTCTCACTGGAAAAATTCAGTTCTTTAGAGCTGTAAAACTTTCACCTTTTCATTTTTCATGATAATATTTGTTATTGTGTTTTAACAGCATGAAACATTAGAAATAAAGAAATTTCTTTAGTTCTGGCTGTCCTTGACATGGAAAACCACAAAAATTGCTTCTAAATTTGAAGGAATTTTGTGTGATGAGATTTTGTAAATGTATTTCAGCCTTGTTATGAATCTAAGAGTTTTACCTTGCTTGGAGGGTGACTGAGGCCAGAAGTTCATTTCTAAAGCTAACTTTAATTTATCAGTATATGTATCACAAACAAAATGTTTTAAAATTATATACTGGCTTAAAAACGAAATTCAGAACCACCTCTCTGGGTTGTGGTAGTTCTTGTGACTTTACCTGCCTGTCTTCCCTCAGAATTTTCTGGTCTTGTTGACATCATTCTAGTCCTTTTCTGACACTGTCACATAATTCAGAACAATTCTCCATTATGTTTGCTGAAGAGATAACCAGAATGGAAGAAATGGGAGCATTTCAGATAAAGACTGAGTAGCATTTGGTAACTTAGGGAAGACTCAGCATTCACGGTCTCACTAGATAGAATAGCCTCTCATCTTCACAAAGAACAGATTAGATTTCCCATAGGGGCTATTTAGTACTACTAGGCTGTAAGTAGTTTGTGAACTGGCTTACTGTCTTCCTCCATGGATGAGCAAACAGAACTGAGAAGAAAATTTGAGATTTTGAACATTCCCACTGTAAGAAATCAAGACTGCCTGTGTGTTTCTCATTTATATTTGTGAAATGATTCACAGGGAGCTAGCCGTCATTGTAAGTCTGTGACCAGTTCACCTGCTGAAGCTGTTCTGACATATAAAAATAATTATGTATTGGCCAACTGAAACCTGGTATAATAGCCCAAGAGCTATGGCAGTCACTGAGCATATTGAAATTTGACATTCAAATCTCTGCTTAGTCTTTTTTCTGTATCCCAGTTGCATGCCATGTATGTGTGACAGATGCCAAGAGTGAGCACAGTGAGTACCTTAGATCCAGTGATGACCATAATGGAGTTTCTTGCATAAGTGTTACTTCCAGCTACACCGGCAGTTAGTGAATAAGGGAGCAGAAGCGTGGCTGGGATTGAATATGACTTAAAACTGCTTGAGTAAATTTTGATGTGCTTACAGGAGACATATGAAATGACTCTGATTTGGGCTGTATGTCACTTAAGACAGACAAATCAATTATCAGGGTAAAAGCCAGGACAATAAAGCTGAAATCAGGTGTGATGGATCACTAGAGACAGACATTGTCCTGTTACACTATGACCTGTACTGTCCATCAGTAGGTGGCCTGGGCAATATTTCTGTTTCTGACTTTGACCAGGCAAAAACACCTGTATGAAGATGTATTTGGAAATCACCCAAGTATGAAACCTGAAACTTTAACAAGGAGCAGAAGCAGATGAAGTTTTGTGGCTTTCTTGACCATTACAAAGTCACATGGGTGTGTTTGAATCAGGAGTAAAGGATAATTTACTGATAGATTACTTTGTTTGGTGAGGTGTTGCTGGGCTCACTGACTGCTGCTGTACAACCATTCCATAATTTGTGAGCTTGCCCTGAAAAATATTCTAAAGGAATTAATAAAAAGTAATGGTGCCCATTTTTAAGGGTTTGTTTCAGCCATCATTTTCAATAAAGTAGCTGAAGCACTGACGTGAAGTTCTTCCTACGTTATGCATAATCAAAGGGATGAGCAGAAAAGATAGTACATATGTCACAAAACAGGACTAAGGGGGGAAAAAAAAAACAACAGTAGATTCCAGGGATCAATATTTAATATTTTAGAATACTGCAGTGGCCTCCTGAAGTGCATTTTTTACAGTTATTCTGTCAGACATTTGTGGCCCAAGAAGAAAAATATCAGCAGAGATACTTAACTAGCTTTAAACTAGCACTCCAGATTGAAGAGTTCCATTACTGGAATAGGGAGCTAATGCTCAATATTTTCTGCAGGATTTGTGGCAGTCTGCTAAGGTCTTTTTTCTGGGTATGGAGAGTCTGTTTCCAGGTTAGGATCTGTAAGAACTGCTGTGCTGGTCAGGGCCGTGGCTGGTGACTTGTGCCCATCATAAATAGCTGCTTAGGGGAGATGAAAGAACAGGATGAACATATCTGATTATTTTCAAATGTTTTCCAAGCTTCTCACCAATCACGATCTTGGAGAGCTCTTGTTCTCACAAATGTGGCTTCTATGTATCTAATTATCTTGAAAGGATTTCTGTCCAGAGACAGCTGTTTATGTTTGAAGACACATAACCTTTTAGTACCTGCAGTAACTTTGTCAATGAGCTCTATGGCTGAACTATTCACTATCTGGTGAACTGTCTAATTTTGTTGCTTTTAACCTGATTCCTACTAGTTTTTTTGTATATGAAGAGAGAATGATCAAATCATCCCTGGAGGCTTTCTATATGCCACCATGACTACAGAACACATTTTCTTGTTTGGATCTCTCTTTTGCTGGTTAGGAAACCAATTGTTTGTTTAGTCACTCCTCATGCTATTGAGGATGTTATTTCTCCCCAGAATCATTTCCAATTAGAACTGGAAAAGAGAGAGGCTGTATCAGTCACCAGCCTGTGGAACACAGTAAATGAGCAGCTTGAACATTAGCCTCAGTTTTGATTAAGAGTAGCACTGTGGAGTCAAGTCAGTTTTGGATGTGCTATAGAAGTGGCGACCTTTTGTATGACAGGAAGACTGGACCTGGTGTTGTGTAGAGCTGACACAAGTTGTTGCTTAGGAATGAAAGAAATAGGCTGGATGCAGAGGGAAAGTAGGATTCAATGGATCCATCTTGTATTGCCATACAAGGAAGTGACTCCCTCTAGTTTGTGATCAGAAAATGGTAGGTCAACATAGAATGTGTTAATCTCAAAAATAAATATCTTATGCTTTATACTGGGTCCCTCAAAGCTAAGAAGGTGAAAGAGGGCTCACCTGTTGCCACGAGTGTGCCCCGTTGGTCAAGTCAGTAACCTGCTTCTTGAAAGGATCTCATGCTGCCCTTTCAAACTAAATTTTGTGCTCACAAGTAACTAGAAACAGTGTTGTTCTATAAAGTACTTATAAATATGTATCCTTGGGCCCAGCCCTGTAATGAGGAAGCTAGATGCAAGAAAGAGCTAATTTGACTTAATTGGGAGCAGGGAAGAAATTAGAAACTTTTATGTAGAAATAATATAGTTCATTTTAGACAGGATGTGATTTATGAAGATCAAGCCCTGAGCAGTTAGAAACGCTAAAGAAAAAGACTCTATTAAAATAACAAACTGCAGCCAGAGACTGGGTTTGCTTTTATTTCTTGTAGCATTTTGTTTCCAAAAGTGGTTAGATCATAATCTCTGAGGTTACTGAACTGCAAATGCAAATTTTCATGCACACAAGTAATACATTTTGACATAGAGGTTAACAAGAGAATGGTGCAAATTTCACACAGCACTGCCTTGCTAATTACGTTTGTTTATTTTCAGAAGCAACTTCATTTTCATTAAGAAATTGCAGATTCTGCAATAGTAATCTTTGCCAGTAGTTCAATAGCTCACACTCTGAACATTTGCTCTGCTACAGTAGTAATGAAAGTGAGCCTGAAAAATAGCTTAGAAAAAAATTGTGGAATTTAGGAGTACATGCAAGTGGCAAGCATCTTCCAATTCAGTGCTGGATCCAGTTGACAAAGGTTGAGGAATGGGTGAAAGGAGTCTGAATTTTGATAGGATTTTTTGCATATTTGTTTTCTCTTTTGACCTAGAGTTGATAATGTATTAACAAAAAGACATAAAGGGTCTTTTATAGAACATATGTAACCGGGAAGAAAGAGAGTACCCAGCATAAGCTTCCACTGAGAAACAATAAGACAAACATTTTGGGGAACGACAACTGACAAATTACTCATAAATTAAAGGAATAAAGGTTTAAATATTGGGGGAAAAATAGCAATAAAGGAAGGGTTTGGAATATATTGCTGTTGCTGTTCCTGACTACCCCTATGCTTTCACCAGTATGTAGAAGGAAAGTGAGAATCCTGGACTCTGTGTAGGTATTGTTCACACTGTAACACATTATTTAAGTAATTTGTACAAGACATGGACTTCCTCAAGCAACAGCACACGTGGGGAAGTGAAGGAGTTCAGTATGTGGCAGCTCATTTCAGCCATGTCTAGGTCTTGCTTAGGACTGAGGGAATGTCTGTGCACAGGTGGAGGAGTTGGCTTTACCCATGCTTTCCATGGAGCCAGAGCAGCTGAGGAGTGCTGTGCACAAATAGCTTTGGTGACTGCAGGGAGGGCTCTCTTTGGAGCAGCTCCCTGAAGGCAGCTGCCTGGTTACCTGGCTGAGACCCACAGTGGTGTTGGGATGGGCCATCTCCAGGCTCCCTTTCCTCAGGGATCTGTGCATCCTGCTGCATTGTAATGTGCAGCCATGCCTGCTACCCTGCATACCCAGCTCTCATTTCAGGGGTCAGGAAGCTGGGAGATTCTGCACTCAGGCAGAAACCAAAACACTTATGTGTAATCACAGCCTCAAAGTATCACAGAATGGGTAAGGTTAGGAGGGACCACAATGGATCATCTGGTCCAACCTCCCTGCTCAAGAAGGGTCGTCCTGGATCATATTGCACAGAATTGTGTTCCAGGCAGTTTTTGAATGTCTTTAGTGATGAAGACTCCATGACCTCTCTGGACAATGTGTTTCAGTGTGTGGGTACCCCCACAGTAAAGCTCTTCCTTAGGAAGAGTTCAGGTGGAACTTCCTGTGCATCAGTTTCTGCCCGCTGTCTCTTCTCCTTTTGCTGGGCACTGCTGAGAAAAGCCTGGAAACCTCCTCTTGATACACCCCCCTCCTTCAAATACTGATAGACATTGATGAAGTCCCCTCTCAGCCATCTCCTTCCAAGGCTGAACAGGCCCAGCTCCTTCAGTCTCTCCTCATAAGAGAGATGCTCTTGAGTCCCTGAGTCATCTTCATAGTGTTTTGCTGAACTTGCTCCAGGAACTCCATCCCTCTCTTATACTGGGGAGCCCAAAACTGAACATAGCACTCCAGATGCAGCCTCACTGATGTCCTCAAATTCTTCACTATTCTTTTTATTGCCTGGGATAGTTCAGCAAATAATTTTGCTTCCAAAAGGACATTTGTGTAGCTATTATGCGTAACCCAAATAGTATTGCATGGAAAGAGTCTTAAAATACATACCTGTAACAGAGCTGAACAGATGCCAACTTAAAGTTCACAACCACAGGACTGGACATACCTCATAGATTCAGTCTAATTATCTCACCCAGCATGTTTGAGTGCTTTCTTTGTATGCACAGATTAAAGTATGGAAGTAAGACAAAATACTTGTGGCATCCATAACTCTGCTGAGGGCTTAATTCCTTAGTGCTGCAACTTTGGAAATAGTTCTTATGCCTGTCGTCACCTTTCTATCAAATGGCATCAAAGTGCTGGTTGGAATATGGTCCCATAAATTTTTAATTGAGATATTTTTGGGTGATATAATTTTGCAAGTATAGCTTAATTATATATTTATAAGTTTAATGCTGATTCTACAGAGGGCTGGGGGGCAGTTTGCCATTGCTTTCAATAAGCTAGGTCTGTGGGCTAAATACTAACCTCATTTCCATGTGTACCATCTCCTAAAAGATGTAGAGTTGTACACATGCAAATGAAAGTATTATTTGTTGCTGTAAGATTAATTTTTATCATTTACTTTCCAAAAAAATAGAAATAAGGGTTTCTGCAGGGATTGAATTGATTCTGGAGGACAATTGATTTTGCAGTCGTGTCTCTTCCTTTGTCCAAACTTGTGTGGCACAGAATGCAGCAAATTCTGTAACAGGCCTTCTGAAGTTATTGCATAAAGGTTTTTGTTTTATTTGTTGATGATTTTGGAAAGTTAAAATAAGTACTCTAAATCTGAAAACATTGTTGAAGCCAAAGACAGAGAAGGGCCTTGTGGCTGTTAATTTTGGCTGTTTTGGTTTGATTCCAGCTGTGGAATAATTGCAGTGCAAGGTCAACAGAACTTCAAATTGGTGGTGCCCTTTCAGGCACACTTTGAACAACTCTTCCACTCTCTTATTCTGTTAGTTTGCTTTTGCATCAGACATAGCATTAGTTTAGACTAAAGAACCTTGTTTCAGTTGTCAGCTGTTAAGTTTTATATATTATGTACCTTATAGAGAACTTTCTATAGATGTTCATAAAGATGGTGTCTACTAATAGTGCTAGATAAAGCAGTTTGAGCTCAGAGCTTTTTCAAGACGTGCTGGAAAGAGTGGGTACTTGCCAATTATGATTTTTTTTCCCCTGTAAAGCATATTACTCTTTTTTTCCCCTACAGATTTTTGTTCCCTACCTGGAATCAGTAGGATGTAATTGTAATAATTATATAGTTTGACTACATAAAAGTAGCTAAAATTATAGTTTAACAAGACATTTTACATCTCTCAAATGTAAACACCTTCATAGAATTAATTTTTCATCTTTGAATAAGCATAATAGCTTATATACAGATCTATACTATATATCTGCAGTGAATTTAGGACCTATACAAGCACAGAATTCTTGCACACCCATGGGAATCTGATCACTAGTGACAATTTTGGAGTGATCTTCACGTTAGGTGAGGCACTTCCAGACCACAGGCACTGTAAATTCCTTTGACCTTGGTACAGTGAATAGCCACGATCTCTGCTCACACGTATTTACTCAATATATTTTTTTCCACCTTGCTGAATACATATTCATGTGATTTGCTTTGTGTTTCCACACTGCTGGCAAGTAAGTCAGTGGTGATTCAGTTGACTACTCTGTGGTTATGATAGATTAATTTTAGATGCCCTCACTGCTGAAAATCAGGGTGCTGCAAGAAGGTGCTCAACTATACTTGAAAAAGATTTTGTTTGGGGCTGTGAAAAATATCTTCAATTTGGATATATTTTTAGTAGCAAAATTAATAGATATTTAAAATTCCCTGAGCTACTTTTCTTCTTTGATCTGTCTGTCAGCTTGACATGAATAGAACTTACACTTTTGTGCTTATGCCTACTATCTTTTTTGCTTCTTTTTTGCAAAGCAGGTTGAGTTAATGCATTAAGAGTCACAAAAGCTTTTGGGAGTCCCTTGGCATTTATGTGATTAAAAGAACATTGAGTTTAAATGCAGTGTAGCTGTTAGAAACTGTGATGTTTGAAAACAATTCATAGCTATTAAATCAGTTTTCAGTAAATAGATATAAGAACTTAACTTTATTTTTAAAATGTTTAGAAAATAAGTGTGGATGGTGGTAATTTCGGAATGAAGTCCTAACTCTTTTTTGCTCTTCAGAAATAAATTTGTAATGAATATGACTGTGAAGAAATAGTGCATTTTTCCCTTGAAATTAGAATTTTAAAACTTCACTGTCCAGTTCTCCTTGTCTCTTCTCTCAGTGTGTTTTTGCTCCCACAGTTACAGAACTTGAAAAAGTTCTGATATCCCTTCAGCCCCAGGAGGCTGCTCCCTTTTGTGAAGATATAGCCTCCCCTCACTAGTAGATACATTAGGGCTTTTGCAACTGGTCATGTACACAGGAAGCTCCTACCCATCCTTGGCTAAGATGACCTGGGAGGCTCAGGGGCTGTCCTGCAGCACTCCCTGCAGCACAGCTGTGATGGGCACTAATGGGCTTTTAGTGGGGACACAGCCTGCCTCGGGGAATGGCATCACGAGCAGCACCACATGAGCCTGGTGCCTTCCCCAGGGGAATGCCTGCTAGAGAGGACACCAGGGTCTGTCTCTGGGCTGGCCAAGGGTAGTTTCTTAAGAGGCCTCACAGCTCGCAGTAATTAATTCTGACAGTGGACCGGCACAGGGCAGTGGTTCAGTAAACTCCCTGCTTATGAAAGTGAGGGATGCCTGTACTGCGATTAGACCTTTGTGACTTGATAATCTGTGGATTTACTTAGCCAGTCTGTCAAAAGCTTCTCCCTGGATAAGTGGAAGAGAATCCTATGCCAGTTTTCCCATTTTGTGGTCTCCTTGGAGCATTGCAGCATTTTCAAAAGGTTGAATTCTGCCTCCCCAGCCTGAAGAGTATTTCATGGAGTGCTGCAAGTTTATGCTTTGTCTCCTGAGCTGCCTGCTTAGCATGCTTGCCATGGAGTGGAAGATGGCCTTTTTAGAGAAGGACAAAAGATGTTGGACTGGTGCTGAGGTCTACAGGTAACTGTGGTAAATGTGTCCTGAGGACTGAGCTAGACTTCTGTAGAGATTCTGGCTCTGGATGCTAGGGGAAGAAAAGTGTCTGAGACGTTCTTTTCTATTGTCTGGATGTTCTTCTAAGCAAGGCAGTTCACAATTTGGGGTAAGAGTCCTAGTGTCAATGACCCATAGCTGTCAGGCAAAGGACAGACAAATGATCTCTTTGTATGTGTATTTATTTCAAATTTTCTCTCTCATGTGTGATGCCTCCTGTCATTGTTCAAGTTCCTGGCTCTTTGCTGGAGGGATCATACTCTTCAAGCTGTAACATAAGCCACAAGGCTGATGAGAATCCTGTGGGCTGCTAGCCCTTACCCTGTAGCCTAGCAAATCAGGACCATTCTTACTTCGTTAGATAGTGTAAATGCCAAGTCCTCATCTGTAAGAATAGCAGGACAAAGAGGTGTAAAATAGGAATGGAAAAGCCATAAAGACTGTCCCTGCTTGCAGCCTGTGAATTTTGAAGGATCTTAATGAAGCAGGTATGTCATATGAGGCAGCATAGAATGAAGAGTGTGGTTGGACAGCAGGGATATGTTTGCTCAGCATTTTTTTTTTAATTTGACTTTCAGAGGACACCATCTCTGTAGTCCCAGCTAACATTCAAAAAATCTCTCTGTCCCTGTTATGTTACCTATGTGAAATCTCTGGATGACCGAAATTTGAACCAACAGCTTGAAAAAGAAATGAGTGAATACTCGCTTCAGCTAAAATAGGGAGCAGTGAACGTGAATTCGTGTTATATGTTGTAAAATAAAGTGGAAAGGAAATGGCTCATTATTGCACATAATTTTTTCTAAATAACTCCACATGAAATTAATAAAGCTTAAACCCCCAGGTTTTAGAAGTTGTTCTGGATAAGAGTCAAACGATAGGGAAGGGGAAATAGGAAGGGCAAAGCATTAGGGCTTCAATGACTTATGTTTAACAATTATCTAAGCAGCAGTTTGTAGTTTCAGTGATCTCATCTTCTTAGCTGCATATTAAGCTTCAGCACTGTTAGTTAATTATGTTGAAAAAGCTAGGAGTTCTTTTTCTGGCAGTGTTTAGCCAGTGTGCTTTTTGGGGCATTGATTTTTTGCACCATCTCTGTGACCACTAGCTTTGATGGAAGGGAACTGCTGCCTCACCAGGAAACACCAGACTTTCTGCATAAGTGTTGAGGTTCTTGATTCTTCATCTCTAAAGTGCTCCAGGGTTTTCAACCGAGATAAAATGAATGGGCTGGACAGACATCATCTTTGCACACAGCAAACCTAAGTTCAGATTACTTTGAAGTAATTCAAACATGGAGTGGGGTATTATGTGACTTCATTTGTGTGGGAACTAACTTCTTTTGCAACAGCAGAAAAATCCCAGAAGTGCTTCATCTTGTTCTCTCTCTGCTTGCTCTTTAGAGTAGCAAGAGGGCCTTCATGTGAGAATGGACAACAGAAATATTCTCCCAAGAGACACAAAATTGTTAGTAGGAGTGTTCTCTGGAGTGTTCTTACTCTGGAAGTCATATTGCACCTGCAAGGTTGGCAGCTGCCATACCCATTGTCTTGTCTTGACTGGGCTCCCCAGTGTTGGAGGTGTAATGTTACCTCCTTACTTATGCTTCCTGAGATACATTTTCTGCTCCCTAACAAATTCATGATGATAATTTTATTTTGGTTACCATTATGAGTTTTTCTGCAGAAACTTCTGAAAAAGCAAGCATAATTCCAAATATTCCTGAGGGGTTAAGCCCCCCTGAGCTCACTATAGGCTGTGCTTTCTCGGGTATGTCAAGCCTTGCTTTAGAGGAATTTGTGTGTAATGGTACTGTGTGTTATGACCCTCAGCAGAAATTCGAAGGCTGGTATGTGTCTATCCTGGAGTGCTCTAATGAGCAGCATCACATCTACTCAAACTATTGTTTATAAAGAGATTGTTCCAAGCATTCACCCTTACTGAAAGGTCTGAATGCAAAGAAGTGAGATGAGGGGGAAAAGGAGGCTATTGTTAAATATATTCACTTTGAAATTCCTGTAGGAAACCTCATTTCACTGAGTCTAAATGTTTTTAAAGTGGCAGACTAAACAAAATTCTTCAAGAAGGTAAATCTGAAGAATTAAACTTTGTTTTTTTTATTTAGAAATGCTGTTGATTGTGAATAGGGTCACTGCCTTTGTTGGAGGTAGGTGAATCATCTGGTAATGAGACTTGGCTATCGAATTGTACTCCTCTGCTTTTGGTCTATTCACAAGCTCATCATGAGATTTATTTGTTGTTCAAAAATCTCCCTGCATTTCTACTCAGTAATGCTCCCGCATGAATAGCTGTCAAATAGCTGGTATTGCTTGAGGTCTGGACTCCAGCACTGGGCTGTATTGGCTAGTTGCCTGGGTTACCTTTGTTACATCTATCTGTTTCTTGTAGTAGAGCATTCCTGATACTACTCAACAGACTGTGAATTTTGAATAATTCAGTCAAATGTGAAATGCCAGCTGGGTTTTTGTGACTGTTGATGTTTTTGAGATTGAAAAATAAGCAACTATTCAAAAATTTATTTGCACCAGCTCTGAATGAAGAAAGAAAGCACAAATGAGAATCGCATATGTTTCTGAGTTGAGAGTTGCTTGCAATTTGAGCACCTGTTACAGGGGGAATGGAAACACTTTTATTTAATTAATTCTTAGGATCAATTTCTAACAATGGGATTTTTAAAAGTCTTTCAGTGGTATATAATTATTTATTTATGAGATAACTACAACTATTTGAGAGATTTAATCTCTAGGTGAATACTTTTAGAGCTAAAATAACATAGGATTCCTAAAGAAAAAGGAATTAATCTTCGCATATTGTGAACATATCACATGCATTTGAATTGAGTCGCCCATTCAAACATCCTTTGAAATCTGAAATCCAGTAGAAACAAGGTAAATATATTTTCTTAAGGATGTTTACTTGGCACTGGTCTTTCAAGTACTTATATATATTAATAGTTGTATTGTCTTTATGCAACTAATTTTATATACATATAAAGTGATTGTTTGTGCTATTACACATCAGCTTGGAGCTGTAGGCCCATGACATTGGCAGTTCATGTAGTGGTGTGTCTTCTTTAGACCCATGTACCAGGACTGCTGTCATGCAATTACACAGTCTCTCATTCTTCCCCCCTTGTGACAGGGAGCACAAGTGAATCAGCTCTTGGCATGCTTGGTGTTCTCAGGATTCATCCTGACAATGTTTTCAGAAGGTACTTTCAGAGAACACACAGAACCTCATGCTATATGTCATGCTGAAGATTGCAAAGTGAACACAAGTATTGGTCTCTGTACCAATACACCTCAGCTATGCCATAAGAAAATTAAGCAAAGTGGAATGGCTTGAAAGGCCTTTTTATGAGCAAGTCAGATTTTCTACTACTGACTCTGTGACACCAGGACTCAACACCATGCACAGGCTCTTTGCACAGGTCCCAGGAGGGAGATTCTCAAATGCAAAATGATGTGGTGTGAGAAGGGATTTTCAAAGGCTTAGAAACCAGACAGGTGAGGAGAATTGAGACTATCAGACCTTTTTTCCTGCCTTTGAAAATATCTAAGCACCCTCGAATAACGATTTTTTCTGTTAGCTGTCATAGCTGTCACTGCCTTTTTCTTTTTCTTGGGCTAGTCCAGTTTATAATGCAGGGCAGTATCTGAATACAAAGAAGAGACTATTTACCCTGGAGACCAGGTTTGGAGTTTGCCAGGGCTTGATGTTCTCTATATCTTTCCTATCAATAGTAGGACAACTGATCTGACTCCTAAAATCACACATACACTTGGCCAGACAAGCTATGCTAGTACCTTGTCTCTGACACAGGCGATTGCAGACATCTGCAGGACAGTGTATGTTGAGAGACATATTGGTGGTATTTTCCTGGTGTACTGCTTTACTTGCCAATAACTTCTGATTCAAGAGCTCTGAAGGAAGAAATCTGCTGTACTACTGTTTTATAGCCCTTAATTGGATTTTCTTCCATGCATCTGTTGAATAATTTTTGAACCCATTAGATAATGTTTCATGAGCATGACTGTAAAGTATCATTCATATAATTTTGAATAAGTAAGAGAAATAAAATAAAATGATACTGAAGACAGTCTTGTGCTCCTAGCACAGTCTTGATTGATGCCACTGGTGTAAAAACTGTTTCTAATCTCTCATTTGGCATTTTGATTCTCCATCTCATTTTGCTGATTTGACTAACAGAGCAGTGTCTTTCTCTAAGGCTCTTTGAGAATTGCAGAATTTATACAACATGGAAAACCACCTTTCCTACTTCAAGAGCCTATGTATAGGTTGTAGCAAATACACACTTCACCCTGAAGATGTGGTGGAACTGAAAGTAAAGGCAGATAACCAGATATTGCTGTAGGTTGTAGAGGAACCAATTATGTGGGGCCAGAGTCTAGGGAGTATGCCAGAGACCAGGATTTCAAATCAGAGCTGTTTGTGCCTGCATTTACCACCCTACATGTAACAGCAGCGTAATAATCAACTTTGTCCTCAGGTGAGGCTTCAAAAATGTATTTATCTCAACAGCCATTGCCTTGTTCCATCATTCCCACTCAGTGTGCTCATCCTCTGTGTAATATGGAGTATCACAACTGTAGTTTACCATACAAAGAGATGCATTTAATGGGGTATCTGTATGTGTGGTCTAAAAGGTATTGCTATATAGTTAGTATTTAAACTCCTTATCAGTGTGCCTCGATGTTTGTAGGCTTGAGAACACAACTTACCAAAGCCTGCAAACTCTAGTGCACTGAGCCACCTCTGTGTGTCTGAGCAGACGGATGGGGGGAATTGTGTATTGCTGACTAAGGATCTGAAGATGGCAGCATTGGGTGAGCTTTGCACTTTCTTGGCTAAGCAAGGCTCTCTTAAATACAAAATTGTAGTTGTTGCATATGGCAAATTTATAAATCAGCTTTTAATTTGAGGGGCTTTTCTTAATGCTGTAGTTTGATACCACAAGTTAGTAGTAGGCAGACATATTGCCATTTATGTGTTTTATTTTAGTTAGTTATACTGAGAGTACAAGTCTTATAAATACTAAAGATTGGCTCTCACCAGCAAGCATTAGCTCATAAATATGACTCCCTTTTATAACAGTAACAATTATTATAATCTTTGAACTAATGTAAAAGAAGCTCCCTCTTTATGTACTATCTATCCATCAAGGAGGAAGTGGAATCAAGTCCTACATGTCTTGTGGGCAGGATACTGGTCACCCTGGACAGCAGGGTTTGCTCTCTCTGGTGCCTGTGCTAGCTCTCTGCCTTCTGTACTTTCCAGCCCCTGGAGTGCACGTCCTCAGAGGAGTGGAGAACATTTCTCCTCCTGCCCTCTGCTGGCCCTGCAGATTGCTAAGTGGGTGTTTGACTTTATTCTGGGGGCAGTATGACGTTGGTCTGGTCTTCTTCAGCCTAA
Organism: Sturnus vulgaris; assembly: GCF_052056855.1. Lineage (NCBI taxonomy): Eukaryota > Metazoa > Chordata > Aves > Passeriformes > Sturnidae > Sturnus > Sturnus vulgaris. The sequence goes on from NC_142247.1 coordinate 16,104,957, forward strand.
GAAAGGTCAACAGTAGAGGTGCCCCACATATCGGGACAAAGTGCTCCTCTTACAGATTTAAAACATACGAACACCAAACTCCTTGTTAGCTGCTGTTGGTTTTAAGAATGAAAATGAGAATGATCACTGTGTTTTATCAGGAGTCAAGTCCTGCTGTACGTCTGTCAGAATGTTAATGTTCACAGTATAAGAACTACTACCTGATAGATTCCTTTAAGGAACCTTGAGGAAGAGGGAGACAAATTCAAAGATGCGAGTAGGATTTAAGTGTAAAGCTGAGTAGTTTCTGACAGTGTCAGCATGCATACAACCAGGACTGTGGCCTACTGATAGCTCTTCTGGCAAAATATTTAGGCAGGGAGGCGAAGTTTGTACTCTTTGTGAAGGTCTCTCAGCTTCATTCATTATTTCTGTGATGCCTTTGTCATTTTGTGTACCTGGCTGTTTGTCCCTGAGACAACATTTTTGGAAACCAGTTGTCTTGCCCGCCTCCGAAGTGGTGACATCAGCTCACTGGGTGTCCTGAAAAATTTTATACCAGTTTGATTTACCTAAGTCAATAGCAAAGCCAGAGGTGGAAATTTGGGTTTTTTTGCATTTATTTCTTTGTTTTGTTTGATGATGCTGTGCTTTCACCTCCCTTTATGGATATCTGTGCATTTGACTACTGTGATGGAATCAGACTTGAGACATTTGAAGTCTCTGCCACTGTTCCTTCTCAACTGACTGAGCAGGTTTGGATCAGACACAGGGCTCATGTTTTTATTATTTTTTTTATTATACTCTTCCTCATAGTGCTATGCTGTATGAATCACTAGCTCTACAGAAAGTTTTACGAGACTAAGCAATTAATAATTTCTGAATTTCTAAAGATTTGTTGAACTTAAAAGAGCCATTAATTTCTGGTCTTCTACATTTAATATGATACCCAGTCTGGAAGAGTTGGGAGTTAAGGAGGAAGTCAATGGAAAAAAAAACCCAATTGTATTAGGATGTATTCTGAAGTTACTTAAAAAATTAAAATTTAATACAAAATATTGGGTAATTTCTTATCCTAAATTCATATCTCCTGCAAAGGTTTAGTGGAGTTATGCCCCTTCACACAAAACCTGAAATTTTCAGATAATGTAACAGACACAAATATATATAGGGATATGTGTACATATGTGTGCAATATTTTTGTATAACTTAGAACTCAACTTTCTAAAACCTCCATATGTAGAATCTCGACTGTTTGATCTAATATCAAAAAGCATGTGGTGTGTTGTAACAAAACCAAAGTAAAACTCAGTCCCATAGGAGCAAAAGTGACTGGGGTCTTTTGCATTTAGTGGACAGTGGGCTGTCAGTGCTTCTTATGATCTTCCTAACGTGTAAATTCGTTAGGTGGGTACAGCAAAGTTAGATACAAGACTGTTATATTGATTTAAACACATCTCTTCTCACAGCTTGTCATCAGTTTTACAGGTCAGATACATTACCTGATTGAATGTAGAACTAAAAAACAATTGCTATTGTTCAAGTGAATTAATTAGTCAAGTGAATTCATTTGATTGAATATAATTTTCTTTCTGCAATTTAAGAAGCCACATGCCATATTCACTCTTTATTTATGACAGAGTAAGATCTAGTGAAGACTAAGGCCTCAACTCAAGAGGGTTCTTAAGCACATACATATAAGTAAATTCATTGTAACTCAAGACAGCTCTTAAGTATGCTGCAGACATTAAATTGATATCAGCTTGAGCTAAAAACTGAGTGCTCTGAACTAAGATCTTAGAGATCTTCAGATGTTCCTAGACAGTCAGACCAACTACCTTGCAGGATTTTATTTTAAGGCATCTCATTTATTTCTGAAGGTTTCAAAAATCTCTGTAGGTTCCTAATGGCACCTTTGATACGGAAAATTATCTTGCTTATCTGTTCCTAACTGGCCATTCCTGTGAACTGTTTGGGCACCCAGACAAAGAACAAAATCCCAAATTTTTGTGCAAAGCTTCCTTACTGCTGAACTTGACATTTAAATTACTTAACAGCAATAATAGACTTTATCTGAGATTATATTCAAAGTAGGTAATTCTAAAGAAGTGGGACAGGCAAGAGAATATGGTGCTGATTGTTTTTGCTGAAGTGCCTGTTTGCAACTTATGCTATTTGTATCTGAATATGTGTATATTTTACAGTGTTATTTCTTTACAATTGAATTTGGCCTTTGCAAGCAAGAAGGACAGCTGCGTGCTTATGGGGCAGGACTTCTGTCTTCTATTGGAGAGTTAAAGGTATGTACCCTTAAAGCATAGTAAACTTTTAATTTTAACAAAATAATAGTTGGATATAAATATATTGACTTTCAAATAGCAGTTAAAATTCTCAAGATAAAAAGCTTGTATTTAAAATACAGTATTGACCTAAAAGCTTTGTTTGAAATATCAGCTGGCACTTGAAGCATGAAATGGACTTGTAGGGCCCAAAGTACCAAAGCAACTATAAACTAAAAAACTGATTTCTGTTTGAATTTTCATTTCTTGTCAAAGGAGGCTCAAGGGTTCTAACAGGTAAGTGTGCCTTGGGCTCTAAAAGCTTTGTTTGGATGAGGAGCACATATTTTTAATACCCACAAAAAAGTGTTAGAAATCAGACATGATTCTGCTCTAAGTAATCCAGTTTATTTGAGTGGATTCATTATTGATATGAAAAGAATAACATTCATTAAGGTCCTGATTCAATAGATTAATCATATTTAATATTAAGGAATGTATATATAAACTCACATTGAACTTGCCTGTGTGATAATACATAGAGCCCTATTCTTTTAAGGGTGAAAGTGTTTAACCTTGCGTGGTGTGAAGTAGTTGAAGTGGATAATTTATCACCTCTTTTAATGCCTAGAAAAAGTGGGGAACAGGCAAAAGGTATTTTGTCATGGCTGTGGTATTTTAGGGACATAATACACCTCTCTGTTAGCAAGAGGGGAGGGAAGGGTAAAGAGAGGGAGGAGTACTGTCTTCAGAGACACAAATGAACTCTTGGTGGCTTTGCTGGTAAACATTTGGATTTAGAGAGCATATACAGAAGTGTATTGAAAACTATCTTGCAATAGCAAAATAATTTTTTGTTGTTTATTTGAGTTTAAACATCTTCCCACCCTCCTGGGCTGGCTTTCAGTGAGCTACTTGGCAGTTTAATAGAAGTATCTCAGTCCCTTTTTGCTGTTTGTTTTACCAGTAACTGTGAATATTTGTGGTGAAGCTCATTAGTAAAACTGCTATACTTCCAGTAGTAAAAAAGCATTGAAGAAAATTGCCTTCTCCAGTGTTTTTTCTTTGATTGCATTAGAGTTGCTCTCAGTTCTGTGCACACTTCAGCCACAGAAGCATTCTGTATCTATCTGGCAATATTTTATACTCACAGATGGTTGAATGAATAGAGATGAAGATATCTCTTGTTTTCCTTTGGTCCAGCAACATTCAGTGCTAAGCCCCAAACTCTGCAGGATTCTATAAAGAATCAGGCCTTTTATTGAAACTAACAGTTAAGGTCACTAGGTGATGACCCTGAAAATACTTATCACATCATTTACAAAATCTAAGGGCATAAAAAAGAGGAAATGAATAGTCAAGAACATAATAAATCTTCTATCATCAATGTCATAAACAAATGCATTATTCTTGTCTAGTCTGCATATTTGGTACCACACATTTGTGACCCCAGATCTGTATTCTTTGCTCAGCAGTAAACTCAGAGTATAAACGCAAAGAATAATCCTTTTGAAAAGCAACACTAAAAGCTAAATAATCTGCACATTAATGACTATATTGATCTACTACAGTGTTATGACCAGATATATATCATAATAATTTTGCCATAAGTCAATAATATTATATACTTTTCAATTGCACTACATATATATTTTGTAGGTATGATGCCAGAAAGGACTACTAGATCATCTGATTTGCCCCCTTGTGTATCATAAGATACTAAATTTCACCAGATCTTGCATATACTGAATTTAAATTAGAAATTTCAGTTACTGAGAAGCTAAGAACTTGTGTGCTGTGGGAACAGAACAGCACCATACCACAAGTAAACATAGTCTCTATGAAGGGACTGATAAGGTGAAAAATATTCAAAAAGTCTGTGGAAGTGTGCTCCAGAGTAGAAAAGAAGGCAAACGTTAAGGAAAAAAAATGCAAAAAACTGCTAAGTTTTCTAATAAAATTACCATTCGAGAGCCATTTCCAGACCACAATCCTGGCATGAATGTGCTTCTTGTCAGCAAGATATTACAGGGAGATGTGTAGGAAGGAGAATGGGTGCCCATGACTTTGGTGCACAGCCTTGCATCAAGCCATTGTCACTCTCTACTGTTTCTTGGGAAAGCAATCTGCTTCCTAGCACCTTCTTCCTTGACCTGAAGGAAGGTCATACTAACAGTGTTGTTGAGATCCTGATTGTAAATGAAATCTTTATTGATGGCAGCAATTGCTCTGAAAACGATGAAAACAATGAAACTATTTGAGTGGTGAGTGGGGATGAATAGGAGACTCAGATTGCATGGTCATGACATGTTCCCATCATGTGTGCAGCACTCGTACTTCTCATAGGTGTCAGAGTGAAGATGTCCTTTCAGAAATAACTTCTGCCCAAACTTTAGATGGGGATGGCTGTGGCCCATAGAAGTTCAAATACTTATGTATCTCTGCCATTAGGAAGACAGATCTTGAAATGTTAAGTCTTGCTACCTTCACTTTAGTGTCATAGAGTAGTTTAGTTTGGAAAAGTTCTCTAAGATGATCAAGTCCAATTGTTAACCCAGCACTGCCAAATATGCCACTAGGTCAAGTGGCATATCCTCAAGTGCCATATCCAAATATCATTTAAATACCTTCAGAGGTAATAACCACTTTCCTGGGCAGCCTACTCCAATGTTTGGCAAACATTTCAGTGAAGAAATTTTTCCTAATATCCAATCTAAACCTCCCCTGGCACAACTTGAAGCCATTTCCACTTCTGTCACTTGTCACTTGGGAGAAGAGACCAACCCCCACCTGGCTGCAATCTCCTTGTAGGTAACTGTAGAGAGTGAAAAGGTCTTTCCTGAGTTCCCTTTTCTCCAGGCTAAACAAACCCAGTTCCCTCAGCTGCTCCTCATCATTGTGCATGTGCATGTGTGACCTTCCCCAGCTCCACTGCCCTTCTCTGAACACCCTTCAGAATCTCAATCTTTCTTTTAGTGAGAGGCTGAAAACTGGACAAGGACTTGAGGTGTGGCCTCACCAGTGCTGAGGGACAGTCACTGTCCTGGTCCTGCTGGCCACTATTGCTGATACAGACCAGGATGCCACTGGTCTTCTTGGCCACTTGGGCACACTGCTGGCTCATGGGCAGCTGCTGTTGACCAGAACCCTCAGATCATTTTCTGATGTGCCATTTTCCAGCCACTCTGCCCCCAGGCTGTAGCGCTGCTTGGGGTTGATGGTACCCAAGTGCAGAACCTGGCACTTGGCCTTGTTGAACCTCAACAACTGGCCTGTCCAGATCCCTCTGCAGAGCCTTCCTGTTCTCCATCAGAACAATGCTCCTGCCCAATTGGTGTTCTCTGCAAATTTTCTGAGGGTGCCCTTGAGACAGTACAGGCATTTTTTATTAATATGCTTTTGTGAGCAAGAAGAAAAGCCTTTCTCCAGCTCCTGTCCCTATCAGCTCTCTTTTCAATGCAACGGTATGCACAGGAAATAAAATGATGGCCAATTTTATGTATATTTTGTATAAATTTCTAGAAATATGTGAGGCTATTTGCAGGGTAGAAATGGTGAGCAGTACTTGGGCTGTTTGGAAGAGTGAATGGCTTCTTCAGTCATCCCTGTTTCTGTATTACACTGCTCCACTTCACCAGTCTGGTCAACAGCTCTAGTAACGAATAACTGTAAAAGCTAGAGAAATGTATGTATGAACCTATCAATATAGGATTTCCTTGAAATCTTTTCCCCCACTCAGTAAATACTAAATACTAAATACTCAGTATTTAGACCTAAAATTTCAGATAACGAAAAATGCATCTCCTTATGTGCATGCTATGAAATCATCAAGTGAAAAAACATTTAAAAGCACAACAAAATAAGGAGAAAGAGAAGATTACAAATGAAGGCTGGGGGGAATTGAATAATACAGTAAGTAGTTATAAAATGTTCTGCCTAATATAGTCAGGTTAACTCTAGCTAACACTATTACACAGTATGTATTTGGGGCTTAGAGATAAGGCGGAAATAATGTACATTTCAATTATTAAAACTGTTTCTAAAAAGCAGTTCAAATGTCTTTGGAAGCTTTAATCCATTTAATTTGTACGATGCTCTCTTGAACTCTTTCATTAAAGGAGTCTCCTATCAGCTTCAGTTGGCTGTAGATCAAGTCATACATCCCTGTTGTATGCCTTTATATTGAACAGAGAGGTAGACTTAAAATCTCTCTCTATAAATTTTTAAAGTCAAATACAGTATTGAATTGTACGATTTTGTTTTAATAATAATTTAAGAAGTGTCAGCATTAGACTTTATAACCAAAAAGATTCAAATGCAAATTTTGGCTCTGTTTTCTGAAGAGGATGAAAAAAACCAACTCCTGGATCCCAGATGCTCATTTTAAGAATCTTTAAATAGAGAGTTTTTCAGTATTTTTCTAGACAATATATAAAATTACACAGTTGAACAAAACTTTCTGATAATATCAGGACACTGTCAGATTCGCAACTTATTTTGTAGATAAGCAGGAAAACATTTAAGAGCAGGTTTTTCATGACTCTATGTACTCCCCTGGGAAAACAAGGCAATAAAATCAGTACTGGCACACATACAACTTTTCACCTGTGTTCCTATTCTGCCCTCCTGTACTTCTCAGTGCAGTATTTATAACTCATCTCAAGTTTTCCCCTTGCTAGCTGAAGATTTTACTTTTTGGGTTTTGTTTCACTTATTTTCTTTCTGAAAACTGAAAAGCTCTGAGTTCTATTATTGCAATCCATTTTTATACTCAAAGGAGGAATTACAAGACCAAGCTCTTTTTTCATGTGTCAGTGATAGTGGTCACTTAGGAAATGATTCACAGTTGTGCAGTGTAAATGCCTGGTGCCATCTGACATGCCCTAGTATTTCTGACCAGCTGCCACTGCAGAAATGTGTAAAAGTCTTCTTTAGATCCTGTGCTGTATCTTCCATTCTCTGTACAATGCATCAGACAGCCTAGGCCTTAGAGACCTGTGGTTAGGTACCTCAGTCACTTTTAACCTTTCATCTGGCGCAATGTAGAGGCATTTCTTTATTGTTATGCTTATTTTCAGTACAAATGATTGTCTAATTCTTAAGCTGTCTGATACTGATGCTTTTTCTGAGAATCAGTGATGATTCATATTGAAGCGTCACTCCAAATTCTTATTTCTTGAACTGAAGAAGACTTACCAATAGTTTTATTATCATTACTAGTACAGCCTGTATGAATGGGCCATTAGAGACAGTTATCACAGATCCACAAGATGGTGAGATGCCCTATTTTACTAAAAGATATTATCCATATGAGTGTTAGCCCTAACATCTCATTGGAGGTAAATAAAACAGAGATTTCTCATGGAGATGTATGTCCTGGGTACTTATGCATTTGAGTTCACTAAAGAACTGAATGTCCAACAAAACTGTAAGTAAATAACTTGTATTTAAAAAACAAAGGCCTGAATCTGAAAGCTTTTGGACTCCCCAGACCATTTTTTTTTGGTTGAGATTATGTATTTCATAATGTTGAGAGTGCCAAGGACCAGCATTTTACAGCACTGTAAAGTTTCTGGTAAATGCTCTGGTCAGCTTTGAGTCAGTATCTTGACCATTCTAGTTCACACTAGATAGTTTATGGTCTCTCTGAAGGTTTGTCTGCAGGCTCAGTTTGGTTGCTGAACTCTGGCATTGCTGGTGTCAGCATATCAACTCATTAGCAGATGTTACAGATGCCAGGCTATGGAATTTGAAAACACCATCCAGACTTGCAATGATGGAAACATTGCTTTGGTAGCCATGACAATTCCTACTTGATCTAAGAGCCAGAAGAACTTTTACTCGAGGAGAGACAGGTATCTCAGGTGGGAATTCACCAGAATTTACACCTTTTGTTTCCAAACTGCAATCCTAAGAAAATCTGATCTTTTGTAACTTAATTTTGAAGGTATATCTGAGTACTTTACCCTTGGTTTGTAGGGTGCATGTGTGCTGCTGTCTTCATTTCCACTCTCTGCAGGGCTGCTTTGTGAAGCAGCAGCTCTGTTCATGTGTAACTAAACTGGGATCCAGAAAGAATGAGTTATTTCATATGGATAATCTGAGGAGAATAACTAGAAAGGTTTTCTCAGAGGACATCCCCTGTGATAGAATCAGCCTTTCCTTCTCTTTAAACTCTCCTCTTTTATAAAACCAGGACTCAATGAATAGAGCAGTTGTTCCTACAGAGATGTAGGAGCTTCAGGCTGGATCCCTTCTCGATGCTGATAACTTCAGTTCCCAAGGATCAGGCCTGGCCCATCAGAGGCCATTAGTAGGTAGAGGAGTTAACAGCATCTGCCTTCCTGTTGAACCTTTCACAGTACAGGAAAGAATCCACAAGCCAGAAGTAGCCAGTTCCTATAAAATCATGGCCTGTATCATAATCTTGAGTCCCTGCAAGGAATCAACCTCACTAAATGCACTCAGAGTTTTGAAACTTCATGCTTTAGATATTTGAGGCATCAAGTCTCACCTGGAAGTACAAAGGCACCTTAAGAGAAGATTTTTATCCATAGTTACCCTCCCAGGGAATCTATTATAATTCCAAGTGAAAAAAGGCAGATTCTATTTGGATAGAAGGAGGTAAACGCCTTAATTTAAAAGCATACAACCATACCATGGTTCTGCAAAGAGAAAGTGACAACAGGGATATAGGCAGGGGCCTAATAAGGTGAGCCTGTTCCTGCAGTCCATTTAAAAGAGGATGATGGTTGAGAGACCATTTTTTATATTTGTTTTCAAACCTATTTGACTGATGGCTGGCTAGAAACACCAGATCTTGAGAGAAGGAAAAGATACATGTACTAAAGAAAGTTAATTCCCTGACATTTTAAGATTCCATGCATTAATTTTTCATGTATTTATTTTTGGAGAGAGAGAGAGAGGAGGTGGGAGGAAGAGGCTCTTGTTCCAGTTTTCTGCCCTGCTATTTGGAGACTTCAGGTTGAGAGCTACTATGATATTTTCAGAGCCTTTCACAGGGATTTAGGAATGAGCATAAGCAAGAGCAAGGATGAATACCTTAAGGTTAATACTTTGCTCCACTATGAAGAATGTCCATGCATATAGAAAGTAAAGAAATCAGAGGCACCTTTGGACCTCAGGGATCTGCTTCCCCCCTGTCATTTCTTTATACTTTTTATTCACATCTTCACTCTATATAGGTATCAGGGGACTAAAGAAGGTTGAAAGGTGGCTTAAATATGCTCTGCTTCCTTACCTTATATTTCTGTAACAGAGCACTGAGAATGAAAATATATGTGCACCTATAAGTAGATCCAAAAGCCAGCACAAGTATTCAAGTTGAAAGGGGAACTAGAAAACATTGTCCTGGAAAATGTCTCAGTACCTGATTTTCAGTTCTGAACGTCTCTTTTCTAGTGAATTGTGCAAGTAATATAAAGAGAAAGGCTAATCAGAAATCTCTGATTAGCAGCATTTGCCTTATCTGCCCAATATCTCTTCTGTACTTATCTATATCTGTTTAGTTATTTTTTCCTTGCAGTACTATGTGAAGCACTATTGCTCAGGTTGTGTGGCAGAAGAGTAATGCATTTCGTTGTCTTGCAATACATTGCCATTATTTAATCGGTCTTCAGATATGTAGTTTCACTTTCACTGTCAGGAAAATAGTATATGATTTTGACCTGAGAATGTAAAGTACAGATCACATGAATGGTTTAGTCAGACCCAATTTACCCACCAAGACGAAGATGAATTCTGCCAGCTAAATGAGATTTTGGGGACATACATATTAGTAATTGTATAGATAATTTTTCAAGAATGGTTATTTGATGATTTTCCTTTTTCCATCTGAACATTTACATCTGTATGTGTTCATGGCAGGTGCATTTCTAATATCATCTTATTATTTTTTTTATTATGGGGAAAAAACATCTCCCACAGTAAGAGCTTTTTAAATAACAAATTCTATTCACTGTTCAAACTGAAAAAACACTGTATGTAAAACAAGACGGGCTACCAATTAGTGGGAAACATACAGGACAGCTATATAAAAGCTGTATATACGATATAGATACACAGCAATATCAAAATCCAGTTTAACAGATCCTGTGGTGTGTTTTGCAGCATGCTCTCTCTGACAAGGCCAATGTGAAAACATTTGATCCAAAGACAACCTGTTTGCAAGAATGCCTTATCACTACTTTCCAGGAAGTTTACTTTGTTTCAGAGAGTTTTGAAGAGGCCAAAGAAAAGATGAGGTAAATTATTTTCCCTGACTCAAAAATCTAATTTCTCTTCTTTAGTGGCTGGGGAAAAAAAAAAAAAAAAGGGGGAGAAGTTAATTTTCTTTTTTTCCTTTTAGGGACTTCGCCAAATCAATCAATCGTCCCTTCTCTGTGTATTTCAATCCATATACACAAAGCATTGAGATTCTGAAGGATACCAGGAGTATAGAAAATGTTGTCCAGGACCTCCGCAGTGATCTAAACACTGTATGTGATGCTTTAAGTAAAATGAACAGATATTTAGGGATTTGATATGTTTGGCACTGTGATTTGCTGTCAGTTGCTCTTTCTGTAGCCAGTTACATCACATGAGATGGCTAATTTATCAGAGCCATCAGTTTCCCCTTTACAGCTTGGCCTGTGGCTTGCATCATTGTGTAGCTCTGTCTAACTGTAATGTGCAGACAAACCAAGGCAATGCTAATTTGTAAATGAAACATGGAATGTGGCAGAATATAATCATCAATTCTTCAGTACAATGTCATGTACAAGTATACCATTAAAAACGTTCCTGGCAACAGTTTGGTTTCCATAAAATGATTCACTTCAATGTTTAAGAAATGGTGTTGCTGATTTCATTAGGTCTGAGTTTATTTCTTCATTATCCCTTCCCTTCCATAAGAATACAGAAAAAAATTGTTTGCAACATTTTAATTTCCTTTGTAAGAAAACATTTCTTTCTCTAGTGGTAAAGACAGTTCTGCCCATATATCTGTTAGTGTCTCTTGTGACTGAACAATACAATTTATATACCAGTAGGTATCAGAGGTCAGGAAGGATATGTATTGGTACTAAAAGGTCTGTGAAGATTACACATTATGAGAACGCACAGCTGACAAATGTCCAGTGTGGCTGAGCAATTGCAGCACAGTAAAAAAAAATAAACCTCTGACAGTTCCTGTAGAAAGGTATGTAGAAACTGTCACATGTGTTACCTGTGACAGTTCTGAGAATGCTCCCTCTGACAGTGCTATCCAGAAATAAGAGAGGAAGCACTTCTTTTAATTTCATTGTTACATGTCAATCCAAAGTCTTTCTACATCCTTGTATGTCTTGTGCATTCCCTTGTGTCTTGAACTTACTCTTCTTGCGTTTCAGGCATAATTTGCCTTTCCTCATTATTCCACATTCAACTTTGACTTGGCCACGCTTGACTGGGTCTACACTGTGCCATTATCAGAACAAATAAAAGCATGAATATGGAAGTTGTTACATAATTATAGCTGAGATGATTTTCAGTTACTAGAATATTTGTGGAGTGATTAAATCATAGAAACACCCAAGCTGCCTTGCTTGTATCAGATGGATGCAGGTAATGCCTGACTTAAACTCTAAGCTAGCAAGCTCTGACAGGAGTACAAGCTCTGTCTGGGGAGCACAGTGCAGAAATATTTGAGCTGGCTCTTATCTGGAAGTAATAATTACGCATGTCTTTCCTTTATCTGGGTTATTCTATTCTCCTATTAGCCAAGATAATGGAGAGTTGACTATATTATGCAGACCCTTCTTAATGGAAACCACATGGCTTATGCAGATCATGTCAATAAGGGTGAAAGTGTCACAGCTTGTCTACATATATGGAAAACAGGTATCCATTGAAGCTGCTCTCCCTGCTGAAAGAGTCGTGCAGAGACTCTTAAATGTTGCTAGCAATTTCAGCATAAAAAAGGCACCACTTGATAGTACTAACATATCCTTAAATAAGAGGCAATCTATAAGGATAATTTTCACAGGGATATCTGCCACCTCCTCAGAGATAACTGTGAGATAACAGAAAAGGTTTTTTTCTGTGGATAGTCCCTGCTGCATTCTAATGCTGCTGTTAATAGGTTTTAAAATCCAGTTTTAGATTCAACTGTGACTGCCATTGGTAAAAATGAAGAGCTGTTGAGTTATCCCATGGGGATCAGCATGCCGGAGGAGTTTTTAACCTCCCAACATTAATGCTGACTGTTAGCTAGCATTTACCACAGAGGAATCGCTGGCAACCTTAGGAGGAAAGTTTCTCCCTCTTTCTTTCCATGGAATCTGATGAACCCCTTGTTGCCCTTTCTGGAGAAAATGGATTGTACTGAGATTTGCTTTAACCAGTCTGAAAAAAATCATTGTGCAAGAAATAGTAGTTCTTACTTGATTCAAGAACTGGCAAGGTATTGTTCCTTGCTTAATAAAGTCACAATGAGCAACAAAAATTCAAAGATTACAATATTACCAAGGCTTTCCCTTGAATCAGAATTATGCAGGAAAACTTTAAATACTTATAATATTTGGATTTATAGTTGACTTTTCTGAATAACTTAAAATAAGAATTTCATAGCAGTAAAACAATAGAAGCATATCTTTGTTTTATTTTGTGCTGTTAGAAAGTAAATCTTATTATGGATTAGGGAGAAACCCTTGAAATCCAATAGTCATTCTAGGACTAACGATGGCAAGAAACTGTCTACAGTGGAGATATAATGTCAATGACACAGAACATTGTCAAAGGATAATGGGCTCCCGCTGCTAGATGTATGCTTAATCCAATGATTTGATTTCTATTATACAACATGATTAAAAATAAATTAACTATAATGGGCTAAGGAATAATAGTGATTTAGAGAGACAATCACTCAATGTTCTTACATAGCAAAGCTGCCATCTTACAGGCTGCAGAGCAAACTGGTTTTGGGCTTCAGCCAGTCAGGAGCCAGGACTGGGAAGGAATGCTTTGAAAAGTGCACTGTTGCACTTTTATGAATCACATAGTTTCAGCTTAGCTGAAATTCTTCTCTGTGATTTTTATTAGCAAATTAAGATCAGCCATGCAGCAATCTCCTTGGATGACAAGCTCATTTAGGCATAATGAGGGAATTATTGACAGTTATCAAATTACACTAACGTTTTATTTGGAATAGGCCATATTTATATATGGTACTTGTTTAGCTTTGGTGAGCTGGACTCTGGAAATTGGACTTCTGGCTTAGTCTCATTTATTTCCTGTGTAATTCTGAACTGATGCTTTATGGGTCTGAGATATACACACTTGCTTTGCCTGCACAGAGTAAATGGGCCCGAGCTTAATGAATGTAAAGCATTGCAGTGTTTACTACCATGCAAAGCCTAAAATGAAAAACAACACTCTGAGACATGGCAGCAAATACAAATACTAGGTTTCATTTGCAAACCAAGATATGGTTCATGCATTTCATTTAATTTGCTTGGCAGAGGGGGTGGAATGAGGAAGGTGTTAACATAATATATTGCGTTTTCCCTCTCCACTCTTCAAGACCTGTTGGGAATCCTGTTTTAAGTTTGGCCCTAAAATGCACTTTCATGAAATAAGGTGTCTTTTCCTTTCCTCCTGTGAGGATATCCTAATGTGATGGAGAAAATTCCAGAAATTTACTGTACTGTAATATGTATTTACTGATGCGCTGTAATGGATTACAGAAAAAAGTTTCATGTCTTTGAAAGGGCAGTCTGGCTCAGAGAGCTAAAGATGCTGAAGGCTTTCACCTACAGGCTGCTGGTACAAATCCAGTCCAGTCAGCAGTTACTGAAAGCTATCACCAGCCAGCAGCAGCTTGGCTCTGTGTGATGAACTGGGAGGCTGTGATTGCATGGCTTGGAGTAGAGGAGACTGAGGGGAGACGTGATAACCTTTTTCAAACACATAGAAATAGCTGGAAAATGGAAGGGACAAGCTGTTCTCCAGCTTCAAGAACTAATGGACTTAAATTGCAGGAAAGGAGCATTAAGTTATGTAACAGTGAAACGTGGGGGACAGATTGCCTTGGGAGACTCCATGATTTTTCAAGGGCATAGTTTAGGCTGCTGTCTCTCAGGAGAGAGACTGGCACAGTCAGTCCCATCTTGAGACAACAGGAGAGGCCATACAACATCTTGAAGTCCCAGCCTGGAAAAGTCTTCAGGCAGCTCCTAAGATGGTGAACAGCCAAGACTGTGAAGCATTTATATGTCACTCTCACTTCTGCCTCCTCCTTCAGTCTTTGACCAACCCTAAAGGGTGGTTCTTCATCTCTGTCTTTCCTTAGGGAATGAGTAGGATCCATGGTCAGAGTGTAGTTCTGTATGCTGACTGTGGTGCTTGTGGTGCTCTATTTCAAGTTCATCAGCCATTTGGGAGAGCTCTGTGTGCGACCTGCTAGTTACACCTGCCCAGAGGCAGAAAACCAAGAGTGAGCAACCAGCATTTGTAGTTTTTACAAACAAGGTTTAAAGCTGCTCAACTTCATAAGCAAAATAGAACTTTGTATTTCATTCTGTCTGTGCCTGCATTTTAGTTGTCAGGAAGACTTTGCTCCCCTGAACACTCTAGAGAACTTGGAGCTCTTCCAAGCTGCTGAATTTGAGTGCTCCAGCCAGACATCATCTTTGTGTCTTGGTGAAATCTGGGCACAGAGCAGCCTGTTCTCCCTGGAAATCCCCTGATTTCCAAGGAAAAGAAACCCACTAGTGTAGTCCACAAGGGAACTTTGGTTTAGGCCCCTGCTGTAGCTTCCCAGGGAACTTGGAGACTGCACCTGCTGTGCAGCCTAGTGTCACATTAATAGCTGGGTAAGGATCAGTGCAATGCTCTTCTACTCAGGAAATCAGCTTTCCCAACCTGAAATATTTTCTTCTTGTTTTATCAGAACAGTCTATGTCTTTCTAGAGACACAGCAGCTTCCCTTCTATCTCAGTAGGACCAATGATCATATTTCCAAATAATTTGTGAAGGGAATAATTCTGCTATATTTATGTAATGGCTATGATCTGTGGTTTCAGTCTCTACATCTCTGGAGATGTTTCATGGACAAATTCTTGTCTTCTCAGTGAAGAGTTGGACAACAATGACAGATTTCTCTTATGGGCTTTGAAGTATATTTGAGACAGGACTCTAAGAGAAAAGTTCTAGTTATAGTAAAAAATTATTGGCTATTAAAAATATATGTCTCAGGAAATAAGTTATTAGAAATTAATACCTCCAGTTGTTATACCAAAGGTTGTAGAGATGTCCTTGGCATTCTTATTGGTAATTTCCTGTAACTTAAATGATCTTGAAGGCTAAACAATGTTCTCCTCAACTGAAATGCTCTATGAAACCTTTGTTGTTATATTTTGTATGTGGTCCTTGAGAAAAAATAAGTAGACGCAAAATAATCAGAATTTAGTAATGTCTATTCAAAACAGCTATATTGAGTTTAAAAAGGCCCCCTCCAATACCTTAGAATAAGAATTCATATTTCTTTGCCAACAGCTGAGATGTTAAGATAAGACTGAAGATAAGTGCTGGCATCTACTTGAGGGGACTATTCAGGTAAAATAAGTGTGAAATGGGTTATACAATCCCATACTTCAAGATGCAAGTGGGTGATGGATTTTCTGGTGGACATTTTTTTTAATGTAGTCAGAAATATCAAATGTCCAGAACAAATAATGAAGAAGAAGCTGCCATAGCCATACTCCATCTTTGGAGGTAAAGAGTTGAATTTTTGAAGCAGCAGGAGGTAGATTTTAGTCCATGTTAAACTGGCACATGACCTGGAACACAACCCAATTACACCTACATCACTGGCTTCTGTGTGAGCTCCTGCATGAACACAATCCTGATAACAGAGCAGCAATAAAGCACTCTAGAGCCAAACAGCCCTGTTTTCCCACAGCAGAAAATGTGGGTGATTTGAGACCAGCATGACACGAATAAAATCACTTTTATTTCCTATAAAACCTTTAAGAATATTTTATTTTTTATAAAAATTATGAAGAGATATGTTAATTATGGAATGGTTGATGCTCTATTTTCTGCCTTGAGCTTTTCTAGTTGTCACCAAACTCCCTACCCAGCTTTGCTACTTTACATGAAAATAAAGTAATGCTGAAGATGTGATACTGCCATTTCCCAGGGCTTTAAAATTGATGGATTCACATAGTGCTACCCTCCCTCACCACCCTCCTTGCAGTGAATTGCAAACCTCAGAGATGTGAATAAGGTCAGTTAATGGTAAATGAGTTTAAGGTTGTTATACACACAGTGGATTTGCCACTCTAGCAGAATTTCTCAGGAGGATCTATTTGGTTGACTTCCCTTTTAATGATTATCCCTGCTAGATCACTTGAAGGTGGAGTTAAGAAAAAGCAAGTGTCTCTCATCAGACGGGAACCAGGGAGTCAAAATCTCAACTGCTGCAAAGCCAGCACATGTTCCAAGAGACGTTTTAGTGCCAGCACCAGTCAGTTCAATTGGAATTAGCTCAAAATAGATTTTGTAGATGCTGGACAGAGAGTCTCCATTTAACCTGCAAGTCTCAATCCAGCCACTGTTTTCTGAGACAAATCCATGTCTCCTGGAACTGGAGCTAGAGTTGTAAGTCAAGCATGCAAAGCCTGTTCCTTACTTCATTTGCAGACATTTTAAAAAATAACACGTTATCTCCAGAATAAAAATGCAGTGTCCCGAAGGTGAGGAAGCAACGCAGTCTGCTGTTTCCTGAGATCTCATTCGCTGCTCCTTCGCAGTGCTGGTCAGCACAGTTCATGCATCCAGGGGAAGACTCGGCCTGTGATAATTGACAGGGGCAAGTGTTACGAAGCTGTCTGAATCACAGAGAAGAGTTCCTGCTCCGAGCTGCTCCTGAGGCCTCAGAAGGCCACTGTTTGTCTTCTGTGCCTTGTCTGTACAGAGTAACTCCTCAGGCTTTGTCTGTGGGTGTCTCTGTAGAAGAATCACTTAACACATGCTGTCATATGTACAGGGAAGGTAGAAGAGAGAGGTTGGGAAGTGCCAAGAATTTTATTCCATAGCTCTCCTTTTCAAATCATCTCATACCTGTCTGGTGCTTTAAAAAAGAAAAAAAAAAAAGCAAAATAGAGGCCTATCAGCACCATCCTTTCATGCCTCCCTCTCACTGCAGTCCTCGGGGAGCTGTTTTGCAGGGCATCATTCTCATCTGTCCTTTCTCTTCTCTGTGCCAGCAGGAGCACACAGTGGGTCTGTCCCTGCTGTGCCACCCGGGATTTTTCCTGGTGGCACATTGCTATGTGAAGATGGGCAGCCTCGTGCAGTGAGTTCAGTGTGGTAGTGCACAGCTCTGGGATGGCAAGCCCAGCCCCACTGCTGGAGTGAAGCACTCCAGGGCATTCAGGGTGCCAACACAATCTTCCTTGTCCCATTTTGGAGGCAGAATTGCTTTAAATAAGCAATTGCCTAGGAAGCCTAACACTTGGGACTGCTTAAAAAGTCAGTGGTGCCTACAGACTTATAAGGAAAGGCATGGGCAACTGTGTGGTACCTGTGTACCTGTGTGGTACCTGTGGAACTGTGTGGTCTAGGCAATATTGATTTTCTCATCACAATGTCAGTACAAAATCTGGCACACGGATGATGCAGGGTTCATGTGGGTTAGTTTTGCTACACCACCTCTCAAAAAGCTCAAGAGCAACAAAAGATGGTCTGTTTGCAGCCGGACATAGGGGTTTCTATTTAATTCTCTGTTTTATTGCCATTACCTTATTTCCAGTGTGGAGGAAGAGCATTGTACTCATGAGTGCTGTGTAAAAGCTGGTGCATTTTCACTGAGCGATAGCTTGGTCTGTCAAAGTTAGGAATGAAAACATGGTTAGAGGCAGTGAATTAAACCTCAAATGTAATGCCTCTGATTTGCAGAAGGGAAAGGGGAAGTGCTAAGTGAATATAGGAAATTGCAGCATTATGCGTTGTGAGAGCAATTCTTTCCATCCTTGTAGCTAATGGACTGAACAGAAAGTGAACAATTTATTTCATACAATGATTCACCAACACTTTGACAGGGCTTCCAATTCTGAGCTCAGTTTCATGTTCAGTTCCCTGTGTTTACTAGTGAAATAGTACAATTATCTGTCTACCTTTTACATTTTATAAGCAGGCAAGGCTGCAGGATCTGAAAAGAATAAAAATAACTGTATAAATCCTGAATGTTTAAGGCTGGAGGGAAGGGAAATGAAGCAAGTGTTATCTTTCCTGTGGTCTATTGGAACATTCCTCTAAAAATAAAGTTAAATTCCCAGGGAAAATAGGTCCAAAAGAAAAATGCCAATGGAACTCAGATTTCAATTTCTATTTAATGTTTCCCCCATCTAGGTTTGTGAAAGGAAATAACGAAACATTTCTCGTTTGAGTCCACTTGTCAAATTGTCGATAGTAAAGTAGCCAGAACTGTTACAGCTGAATTGGTCACATAAAACTCTAGTGAAAAAGGGATGCTTCTCCCAGAGGCATTTAGTAAACGTGCTAAGCTGCTTTACAAGACAGGATGACATTTTTCTGCCTTTAACCCCAGTTTTATTGAGAATAGAAATCACTTGGACTATGAGGAGTTTCAGTTTTTAATCCCGAAATGTTTGTGAACCAGCCCTGACTGCAGACATCTCTTGCTTATGGGATCAGTGTGTTTGAATGGAACAGCCTCCCAGAAGAGCATAATTAGTTACTTGTTAAGTTTTATTACTTCTGATATATCAGTGTTTATCAAGGCTATTGGGAAGGAGCTTCTGGACAAATATATTTTAGAAGTCCCAAAGTACAAATTCAGTAGAGCTTTTAAAATCCAGTGAGTGTCAATGGGTTGGTAAAAAAAGATAATGGCTATAAAAATGAATATGAAACTATTAATAAGGATTACAAGATGAACATTTGTGGATTTAGGAGTCTTATTTCAAATTGCATAGGTAAAATAGAAAACTATTAGAAGTCAGTAGCAGCAATTACCTGTTGCAGCCCCTTCTGCCAGATGATGATGAGACTCACTTCATGGAAGAACCAGAGTCTATGGCCTTTGCTTAGCATAAAATATGAGTTGAAAGTTGTTGCTAAAAGTGCAGCTAGTGTGAGAGCCATTTCAATTGATGGCAGCAGCAGCAGTCGATGTGCGTGCTGAAGTCTGGGATCTGGCTGAGGACGTGGGGTGGGTAGCAGTGGGCAGCTGCTTTTGTTGGGAATGGCACCCACCAGTGGCTTCAGAGGCCCGAAAGAGCAGAAATTTAATATCTAGAGGCTCAGGAGGGAACTCTGCATAGCAGGGAGAAAGTATCTGCTTTATTGGGTATAAAAGGGACAGACGGTCCTACATGACTTTGGTAGGGGAGAGGAATTTAAGATTATCAATAGCAGAAGGGTTCCCTAATCCTAGCCTATTAAGGAAAAAAACTCCTCATTTAAAAAATCCTTATAAATCCTTTAAAATTCCTTGCAAGTCCTAAGCTGTGAGTGCCAGTGTCTATGCACAAGAGGAGTATCCTCTGTTCCAGGGCTCCCTCAGTGACACTGGGGGAGAGGGGAGAGAGGTGCTGGCTTAAATGTCTGCTGAGTCTCTGTGTGAGTTTTCTGCTGCTTTCTGGAAGCACTGCTCTGGACCTGGGTTTGCTGGGCAAGCCAGCAGCGGCTTCATGGATGAGATTTGCAATGGTACAATTAATCTGCTCCTTGTAGAACAAAGAAATGCAGCACTCTCCTTGAATTATAGGAGTGAATATGGGGCAACAGGGACAAATTTAAATTAGGTGTTTACTAAGGATGAAAAGGAGCATAACCTGTGAGTGCTTTTCTCTGTAAAGTTAGTCCTGGGTACAGTTCCTGCAAATTTAAAACTATTTTGTGCCTCCATTCAGTTGGTTGGTTCTCACTCTGTATCTTTCTGACTTTATCAAGTCCCAGGCAAACCTTGGCAGTTACCTGAATTTAAGTGAAATCCGCTTGAAATTTTGTTAGCTCTGAAATAAATCACGTATCTGGAGGAGCAGGAGAAATCTGCCCGAAGATATCTGTGGTAGTCCTTGGCAGTAACTGTTTGAGCTAAGCAGCATAAATTATGGTGGCTCTGAAGCTGTCTGGGCAGAATTTGCACAAAACCATTCCTGTTACTTAAGAGCTACAGCAGATTTCTCTGGATTCCCTTTAATTCCTGAGTTTGGGCTTTCTACTGGGCATATAGGACAGAAATCACAAACTGGGAAAAAAATGTTTCCCCTCTCTTTGTAAGCAACTGGTGCAAACAGAAAACTTCCCTTTTCAGCATCAGCAAGTTCAAGAGAATGACTGCTCCACTTCCAGCCTCCCTGGCACTCTCACCTCAGAAGCTGGTGTAGACAGCACTTGTTTCCTGTTATTCCCTGTAGCAAACTTATTTTCAGTTGCCTGGAGCATGGTGCAAGGTGACTTGTGTTTCCTTTTCAAAAGATGGCTTCATCTTTGGTACTGCAGAAAGGGCTGTTCTTTCTTACAGATTTGTGAAAATGTTGTTTGGTAAAATATCAGTACATCTACTTTCACACATTTGCCTAAGTGCTTTATTGTTGGACATTTCACAGTTCTGGGACATGCAAAACCCTAAACAAAAACTAATCTATTTTGGTCTTTTTAGAAGATTAAAGCAAACAAGCAAGCTGATATTTCACTGCCCTCTTTCCCTTCAGTGTTTAAAATGCCATTTGCCCTAATTAATCTTGTGTGTGGCTCCTTAGCTAGGCAATGTACTTTTTCAGTATATATATGTATGTATGTATGTATGTATGTATGTGTAAAATAAAAAGAAGCCAGATTATTTTCCGAGCAGATTTTTCCATGGTCTCCTATGTCTGATTGCTGCGCAGGGTTCTAAGAAGCTGCACGTGTGGTTCTCATGCAGAAAACAGAACAAACAGAATGTAACTAACCCATATTGACTACCAGATGCCTCAAAGTGTTCAGGAGTAGTAAACTACTGTTTTCTTTGCTCTGTCTCCACTCTGCCTTCTGATGCTTTTCCTTTGATGCCCTGTGACCTCACTGCAAATGTGATGCCTTCTGCTCAGTGCTCTTGGACAGATGGACAGTGGTGCCAACAAGGAATCTCAGGAGCCAGCCCACTAGACTCTCGCTTGTCATTCCTCAGAAGGATGGTAACTGATCAGCTAAAGCTAATGGTTTCTGACAAGTGGTTAACTAGACTTAAAGAAATACTATCTCTGTGAAACCAGAGTCTTCAGACAGATAAAACTGCAATTCTCTGTCAGATGCAAGTGTTGGTAACCGTACTTTGCCAGCTGATCATGTCATAATTACAATTGCTATCCTAGCCCAGAGAAAAGGCTCAGTTCATTGGTCCAAGTATTGATTAACTGGTGCAGTCAAGATTACTTTACTTCACAGAGGAGCAATAACCATTAATAGTGTTACAATTACTGCCTGGAAAGTAGGGCTCATCTCAGTGGTGAGAGGCTAGATTGCAACTTCAATAGATAAGGAGAGAGGCATTGTTTATATAATCCTGAAAATCTTAGAGCTGCTATGTTAAAGGAGGTAATTAACCTGAGGGAACCACTGATGAAAGGGAGTGGTTCCTGTCCTTGGGTTGTGTGCAGGGAGCTCTCTCCATGGGAATCCTCAGAAGAAAATATTAGACTGAGCAGGGCTGATGCATGTGTGGAGGTCTGAGGAGGCTGTGTTTTGTTATTGTGAAACCGTCAAATACAGCCATACCTGCACAGAGGGTGGGTGGCCTTTTAGTTCCTGTTCCCTGTCTAGTCTGCTCAGGCAGGAGTGGGAAGGAGAGGCCATAGCACAAGGTAGCACCAGGACATCTTTCTTCTCTCCTTCTTCTCAGGAAGATGCAGAAAAACTCAATTTTTTTTTTTGAAACAAAGTTTTGTGTGGAGCAATAAAATTTTGCAGAAGAAAATAGCAAGTTACAGCTCATTAAGTTTATAGGGCTGGTGCTGGTTTATTCCTGAAAGTGAGCTGCAGCTTTGAGTTGAGTCTAATGGCCCCTTAGCTCAGCAAGGAAATCCTGTGAAGATTCTCCCACTGTGGAAAAAGTTCAGAAGAATTTTCTTAGTGCTTTATGTGTCAAAGCCCAAAGTCCAAAGGCCAGGTCACTTTGTCCTGCTCTGAGACTGTTCAAATCTCTTGGATTAGCAGAGCTTCCAGAAAGCCACAGATGGAATCTCATTCTCCTGAACTTCTGGAGGTGATGAAGCAGGACATATAGCAAGGATATGGCTTTATTGATGAAAAAATTATTATCTGAAGTCAGTAAATTCATATCCTCAATCTCTTTGACCCCAATATCTAGACTTCAGCTGATTTCAAAATTCTGTTCCAAAGTCAGTCTGTTCCAAAACACAGCTAGCTCCTCTGCTGTTCATGGATCACACGGCAGGAATGTGACTGTTCCTACTGAATAGCAATTGCTCATGGGCAGTGTGTGAGTGCTCATATTCCCTCATACAGCCCATGCTTCCACACGGGGCTGCATTGGTTTATGTAAATTCATGCTAATCTCAATCACTATACGTGTGGGCATATTTCACCCATTTTATAAGGATCAAGGGATACACCCCTTGCTATATACTTTATATTCAAACAACCTGGGGTTAATTTGATGCCAGGAGAACAGCTTTTAATTCCCCTCCTCAAGGCATTAAACAACCAACATTAACTTTCTGTGTTCAGCTCTTGGGGTCTACAAGGAAATGGTGTGAGCAAGTTTGATAGCAGGTATATTGGCATGTGAATGTAAATTAGGTAGAGAGCTGTAGGCAAAATTAATATCAGGCTAAGGTGTGTGGTGATTTACAAAGGAAAAAATTGAACCAAATTAAGCTCAAGCTAAATTTTTTTTTCTTATTGTGTTGATAGTTTGAGTGTTTGATCTGTATGCTGTGGGCAGATTGTTTGGAAATAGTACATGATGAGTTCTTTTGGAAATGAAAATATGGAGGGCTCTTGTGTCCCACTCTTAAATGTAAAATCTCTTTGCCAGAGCAAGTCTTACCATTAATTGAATTTATTTCTGTCAATGCAAGTCTTACCATTAATTGAATTTATTTCTGTCAATGCTCTGTTTTTCCTTCCTTACCTACTCTCCTTCAAACTCTACAAAAAGATTCAGGCTTTCAATTTCACCAATTTGTGTGCATAATCTGGTGATGTACTTTTTATTTAGAGACTAGGTATTGACTAGAGAAATGTAGATAAACAATAATCTGCCCAACTCACAGATACTGTTTACATGCCTCCTCTTTACCACTTCTCTACAAAAGCTTTGTTAGATTTTATGGGGTATTTTTAAAAGTCAAGAGATTCCAGAGAATTTTACCTTTCTGTTCAAGCTAAGGTAAAATATATCAAAGCTTGCAGCCCCTTTCAGCAAAATCATTGCAAGCAGGTCCTGCCCTTTCTTAAATTGGTAAGGCAACAGCTTGAGCTCGTCCTCTGAGTGCCACCGTGGCAGTCTGATCACCTGGGGAGAGTAGTGTCTTACAGACAGGCAGATCCCAAGCCATTTTAGTAATTATAGGTGAAAACTAACAGCTTGCCAGTGCAGACTCTTGAGTGCCCAAGGCATGTGCTTACAGTAGGGAGCCTTCCCAGTACAACTGCTGCATTCAGTGGTTCTGCAGCAGCTTGTCCAGGGGGCCCCTGGAGAGAGCATCTTGTAAATAGAATAATCAGGAGATAATAAGTGCAATGGGCAGTAGTTTTTGCGAGCTCCTGACCAGCTGGAAGTCTTACTAGCTAATGCAACTACATGATTGTCAGGTGCTGGCTGAGCAGCTAACCAGGCCTTTCAGGTGCAAACCAAAGTAATGCTCCTTCTACTCGAAGATGGTGCATAATGTTTCTTGATTGCTTCTACCAATACATTTTCATCTTCCACCAGCTTAATCTTACCTGTTCATTGCTTTCATGAGGCAGTGAAGTTCAAATCTCATTATGGAACAGGGAAGCACATATTGTCAACCTTAATATCAACAGCATTGACATCAGGCTGTCAGTTCTCTGTTCATATAGGGGTTAAAGTGGCAGCCCATTGGTAGGAGAACAGCTGTTTCTTCAACAAGACTTTTCCTGAACTAAGGCATCAGTGTCAAAACAGGATGTAAAAGTGTGGTTTAGGTAGAAACCTTAGTCAAAACACATGGAAAATGCCACCTTCTTTCCTATTTACACACTGAAGGTGTTTGGATTCCCTAAGGGTCCCAAGGCTTGACTCTGGCATTTTCCAATGCCTAAATTTCTGGAAAAACCCAGAAGTGTCATTTTTAGGACTAGAAAATTGCTTAGGTTCAAATGGGATTCCAGTCAGGCATCTCCCTTAGCAAGTCTCCTGAAAGTCATGAACAACTTGATTGGAACCAGGAGTACTAACTTCAAAAAGTTAGGAATGTATGATCCTTCCTTTTCAAAACTCAGGCAGGGAAAATAGACCTCCTTCTCCCAAATACAGTAGAAGTCTGGAAGTAGAATTGAACAAAGGCATGAGGTTCTCTGCCTAAA
Source organism: Sturnus vulgaris (assembly GCF_052056855.1). Lineage (NCBI taxonomy): Eukaryota > Metazoa > Chordata > Aves > Passeriformes > Sturnidae > Sturnus > Sturnus vulgaris. The sequence goes on from NC_142247.1 coordinate 16,129,781, forward strand.
GGAAGATAACTCAGCTCTGCTTATCTGGGCTGGAGTTCCCAGTCACCAATGCACAGTCCATCTCTGCCCTGAACCTGGGCTCTGTGGATTCAGAACTGGAGGGAGCAAGGTTAAGTCTGATGTTAGGACAGTTACTTGAGTTTTACTTCTCCTTTACCTTAACTATCACTGCTTAGAGTGAATATTCCTCCCAGAGGTACAGTGGGAATTTGAATTAGCATGGACACTCTCTTTCCCTGATTAAAAAAAAAGAAAATAATTTCTAGATGTTGTTCGAACTGCAATGTGTCCATCAGCCATTTGACGAGTTAAGTGATGCTCTGCATTGCAGAGCACCAAACGTACACTTCTATTAAAACAAGTGAATTTATAACCATTTTGTTTGCCAAGATAATCTTCCCACACTCTAACTAACATAAAGCTGTCTGTTTAAGTCTGCAGACAGCCTTATCTGAAAAGGGTGAACCTTTCCAGACCACTCATCTCAGTGAGGTACCAACCTTTCACTCAACGTCAGTGCCACTTGTGTTGCTGGGTGTTTTATCTGAACGTCTGAAGGGGCGTGCAGGGTAGGAAAGCACAGGAAAGAAGAGCAGTGCCACAGAAAGGAAGAAGGCCATCCATGCAGCCATCCTCTGCATATGGTTGATGGATTAAGCCCCTCTGGTGACAGCAGAACCAACAGGGGCTGGAGCTCTGACCAGCTCATCCATCACAACCTCCCCTGGAAGCAGCCCCTTCATATATTCAACTGCTGTTAAAGGTAGAAATCTTTCCCCAACACCAGCTGAGACTGTCCTTCCTGCAATCTGGGCTGATTGCCTCTTTCCTTCTGCCTTCTCCCACTTTCTGCTGCTGTAATTCGAGCCGTCACAGAGACCTGTGTGAGTATTGTGAATGCCCTGAGTGCTGTTAACGAGATGTTGGTGTTGATAGTGACCCCCCAACAGCTCCCGGAGGCTCAAGTCTTCTGTCTTCCCTGTATCCAAAGAGCAGTTTGTGTTTGCCCGTGTCTCCATTGCAGAGGCTCCTTCCCTGCCCAGGTTCTTCTACAGAAAACCTCCCCATTCCCTGTTCTTCTCTGGGTTTTCCCTCACCTTTTTTCTGAGGGTTTTCAATACACTGCAATCAGACAGTCTTCTCTATGTCACTTGAATGGGACTCTTTGCTTTTAGTTTCCACTTTTTTCTAAGCTGTTCACTTGGTCTATACTTAGAATTATAAAAGTGGCCACTTATAGGGGCTAGGACTCCTGCAACAGCACTTCTCTAATGCTTCAGGTGTGAATATTGTAACTTTGTGTGCTCCAGCTTTGGTACCTTTGTTCTGGATGCATGACAGAGAAAAACTCAAGGCTATGCTGCAAAATGTTTGTCTTTCTTCTTTTAAGGCTAACAACCAAACCTCATGATTTTTTCCTCCTCTCTGTGCTGTAGCTTTTTCACACCTCTTCACTGAAGAACTCCTTCAGAGCATTAAAAGCAGTCTCTACTTCTTTGGATAAGAGGTGGTTAAAAAGGCACAGGACTGTGAGGAGGAGATGGGGCTATGGAGTTGAGAAAGGCTGAGCCAAGGCAGAAGAAAAGGCAGCACCAGCTGAAGTCAAGGAGAGGTAAGGGCCTGGAGGAATAGGGGAGGGAGGGCTGTCTGAGCATGTCCTTCATTGACTCAATAAATAACCCACATGGCAATAACAATAAATAATTTTATGAGGAGCTAGATAAGCTTTTAAGGGGAAAAATGGTAGGGGGTGTAACTGCAAATTGAGGAGGAATGCAGCTGAGATAGGTTTCCCTGTTGCCGTCTGTCCTCTATTTGGCAGCAGCTCATTTGTGAAAAAAGCAGCCAAGAGTAGTTTATGATGCTAAGACATTTGGGTGACTTACACTCAGTAAAAATCCTTGATGTTTCTCCTTTAGCTAGTTTTTGCTGCTCGGAGTTGAAAGCATTTCCCTGGCTTAAATCCTATTTTGTTAAACCTGGCAATGAGTAAAATCACAAGTTCCTTAAGAAAATCCTCTGGGTTTGAAAAGGGACGTGTGTTCATTATCCTTGTAATTAGCAGGAAAACTTCATCTTGACAGGGCACTCGGTCCCCTCTAGTTACCCTCCTCACAGCTCCTTAATCACTGGGTGCTATTCAGATTGTAGATTGCCACTATTTAATATGTGTTGTAGAGAACTCTGATTATATTTCACTGTGAAACACTTAAAGAGCTGGGCCATAAATATTTCCATCAACCTGTGTCTCTCCCACCCCCAGGACTCTACTTCCTGCAATACAGCTAATCCCTCAAAATGCAGTTTGGGTTTTGCTTTCTGTGGAGCTGATCCTTATGCAAAGGAAAGGTTACCTTGGGAACAAGGTTAAATGATAGCCTTATGGACCTACTGTCTTATTTCCCCTTTATTTTATGATGGAAATGTAAGATGATGTGAATGGCTCATCATAACATATGCCAGCAGAAGCATGCCAAAAATAGCAATCTGAAGCAGCACACGGTATGTAACGCTTGCATACTTCTCCGAGAGTTAGGGAGATCATTGGAACAACACATGTCAGATGCTATTACTGTCATATTGCTGGGGCCATCTGTTAGAGGCCAAGATCAAGACCTGCTGCTTTCCCGGGAACAGCAGCTCCACAAAAGACTGTGGCAAATTAAACTAAATCTGCTCTGGCCCAGGGAGTTAATCTAAGGGATTTTCTTGTTTTGTTTAGAGATTTCATCAGGGATAAAACCAGCAGTATATTTTTGATATTGCTCCAGGGAAACTCTGAGGAAAGGCTTTTTAATTATTTTTTGTTTGTTTGCTGTGGGGTTTTTTTTTGAGGGACTAGATTGCAGGTCCAAGATAAGGACTGCATTGTCAGGACAGGATGTGCACATTTGCACTCACAGCTGTGCTTCTTGGGAAAACATGTTCATAAGTAAAGTTCACACAAATGTGCACATGAAATTCTTTGCAGTTACTGAACAATAATTTGACAGCAACCTGGAGTTGAATATGACAACTGATTTATGCAATTGACTACACAGACACAAATTTTAAAGTGAAACAAAGACTTTTGAAGTTCCTTACGGAATTTGGATGCAAGTTCCTTGTAGCTGTCTTCAAAATCCCAGCTGGGATACCTGTAAATGTATTTATTTAAGTAAGATGAAGTTCCATGTAATTTGGATCCACAGGAAATTTTGCTACTGGAAGCAGTAGGCTGGATTTCACACGTACACTTACTGTATCAATATAGCTACTCACACACACATATATCTACTCATATACATATAGATAGAAGTTTTCAGTAGTATTAGCATAATGGCACAGTTTTAGTTCCACTGCATTCATAGAAATTTATGTAATGGGCATATGTTTTACTGACGTGTTTCATAACAGTTCTAAACAATGTCCTTGCTAACACCAGAACGTGATACAATTAAATGTATTGATGTGGAAGATTGGAAGTCTCTGTTATGAAGACAGATGTGGTTCAAATACCACGAAAGTGGGATCAGTTTGCAAATGACATCATAGATCTGGGATATTTTTGTGGAGGTTTTGTTTTTCTGTGTGTTAGTGAAAGACTTGGACCCAGCTCCTACCCATTCTGCACTTTCCACTTAGTAGAGGAACTTGCACCACAAAAAGCCTCCGAAGCTTTGCTTTGACTCTGCTGCAGAAAGAGGTTCTGTTTTGAAATCTCAGGCTGTGCTACAGCAAAAGAATTCCTTTCCTATGGACTCAGCACACAGTGAGTGCCTCATTCTGCTCCTGCAGGAGCCCAGCACAACAGGCTGCCATAGCAGGAGAGACCTTTCCAGAGTGGAGGAGGCTGCAATCTGGTACTAAAATAACGAGAGAGCAGTGGGGACTCTGCAGGGCAGGAGGGAGATGCACAGGGAAGAGACGGGACTTCTGGGGTTCCTGGCTGGAAGCACATTGTCATTCTGCTTGTTGGCTATTTCCATGTTTTACCCAGTGACTATTTCATGTCAAATCTGAGGATGGTCCTTGGAGTTGGAGTAGGATCCAACTCTCCATTTCCAGGACAGCATTCTCACTGGCAGGATAGAGATCTGAAGTTTATTAACTACACCTTCAGGACCTTTTGCTTTGGAGGTCAAACTCTGGAGAGAGGACAATAACTTTATGCTCACAGCAATTTTATAATCCACTGCTGTACGGTCCTCTGGGTCTCTTGCAGGAAACTGGTGTCAGAAAGATGCTGCTGCAGCTTTTGCCAGCAAGGAGCAATGATCCCAACTGCAGCACCCTCTGTACACATATCATTGTCTGGGGATGCTAACAGTGCAAACTGATTATGCAGTGCAAAAGTACCTAACAACCTTCTATTTATTTCCTTTGCAGGAGAAATGCCCCAAGTATGTCTTTGTCAGTCCTCCCGACCATGTCTACTCATTGCATTGTTCAATCAGAAGTCTTAAAAACACATTTTTGGAAGCTCTGTTTGATGGAAATTCGTCGTGTCCAAATTAATTGGGATGAGTGGGAAAGCTATTAGTTCCTTGGACGAGGGAAGCAGGGTGGAACTGTAGTATAGCATGGCAGTTTTGGAGCCAAGCAAAAGGTGTGTTTGCAAACTACAGGTACTGTGGAGATATTTGTGACCCCTGAGAAGTGCTAGACTAAAAGAGAAGCTTCCATAATATGAAATAACCTCCCCTTCCCCCCCCCCCTTTCTGGGTTTAATCTGAATATAATTTGGGGTAGAAGCAATTTGCTGATTTTGAAACTTGTGCCAAATGACAAGCTCCCAGGACAGGGCATTTCAGCTCACTGAGACTGAAGCTCTTGTCACTTTTACTGCCACCTCCAGCACAAATGGGCAGCAATGCAAATTTCCCTGAGCAGCTGCTGGCATCTGCCACCAAAAGGGACTCTGGGGGAATCCACCAGCAGACTGACTCCAGCTGAGGGACTGCACAGCTTCCAGAATCTCCATTCTGAGGCAGGTGTGCCAGTAGTCAGGATGATTGGTCTCAGAGGACTGTCTTGGATTAAGCAAAAGCTTGAAGTATGTTGTCTGGCACATTTTGGGCTGCAGAGGGTGGTATTTTTTGACTAATATGTGTTTTGACAGTGTGTTCAAACAATTCTGAAGATTTCCCACAATCTAAGTGCTCACGTTACCTCCTTGCTGGCACTTCGGAGTATTCTCCAATTTCATTTAATATCTTACCTTTATGTGACCAGAAAAGCTTGGTTCTACTTTTACATTCATGAAAAAAGAACAGTCAATTCTTAAATGATCTGACCAGCACTGAGGCAATTTCTATATATTTCATAGTAAGTGGTAATAGAGAACTTCCATAAAGCAAAAAACCCTAAACCATTCCAAAGTGTGCTTTCCTGTGAATGAATTCCATCACAAAAACTGCCTGCATGTGGCTGCAGGAGCTCAAACACAAGATGTGTTAACATGAAGGCCGTGACAATCTCAGTCATGACACACAGAGAGAGTATTGATAATCCCATTGCCAGACACTAAGTCATTCCTTGCAGCAAGTGGTTTGTTCAGAACCAGCAGAGAAGGAGGCAGTTCCACCATAGGGGCTACCAATTATGTGTAATTTTTCAAGAAAAGCTGTAAAAATATTTTCCTTTATGAGCCTGAGCTTGAGCTGTGTATCTCCAGTGACACAGTATTTTTGTTCTGCTTGGCTTTTTTCATGATGTGACAGTTTTCATGTATTTAGTGATTGTAAGATTAAAATGCACAGTGTAAAGGTGGCATAAGTATGATGTGTTTGTTTGCTGGTTTCTTCCTTGATTTTCCTTAGGTTAGAAAAGGCTAAAAGAATTCAGATAAATCAGAGCTAAAAGGTGTTTTTTCAATATTGAGGAAATGCAGACTTACTTGTTTACACTTGGAATATTCTTTAATGAAGGCAACCCTTGGAGGAATAGTATATATGGGGGAGGCTGAGGCTGGAGCTATTTCTCCTAAGAGAATTGTGAATTAATATGTGCTTCTCTCTTTTCCTCTAATTTCTTTCAGCTGGTAGGAAAAATTATATCCATAATGTAGCTTAAGTCCATGTCATTTAATATCCTAGATTGATTCCCCCTTGGGATGTAGGGGAAGTGGGAAGAAGTATATTTAGAAAAGGAGATAGTCTGACAAGATTTTAAGGGCATTTTGGTCAAAACAAGACCCCTAAAGTGCACTGGATTCAATAGAGATTATTTTAAAAATGTTTTCTAGCCATTCTGTGCTGTTTTAGCCGTGTCCTATGGTTTCTGGATTCAGAGATGGAAAAATTACGGTTTGCCTTACCAAGCCACGGTGTTGTGAGAAATGAAGAGTTCCAAATAGCCTGTCCCTGCTGATGGCTGTCAGTGGGACCTCAGGGAGAGAGCAAGAGAAGCTGGGTAAATCCCTCGGGAGCCTTGCCAGCACCCAGCGCTGGTGGCCCAGCTCCTGGGGCTCTGCCTCTGTGCTGGGATCACCTCTCCTCCCTGGGGAGCTGATCTGGGGGTGCATTTGGCCTTGTGGGTGCTCTGTCACACACCAACCCCTCTTTCCTCTGCCCAGGAACTCCTCGTGCCTCTGGAAAGGAGCTACTGTGCTTCCCCCTTGAAGGACAGCCACATGGGGAGGAGGAAGGTATTAAGCCCCCTTTTTTGGCCTGAATATTACCTGGTTTATTTCAGAAGAGGTTGTTGCCTTTCACTGTGCCAACTGCCTGTTCCTAGAAAGCACACAGTCACAAAGCCATTCAACACACTCTCACATTACTAGGGGGAAGCCATTTATTCATTTTATCTGCTTTTCCCCCTGGGAAACTAGTCCAAAAGCCTGAAGTGTCATTAGGAAAAGCAAGAGGAATACTGACAGTTCTTGTTTTGCAAATTGTCAAATGAACTCATTTCCCACCATTGCTAGTAATGTCTTTCATTACAGCTTTAATGAAATTGCATTGACATATTTATAGTCTAATAAAAGAAAAAAAGATACCCTGTAAAAGAAGTTTTCAGAAGCTGAAATGTTTTAATAATGGTTTCATAAATTATTTTGATTTTTTTTTTAGTCATAAACTTTGGCAAAATGAGTGTCATATTATTCAAAACCGCTAATGAAATGGTCTCTGGACTGTGCCATTTAAATCCTGTAAGATGTATTTTCTCATGCCTTTCCTTTAAATTCAATGCCCTTCATTTTTAACATCAATAGGAAGCTGGCTACACTGTATTGTATCTTCTTCCCTCACAGACCATTTATCCACTATTATATTTTCCTACTCTCTTATCACCAGGAAAACAGCACTTTGACACACCATTTTATGATTTATACTTTTAAATATCCACCTGATCCAGTTTTATTATGTCTTCAGTTGTTGAATTAAAGTAGGGACTTTAGCATCTGTTTTGAAATTGTTAGAAAGTAGCCAGAAAATTTTGTAATTATTCTGATGAGCATCTGTCAGATTTTTTTGTGGGGCAGTGGTAAGAGCTTCCAGATTGATTGTCATGTCTGGTGGATCTAGATCTAGACTCTTCTTAAACCTAGGATCCAATCTGTTAATTGTACTCAATTTCATGAGTGCAGTTCTGGTTTCAGTAATAGATGTGTATAATTTTTTCTTTTTTTTTTTTTTTTTTTTTTTTTTTTTTTTTTTTTTTTTTTTTTTTGGTAAACTCATGAAATGAGTCTGACTGAGAGCTTTGCATGTTCACTTCACTCATATGAATCAGCCATTTGCTGTATCCAGCTCAATTAACATCTGAATTGGCTTTTATGAAAAAAAAAGGCTATTGGTGATATCCCAGAGGTTACAGCAGACTAAGAAAATAAAGGTCATGTTGTATTTTGAATTCAGGATGTACAGATGTTATAAGAAGATAAAATCTGAAATCCATAAGGAAAAGTAAGGCTTATCTGCAGCTATGCCATGTATATGTAAATGGTAAGAGATAATTTACTGGTGGTATCTTTTTTTTTTTTCTTTTAACAATGAAATGTCATAAAAATAGGCAAAAGAAAAAAACTAAAATGGACCAATGAATAACAATACATACTCAATCTCTCTTAAATATGCAACTGGGGGAATATATGCTAGTTTCTTAGGATATGGCTTGTAAATATGTAGAGACTTAGTGGCAAATCTGCCTTCTTGGAGCAATAGTTCCTATATCACAGATGAAAATAAGGACATATGCATCTAAAATAAAGAAGAGAATATATATACCCCTGAGACCTCTGTATAATTCAAATCAGTTGTCTGCAAGAGAGTTAGAAAATACTTCATATATGCAGGGAATACAGCTTTCCATCAGAGAAATAAAATAGATATATCTAGGATGTATCAGCACTGGTCTCACATTTCCTTTCTCAGGGGTTTACTCTGATGTCATTTCATAGTAGCCATGTTTTCCCTTTGAAACTCACCATTGTTAGCTCAGATGCAGGGACAAGGAACATTTCAGAGGCAGAGCTCTTGGCACAATTTTTGCCCATGTTGTATTTTCATCCTGTTTCACATTTTCAGTCTCCTCCTCTGCCTGCTGTGACTTCTGGCTGAGCAACTGCCAAGTTCACCATATTTGAGACATGTCAAGTGCTAAGCTAATATGTAATTTCATCCTCCATGGTGGTGGGTGGTGATGGGGGGACATGGTGACACAGAATACAGGGAGTTTGGCCTTTTTTCAACAACGATGTGTTTGATAGTTTTCAAAGTTTTTTGAAGGGGTTGTTCTTTTAAGGTGTTTGTGGCTCTTAGAAGTGTGTTTGTTTATCTGCCTGTTCAGGTGCACTTGTTCTATCTGCCTGTTGTCTGCCTGCCTATTAATGATCAGCAAACCTCAGGAGTGTGTCTGCAATGGCTAAGTGCCATGTTTAAATTTGGACAAGTTGTTATACTGAATTCTACCTATTCTCTGTTTCTCGATTGTATTCATAATATACACAGCATGTGAATGAATGTAGTCTCCAGGTACCTGGGTGGGATGTTCTGTTCAGTCTCACAAAAGACCACGATAGCTGAGATGGACTAAATGAGTTCCCTAAAATCATATGTTGTTTCAGTAGGGACAGGAGCTGCAGTGAATTTCTTTGGTAGATCTTTAGATATATGACTGTGATTGCCAGCAACCAACAAGAACAGAATATGAGGGTATTTGTGGTTTAGCATGTGTGTGCTTGAACACTAGTTTACAACATGATAATCAATGCATTTATGGAAACCATTAATGAGTTTCCAAGGATCATAATAATATAGGAGAATATAGATATATAAATCTAAATATAGATTTACAGTCCTGTGTCCTGTCTTTTGTGCCTTAAATGCAGGTGAAGCAATTCTGCAGCAAACAGGTGTAGGACTTGGCTTCCATGTGATAGCTCATCTGAGTCTCAAATAGAGATCTGCATGATCTTAAGGTAACACCCTTACAAACTCATAGAGAAATAAGTTTTGAATTGTGATGTATGCTGAGCCTCAATTACAGGTTGAGGTGCTGAATTTCCCTGGTCTTTATTTTATAAAATGTCTTCCATTTCTTGTGACACAGAAATACCTAAAACATAAACCAAGCCACAAATATAATTTAGCAGCATTCATTAGAAGCCCATACAAACTAGGTAGGTTAGTCGATACCTCTAAAAGGCCTGGAATTGATTTGTTTGTCAGAATGGTATAAATGTTCTTAGAGGTGTTCTAAGGATGATTTTAAATGAGACATTCATAAACTAACAAACTTTGTGATCTATGTGCACAAAAATGTACTGAGTATGTAGTGTATTACTAATTTGCAGAGGCTGCTCTATGTCTTCAGGAAACACAGAGGTTTGAACTTAGCTGTTTGCTATAATTTTAGTGCAAAATTTAGAACTGACCTATTCTAATGTCTACTAAATTCTGTACTGTTTATTATTTTGTCTAAATAATTACTGACCTGATAGCACTTCTGGTGCATTTTAATGATGAGGTAAATGTGCCTCAGGCTGTATCAAAAGACAGTATACTTTTCATTTAATGTGAAACTTCAATAGTAACCCTCTCTGAGTTTTTGCAGGATTGATTATTATGTTGGAGAAAAAAATGTATCTTTTCTTGCATGCTATTTAGTTTTAAGAGATAATAACACACAAAAAAAAAGGTGTTTTTTTTTTTTTTTTGCACAGAAGTAAATAGGAACCGTTTGATGAATCATTGCCACAAGTGTAGCAATTAAATTTCACTCCTCAGGCAGTTTGTTTTGAATAAAAATACTGCTGAGTTCCATACCATGTTTCCTTATAGCTTTGGCTTTTGTAGGGAATACTGGAGAGTTGGAAATGCAGGCCTATTTTTTCTCCAGATTTGTAAAAGTGGAATTGTACTGTGAGGCAGTTTGGAAAAGAAGGGTGTCTGTTCAAGGAAGGCAAATTTGAATCCATGCCTGACTCTATAAACATCACCTTTATCCTTCATTATCCACCACAGAAAGTGAAGTGTTTTTATGTTTGTTAAATCACTGGTCTCGGTCTTTCTATTGTCAGTCAGGGTCTGCAGCCATGACATTGCATCTATCTGTGAAACTGAATTCAAAACACCCTCACTCTGGCTCAGAAAGCAAATGAAAGGCTTGGGTCAACTGATGACAACGTTTAGAACAAGAATTTAACTGGTTGCTTGAGGGTGAAGGGGTTTGTATTTGCTTATTGATCCCCTGAGGCTGAGCCACATGGCTAAACTTTGCTATGGATCTGAACTGATGTAGCTAATGGAGCTGGACCTCATGCCCCTGACCTTCCCTGCTCCTCCCTGTCAGTCTGGACTGGCTGTTCTCCAAACTGCACCTGGGACTGCCTTTGCTGAAACTGATGAGCCAGTGCTTACTGCATAGATCCTTCCTAGATGTCTCTGCTTTAGATCTCACTGCTTTCATTTATAGCCGTGATGTTACAAGTATGAATTCTCAAACAAGCTATTTACCCATAGACGTAGTATGCTGTGGCATCTGTAAGCATGTACTCTTCCCTGTTAGTCCAGAATAACACTGTAAAGTCGGCTCAGGGCAGAAATCACCAAAATTCCATACTCACATTATGACATCTCTCCTGGTTTTGTTGTTTTAGTGGAACCTGAATTTTCTTCTGAAGGAATGCTTGCTCCTCACATCTCCTCTAAAAATCTCCCTGAGGTTTGCTACGTGATAAGTTGCCTCTAAAATAATTTCATGAGTAAACCTGGTACAGTATTTCAGATATGTTCCTGCAGAGAGAGTAGGACCATTGCAGGAAAGGGGTTGCCTGGATTTGCTGTCCAATAATTCTTCATCTATGATGGAACTTAGCATAGCTAAAACAGGATGAATAAATTGTTCTCAGTCACCTACCAGTGGAAATTCCTCTTCACAGCATCACTTTAAAAAGGAAGCAGATCCCCTAAAATTTTAAATTGATGTTCCAGCTGTGAAAAATAACAGTAACTTTTGAAAGAGGATTTGATTTTTATACTCTTCTAGTTCAATACCCGGTAGCCTTAGATATCTGCAAATATATCCAGAATACATAATCAGCCTATGCTGAAACCAGCACAGGTTTCATATCTCTCTTGTAAATACAATTCGTACAAAGGCTAGTTGCCCTACTGCTACATACTGAATCACTGCACGAACTTTCAAAGTGCTCTGAAACCCTTTAAAGTGTAGTTCTTTCGAGTAAATGACATTCTCCAGTTTTGTAATGTCATGTGGATAAATGCCTCTTTCACTAACTGCGAGGGAACTACAAAGCTCTGTTGTTGTAAAAGTTTGATTTTCCAATTCTTGGGACTGGAAAACAGAATAGAGACTTGTCCTAGCCTTCTAGCAGAATTGACAAATCATTAATTCCATTGATTTCCACAGTAGTGAAATTTATCAAACAGAAGTCCATTTGTATTAGCAAAAAAGGTTACATGCCATAGCATTGAAAGGTCTCTTCTCATGCTCTTGCTTTTGTACTTTCACCTTTATTTATTTGTTCTTTTTAAAGCACTGTTACATACTGTCATGTGCATAGAAGGTTCAGACAAAGATTATCAGTGAGAATCTCCTGTTGAGTCACGAGGTCCAGAAAGGACTCCCTGGCTTTCTGAATTCCTCCTCAGAGAGGAGTTCAGGTGTGGCTGGATCCAATCCTAGTCCCAGACTTGGTCAATGGTTTATGTCTAAAGGATTATATAGGTGTAATTGAGCCTTCATCCTGCAAGATTAAGGGTGGCAAACCTATGAATTATTTAATTAAATTGATTACAATAATGATTTGACTTATAGACTTTAGTCTGAATAAGTTGCTACACACTATTTATTAAATCAATAATTTCCAAGCCAGAAGAAAAATTATTAAGAGAGATTGATGTTACCACTACCAATGACTGTGGCCAAATGTCTTTCACTCAGCCTCGAGGTGTGACCTTGGGGGGCATCCCCTCTCAAGGGAGGAATCTCCACATGCACTCCTAGCAGGAGTATGCTAGGAGTCCCTGCTATTAAAAGTGGGACTGTGCCTTTAAATTATGAAGTGACTGACTATCAGTCATGTGTTTTTAGTCCAGCTGTATCAGCTCAGCAGCCTTTAGGTCAGCAGCTTTAGATAAGTTATCTGTACTATCATTTCTGGTTCCTTTATCAGGAACTTTTTCTGCCACATCCTCACCAGTGGAAGTTCCTGTCAGGATACATTGTTTTTCACATTCTCAAAGAGTCTAACTTTGGGATTGTTACCAGTCTGGTCTCAGCATTCTTCAACAGCAAAAGCAGCATGACCTCCCTTCTATGTCTGCTGGTGCAAATAGAGTAATGTTTGAGCTGTTTTAGCCCCACTTAGGCAGAGGAGCCTGCTTGGTGTATCTTGTAAAGAACCTAGAGTGGTTTACTGGGTAGCCTTCTGCTTGCTCTTGTCCATGGCACTCAATGGACTTTATGTCAAAATTGCAAATATATCAATCCTGAATGGACATGTTTGCCAGTTTTCGGAAGGACTGGAGGGCAGCAAAGGACTGCGTGCAAACTTCAGTGATTAAAATATCATTTTAAGGTGTTTGACCAGGAGCAAATTTCCTTTTTTCTTGATTTCAGGAAGAAAACACTTCATTGCTTGGTGGGCTTGCCCAGTTCCAGCAGGTGTTGGTGCTGGCTGGTGTATGTGAACACACTGGTGGCTCACAGCACTGGTGATGATTTGCAAGGAGGGCTCTGCTGCTGGGGGCTGTGCTGTGCTTCCACTGGAGATCAGCCTCTGGATGCCATGGAGGCACACATGAAGAGGAGGGTTAAGGGTGATCTCTGATTAAAGTTCCATTTGCTGATGCTCTTCACCAATTTATATCCATGTGCTACTTTGCTAATTAATGACTGCTCATGAAATGCCATGTGTCAGCAATGAATCACTTATTTTTGTTGCACTTCAGTAGTATATGGCTAATGAGCAAGGACAACTCATATAATTAAAGCCTAAAATAGCCCTGTCGTTAGGACACAATCAAGTGTTTATATCTTGCTGCGGTGTGTGGACCACAGTATATCACTTTCCTGCCTTTGCCTTTGGTAGTCTTACCAAAAAAAAAAAAAAAAAAAAAAAGGAAAGTTAAAAATATTTGGGATAGAAAATGTTTTTTCAATGGTAGTAGTATGAGGAATTGAGTTTCTTTTTAAAAGAACTAAAATCCTGTATCTAGCATAACCTTAAAATAAGACTGTCTTAATTATTCCCTCTAATGGGCCTCACCAACTCAAAACTAATTAAAAAAATATATAAAAAGGAGAAACTGCCTGGATGACATGGGTAAGGTTAGTGCAAAATTACAGAAAAATCTGTAGTTTGTGTCTCCACAGCTGCATGCAGGTAGGAAAAGTGAGAAACGAGGACAAGCCCGCTGTGAATGTGTGTAGGCAGTCGTCCATACTTTAAGCAATACCTTGAAAAATCTGCCACTGAACCAGTAAACCAGCAAATATAATTTCTCCTGTTTGATCTGGTCAGTGCTAGCACAGCTGGGTTCTTGTATTTTCATTCATGAGAAGTAAGATCAAGCCTCTGGAGAACATTTGGTCCACCCATGCACACTGCATCCCTTTCCCCACAGTGTTATATACATCATGGTCTGAACCACTGATGTAGTCCACCACTTTTCCTCACAGATGGGGAAAAATCATACTCCTGAGAGAGCAAGTGGAATCTATTAGCCAAAGTACCCCATGTTAATAGTGACATGCACAAAAGACATTTTAAAATGGTTTCTTAGGTGCAGCAGTGGGAAAACTGCATCCCATCTCCTCTAATCATAGGAATAAATCAGTCTCTTGTGAACTCACTCTGATGAGCATATAAGGGAAGGAGAGGAATATATGTAATCTACACTGAAAAGATAAGGCAAAAAAAGGGACATTGTGAAAGACATGAGAAGAACAGACCTTTTATTTCTTACTTTTGGATACAAAATATTTCAACGTTTAGGATTTCAACTTTGTAATAAAAACCAGTTTTATTACATGTTTCTTCCCATAAGAGCCCCTAACATTTCCCTCCCACTCCCTTTTGCACACACCTATGTTGGAACTCAAGTTTCTAAAAAGGAACAAAAACCTTAGCCATCAGATGTGACCACTACTATGTAAAAGAACAGCATTAGTGAACAGCTGTTTTCCTTGGATAGAAATAGGTTCTGGATAGTTTCTCAGTGTGACCTGGTCTAATCTTGGTGCTCAGCATTAAGAATACTGACAGCTGTCCTGTTAGTGCACTGGGTAGACTTTTGGTATTGGCCTCAACAGCAGTCCAAAAAAATCCTGTGAAATGAGGATCTTTTCTAAAATGATTTCTACAAATTCTCAGAAAGCTTTGTGAGTGCTTGAGAAAAGCTCCCACTCCGGGGTAGAAAGCACAGTGGGATTTTAATTTCTTTGTTTTCACAGGCTTATTTAGGGAAAATACTCAACTCAGGTTGAGTGGTGAAGACCTTAATCTCCTTATTGAAAACACTATAGCCCTTCCCACCTGGATTTGGTTAAGCTATGAAGACAGATGTCCTGCCTGCATCTTATGCCCTTCATGGTTCTGCTATGATCTCCAATGACATCCTGACACTGGAGAGTTCCTCAGTGATAAATTGGGAGACAATTCCTCACGTTGACATCTGCTCTCCCATGTTTGTTTAGCTCTTTGAATGCTGTTTGCTTGCACCAACAAGGCTGTGGATAGCCACCCTCCATCTGAGCAGTGAGAGATCTTGGATGGAATTAATTTAGATATTTCTGATCTTTTGACATCCCTTTTGGTTAAGTCAAGGTTCTTTATAACTGCAGAGTGGAGGCAGGAATAAAAGTATGAAACTGTTAGAGCATCTGCAAAATGGGAACTTCATGTTTTTAAAAAACATGCACTATTGTGGAACAGAAGTGAAATATATGCCATTAACATTAGTGCCGTTGAACACCCTCTAAATTGCAGAATGGTGAGAAAAAATTAATATGAAAACAAGAGAAAATGAAAACTGTAATAAGCTCTCTGCATGAGAAAGGTAATCTACAGTTAACTATAAAGGCTAACAATTGAAACAATGTGAAGAATGAGATGTATTTCCTGTTTTGAGCTAAGACTGAATCTCTGTCTCTAACCCCAAATCTGTGACAAAAACTTAATGGTGAGAAGCAGAGATACCATGTCAGACTTCACTCTGCATCCCCGGGTCTCGATGACTTATCACTTGCAGCCATTCTGTTTACTGTTAATTAAGTGCAATAGTTAAAGTTAGCTTGACTGTGCTACGTCCCCTGTTGAGCTTAGCTGAAAGTGAAAACAAAAGACCTCTATTGCAGCTGCTGTAAATTCGAGTTTCAAATGTGTTTCTTTATATTTGCATACTCATAAAATGAAAACAGGCAGCCTCAGTTCTCTGCTATAGGTGCTCAAACACTTGTGTAAAAGACCTGGTTCTGAAAACTGATTGCTTCTTAACAAATAAGCTGCATGTATCGTAACATATTGTAACATTTTCCTTCTAAGAAAGGAAATGAAATCTTGCGATTTCAATGAGGATTATTTGGGCAAGCTATGGTCCATTTTCCTGCACTTCTTATCGTCCCATGCACTTTTAGTGTTTTCACTTGGTTTCAGAATTTTCCCTTTTATTTTTAGCCTTTCATTTCCTTAGAATCTTCTCTTCAGTCTTTGTTTACCTTTCTCCCCCAATGTCAGGATTTTCATTGGGTTAAATTTGCTAAGTTTTGGTCCTGTTAACTGTCCTTTATTCCATCTCCATCCATCTGGTTGTAGTCACTCCATTTCCAAATTTTCTGGGTTTTTTCAATTGCATTTTAATGTATCATGTCTCCCTTCCAGAGCATTTGTTAGACTTTGTTCTCTGATTTCAAGATTTCATTCCCTTTCCTGAAAGGCCCCGAAGACAGATGTGGGTCTGGGTGGTATTATGAGAGAATTCTGTCATTTCCCCCCTCTACCCTGACAGCAGACATATGGGGTTTTCTTTATGCTTTGGAGGACAATGAACTATTGACTATCCAATGATAGGAGAGTGACGTTTGATGTTGAGAAGGCCCTGCTGGAAGTCTCTGGGAGACTGTGCTCAGCACAAAGGTATTTCTTGGAACTGGAGCTGACTGCCAGCCAGGCTCTATCTGTCGTTCTGACTGCTTTGGAAATGTCAGTAATGCCAGCCACAATGGGATGTTTGTGAGAGAGGAAGACAGAGCATCTTGCTGAGCTATGGCATTTACAGACCTTAGGCTGAATGTGAGCTACTACTACCTACATTCACAGGCTTCAGAGAATGCACCCCTTGACACAACTGACCTGGTAACATGTCCCTGCTCTGCTGGGAATTCAGACAGACGCATACCTATGGCAAGGCGCTTTTTTCTTCTTCAGCTCTGCTGGGCATTATTTCCTGTTCCTCCTGTTGTGTCAGAAGAGTCTTGGTCACCTTCTGGTTTATTCCTTTTTTCCTTATACCCACAGAATATCAGAATATTCTCCCACTTTCTTTTTCTTAATGGCAGGTAGAAAGAATAAAGGATAAACCCCAATAAGGAGTCTCTAGGCAACTGGTTGTCTTACAATTTGAAATATGCTGAAGTACAAGATACAGAACTAATGTCTACTGTGGCTTTTTATTCTCCAATCAGCTGATTATAAGGTAAATTCTTCCTTCTTTCTTGTACAGTGATGGTAAATTGAAGACAAGATGTGTTTGGGTGATGCATGGGACCAGACACTATTCAAACACAGCGTGCAAAGGATTTTGTCCCTTCAGATGTCTGAAAGTTTCACTGAGCCCTTCTGTTAGAGAGCCCCTCCATGAATGGAGATATGCAGTGTGGGTGAGCAGAGAAGGGATGCCAGGGGCCTAAGAGATGGTGGGAGTTAGAAACCACAGGTGGTTTCCAGTCCTTTTCTCTGGGCTACAAATGTACGTCTTGTATCTGTTCTTTTCTGTGAGGTTCTCAAGGGTTCTGCTGCAACCCTGCTCCAGTGTAGTGATGCTACATGAAGGAGATATCTAGCTTTTATTCAGGATAGAGATTTAAGCATTCCCACATAATTCCATGCTGAATGGCTGTCTGGCAGATTCTTGTGCTGAAGTTCTGAGGAGCCAGTTCATACAAGGTTCTTTGACTATGTGCTTTGCTCCTCAAGTCATCCCAAAAATTTACATTACCCAGACAATCCTTCAACTCCCAGTTTAGCTCATTAGGAAGTGTGAGTCCCTGGGAACAACAAACACAGCACAGGATGCCTTGCATGCAGTGCTATCTTTTGTATGCTGATTTTAACATCTTTCTGAAAAAAGGTTCCATTACTGTTTGCCTTGGAAGAGGATTTTTTCTGAGCTGCTGTACCCTCTCAAACACTGTTTACAGGCCAGGCCCTGCCAGGTTTTGATGTTTGCTGGAGGAGGTCCAGCCCATGGGCAAGGCAGCAGCTCCAGCTCCGGCTGGAGGGGCCAAGCAGCAGATGTGCCATGACTGTGAAGAAGCACCTGGGGCTTCAGAAAGGCTGCACCCCACCCAGAGAGATAATCTTAATGCCTAAGAGTGTTTCCCAGGGCCAGAATTTCTTGCTTTGATGAAAGTAAGAAATTTAGCTGGTTGAAATGAGGATATATGATAGGAAAAATTCAGTCTTGATGGAATATTGTTATAAACATTTTATTACTACTTTTTGCACTGAAGTGGCTCATCATGTCTCAAGAGAGCCATCATTAGACATTTTGACATACATTTTATTCAATTCAGAAATTAACAGTGTGGTTTTAACGAAGTTCAAATAAATCCAGTATGAATACTGGGATACAAAACAATTATTTTGTTCAAAATAAGGAAGAAGATCAAGCAAAAGTATATCTGAAGATTAAAAAAATAATTTCAAAGATAATAGAAATATAAATGAATGAGCACAGCTATCATTCCCCTGAATATAATGAAATGTGTTTTACGACTTTTGGCTGTAATCACAATTAGCAATACTCAGGGCTATTTGCTTGGCTATGTGTGCAAATCAGAATTTGTGTGTATGAGAGAGTAATAGCAGCTGTACAAATTAATTTCTTGTGAAGAGCTGATTGCTCCACCTGTTATAGTCTGTCTACATCCTATATTCCCATCAACTGTTGCCGATTAGTTCACTGAATGTAATTGAAGAATGAAAATAGAGAGCAAAATGTCTGATTTATAGTCTGAATTGGTTATGCCCAGTGATTTTTTTTTTAATGGTGGTTCAAATATTCTGTTATTAAATTGATTAAATAATTAAATGCTGCTATAAACATGTCAGATGGTATTGCACATCAATTTTCTACTGCTGAGTGGGACTCTCATTTACTTCTCAGTATAGTGAGTATTACTAAAGTTGGTGCTAGTCTTGGACAAGACTGCTAAAGAACACTAAGGAAAGAATGGAGGGATGAAAATATGCTCTGTAAACACTTGCCAGTGAAAAACATAGCATGGGCAGATCATGCTGTTTGCATGGAATTTATTTGTCTTAAATAAAAGGGCTTTCTTTGCTGGGATGAGCAGAGTTGAAAGAATAACTGGTTCTAAAGGGAAAAGATGATTTTCAATGATTCCTCATTTTCTTTAAAAATAGTTTTGTGACAACACAATCACCAGACCACAAGCTGCACTGTTTGTATATTTATTCTGCTGGAGAACTGAATCTTTATTTGAGGATGCATGAAAAGTTAAGACTTAAGAAATCCCTAGATTGAAACAAAGCCACTTGCTGTAAATTACAATGCTAGTAAAGCAGATAAAGTAAAGCTGTTTTTTGGCAAAATATATAAGCTGATAAAATCCAGGTGGACCTGCAGGAAATTAGCATAGCAAACTGTTATAAATATTGTCAGAGAAAAGGAGATCCAGCTGCTGTGTCCCACTCCTCACTCCAAGCTGAGTCACTGCAGAGCTGTGCTCCCTTTGCAGCATCATAGCTGAGCTCTCTTTCTTCATATCTGTTGGCGGCTGAATTCCTGTGTTTGTATTCAACCCTTTATTGTTTATGCTGAACTTGCTAGGAGTTTATTTAAACTGTGCTAATGGCTGTAGTCTGATTTAATGAATAATCTCCTGGAGATTCACAGTCATTGTCTGGGTTTACAAATTTCTGAAGGAAGAGAAAACCTCTACCTTCCTTTTTTATGTTTTTCTGACATGTTATTTGGCCCATTTGCTATTCTCCACCCACGTGCAGAGAAGAGGAGGTAGCAATTTGTATATCATGCTGTGCTGGTTTTGGCTGGGGTAAAGTTAATTCTCTTCACAGTTAATAGTACAGGGCTGTGGTTTGGATTTATGCTGAGCACAGTGATCATAATACAGAAAAGCTTTTACAGAGCCAAGGCCTTTCCAGCTTTCCATACTGCCATGCTGGTGAGGAGACTGAGGGTGTGGGAGCTTGGGAGGAGCCAGGACAGGTGACCCAAACTGACCAAAGGGGTATTCCAGACCATCTGACATCGTGCTCGGTGTATAAAGTGGGGGGAAGAAGGAGAAAGGGGATGACATTTGGAGTGGTGGCTTTTGTCTTCCCAAGTCACTGTCACAGGTGGTGGGCCCTGCTGTCCTGGAGATGGCTGAGCACCTGCCTGCCCATGGGAAGTGATAAACTCACTCCTTGTTGTGCTTTGTTTGCATGTGTGGCTTTTGCTTTCCAAGTGAGTAAATATTAATCTATGTATAAAAATGTTAAAAGGAAGTTGAGAAAGTTAAGTTCTTTGATACAGTGTTATCAAGAATACAGCTGTCTTGTCAAAGGAGATAGTGTCCTTTGAATACAGATTCCCTCTCCAGAGGGTGTATTTCTTGGAAAGATATACTGTGGCCAATCATGTTTTCAAAATGAGTTGAGAATTTTTGTTGCTGTCCTTTGCTGTGATTCTGTATTTTGTATGTCTCAGATTTTAAGGGCATTCTGAATGCAGGGTATATATTCTGCCCCTAAAACTTCTTTTTCTCTTAATACATTCCATTAATTTAAAAGAAAGCCAAGGCAGAGGCTGAATATCTATTTTTGGTGTTTGGAAAATAGCAATTTCCATGCACAGGTTTGCCTTACAACAAACGTAAGATTCTCATTTTTAAATATACATATGGACCCCAAACGTCAGGGCCAGAGTGACTGCTTCCATTTTCTCATCTTTTTTCTTGTTCACTGAGTATTTTGAGGATTTCAGTACTCAGTGGTTTATAACTTGCTTGTAAAGGCAGGTATTCTTGCTGCTGCAGTGATGGCTGGATGCCTGGACACCTCCCTACTTGCTGTCATTTTGTAGATGCAAAGCAGAGGTCTTTTTGCAACTTATCATTAATCATGAACTGTTGGACTCAGGTATAAAGATTGGAAACTGCTTAATGTGCTTCAGGTTCCCTTTTCAGATCAGTTTTGAGCTGAGTGAGTGCACACTATTCTCTGAGTATGTGTCAGAGAGGATTGCATTAAACTTCTTTCTTCACTTACTGTTGAAGAGATTAATTAAGAACTTACGGTTCAATGTGCCATGAAAACTTGGGAATTTGACTCAGTCTGAAAACACATACTCCAGCTGAAAGGATGCTAAAGGAGATAAAATTGGCATTGTGATTTTGAGGCAAAGGTTCCTCCAGATTTATTTAGGAGAACAAGTTAAATAAAATATTGTGAACAAAAGCAGAAAGCTTATAAAAGGAAGAGCTTAAATACTGAAAAATAAAATTATTTTTCAACAGTAAAGAAACTGGAGAAGGCCATTAGATTTTGATGACAAGTCAGCAATGATCACTACAGAAAATACACTTGGAATGGACATCTCCATAATTCAAGTGACTGGCTTTACTCCAAGTCTTAAAAATTGTAAGTGTCTATATAGCTGCAGTGGTTTGTGGTTTTTTTTTTTTCTTTTTTTGGTAGAAATCACTGTAACTAACAACAGATATAATTGGTATGTGGAAGGCAACATTTGTCATTACTAAACATGTTTGTTTATATTTACAGTTCTAGAAGAAGTACCCAGCAAGGAAGGTTTCAATGTGAAACAAATCTGCAGTGTTGTTAGAAGGCATGAGAGTAGCTCCTCTGAGATGCTCTCTTTCTGTCTTGTAAATACACTTTGGCAATTTTATGTAGTGCACGGAGAGCCAGACATAAGTGTCTGCACATCTCAGTTCACTCAGCACTATTCGATCTGAGAATTGGACTTTGGTGTACATTTTATTAAATGCAAAACTGGGAAACAGAGAAAGTTTCTAAGTCCTGTGTGAGTGAACTATGCAGTAAAAGTGCAATTATGAAACTATAATAAATATTTATGTGCTTAGTACATATGAGATATTCTATGATTTTATATTGGAAAATGTGCATGCATTGAATAACAAAAGACTTAATACCAAAGCATTTTCTGCTTTGTAGATTACTTTAGGTTACCACAGCCCATCTGCTTTGGAAGCAAGATTATTTTCTTTCACTAAAAGTGAATGTTTTAAGATTTTCATGTCTATGAAGAAGTAAGCACTTACTTGTATCTGACAAGGAGATGTATAGGACATGGTGTATCCAGAGTCAATTTATTCAAGTGGTGTATAATTGTCACTTTTTAGCAAGTGGAACCTCCTATCCTTCTGTGAGCAAGAACCAAGGCTCTTTTTGTACTGTTTACTAGGCTCATCCTAATTCTTATTCCGTCAAAGCAAACTCTGAGATATAAACTCTACTCCTTTGCAGAAAATAAAAGCCCTACAACCTTTTAAAAATTTTTTGTTGTGAATGGAAATAAAGAAGGTTGAGAGATAAGTCTGGGAGCTATAATCATAGAAATGTATTAATGAAACTGTCAAATAATTCCTTTGAAGACACTTTGTAGCACGTATTTCATAAAAGGAGCAATTTGTGTGATGCCAACCATCATTAATTGAAATTTCTGTGCCTCTGCTTTAATAAATTTGCTTCAGTTACTTGATCCTTTAAACTCTCTGATTAAGTGGCAACACTTGTTAAGGGAATGGTGTGAAACTTGTGGTCTGTGCTGAATTCTGGCTAAAAACTGGGTCCATTGATGAAAAGAGGTGCCAATCACCTTATAGTGCAAATATGCATCCCCCTTTCTGTGGAGAAAGAAGGCTGGAAAGGGTGGCTTGGGTATGTGTTTCTGTAGGGCTTGGTCATTCTGCTCTCTTAACAACCTGATCTCATTCACACAATGACCTGAGCATGTGCTTGATTCTGATGTGACTGAACAAGGATTTTAGCCAAAAAACACCATAAAAACCAACCAACCCTCCCACCCCTCAAAAATCCCCCAACAAACCCAAAACAACCTCCCCAAAAAACCCAACAAATAAACAAAACAAAAAACAAACACAACAACAACAACAACAAACAACAAAACCCAAAAAACGCCAAAGAAAATTTGTGGTAAGGCTGTAGACTGAATGATCTGTTGAAATAGTGGGGCCTTAGGATTAATTTCAGCCATAAACTGAAGCTCTCTTGCTGGAAAACTTGAGGGAGTCAGTTCACACTGGGTAGCAGGGCTTTTGATGGAAGTCATTGTTGAATACCTAGAAAGTATGATCTCTTCTACAAACATATAATGCATGTACAATTTTGCACTAGGTATAAATCCTGTAATTGTATGTCACCTTTTTAAATGAAATAACAGGTAAAACTGTTCCTGGGCATAATTTTTAATGCTATTTCTCTTAAAACCACAACTACTGTTGAAATTTTGTGCCCAGTTATGAAACTGGAGTACCTGCCATCCACAGTAATACATGTCAGAGGGAGGCAAGAGAAGGATTAGTGTTTCATGCCAACCTGATTCAGTAAATGAACTCAAGTTATCTAAATCACATGAAATCCTAGGGTAGCTCATATGCTTTAAGCCAAGATGTCCAAATACCTTGCTGGGCTGATAGGCTTAGGCTTAGAGAATTCCTAAAAGAATCTGAAATAATTTCTGTTTCATATAGTGACTGCTGACATGAATTAGTTTTATCCTTACCTTACCCTGAGAAATGGAAGAGTTGCACCTTCATATTTGTCATCTGTGTGTTAGACAAGAAGATGACTTAAATTGCACCAGGGGTTCTCCTTGAGATAGTGAGATATCTCAAGAACAAGCTCTGGTTGAGGGAGGCTTCTGGTGTGCAGAAGCAGGAGGGCTCCCTGAAAACAAAAAACAGTAGCATCATCTTGTCAAAATTAGGTAGATTATGAATTTATTTATTTCAGATGGATTTTAATATTGAAACCCAATCTGTTTGATTATCTATTAATTCATAAGCAAATACTTTCCCCCCCAAACTTTTCCTTTCCACAATCTTGTCTTCTCAGAAAAAAAATTTAAAAATTGGTGCATTTGAACTCCCCAGTGCCACATTAGAATCCTTATGTTTTAGGGACAAAATTATAAGTTTCTTGCCAGCAGTGGACATGACCAGTAAAGAGTCACTTGTTGAGGTGCAACTTTTTGGGTATCTAATTACCAGCTCCTGAAGTGAAGTCCTTAACTCTCCTATGCACTGTGCTGCATAGTGGTAAATGAAGACTCCTCCACTGAAGTGGAAAACCAAGCAGAGTTATTCGCAGGAATCAGTACAGAATTACTCAAGAGGAACTCATCCATAATTGTTTTTTCGACATCAATCTGGAGCTGCAGTGCTGAACTCAAAGTGATAGAAATGCACCATCATTCTCAGCCTAAATTTGTCTCTCTGACACCCATTTGGTCAAATAATGGGACTAACAACTCCCTCTTTCCTTGAAATTTGGAATTAACAAGAGACATTTGTGTAAAAGAGAAAGTCCCAGAATCAGGAGTCCAACTGATGGCATCTCTGTGCTGAAGGTCCCAAGCCCAGAGCTACAGGCTGGACAGAGCTGCACCACCATGAAGATCCCTGTGACTGCCATGCCCTGCTGTGCTTCCCATTGGCTCCGTGACACACCTGCATGAGAAGAGCAGCAGAACATCCACTGATAACAACACTTATTTTCCTCCTTTTAAAGTAAAAATGTTCCAGTTTCACTACATTTAGTCAACCCCCTTGGAAAACTGTTGGTTTGGACACTTGCAGCAGATGTGGACACAAGTCACTTCTGGGTGAGGGGGTGCTAAGTTGATAAGGACTTTGAAGAAGAGGATAACAAGTGTCTCTTTATCTTTTTGTTAAAAGTGAACAGAAGGAAGAGCCTCATTTGACATTTTATTAAGCAGGCACTGGAAGGTGCCCGCTGTACTTGCTTCCTTTTCTGTGCAGAAGTAACTTCACTGGAAATTTTGCAGTCAGTTTTCAGAGGCAGAGTCTTATTCACCTACTTTTGAACACTTCTGTACTTCAACACTTCCTCTTTTCTTCTTCTCGACAAATAGAGAACAGCATTTCAGAGGTTTATTTCTGTCTGTATTTATCTACTGTACCTTTTGCATCATTTGAGGCTGTTCATAGAAAATGTACTTGCATTACTTTTGGGAACTGAAGCATGGAAGGAAAGAAAATTACATGTTTATCTTTATTTGATTTCTTAATTTGAGATGTGGAGATAATTAATTGACAAAGGTTTTAGATTTATCCCATTAGAAGTTAGGGCTGGGACTGCCGAGCAGTTAACTATTTTTGACAGGTCAAAAACCTGAGAAGATTGTTTTTTGTTACATAAAGTTTTTTTTTTCTCATTTCAGGCCAAAGTACTTTTATATTGTTTTAATATTTTTGCTAAGTAGGAATGCTAATGGTACTAACAGGAAAGGATCTTTGCTTACAATAGCTTATACTGAATGGTTCTTTTCTAAGGAAGTATAGAGATGATTTTATAGTACAATTACATAGCTGTGTTTCCATGCCTTCTCAGTGATGAGGAGATTCAGAACTCTTGCAAGATTCTGGCAAAAGACAGTTAAAGTTCAGAAGATAAGAGTTAATAGTAGCATTGTAGGATGATAATTAGTAATAGTTAATAACTAATAAAATAATAATTAACTTTTTGTCTGGTCTGAAATTTTCAGTCTAAAAATCCAAGTCAGCCAGATAATACTTGTAATATTTTATTGTTAATTCAATGTCCTCTCTGCTCTTTATGCTTGGGGGAGACATTTAGTCATAGGCAGATCACTAAGTGAAAGCATCTGTGAGATGCTCTGAGGATTCCCTACAGCTAAACTCTTGCTTTGACACAATTCTTCATGTGTCTTTGAATTTCTAATCCCTTTTCCAGGCCACCAGGGCATTAGCTGTGTGAAAAACTCAAAAGTATTTTCATATTCCATTCAGGTATCAAGTTATTTAATCAAAACCCCAAAGAGTTACATCCAGATTTAGTTTGGCTCTTTATATTTAGCATAACCTAATACTAGGGCTTTATTTCCTCTAAACTATCTGATTGAATGCTGCTGCAAATTATTCTGGTTCTAGCAATGCATTATTTCATTCTGTTCTCATGTTTCATAACTTTGAGAATAAAAAAAAAGGGGAAGAATTTTTCCAGCTTATTTCCAAGACTTGCTTAGGTAAGCTTTATGACATGCCTGCACAATTTGAAACAACACATGTCTTGAGGGGGAGAAGAACATCACTGACATTTCTTATTGCCCTAATCACAAAGGGAAAATATTGCATAGCTTAATTCCTCTCTGGCCCATGTTGGATTACAAGGTTATTAGGACTGGAAGAGACCTCAGGAGGCCTCTAATCCAACTCCATGCTCAGAAGTTCAGAACAGATTGCTCTGGACTTTACCCAGAGCATGCACTTCAAAACCTCCAGGGAGAGAGACTGTAGATCTCTGGGCAAGCTGGCTCCTCTGCTTGGTTGTCCTCACAGGAGATATTTCACTCTTGTGATGAACTCATTCACTTGATGTCCTTTGTCTCTCATCCTCCAGGCACATGCCTGGCTGCATGTCCTTGACAAGCTCCTCGTTGGTGCTGGGTGCTTTTCAGAGACAGTTCCTCTCTGGGGGAGCAAGCCCCAGTCCCTCACAGCTTGTGCTCCATCCCTGCCCACCACAGTGTCCCTGCCCTGGGCTCTCTCCAGTTTATCCATGCCTTTCCCACACTGTGGAGCCCCAGACTGGACACAGGGCTCCAGATGTGTCTGACAGCTGCCAAGGACAGGGGAGAATCCCTTTCCTTGCTCTGCTGGCTGTGCTGCTGCCCATGAGCCCAGGGCACTGCTGACCCACAGGTGTGCCCAGGACCTCCTGTGCAGAGCTGACACTACCTTGTCACAAGGATTTTTTCCTCCCGGGAGAACCACATTGTGTTTGTCCTTGTTGAATTTCATGAGGCTTTTGTTGGCCCATTATTTGAACTTGACCTTAAGCAGGGCTGGAAATATACAGGGAATCAATTGAAAGGATACAATTGAATTCAGAGGTTGCTCTTGAATCATTCAGGACAGAAATTTAAATACATTACAGGGAGCAAGAATGTGCAAAGGTATTCCAGGGTATTTTTGAAATACTTGAAATACAATGACCGAGTTTTTCATCTAGTTTTGTATGGTGTTAGCATAACCTAAGTTAGCACAAAACTTGCAGCTGGAGAAGACCCCACAATCCCTCTACCAGGAAAAAATTCATTAGTTGCCACAGCATGGTGCCCCATATCTAGCAACATAACATCAGGCATCTGAGGCAGTAGGAAGTGCTCTGTGTGTACTCACACATATGTATATAGGCACAGTGTTTTAGGATAGGACTAACAGAATGGTGATGGGATGGGCCTGCACATGGTTGGGAGCATATGCCTAGAAAACCCCCTATTTGTACTAGCACTTCGCTAAAACTGACAAAACAAATGGAAGCAATTTAGGTCCTGTGTATAAAACAAGCTACACAGGCATAAATTCATTGTTCTACTCAATCCCTAAATTAGGTCTTTTTGAGAGTTATTTAGGCTTAAGGAAGGACATGAATTTAAAGTGAAATAGCTGTTCTAATTTTTCATGTAAACAAGCTCTTATTTGATTTTTCTCTGTAATTATTCAATAGCATGAAAATTAAAGACTATATTCTCTTTCAAAAAAACTTTATTAAATATTTTGCCCAAATGACTTGATTGTATCATTTTAATGAATACAGAAAAAATGAATCAGCACAAAAAGTCCTTAATTATAGCATGGCAGAAAACCACTGAAATAGACAACAATGGCTCTAACATGTTAAATAACTTTTTACTGAGACAGACTATTGCAAAGCCATCTTGCAAACTTATCCATGTGGGGTAACAGATTACCAGAAGTTCATAATGGCCTTTCAGTGCTTTATATTTTCTCCTATGTATTTCAGTAGGAATCAACCCTGCTAAGGCTGGTTTATTGTAGCCTATGTACATAAAAGACAGAGGAATTTACTTCAAAAAGTGGTTCCTGATTTTAGGAGCCATCTCTCTTTTCACAAACACAACTTGATCAAAATTGAAGACTTTGTGAAGGGGGATATTGCACTTAGAAAAAAGTCAAAGAGATTTTGAAAATGGATAGAGTTTAAAGTGGATCAGTACTACCAGCTACTGCAATCATTACAACTGAGGATTAAGTTATATGTCTGTGTGGATGATGCATTTGTAGCTCTGCAAAACTCTGGACATGGAGGTTTTTTCTTGAATGCAGTTCCTTTCTTGGTCCATTTTTCCAATAAATGGACTGCAATCAACTTCCGAAAGAATCTCAAACAATAGGTAATATCAAGTGTCTGAAATCTGAAATGCTCCCAACAGCTTAGAGAAATTGTGAAGAAGAAAATTATGACACTGTCAGGAAAGACATCCTGAAGAATGAAGAGGTTCAATTGCATGTTGGTTTCTTGCAGAAAATGGGAAAGCAGCAGTATTTTTTGTTTTATTATCTTAACCAATCAAAACATACTTGCAGGACTGTGTCACATCCAAAAAATGAGGACATGTGGTTTACAGATTAGGAGATAATATCTGTAGCTAAAAATTCACATTTTATTAATATTTTCAATTGTTCTTTTTTATTATTATTATTTATGATTTTTTAAAACAAATTTCTTATACCAAGCTTCTTCAGACATTTAGGCTATCAATAGCATATTATCTTTTTTCCACATGGGTGCTGAGATTCCCTGTCACTGGTGGCACTGCCTGGGAAGCATCAGATGGAGAGAGATTTAGGCTAAGACTGAGAGAGACTGGAATGCTGAGAGTGCAGTGGACACTCCTGCACTCATGTGTGACTGGAGACCTACTGGTGATTTCCATGGGCCATGTTTTTGGATGGTCTAAAGTAGTTTAATGCTGAAAAACTCTGGATCTATGTTGATTCACACCATATGGGTATTTGGCTAAATCATTCCCTGGCAAAGTTACAGAGCTATAAATGTGGCAGTGCTCTTCCACTGTCACTCTTTGTGGGTTGATTCTATATTTGCTGAAGGGAAACAGTAATTGAGGCACAGATATTTGCTTGACAGATAATACTCATGGCAACAATCTCTCAGGCATTTATTGTGTACACAGCTATTGAGAACACTGGCAGTTTTCCTTTACTTGATGACATAATAAAATACTACAATTAGTACAAAATGTACTCAACACTCAAAATGTCGTCATCCAGTGATATTCATTGTTCCTGTGATTGATAGGTTTCAGTGGAGAAGGATGAATTTACTTAAGTGATACATATTTGCACATGTTTTTCAGTCAATGCTGACAGATTTGAATTAACTAAAGGCAATGTTATTTCCAGATATTTGTTTTCCCACCAGGACCATTTACATTTGTTTTGAGGTTTCCATTAATCCCTGCAATTTATTGAGCAAATTGCTATTTATTTCATCATGGATAGGTGCATTTCCTATGACAAACAAATGCTTGGTGTTTTGTTCCAGTGGTATGTCATTGAAAGGAAACAATGACTCGTCTCTGCATACTTTGATGGCTTTAGGATCACAAGCATAGGAAGTAAGGTCATCCTGCTTTCAGGAGGAGGCTGTACCAGTACAATGACATTCAGGGGGACAAGGTTGCTTCTCTAATTTCGTTATAGTCAAGTGCTGAGACGGTGCAGTGGTATCTAATGGAGTGAATAGTAGGAAGAAGAAAATGTTTTTGCTATGGAGACAGAAATGGTAGAAAGAACTCCCAAAGGACCAGTGGGGAAGATAATGACACACAAGACCCTGCTAACTCTTCCCTGTTACTGCCTAGCAGAATATTTGGTGGGTTTTGATTGCTTCATTTACTATCAGACACTTGCCATAAAGCATTAAATTACCAGGTAAGTCTTCTGATAGATAGATAGCTATAGAACAAATGCATGCAAACCTTTATCAGCATGAGTTTGGGATGCATCTGGGTGCATCCTCATCAGACATAAACCCCAAGTTATAACTCAACCCTGGGGCTTGAAATTTGTATAAATCATTAAAGTTACTCAGCATATGCGGCATCTCCCCTTATTTCAGTGCCCTTGGAGGTCAGAGATCAGTAGGGTAGTTAGTGAATCACTTCTTGGTTATCTGGGCCAAGTCCTGAATTGACACAGGTCCATTAAAATCACACTGCTCAGAACCTTGTACAGTCAATTTTTGAGTATCTTTCTCAATGAAAACATGTTCCTGACCCCTTCTGAGGTCCAGGAAAAAGAAGGAAAGCAGAAGGACTATTTCTTCCCTGCTCTTCTTTCCCTCTTCTGTTCCTGGGTACTCAAAGCAGACATTGGTGCTGATGTTGGAGGTCAGGGGGAATCAGGAAGAGAGAGGTTACTGAGGCAGGTGTGATCTAAGCAGGCTGCCTCATGACTCATGACTGTGAATGTAAGAAATTGAATTGCAAGCCCATATTTTATGGGAAATAACCAGTTGCATACAAGGGTTACATCCTGACCTGGGTCAGAGTCTCAGCTGAGAGTGACACAAGCTTTTTGAGAAAAGAGCTGGTTCCTTCAGTGCAAGACTTTTCTGCAGCACAGTGGATACAAATAAAAATTTTGAGCACATATCATGTGAAGAAACTGATAATGTTCAGCAAATGTATTTTTATAATTTAAAGAGAAATTCAAAATATGTTATCTTGGAAGAATACATGTTTGTATTCTTGCACCTGAATGTCAATATTGAGTGGTACAAAATATGTGCACGGGCTCATTCAGTGCACCTCTGGCAAGGTTGTATTCAGTGAGGCTGGCTTTGCAGATAAATTATCTGTGCATGCCTGTCCAGCACAGAAAACCTTTCTTCCAGTCACTGCATGACTATGTTGTTAAATACAGAATATTTGACTGTGTGAGATGAGTTTAGCTTCAGAAAGGAGGTTTGCTTCTACCAAACTCATTCCCATTAGTTAAACTACTGTGAACTTGAATGGGGTGAGGGGGGTGAAGAAGAAATGAAACAGCAGCTCCGTTCTTCCCTGAACACCCGGGTTTGTGGGATGGGAACTGCACACTCTGTTCCTTGAGATTTATTGGAGAAGCTCCATTCCCTTGGAGTTCCTACTGCTGAGTATATGCAGATTGCTTAGTTAACACGTTTCTCTAGTACTCACAGTAACTGCTCCCATACAGCAATACCCAGCAGCTTTCTGAGAGCTCATCTTGTAAAAACCCAATGAACATCTGAGGGGACATAGCAATTTTTTGCACCTGTCAAAATCTTATTCCATTGCCAATGCACAGCATGTCACAAAAGCATTTTCAATGGTGGGAAGTAAAGTCTGGTTAATCTCTGAAAAGCCCAAAAATAGTTCTCCAATCATCCCAATTTAATGGGTGATTCTTATGCAAGGATAGCAATGTCTACAAATTTAAGGTAGCTGTGAATTCAACAGAATACTGAGATAAAGGGGCTTTCGTGTCACAATCTAGTGAAGCATAAAGATATGCATATACAGCAGCTTTTAAATTTCAGTTGAAACATCAAATTGCCAAGCAACATCCACATAACTTTGTCACAATGTTTAGTGAGAAATACTTAGAGCAAAATATAACCCTCTCAGCTAAATACATGTCAGAGAGAAATATTCATGTCTTTCAGTATGGCTCTAGAGGCAAACTGGAGTTAAGGAAAAACAACATTTTTAATAGAAGTATTTATTTTAGGTTGATTTTTTTAATGAAATATTTGACGGCCCTGGAGTAAAATTATAATTATTTACTGCAGGATTTAATTAAAATATGCTTATTTTGAAAAAAAAAATTACATCTGTCCAGAAATACCAGTGCTACACGATGCAGGCAAATAAATAAGGCAACACAATTTTGATGTTCACATTTATTGTGTGTATGCTTTGAAGTACTATTTATGGGTCAAATTCAAGAAGCATTAGAGGAGATCCCTGTGGATGAGGAGTTTGTGGTGTGGGATGGGAGGAGCAAGTAACATCCACATGTGACTCCTCTATCTCTCAATGCCACCTTCTTTTCTCCCATGGGGAATAGCTGGTTGATCCACCTAGTCACAGAATTTCATTAAAAAACCTGCAAGCTTTTATTTTCTTTCAATATAAAACCAGCAACAAAACCGTTTCTGCCTTACCTTATAGATGCATTTCACTGAGTTAAAGTCATGCATATGAGAGATTGGCAGGGCTTGGCCCAAAACAGTTGGTGCAATAACCTGCCTGTGTGTAAATAGGTGCCTGTAACTTGCACTCAGTTGTGGACAGATGACTTATAATGGTGCACGGAGCTTTGGGTCAGGATTGAGGTTGCTATGGGTCCACAGAAGATTCTGTTAGTGGGAGATGGACCTCCTGGTGGACTCTTGTTGTAAAGGCAAAGGGAAGGCTGCACACATATCCCCAGTGTTGAATGTCCCAAATGATAAAACATATTATTGTTATTATTAATAAAAATAAATATAGGGATTAATATAGATTTAAATAAAAATTAAATATTATTAAATAACATATATTATTATAATATTAATATAAATTATAATAAATAATATTAAATATTATTAAATAATAATTAAATTAAAATGCAATATTTCACTGATGAGATGGTGAAATTAGCTGGCATTTGTAAGAGATGAGGCTCTCTCAGTGACCTAACCTGTTCCAGCAATAATCTTGTGAAGTTCTCCACTGATATCTTTAAAGTGAATTGCTGGACAGAAATGTTTGTTATGCAGAAAACCCAGGCATGATAGGAAAGTATGTGTGCAACTCAAAACTTCAAATTGATTTCATGTATCATATGTGATGTACATCTTCCCTAGAAAATAATCACAGTATCATTTAGTTTGGAAAAAGCCTTTAGGATCTTGGTGTCCAACCATCACTCCAGCACTGCCAAGTCCACCAAAAAACCGTGACTTCCAGTGCCACATCTACACATCTTGTAAATACATCTAGGTCTGGTGATTCAACCACTCCCCGGAGTGGCCTGTTTCAGTGATTGACAATTGTTTCTGTTATTAAATTTTCCCTAATATCCAATCTAAATCTCCCTAAGTGCAGCTTGAGGCCATTTCCTCACATCCTGTCACTTGTTGTCTGGGAGAAGCAACCACCCCCCACCTGCCTACAATCTTTTTTCAGGCAGTTGTAGAGAGTGGTAGGGTCTCTCCTGAGCCTCCTTTCCTCCAGATTAAACAACCCCAGTTCCCTTAGCTGCCTCTCATCAGACTTGTGCTCCAGACCCTTCACCAACTTTGTTGACCTTCTCTGGACTTGCTTCAGCACCTTCATGTTCTTGTAGTGAGGGGTCCAAAACAATATTTGAGGTGTGGCCTCACCAGTGCCAAGTACAAGGGGACAGTCACTGCCCTGGTCCTGCTGGCCTCACTCTTGCTGATCCAGGCCAGGATGCCATTGGCCTTCTTGGCCACCCGGGCATACACTGGCTCATGTTCAGCTGCTGTGAACCAGTGCCCAAGAACCTTCTCCACCAGGCAACTTCCCAGCCACTCTGCATCAAGCCTGTAATATTGCAAATGCCACGCTACAGGTGTGCAAAAAACCAGTGTTTTCAAACTTTTCTGATCAAAGCACTTAACTGCAAGAGTAGGCTGTATGTATGCATGTGAAAAATGTGAAACACTGCCATTGGCTATAGGAGAGTCAGGGCTTCCCACAACTCCTCTATTAGTGATCCTATTGCCTGAATACCACAAATTTCATCCTCTGCTTCTTCCAAGTGTTTTTTCAATAATACTGATAGAGCATTTCACACAAGTGGCCTCAGTTTCCAGTAAACATTGCCCATGATGACACCCCGAAGGGGAATCTGAAAGAAGAATCAGTTTCTATCTGTCCTTGGCTTGCACACGTGTTGCTGTCTGCATCAGGTTAAGAGAGTATAAAAACGCTGCTGACAACTCCCCTTAGGGATTCCCTTAGGAATTCTTACCATGTGGAATAATTATCAGGGCTCTGGGGAATCTGTGGGGGAGCTACCTTTCCCTTCAGGGACTCTGTTGAATAACTCAAGCTCCCTCAGTGTTTGCACAGCTCTCTCTGTTTGAAGGACCAGACTTAAAGCAAACAAGCAGGTAGCTACAAACAGAAAAAACAATCAAAAAACAATCTAGCCATGTCTAAACAGAGGATCCTGCAGACAGACCTAGACAAGAAAATAAGTGATGTTGTTAAGGGTGCATGTTCCCAGAGCAGCTCCTGGCAGGTTCAGTGGGAATCATTACCTCCTTCGTGCGATCAAATTCAGGTCATTCACTGAGTGCCTGAACATGGATTTCATAGCCTCACTGTGGTGGACGTGGTTTTCCTCCAAGGAGCTTTTGGCCTTATGTTACATGTTTTGAAAAGAACACACTTCTCCCTGCACAATCCCCCCCAAAAATTTAAAAAACCCAACTGCTGTAAATCAAATAAAATTCATAACTTGCTTGAGGTATCACAGCTGTTGATTAAAGACTCAACATCTTTGGAAGCGCATTGCTGCTAGGAAGATAAAAATCTTTTTGACAAAGTTGTGACCATAAAAATTGCGAGGCTTTAGTCAACAGCCAGAGAGGATTTGCATCTCCCTTATAATAAATAACAATAATAATAGCTCATATTTATACGATGCTTCCCAGATCCAAAATATTTTACAAACATCAGCTAATTAATCTTATTGAAATACTTTCTCTTGCAATACAGTGATATACAGTCCAAAATGTATCTCATAAAGGGGGCTAATGACTCATAAAATGCAGCATTTTCCTCGCTGTGTGACTATCACTGGTTTTTAAAATGGCAAATATAAAAATCACACACCTTTATATTTATGCAGCCTATTCTTCAATTATTGCATCTGTGTAGTGGCCACTGTGTTTAATTTGGGTTGGGAACATGACTGGAATTTGGATATCCAGTTGGAATCTCTGCTCTCTTCTTTCTTTTCTCTGGGATTTGTTCACCTTACAGGAGGTTTTTGTCAGTCATCAGCCGCCTGACAAAGCTAGTGGTACCCAGCTCCTTCTTAAGGTGTATGGGCAAAAGGAGCTGCTCAAGGGGCCAGGTCAGAGCAGGCACCAGTCTGTGGGGCCGAATGGAGGTGTGTTCCTCTCTGTAAGGTCTGCAGAGACCATGGAGGCAGAACAGCATTGACAGCTCTTGTAAATACTTAAATAATCCTTGAAGTCTTTCTTGCTGTATTTAGGAGACCTGAAAGGAATATGTGCTGGATTTTCACTCCTTCTGTATCCCTTTCCTTGTATACCTCTTGTCATACAATGTCTCTGAAGGATGAAATCTGTGGTGGTGCAAAGGTGTTCTTGACAGCACAGTTTTTAGCATATATTTCTTGACCAACAGTGTATTTGGTTTACATGGCAAGGTTTTGGTAGTGGGTTGATTTATGTGAGAAGCTGCCAGAAGCTTCCCCCGTGTCCAGCAGAGCCAGTGCCAGCCAGCTCCAGGATGGACTAAGGCTGAGCACATCAGTGACATGGCAGCACCTTTGGGGTAACAGATTTATGAAGGGGGGAAACAAAGCTTGTGCATCATCATCCAGAGAGCAGAGTGAGAAAATGTGAGAGCAAGAACCCTGCAGACACCATGGTCAGAGAAGGAGAGGAGGAGGTGCTCCAGGCACTGAAGCAGAAATTCCTCTGCTGCCTGTAGTGCAGCCCATGGTGAGACAGGCTGTCTCACTGTCCTCTCTGAAAGTCCACAGAGGGGCAGGGATCCACCTGCAGCCCATGGAAAACCCTACAGTGGAGCAGGTGGTGGCCTGATGGAGGTGACCCAGTGGGAAGCCCATGCTGAAGCAGGGTTCTGGCAGGACACATGGCCCTGTGGAAAGAGGAGCCCAGAGTAGAGCAGGTTTGCTGGCTGTACTTGTGAAACTGTGAAGACTGGCAGGAGCAGTCTGTTCCTGAAGTACTTAACTCTGTGAGAGGAATTAATGCTGGAGCTGTTCTTGAACTGCAGTCTGTGGGGAGGACTCAGGTTGATGTCTGTGAAGGATTGTCTCCCATGGGAGGGACCTCATGCTAGAGTAGGGGAAGAGTGTGAGGGATCCCTCCCCAAAGAAGGAAGGAGTGGTAGAGACAATGTGTGATGGACTGACCATAGCCCCAGCCCCCCGTTCCTCTGTGCCACTGGAGGGGAGGAGGTAGAGAAAATTGGAAGTAAAGCCCTGGAAGAAGGAAGGAGTTGGAGGAAGGCATTTTAAGATTTGTTTTTATTTTCTTTGTCCTGCTCTGATTTGATTGTTTATAAATTCAACTAATTTCCCCAAGTAAGTCTGTTCTGCCTGTAACTGGAGAGCAATCTTTTCCTGTCCGTATCTAGACCCACAAGCCTTTAGTTGTATTTTCTCTCCCCTGCCCAGCTGAGGAGGGGTGGGATAGAGCACCTGACATCCAGCCAGGATCAGTCCACCATAGACAGTCAATATTTTTGTGAGAATCCTACCAGTTAAACTATACTGATGACATATTGATGATAGTGGTGACAGAGCTTTTCCTGCGGTTTTCTGGGAAAAAAAATCTGTGTCCCCAATGCCGAGGACATGGTTTCAAACGTTGGAAGCATAAAAGAGTGTTGTAACTAGGGATTTTCTTCTCCCATCATGTGGAGTACCTTTATTCAAAAAGATTGGGTAACTTTACAGCTTTCAGCAGCATTGTTTAAACAGCATTGTTTACTGCTTCTTACTTGAAGACAAATATAGGCAAAAATCCACTAATATTTGAACTAACTAAAGATTGAGCCAAACTCAAGCCAACCTTTGCACCAGAAAAATATACTACTGACTTTTCATTCTAATATATTTTACTTTCTCTTTGACTTACTAATTACTGCCACAACTGTGGTAGCCTTTTTTATAGTAAGAGGTAAGATTGATTGTGTGGCTATGGGATTACCATGTGGGATGAGATAATTTTTCAGTGCTTTTGTTTTCTCTCTCTAGAAATCTTGAAAGACTGCATTTTAGGTCTTGACTCTTATTTATATGA
Source organism: Sturnus vulgaris (assembly GCF_052056855.1). Lineage (NCBI taxonomy): Eukaryota > Metazoa > Chordata > Aves > Passeriformes > Sturnidae > Sturnus > Sturnus vulgaris. Next base: position 16,166,634 of record NC_142247.1, read on the forward strand.
ATGCTGCTTTGTTCCTTATATGTAATATCAGAAGCATTACAGGGAATGCTAAAATACTTTTCTAAGTCTACAAGGCCCATTTAAGCTGATAGAATGGTACAAAACGCCCTTAAACATTTATGAGAATCAGACTATTGGGGCTTTTGTTTAACTCAGATCCATGCTTCGTTTAAATCAGTTTGTTGACTGAAAAAATGACAGCAGAGGAACCCAAAACCTATGGAGTTTGCTCTCCTGTCACAGGCAGGTCTTTTTGCTGGACAATAAATGAGGTGATGGCATACTAAAATTTTTTCAGCAACTTGCAGTATGTGTCTTTCAGGGCATTAGCTGTGCCACTCAGTCCTGCCAAGCCCAGCCCAGCACAGATCCTCAGTCAGCTCTGAATTCAAAACCTCAGCCCCGCTAAGAGCCTTGCTATGCCTTCAGGAGAGGAGCAATCATCTCCATTATGGAAAGCCTCTGTAAATCAGCACTGGGGAGGAAGGACCTGGAGGCATCCAGCCATGGCTGGCATGTAGCCCTAACCTGCCCCTTTCCTCCATCCCTGTTTTCCACAATCCTGCCTCTCATGGCATAGCTTTAGGTTTTCTAGCAGAAAGCCTTACCTGAATAGGCAGGCTGAGAGGAATTTGAACGCTCCAACAAATTTTGAAATGCTTTGCCTAAACTGTGAAAGGCCACTTTGAACAAAGGGGATAATTGACCTCCCCTTGCATATTGTATCATAAATGATGACTCCTGATGACAATATCTGCTTACTGCTTTTTGTTTCTGTTACCACTGAAGAGCCACCATTATCATAGAAGGATGATCTCTGGTTTGTGCTTGGTCAGCAGGGAAGCTGCCTGAGTTCAGGTTGCAGTGTGCTTGATGATGATGTGTGATATCAGATGCATGGAACCAGCTTTCTGTTCCAAGACTCACTTTGTAGGATTGGCTAAAAGCTGAATGTAACTTTTCTTTGGAACTTCATTGGATTTGAGCTGACAGTTGTCAACATGTGAGATGTAAATATGGAGCTTTTATGGTCAAAGTTGTAAAAGGTTTGTTTTTAGGCTCGAAACCAGACTTTAGGCAGTATACACATGATGCTTCAGTGAAAGGTATGTTTTACAGATCATACCTTGCTTCTAGCAAGGTATTTTTTGTATGTTATCACATCACATGAACAATGTTTATATCATCACTGAAAGAGTATTGTGATACTTACAAGAATAAATTCTGTGTTTTATTTACACATCTGAGAATAATTGTGTTTAGCTAAAATTTCCAAGTAACCCTAAAAATAAATGTTTGAGATATCTGAACAGAGTTTGTTTTTCTGACTATTCTTTACATTCAATATTGAGCCTGGAGCCCTTTTTACATTTTTAAACTGAACAACACTGCCAGCTGGGTGAGGGGAAGACTAACAAAAACTGCTGGTCAACAGGGATCAGCAGAGTTCACCAACTTCTAATTCACATAAGTGCTAAGGAATTGACAATAATGTATATGTAACCACTCAGTGATAAGTAGAGACCAGCTGAGGATAAAAGTGACCCTGAAATTACCTCAGCTGTTTAGAGCATGGTGCTAATTGTACCGAGGCAGTGGTTTTGATCCCTGTACAGGCCATTCACCTAAGGGCTGAGCTTGATGATCATTGCAGGTCCCTTGCAATTCAGAATATTCTGTGATCTGTGCATCATATCTTGAAATTGCCATGAAACTAATACAGAGAAGTGTTCCCTCTTTGCAAATATCTCTTTACACAAATGCTCTGGATAGATGCTCAGGCTAATATAAAAAGGATAAACTCTCAGAAACTAGAGAAGACCTCATGATAAACAGGTCAGAATGTGGAGTTAGCTAGTGAGGAATTGGGCAGGAGAGGGAAGTCCAAATGGCACATGTCTGACATCGCATGGCTATTTCAATAATTATTTTATTTTTCTTAAAACTAAAACAAAACAAAAAAACCCAAAAAACCAAAACCAAAACCAAAAAAACAACAAAAAAACCAACCCCAAAAATACCAAACAAACAAAAAAAGGGCTCTGGCATTTTAAAGTTCAGTGGATAGCCTCCAGCCAAGGTGTGTGAAACAGAAGAAACAGAAGGTTAACACTCCTCCCTTTGGAGGTATTGAAAGCCACATCTTCATAAGCAAGGAGAGAATATTGTTATGATTTATTTTGGGAAATATGGATCTAAATATTTTTTGGGAAAACACCTGCTTCACAGCAGCATTTAGCATTGAAATTTTGAATATAAGCATGTAGGCTGCACTTTAATTACCTTGTGGGAACCCACGCCAGAGTGCCATGAATACAGAGATGACAACATTGCTGAGCTGATATAGCAGTACTGCAGCAAATCTATGGTTTTGACTGTAGTATACTTGTCTTATCTCCTTTGACACTTCTTCTGGGAGAGCTGTTGAAGAGAAGGAAATTTTGGTATATGAGAAGAAAAAGATAACTATGTGCAGGAAGAGTTTTTGATGAGAAATTGTAATGTCCCTCCTCAGCCTCCTCACATCCTCTTCTGTCAGCCCATATATCATAAATAGAGTTATTTTAATAGATCTTACCCATTTTTCCTTTCAAGACTTTTACATCATTTTGATTGACATTAAGGCAATTACAGAGAAAATTCTAAACCATTTCTAAAACATAAAGAAATAGTTTAGCTTCTTTTAATAATGCCTACATATTAGAAGAAGATGAGCAACTTTACTGTAATCTTGGAACCCCTGTAAAACACCCCTTTCACTGCATTCTTACTCTTAGGGATCTGTAAGGAATAATTAGGTTAATTCTGTATAGATTTAAGCCCCTTTCAAGAGTTTATTCTGCCCAGAATTGCCATCCTTTATTTATATATTTTTAAATTTCAAAAGCAAAGGACTCGTCACAGTCAAGTACAGTTCCTCCAAGCTTAACTAGGCTAATATTTTACAATTGTAGCACAGTGTGGAAATAAATGAATCAGTTGGTGAGCCATTATCATTCACTTTACATAGTAAATACCAAATACAGCTGTCATTTCCTAACTTTCATTGAAAACAAATTGAGAAAGTATATCATTCTTTAGCCTAGCAAGGAAAGAGAATTGTCTAATATTCTCCAATGCACATTACTTGTGTAATACATATATATTACAAAAGGGGGGAAACAGAATGAAGGCATGAGGTGACATAAAGTTGTAAAAGTAGATGATGATATCTCAGAATCATAAAAGACTCATTTGAAAGATACGGAGAACAAAGAAGAAAAAATAAATTAAGAGTAAGCAAAATAAATAGCAATTGTTTCTGTCTTCCTACACAGCTTTGCAGCTACTCTATCAAGCAGATAACAGGGTAGGTGAGTGTGGGTGTTGCAAAGGTCCAATTGACCCAAACCCTCAGATTTCTGAAATAGTATATAACACTGAAGCATTACTTTTCAAGGATGCCAACATAATTACATAGACTTTTCATCTGGAAAGTAAAAGAAACGTACTATCAATTTTCTTCCAGCTCGACGGATTGAAGTCACAAAAATAAAGCAGAGTAAGCCCCCATAGCTCTTTTTTAGTGTATTCAGGAGCATATGAAGTTTTGGTAGCCCAGATGAATGAGCAGGGTTGCCCTCCATAAGATATCATCCTTTTCCCAAACACCTGACCAGGAGTCAGTCATGCTGAGCACAGTTTTGATCTTCACTCCTCATTGACCAGACTAAGCACTGACTCTGGTAATTTGGTGAGCTCAACCCATGACTCATGCTTGCCCTCCTACATCTGGCCACACCAACAAAACTAATTCCCAGAACAAAAAAACAATGATCAGTTTCCAATAAATCTCTTCTGACACAGGAAATTTTGGACCAAGCAGCTATGCAGAAAGACTTCTTATTTTTTATTGCTTATCCCTTCTACAGCTCAAGGGTGGTTTATCCTAGATCCTGTCACTTTTTGACTCATTATTAGTGAAATCTGTAAAAATTTCATAATCACAATTTTGGATTTCTAAAACAGCTCTATTGAGGTTTTCCATCTTAAGGGCCTCAAATAGCCTGTGCCAGAGGATGATTGATGGCCAGCTGACATGTCTGGGGTGCTGAGCGCTAGAGAAACGCACATTGATGAGAAACCTGCTCACAAAGATAAAGGGATTTTTCGCAATTATACATAAAAAACACTGTCTAGTTTTCTTTGGAGCAGCTGCTGGTCACACTTTAATTACCCTTTAGAAAAGACCATTACCAAAGGCTAATAAGGTTTAACCCTGTTGAGGAGAAAACACTTGTCCTGTAAAATATTTTTCAACAATCAAGATGAAATTACTTCCTTCAGAAAAAAAAAAAAAAAAGGGAGATTCCGCGCTTAGGGGAAAGTAAAGAGTTACATAGTATTCAGCTCCTTCAAAGGACCGCATGAGACACAGGACATGAATTATATTCTAATTGGTTATATCCTAATTCTGTCAGATTACATGGAGAAATAAACAAAGCCTTTTCCATATAATATACCTGACAAGCATCTATTATAGCATTCTCCAGAAGCAATTTCCAGTAAGCTGTATTTTCATGCACAGTCCTATTAAAAAGTAAAGGAAATTGGAGAGCATATTTGACAGATAAAATTAGAAAATTAATGGACACAGATAATCCACTCAGATATTCAGAACAGGTGTATGAAGAACCAAATTCAAAGGCATAGGAGAGGAAATACTTCAATACATGAAAAGGGAATGATACTATAGGTTTGCTTTCTTATTCCTTAGCATTATTAACTTACATATATGCATACAGTAGCTCCAATAAGTACTGACCAAAACTGGAAACATTTTTGGTCAAATTCTTTGTATATACTAAATCACACACAATCTGATTCTCCTTTCTTCTCTCTCCTTCCCAAAAATATCCATTTATACATTTTACTCACAGTAAAAAGCACACAAATTTAACTGCATGCTAAATACAATTATCATCACAGTAATATTGCTTTGTCCATAGACATATTCACATAATGTGAATAATTTTCTGGTTTGTGAATAAAGTCATATAATAATTTTTTTCACTTTAAACTGTCCAGTATTTCTTGCAACAGTCTTGGAGAAATATATGAAATGTTCTTACTTTTCCTCAACCCTTTTTAAATACAAGATTTAAAGTAGATGTGAGATATATGTATCTGTGCACACTTTAAATGTCATTATATGAACTTCTGTGCATGACTGTTCATTTTGGAGCCACTGGCAAAGCTCAAATTGATTTTGAACTTTACATCTGCCATAGGAATGCATATTAACCGATGATGGACAAATCTGCAACTTCATACAGTGGCTGCTGTGTAAGTGACAGGTCTTAAATCTGCTGGGAATAGTGGTGTTCAGGATTATTTTCAACAGATTCTGTTCTAAAGGATGCTTTGTTTTCATCGTATTGAGCATATTCTACCCAAGGATATATTTTTACGTAATTTCCTTAATTAATTTTTATTGAGCAAAAATCCATTTGCAAGAAACTATTTTCAATATTTGGCACTGGATAAAATACTCTTTTGATGATGTTTATTACATTTACCTTCAGTTTGGGAAGGTAGTACAAGAAGATAGCAATAAAATAAACCACAGACTGTGGTACGCCTCAATGTGGCATTGATTATGCAGCTGTGACTTTTCCATTGTGCCCCCATTCCTGCCACCCAGTCAAGCTCCTGACAGTAATGATTCAGGTTCTCATTCTTATTGAGCATCCCTTTCTATTTCTGTAAAAAGGCTTTTGGCTTCTAAACAGGTGTAACCCTTTTTTTCTGTACCTCATTAGGCACTTTGCCAAGGAGAGAAAGGCTGATTCAACCTTCCTGTCAAACCATCTCTTTTAAAGTGGCACCTTTGAAAGTGAGATCTGATATTTTGCTCATGTGTCTGGGCTCAAGTTTGGAAGGCAACAGAGCGTTTCTGGTTATCCTAGATATAAAATTCTTAAGCTTTAAGGCTGACATTGGAACACTGGGTTTTGTTCCTGCATTTCTCACTGATAAATACATATTGTGTTTCAAATATTTCCAGTAAATTTGACCACAGAAAAATAGACTTGTCATGGTTTTCTTAAGGTGTAATTATTCATACGAAAAAAGCTTTTCAGAAGATCAATTCTGATGCTTTTTGTTTGGGGAACATTTGCTTTGGAGTAAAAGGGCTTCAGCCCATGCAGAAGCTGAAAAAAATAGATTTTTCATGTTAATATGGTTATATCTGGTGTGTTTATCTTCTACACATTCTTCTACAAGACCTGTTAGGATGTTCCTTTCTCTTGGGAGCTATCTCAGTGCCTTTCTGTGTACAACCCAGTAATGACATCCTGCAGTTCCATTGCTGGTAGCCAATGCAGATGCTTTTCTTGAGGAATGATGCTTGTATGGCCTTTGTTTTGATTCTGTCAAGCTGCCTTGCCAAGTCATTTAGGATCCCTTCTGATTCAATGATTTATTGGTGAACAAAAGGCCATCTCACTCTATTTTCATCCTTTCCAAGGTATTTTTGCAAGCAGAAGGCCTAGGCACAAATGTTTTGCGTTGGAAATCTGGCCTCCAACCTGGTTGCAAGTTGGTGTGAGGCAAATTTTACACCTATATAGATCACAGTTAAATGATGAATGTAAAGGCTGAAGTTTACGCAACCAACTACAACATTTAGCTGGACTATACCACATGGAATAAATTGTGATTACATGGAACATTCTCTAACTAGTTTTAATTACGAAATGTGGACGCAGTGTGGAAGTGCAGAATGCACAGATAATAATAATTTGAAAAATAATCACTATTTTTTTCTTGCTTCTTTTTAGTTTGTTAAATCTCTACTGTAGCTGTCATGTGTCAAAGCTATGTGTTCAGGATTTCAATAATTACTTCCTAAGCTAAAGCTAAGCCTATTTTGCTCATTTGATCTTAGTTTCAGCCTATATTTATGCTCTTAGTTGCCTGTTTTCCCACCCCATCAGCATCTACATTTTGCTTCCCTCACTCTAGACTCAATCCAGCTTAAGAAAGAAGAGGTCCTGTGCTTTTGCCATTGGAATTGAATGCCATATGAAGAGTGACCAGCTGCCTCCAGCAAAGCCATGAGGACCTGACCAATGGATCACAGCTGCTGAGGGATGCCATGTTGGGAATCACCCCCTGGGCTGCTGGGGATCTCAGCTGGGAGGCAGGAGCTGGCAGTGGTCAGTGCCTGGCAGTGGGGCCAAGGTTGGCTGACCTCAGCTGCGGGCTTGCCTGGGTCTAAATCTGAGCTCAGCACCATGAACCAGCTTCCTTGGCTTCCAGCCTCAGCCTGGGCAAAAAGGCTGTATGGGAACATCTCACTCATCCAAGAGCACATGCAGTTGTGTCACCATAACACCTACACACTACAGCCTCCCTTAGACTGCTACCATACAGGCTTAAAATTAATAATGAAAAAAAAACAAAGGAAGAAATTAATTTAATAGCTCCTCATGATGCCAGCTAATGTGTCCACCTATACAGAAAAAGATTATATATACTAGCTACAAAGAATGTTTGCAAACATTATCGTTAATGTGCACACCTTATCAACATACATTGATTTTATACACATCCTTTAATTTAAATAGCTTTGATTTTCTGTCTGGAAGACAAAAGAGAACATTAATAGCCATCGCTTACTGAATATACAGGGCTGTGCATTAGTTCCTCTAAAATGATCTTGTGTTTGTTATGCTTTACATATTAATATTTAAAAGAATATTACAAATGTTGGTAACCTGAGTCATGTAGACATTATAGAAATAAATTGCATATTTGATATTAATTCACCCTGTTACTTCCTATCATCCTCCATAAAATAGTACACTTCTTGAAAAGCTACCAATAGCAATCTCTGTGTGCCAGTTTATTACCTGTAGAGATATCATTATTCCCCTGTGACAGCAAAGTCAAATTCAAGGCATTTTTCATAAACTAGGAAAAATTACCTTTCCAGTGACATATGACACAACCTTCAACTACTAAATGAATCCAAGAAAAATTCTCTTTTGGGAAAAGACCTTGCATATGATTTGTCAGCCTTAAAAATATTTCTTGAGAAAGTTAATTTGGAGAGACTTTACAACTGAGAACTGTTTTCTGTTTATATTTAAACTGTACTCTGCTATGATGCATTTCAGAATCAAAACTACAGAACAAAAATTTGCTTTGCTGTATTTCAGTTGTACAAAGACTGTTAGACACTCATGGTGAAATCTGGAAATCTTATTGGAAATTTCATATAAAAACTGTGTCTGTAAATGTCATGTCATGATTTTCAGCACTGAAGTATTCCAAAAGATTGATGCTGTGATGAGGAGCCTGAGGAATGGAGACTAAAACCGAGGTGAGATGTCTGGGGATTGACAGGGGAATTAAAGTAGAATGAAGTGGTTGAAGCAAAAAGCATCAGCTTTGGGAGAAGGAGAGGACAGAAGGATATTCATAAGAAGAACACATTCTTTCCAAACTTTCACACAGATTTAACCTTTTTGCTGTTGCTAAAGATGTGTCTCTAAAGCCGATTGGCACCTGGGCTCTTTAGTGCTGGCTCATATGCAGGATGATAACCCAGAGATGCTACTGCACCCCACAGTTACTGAGATGGAGTAGGTACACCGTGCCTGCCCACAGCCCAAGGAAGGGTTAATGGCCTCATTACCTCCCCTAGCTCAGATCAAGCTGTGGATCTAAACCAGCTGCTGTAAGAGACAGCTGCCTGGGCATTATGGAGCAGCAAATGGTGAGGCTGTAGGCTGCCCTGGAGGCTTCAGAGATCCAGGCTGACAGGAGTGGTATAAAAAGCTACGTGGAGAGAAAAACTGCCGAGCAGGGAGACAGGAAGCTGCAACAGAAGAAGGAGAGGTAGGGAAGGGTGATATGCTGTTGCTTGCTCTAAAGCTGTCAGGAAAGAACATCTCTGAATGGACTAGAGTGTTTGAAGTTAGAGTAAGGGCTCATAACTGAGTTTGCAAGCCCTTGTGCAGGGTCACAGGGTGGTGCTCTTATGATTGGGTAGGGTGGCATGGAATGGGGATGCTTGTCTTCACTGCAAGCATGTACGGCAGGCTTCTGCTGCCTTGGTGAGATTCAGCTGTACAATACAGCTCAGTGCTGTGCAGAGACCCTGAGGCTACCTCTGACAGCAGCACTGTGTGACAACTTTGTCGTGCTTGCTCTTGCACAGGTGATCTTGCTGAAAAACATGTTGGAGCAGTCTGAACAGCACAGTGTTTAAAGCAGCTAAACCTCTTCACCCCAGCTGGATCACAGCTCTTCCAGGTGATGCTGTGCTATACAGACCTACTAAAAATACTGCAAAAGCAAGGCTCTGGGATTTGCTGAAATAGAGTGACACTACTAGTCTTCTCTATCCTGAAGACTTGGAAAATTAAGTTTGCCAGCTGTATATTCATATAGTGTTAGAATTGGAACTTCCTGGGGTCTGGAGAACTTGCATCTCACATAAAACCATGGGAAATTACTTATGTACGTAACTTCTCAAAAGGAAATTGAGCAGCTTTTTTTAGGAAGGGAGTTACATGAAAGTTGTCTCAGGAGTGGGGCGGGCAAGAAGGCCACATGCCTGCAAAACTAGAGTCTGTATTCTGTCACTGTCTGACTCGAACCTGGCTAAATGCGAGCACAGCTGCCAGTGAGAAGGTCACACTGCACCCAGCTGGGGCTGAAAGGCAGCATGCTTGGTGTGTTTGGTAGCAGACTGACCTGTCAGAAACATAGCTCGTGGTGTATGCCTGTTGATTTTGATAAAGCAGAGGCTAAAAAAACCCTCATAGAAAATGGAACTCAGTTCTATTAAGTACTTCCTGAAAATAACACAAGGACCTTCTGTGTGAACAATGGTTGCAGTCCTGGGTATCCCATTACTTTTTTTCTTTAGAGTGTGTGTTTTGTGCCATTACATTCACTGTCACCACTTAAACATCACTGATACTTTTTCAGAATGTCAGGATTTCAAGTGTGTAAAAACCCCTCCAACACATATTCATATCTCATTTTTAAGCATGTGGCCATTTCTCAGCACAGTAAGTGCAATGTTCCAACAGGCAGGTTGCCAGTCTATGTCTTCTGGTGCTGGTAATTATGTAGAAGCACCTGGTAACTGATCATAGTCTGGTGTTTGTGAAAGTTTGGGAAGGAAAAGTGGGGAAAGAAGTGATAATAATAACTGATGCATGGTGGAGTCATGCAGAGATGGCTGTCTCTGTAGCTGTATCCTCTGCAACTGCTGAAATGTGAGCACAGGGGGAAAGCTTTCTCCCTTGCTGTGTGTCATTCTTCACTCAAACTCATTGTAACTTCTTTCTCTCCTCCTGTCTTCTCAGTAGAGAAGCATTTGCCCATCGGTGTTCTGCAGTGGGTGGCTGTTCAGCTCACAGTGAATTTTGGAACATGATCGGCCATCCCAGACATGGCTATCTCAGTGTTCCCATGGCATGCAGCATCCAGACACTATACAGTCATCAATAGCCCTTTTTCTCAAAGGCTTTTCCGGTGTTCAGAGGGGCTATAGAAGAAGGCTGTGGCTGTACTAAGTAGTCAGCTGCTAAGTTTTCTCCAGTCTGGGCTAGTGAGCCCATTGTTGGGCCATCCTTTCTATTGTTTGACTTGAACTTACCTAAGACTCAGAGAAACTGCAGGATACCTACATACTTGTCGGTAAGGGAGTTTACTGGCCTTTTCATGCTTGGAAAATTTCCTTGAACTTCAGTGCCTGCCGTGGCATGTACTTCTGTGAAGATCTTCAGTCTCTTTCCATCTAAGAAATAGCTATATCTGATCATGGGAAACTGCATTTTCTTCCGTCTTGTATTTTTTGCCACTTGTTCTGATCACATGTCTTAAGGATGATACTTAATTTCAGTAAAACCCAAGGCTACCATTTAAAATAACTCCTCTCCTCGCCAGCAAGATTATCTGACATGCAACTGCTTGATTAAATTTAAGACATTTTCAGGGATTATTTATTTTGCTTTATAAGCCTGTATTTAATAATAGAGAATGCAAAGGAGCTGGCTAGGTAAAAACCAGAATCTGTAAGCTTAAAGTGCCTTTAATGGGTATGCAAAACAAAATGAGGGCCTATAATGTACAAAAAAATATTTTTCTTGTAGCTTCCAAAACTGTCAGCATTAAGAAAAGCAACAAAAAGGATTAATGAAAGTAACAAAAAGGGCTCTTTAAAAATTAGAAACATCAGAAACATTCTCTCTGCTCCTTTCAAGAAGACAAACTGACCATAATTCCACTGTCCACAGTTGTCCAAGTAATGAATGAGGAGTGTTTGAGCTGTTCTGTAAGGTGAGGGGACAGCTGAGTCATTAGTGTCATATTAAATGCTTATTGTGACCACACTCAGCCAAGTTTTGATCTGAATGTCCTTTGCAGTACATGCCCCCTGACACTTTTAATTTTTATATATGATTTTAAATTTCTGTGCTTTACCAGCAGAATGAAAAGCTGGTGTGTGCAAATCTACCCTGAATTTAAGCAGGTATGCTATGGTGCTGTATCTGATCGTCCATCTTTTCCAAAAGTGGGATTAGTGGGAGTTTACAATTATCTAGCTTTACTTCTCTTGAAAAGGTGTTGCAAAATTAATGTCACTAAGATACAAAACCATTTTTCTTGTGGCAAAAATCACACAAGTCAGAGCTTGCCACTTACATCTTCCAGGGTAAGTTTGATGATTATCCTTTAAATGAACATTGATTTTTTTTCTGTAGATTCCATTATTTTCAATCCAGAGAGATTGTTCTGTCTTCTTGCATACCCATTATAAATGAATAGCAAGCATTTTCACCATACATTATTGCTTTTTTTTTTTTTTTTTTAAAAAGATGGCCTAAGCCCTTAAACCAAACCTCCCCCCTTTCCTATGGTGTTCTGAATGCCACGTCCAGACTATTCTTAGTGCAGTAGATATTTCTGTGCTTTTGTAACTGGCTGACCCACAAGGTGGCACTAAAGAGAAAAGTGACAACTCGGCTAATAAAAAGTGAAAACCAAAGGCAAAATACCATATGCTGAATCAATATTATTTTAATTAGGAGCATAGTTCGTTTATTACCAGTTAAATTTTATTTTGTGAAAAGCCTTAAAGCTATATAGCATCAAGGATGGTTCATTGCCCCATCCCACATCAAAAGTTAAGTTCTTAAAAGAATGAGCAAGGCATAGGTTGTCTGTTTATCACAGCTCCAGAACTTAAGGAAGGTGATTGTGATCAAAATGTAGTTTAATTAATTTTCTTCTCTAAGGAATAAGGAATTCAAATGAACTAAAACCTGAAAACTTATTTTTCAGTCATTGGTCATGTTAGTAAGAGATATGACACCAGGAATTATTTATTGCCTGCAATGTGAATGCATTTTCTACTGGAATGTTTTGATTGTTTAAATTTTGTGGCTTTGTTGCTAAGTGCTCTGGTCTTATTTCATAAGCAAATTATTTGACGCATTGGGTTCTGTGATGATGAATTCTATACCAACAGGGGTTAAATCTTGCCACTTTGCTGATGAATATGAATCCTCACCAAAAACATCTTAATAGTGAAACTCTTTTTGAGATCCAAGTTTTACGAGAATACTTAGATTAACACTTTTCTAACAAGAAAGTAGCAGTCATGACTGCCGTAGACTGTTCTGTAGATGGCTGATGTGAAGCTTACAACATAATGAAAAAACTATATCTGAGTAATTTTTAGACCTTTAAAACCAGACTTGTTATAATATTTTTAATTTTCCTGAGATCCATGCCTGTGGTATCAGCACTATTATGGGCGATAGGGGTCAGGAGTTTACTTGCAGAAACAAACTCAAAATAGTACTAATGCGTCAAGAAGAAGATCCTTAAAACAACTATGAAATATTTTTCTCTGAATTGAGCAGTGTTACAGAATACCTGGTAGTGGGCTCTGGGGCCCATCAAATGATCAAATATATTGGTAATGTATTTTGATCCTTAATGAAATTGCAACTTTACAACTACCCTGAAAATCAAGAGTCACCCACGGGTAGCTTGAAAGACTTGGATCTAGAACAATTACTATGTAGGATATTTTCATGTATTTTAAATGTTAGTTAAATTATCAGTGCCACTGATGCATTTAGAATAGTTTTATCACTACAAATAGTTATTTTTGTTTCCTTTAAAAAAAATCAATAACTGGTATTCTACATTAAAAGACCTTGTTCGATTTGCTCACATTATTCATTTTGTGAGGAAATTGAAGCATCTAATCCCCAGGATCCCAGTAAAATCAAACCCAGACAAATTTTGGCTAAAAAGAGCACTGAGACAAACGATATTGCCCAGTCAGCTGAACTCCTTTTCCCTTTCATAATTTGTGCCCCCCCATTTATGACTCCCCTTCGGCACTTGCTCCATTTGAAAGGCCAACCCAAAGAAAGTCATATTCTGGCAGGTACCAAAGTGCTTTCTTGGAATGAATTATAAAATCACAGCAACCATAAACACACTATTTTTTTTTTTTTACCTTGCCATCCTTATTTAGAGAAAGTTTGAGATCAATCAGCATTTAGACTGAGGAATCTCATGGTGATTCTGTTTGTAGATGCTTGTAATTGTTTTAACAGGTCATTCTTGAAGGATTGTTGCAGGCTGTACTTCCCTCAGCTGTAAAATTTTGGCCACATTTCTGAAAAAAACTGCCTATTTGATGCTTATGCTGGACATTTTGCAAATCAAAGATCTCTAAGGCACTTTGATTGCAAAGATCAGTGGAGGTGATCATTGAAGGCTGAGGTGAGTATCAGTGCACATATCCTTTCTTAGGGAGTCCATAGCAGGATACAAAAGATTATGGTGGAGCTGACAAAATACATTCTTATTCTGCTATAATGTCTACTGGACACAAATATGGGCCTGAGGCAGGTGATGGTAAAGCACATCTATTCTTGTATAAGGTGGAACTCTCTAGATAAGCTGAATCAGGAAACCCCACAAGGAAACTTCCATACTTTTGCCTTGTATTATGGAAATGGGATATTGAAAGAAAAAAAGAGTAGATTATGTTCATAATTACTATAATGTTACAAATACACAAAATCCTCTATTGAAATCCAGTTCCAGAAGTCTGAATATTTATTTTAGAGTTTAAAGGATGAAGATATTATCCACAGATGTTTTTAAAAATGGGGTTTAATCTAAATTTTAATGGAAGTAAACCCTGTCCTTGCCCACTACAATGTTCCTTGTATTTTTAATGAAAAAGGTTCAGTAGATAAGACACAATCTAGACATGTAAATGTTGGTTCTTAACACAATCTGGAGTTTCCACAAATAATTCTTCTTCCCCTGAGACTAACTTCTTACTACTAATTGATTCCAATTAGCTAGTTTTAAGTGTAATTATTCAGTGAAAGAAACAAACACTATTATATCTATGCTCTACATTCCACTGCTAAAAACATGGCATTATAGAACTTGTGGAGTTGAAAGGTTCATGCTTGGAAAAAAGGTATCTTCAAGAAACTGTGTTTAAAAACACTGAGGAAAAAAACCCCCTGTAAATAAGTTGGAATATACTTTAACTAAAACTTGCTAGTGAAGAATGAGGACACTTGTTTTCCTTCTTAAATTACTGCCATAGTGAAGAAAAAGAAATGTAAAGAAGAAAATGAAAAATCAGTTCTGAGTAGATGTGGATAAATATGAAAACAGAACAACTGGGGAAAAGAATACATCTCAGACACCCAAATTGAAAATTTAAAATATTTAGGTCCATACGAAAGTAGATGCTCTTATCCTAAAACTTGAGAAAGAAAATACTGACATTTGAAAAATGAAAAAGTATTATGACTTTGTAGGGTAGTATTGAGTAATTTAAAAGGACTGGGATATAAAGGAAGTAAATTCCCCAACAAAGGGTGGTGATGATGTGACTTTAAGGCACAAGGTGAATGGAAAGCAGCAGGTGGTCACTGAAGCCTGGTGGTGCACAGTGCTCTATTGATGCCTCCTCTGATGTTCCTTCCAGCTCGAGAGGTGACAGGAAAGCAAGAGGTGGTAAGAGAAAAAGGAAGGAGGAGAAAGATCAAGGTGACTAGGGAGCCTGTCTCTGTCCTGTGGCAAACTTCCATCTTCTCATCCCATAGGACTTTATCCACAGCACCAATCCCCTTTCTCGTGTATCTGTTCCTTTAAAAAAGGAAACACAAAACTTGTCCAAGATAAAGCCATACATAGACATCTGGACATCTCTAGTTATAAATTAAACGTAAATAATACTGCCAATGAACTCAAGTAAGAAAGGTCATTTATACAGGTGACATGAGGGTGAAGGAGGAGAAAACAAGGGATGGAATATTCCTTTTCTTGGGACGTTTAAGCCAGCACAAATCACTGTGTGTCAGCTTGTTTTACAATCCAGTGTTTTCACTTTTAATTAGAAAGTCTTTCCCTTAGCATTTTTCTTAGCAGCAATTTTTAAACTAAACAGAAGGTGTATTCCCCAGTGCCATATGCTAAACCTGACATGTTACTGAGAATGTCTTTTGGAAAAAACAAAACAAAAGAAAACCAACTAAAAACCCACTGAAGATAGGACCATTGTCCCATTCCACTCTCTTTGGCCTACTCGTAAGCCTCAAGAGCACACAGCTGTCCCATTAGGCAGTGTCAATTCTTTGAGGAATTAGTCATAAGTGAAAAGCCAGTGGATGATAGACTGATAATTGTCTCTTTGCTTCATTGGCAACCTGAGTGGAAACATGGAAACATCCTCCACTTGGTCTTGTAAGTAACAGCTAGATGGAAGCTGTGTCTGTGGGGAGTGAGTAGTTCATAATACTCTGAGAGGTCACCTTGTTGATGTTTTTTGACCAATATATTAGTAGGCTATGAAGTGTAGTCCATTTTAGGACTTACCCATAGGTCTTAATCCCTCCTGTTTATCCTTGACTTTAAAGCATGCAAGGAGAATCCAGCTATGAGCGGAGAAATGCCTGACCGAGGTTGAGAGGGTCAGTGGAGCACTGACTGATGTGGGCTGATGCAGTCTTTTTTTCCCCTGTAATTCTTCCCACTATAAATTCCAGTTGATTTTGGGCTTTGCATAGAAGGACATTTTCAGAGCTTCTTTTTTTTTTTAATTTTTTATTTTTTTCTGAGTAGTGACAGTATGATACAGTTTGTCTGTAAACCTCTGCTATATCCAGATGAATAAAGGATGGATCACTTGGATTAAAAAGCAGCAATAGTTAGGCAGACTCGGGAAAATGTAATGTGGCAATCCCTGGGTTGGATGAACTGTACCCAGCTGCATGATATACAATGAAGTTGCTCATTTATAGTGCTTTTCTTCCAAGACTGTAAAGCACCAGTGTGAATACTGAGAGGTGTTGTGTGCAATCCTAATGTAACATAAACTACAGCTTTATGCAGGTCCCTCATCAGCTCTATACCATGCTATAAGCTGGTATGGAATTGGAAACTGTGCTATCTGAAGTTTATCCATGTTTCTTCTGATACTTGTCTAGGGAGGGCCATCTCCATAGAAATTCAGTTAAGGTGAGACACACTTTTATTTTGTATGAGCACCTGAAACCCTAGGCTACAAGCTCGTAAAATGAGATTGCATACAAGATGTTGATGGCCTAGGGGAAGTTTTGAACAACAGGGAGTCATTATCAGGATTTTGCTGAAAAAATGATCCATGACCTGATGTATTTTCAAACAGTCTTTGCAGAAAGACCAAAGGAGTTGCAAGCTTCAGAGGCAACACCCATGAAATCCATGTAATCCATGTCTATGTTTATAACCGTGGACAAATGAAAAAACAAGAATTTTTCCCAGATGTACGCACAAGTTTTTTTGGGAGCCACATGCCTTTGTATTTTCTTCAGCAAAATGGCTATATATAAAGTCTGTACATTAAACTACTTGCAGAGATTAGCATTTGAGAACAAATTACTAAGTTAATACCTTCTTTGACCTGTATCTGGTCAAGCTATATTTTAGAAACCTGTCATTACTAATATGAAGAAGAGGTTAATCTGGTAATGTGAAGTTTCAGAATGATGGATGAGTCAAGGCACATGAGCTATTTAACACAATACCTAGCTGCACTTTCTTATTGTAAGTCTCCAGACTGACAAGCCCAAAGAGGAGGGGGTTGCAAACCTCTCAACACTTTGTTTCAGCAATGATGAAATTTGGAGATGAATCTAGACAGCCTTAATTCCCATCACTCATGCCTTGTGCCAGTTTTTGGAGTGCTATTCCAACTTGGCTTAAAAGGAATCAGCCTCATGGCTGCTCACTAGCACCTTAAACCTTTTACACACCTTCTTTCATACTGACCCTTCAATTTATAGACTAATATTGTCGAAACTAAAGTGTGTGACTGACTCCCTTGGCAGAGGTTGGAAGATCTCAGCCTGGAGAGTTATGTATTTGCTATCTGTACATCAAGAAGGCCAACATGATGCTCCTGTGCTCTCACAAACACAGTTGTACCTCCCTCTTCACAAGTGACATGGCTGGTTAGCCCAACTGCCTGCTACTGACTGCTTTTCTGAGAAGGCTTCACAAAAACCTTAACCTGTGAAACTTGTAACTATCCAACTGTATTAAATTAAAAACTATTAAAAGTAATAAATGTTTATAAATGGGATATACTGTACCACTTTATTCCAAGTTTCTTCTACTCCGGAATCACTTCTTTGCCCGAACCTCTCTCTGCACTGCTGACAGGAACAAACATACCTGAAAGTGCAGTTCAGAGAGCGACAGAGGGAAACACTGCCTATTTTACTAATGCCTGATACTGACAGCCTGTACATAAAATCTTAAAAGCACTCAGGCACTTCCTTTTGTGCCCACTTTTAAAGGGTTTAATGAAACATATAGAAACTGACATTTTAAACCTGTAGCTTTGGATGTTATTTTGCCCTGTCAGTTTCTTTTTTTTTCCCCCCCAAATCACATAGTAATGGTTTTCTACCTTTCTGCATCAAACTTCAGCCAAAAAATAATGAAGGCTGTTTTCGGATAATAAAATGTTTCTGTTCTTTGACCTGTTCTAACAGGTGGGCAGCCAAAGATCACTACAGGAAATATGTGGCAATACTAGTTATTGAGCACAATCTTAGTCCTCCTAGAACATACAAACACAATTAGCAAGTGTATCAACATACTTCTAATTAAAAATTGTTAAGATTAAAAACCTGCTGCACGATAAAAATAAAGGCTCATTTCTTTCCAGAGACAGGAGACCTGAATACAATCTTTCTATAGGAATATATAAAGAAGCTAGTAAACTCCTTATACTGAAACTGGTAATCCTTAAACTGGTCAATAAATGATCATTTGTATTCTGCAACAGCATGCAAAGTGATGTAACGCTTCTTGAAGATGTCGAAGATTCAGGACAAAGAAAGATTAGGCATTTCCTCTTGAAGTAAAATAGCTTATATATCACATTTTATGAAACTCTTCAGATTTGCTTCGCTTATGAAGGAAGTGTGGGACTTGATTTTAATTTTTTGGTTTTTTTTCTTCACTAGGGGAAGTAAGGCCTTTATCCTGTGAATTGTTATGCATACATTTAACTTGATGTACAGCATATATTCCCATAGATTCCACAGGACTGAATGCCGAAGATAGACACATCTGTGACTGCTTACAAGACTGGAGCTAAAGAGCTTCAAAAAAGAAAATGAACAGAGATAGTTTTTGAAGTATGCAAGCAAAATAAGGGGAACAGAGATGCTTCCAGACATTGATCTAGATCCTTGCTGTATATATTAATTCTGTGTGTTTGCAGATCCTATGTACAAAAGTTTGGGCGCAGGTAGAAAAAGTAGGCTGATTCGGTTTTCCAGACAGGGATACTGCTAGGGATACTCAAGCCATGTGTTGCTGTATTATCGCAGGCAGCATTTAACACATCTTTAAATCCCTCCAGCTGAGGAGTGGGGGTTCAGAACTAGCAGGAAGGAGAGCAAGAGAGAGAGTCTTGGGGCCGCGGAGGAACGGCAGGGGGATTTCTGAAAGTACCAGCCAACGCTTACGGCGCGATTTTTTCTGGGCATATTAATCCTATCGATTTAAGTAGGAGTATTTATCCTTTTCTGAGCTCTGTCCTCACGTTAGTGTGACAGCACTATTGTCGTTCAGACACGTAGTCGGCGGCTCTTTATTAAGTCTCTATAAATATGACACAGTAAGGGCATTCAATATTTATGTGGAGAGCACACGCATTTGTGTGTGATCCCGGGCAGTCCTGCGGCTCGGAGGCTTTGCAGCCTCCCCACTCCCGGTGCCGCCCGGCCCTCGCCCTCCGCCCGCCCCGGACGGGGCTCCCGCCGCCGCCTCAGCGACCTCCCCCGGAGCCGCCGCGTGTGACACACCGGAGAAAAGCCTCCCTCGTCCCCGCGTCGCCCCCGCCTCCCGCCCCCGCCCGCTCCCCCGGGGCGCCGCCGTCACCGCCGGCAGCCGGAGCAGCCGCTGAAGCCGAGGGGCGGCGGGGCTTGCCCGCCTCTCCCCCCTTCCCATCCTTTCCCTTCCCTTCCCTCGCCTCTCCCCGGTGCCTATATATAGCCGCCTCTGCTCGAGCCAGCCGGGAGATTGCTCTGTACCTGCAGGAGATAGGAAAGAGAAAATAAGAGGAGCGACTCTCCGAAGCCGACCCGCTATCAGGAAGAGGAGGACGGGCCCGGCCCGCGCCGCTGTCCGGTGCCACCGCCCCCCGTGCCGGGCGAGCCCCGCGGGGACGGACCGACCTGCGCGGCGGCGCCCCGGGGGCGCGCATGGCTCAGGCGCTGCCGGGGCCGGGCGAGGAGCCCGACCCCGGCCCCGGCGGCTCGGGACGCGGGGGAAAGAGAGCTCCCTGCGGACGGCGGCGCTAGCGGGGGGGCCGGGGCGGCAGAGCCCTCCCCCTTGGCGCCCAGGTGCGCTCGGCGGCATGTGCTGAAGTGCCCCGTGGAAGCGACACAAGTTGCCTGCGCGGCGTGGCCCGGCGGCCGGACGGCGGGGAGCGCCCGCCGCCTCTTGCCTGACCCGAGCCGACCTCGTCCCGTTCCCCTCCCCAAGGGCTGCTCCCCCGCGGGGCTCCCGGCGGCCAGGGTGATGCGGCTCGTCGGGAAGTGAGAGACCGTGCGTCCCACGCGGGCCGAGGGCCCCCTGCCTCGGAGTCTCCCATGCTTTCGGGGCCCCCTGGGGTGGCGGCGGCCCCGCGGGAGGCGGGGGCGGCGCTGCCGTGATGGCCCTGGAGGAGAAGCGGGAGAAGCGCCCGGCCGTCACCCCCATGATGATCGAGGAGGAGGCCGCCTTGCGGAACGGCAGCCGGGGGCTGCCGCCGGGACCCTGGGCCGAGGCGGCGGGGCCAAGACCCCGCACCACGGAGCGGCACATCGCCGTGCACAAGCGCCTGGTGCTGGGCTTCGCCGTCTCCATCCTAGCGCTGCTGGCGGTGACCATGATCGCCGTGCTGCTCAGCGTCCGCTTCGAGGAGTGCGGCACCGCCGCCGACGGTCCGCCGCGGGCCGGCGGCAACGGGAGCGTCTCGGGGGCAGCTCGGCAGCCGCCCGGTGCGGGGCAGCCCCCCGGCCGGCCGGAGGAGGAGGAGGCGCGGGGCGGGGAAGCGGCGGAGGAAGAGGAGGAGGAGGAGGACGAGGAGGAGGAGTGGCAGCGGCGGCGGGAGCTGCCGCCCTGGGCCCGGCCGCGGCTTCCCCGGCACCTGCGGCCGCTGCACTACAACCTGATGCTGAGCGCCTTCATGGAGAACTTCACCTTCAGCGGGGAGGTGAACGTGCAGCTGGAGGTGCGTAACGCCAGCCGCTACATCGTGCTGCACGCACACCGCATGCACATCGAGGCGGTCCGCGTGGCCGAGGACAAGCTGGCCGGCGGTGTGCGGGTGGCCCGCACCTTCTTCTATCCCCAGACCCAGGTGTTCGTCGTGGTCCTCAACCGCAGCCTGGAGGTGGAGAGAAGTTACAACCTTAAGATCATCTACAACGCCCTCATCGAGAACGAGCTGTTGGGCTTCTTCCGCAGCTCCTACGTCCTCCACGGCGAGCGAAGGTAGCGAAGGGGCCGCGTTGCCTTAAAACACAACTCGGTCCGAAGTTGGCGGCCCCCGCGCCGAACTTCGGGTAGGGCGGCGCTAGGACCCGGCGGCCGCGGCGCCGCCAGCCGGGCGATGCCGCGGGCTCCGTGCTGCCCGGCCCCGGCGGTCCCGCCGAAGGGTGCGGGGCTCGGCCGGCTGCTCGGGGAGGGGGCTACGGCGGGGGGAGCGGTTGCCAAGCCCGCCCGGCCGGCTGGCGAGCGCAGGCCATGCCTCGCTTCTCCCCGCCACGTCTCTCTGGACATCTCCGTAAGGCTCGGCTGTCAGGCAAGAGATGCGGAGGTTCTCGAGGACCGGGAGCCCTTGCCCGCTCCAAGCCACCGACCGGTGTCGTGAGACAGCCGGGAGAGCTGCTGGAGGGCGGCCGAGGCTGAGAGACTGCGCGGGAGCGAGCGGGGGCGGGCGGAGCTGCCTCGGGCTGCGGGGCGGTCCGGGCTGGGGCCGTGCCGGAGGCCGGGCCGGGGTTAGCCGGGGCCGCCCGCAGGTGAGCGGAGCGCTCCGCCTGCGCGCCCCGCCTGGGCGGGCAGGGCTGCGGGCAGCGGCCGGAGGGTCAGGAGATGCCCCGGCGCAGCTTGGGGACGGACGGTGGCAAGGAGCAAACTTGCAAGGGTGGCACCAGTGAAGCAGACCGTCCGCTGGGTCTTTGTCAGGGCAGGCCCGGAACAGAGACTCCGGGTCTGTTTCACACAAAGACAGTGTCCGGCTACCGTGTGCCCTCGTGTGACAGAGCTGTGTGAGGTTACAAATAGCACTGTGTAGGGCAGCGAGACTTCTGTTTTGTTTTTAACAAAACAGGTAAAGCAAAGACGTGGTGGGATGCGTTTTCACATAAGGCGAATACGTTTACACCTGCTGCAGCTGGGTCGCTGCAGACTTACACCCTGTGACCCCGCAAACCTTACTCGTTTGCGGGCCGAGCAAGCTTCAGTCTTGATGTGTATTTACTTGATGTGTATTGTAGTTAAAGCCCCTTGGGTCCCTATGGAGGCCCTTGTTTTGGTAGGCAGGGTTACTGAGGAGGGCCCCTCTTAGCCAGTTACAGAGGCTTTCTTTTTAACTGAAGGTGTTTTTTTCTAACCACACTGAGGCTTTGTAATGGAAAAGAAAGGTGATGGGATGGACTTCATAATAATTCTGGCATGGTTCATAATTTTAGAATTGGATTCTTTTAAAGCTGTCCTTTCTTAAAATATCTGTGCAGTGACAGGTTTCCTTTTCCTGAATCTTACTGTTTTAGATGATGAAAACAATCTAAGTGAAACAAAGATTTTATAGTTGGAAGAACTGGGCAAAAATATTAAGGCATGAAAAACATCCTCACCAACTCAATTAAATCAAAAGCCCTTTTATTAAAACATATTTTCATTACTATGATTACTGACAAAAAGCTTGATATTAGAACTGCACGCAGGATCGAAATTAAGTTTTTGCAATTTGTCATCATTTTATTGTGAAATAAAAAGGAAATTTGAAAAAGCACAGTTGTAAGAAAAGATGCGGATAAAATGCCTTTTATCACGAGTGACTGAATGGTTGAGCTAATTGGGACTTCTTACAGACCTGTATTGAAATGGGCAAATCAGAAAACAAAATACTGTTAACAGCAGGGGGTATAATTCACTTTACAAATCTGAGAAGTTATTTAAGCAGTTATTATTCTCGTGTACTTTGACTTTGTGTAAGAATAATTGAACTGTCAAATAGGTGGCAGTGACATTTCTCCAGTTACTGTACTTCACTTCTGTACCGATCCCCTAATTAAGATTTAGAAACCATCACCAACAAAAAAAAAAGTCTATTCTCTGTTTCAGTCATCGGGATAGTTTAAGACACAGAGTGGAAGGCGATGGTAAAATGTTTTCCACAGTTCTCTGTGTGTAACTTTTCAGATATAAATTACTTTGTTTATAATACACTTAAGTATAGTTGTGGGCAAAATACTTACCTTATGTAAGGTTGTATTGCTATATTGGAATCAGGGGCATGTTTTTCCTTTACACCAGCTCACTTATATTTCTTCCAGTATAACCTTTTTAAAACTGTAATCATTGCATGATTGGAATTTCAGGTGTTAAATAGAAGAAGTGTTTTTCCTTTTCAACTGTCACAGGCTTAATGACTCACTATAGTATAAAGTGCATAATACCCATCCTAAACCAGGAAACTTTTCCGATCAGAGAGCACTCTTACAATAACCATTTGCATTCTGATTAATAGCCCATTTTTTAATATGATACATATAACCATTTTTAGTCCTCAAACATGGACAGCTTCTGTTATGATATACAGACAGACTTGCATGCTCTGGGAGACCAGAGCTGTTCCAGCAGGGCTTTGATTTTTTGACATCTTTATATTCAATTAAAATACAGCAGCCTCATTGGAGTAGTACTTGCTGTAAAAGGGTCCAAACTATCATTTTTCACTTTTGTTGTACATGAGGAGCAAATAACTCTGCTGTGAGGCATCACAAACATACTAATGCCTTCACTTTATGATTTTTTCCCCTAAAGTTACTCTGGCCTTCACAGGTGAACGTTGTAAATCAGCCTGAAATGTAAAAGCTGTGTAAAAGTATTTTCTGAGTAAAATCTTTCCTACTGTACTTGAAATGTAAAATGCAAGTGATAAGCTACAAATTTACTTTGCATTATGTGCTAGAATTTACTGACAGTAATCAACAGAAATATAATACAGAGCTATTGTAGAGTACTGTAGGAGTATGCAGGCATAATATAAACGAACCTCAAACTTTGGCATAAGTGAAAAGGAAAAAGAATTCTTATATCACACAGACAAAACAAAGACATATTCTTCAGTCTTGTAACAACTGAGATGTCAAAATAGATAGCTTGTTGAGGACACATGTCTTCCTTTAATAGACAAGATGGAATTAAAACAAGTTACTGCCGTGGGTATTCTGAGAAGAAAGACTGTGAACCTGTCCTTCCCTCAAGTACAGCCTTTTATGGTGATATTTTTGGGAACAGGAGGTAAAAGTGTTGGTACCCAGAGAGTGTGTAAAGCGAAGGATGATGTAGTCAACCTGCCCTTCACTTTTGGCATGCTGTAGAAGTCTGCTTGTTGTACTTGAGCACAGAGCGAAATAGATAAACAGAGATGATGTTTTGCACTTAGCTTGTTTGTTTTTTTTTAAAAGTAAATGGTTAGTTTATTTAAGCAGTTTTAAGATTTTGTTTGTTTTGCTTTGTGGTACAACAAGCAAATCGATGTTTGATAGCAATGCACATGTTATAAATATCACTATTATTGGTAGTTGGTGTATTTTTAGTATGAAATATTGACTGCCCTGTGTTTGCCCAGTTATGTCTATCTGTGAAAACACAGAAGATGAAGAGTTTACCAAGGTTTATTAGCCTGGTGAAGGGATTTTTTCAGTGGCCTAATATGTATTAAAAGATAACTAATAAGATCTCTGGGAAGTGGGGTGAAGATGTGGAGAGGGGACAAGGGAAAGCTTCCTTATTTAGAGAGTATCACAGTATAAACAGTATTTCTTAAGTATGCGTTTACATGTATGTCAGAGCTCATTAAAATTGTTAATTGCAGAGGAAAGTTCATCATTCTTGCTTTATTAATGACAGGCCAGTACAGTTTTCCATGCTCACTTGAAGCTTCTGTTGATGTCTGTAGCTGTTTAGAGTGTGCCTAGAATGCAGAATCAGGTCCACTTGAAATACTTTGCATATAAATTAAGTTGCTTTGCCTCATTTAATTGGCTGATTTGGCTTTGTTGCAGTAGTGCAAATCCACTGATAATATGGGAGTTTTTTGGATTAACAGTGGGATATCTGGCACCAACTTTTTACCTTAGATTTGTCAATTTTATCCAAAAGGATGGTTTTATAATCTATGCTTTGTAATGAGGCAAGAAAAGTATGATGAATTCCTTCAATAATTATTAGCCAAAAAAGGCTTTTTATTTTAGAAAAAAGACCCATGGCAACTGTTTCAGTGGTGGAAAATTTTTTAAACTTTTAAAAAGTCATCCTTATTTGCAAGAGGTGATAATTCACTGGAAAACATATATCTAGTTCTATCAGGCGCTATAGCAAGAAAAAAGTGTAATGTTTCAATAACCTTATTTCTTCATTGCCTCTAATATATATGTAAAATCCAAAAAGTTCTAGAGAAAGTTAATTAGGTATTTTATTTTTCCCTATGGGCTACCTATGTTTTTGCTCTGTCAGTGTTAGAGTACCATATTGCAGATTAATGGTTATAGACTGGTTAATAATAGGTGCCACCATTTTCATTACGTCAAAGTTATCCACCCATCCTTTTCCCTCAGAGGAATAACAGATGATTAGTCACTCTCTAAAATTTTGATAAATGCTTGCCTGGTATCTAAAACTGCACAGTTATTTCCACAGATGAAGCCTTGGAAGGTGAAATGTGAATCAATACCACTCAAAAAGCCTACATACATGCTACCTTCACATTTACATGGTTGGCCCATGATAATTTTCTCATTCTACATGCCTCCAGAAAATACTCTTACCAAACTCCCTAATTCAACCTTTTAAGTGTAGCTTCTTATTTCTGCGAAAAGATCATGGGATTTCTCCAAATGTGCAAATGTAACTCTCCATCTAGAAAGTTTCCTGTTATGTATCTGGATCAAAATTTATTTAGTTCCAAAGAAAACAGTTACACCTTTTATTGTCAAGCTAAAGCCTGCCCATTCTTCCCATACGTGCTTAATAATTACCTTTACTTCCATCAGAGGTCTTTCCATAATTTGACCCATTAACTGAGAACATGGATTTGCTCTCTATAAAATACACCAGAAGAGAAAAGCACATGTAGAAGAATAGTGAAATACTTCGTGCTGGTTTAATAATTTGCTTGCATTTGTGATTCTGCAAAGCTCACGGAATGTTTTTTTTGGATGTGCACAGACACAGCAGTGCTCTATAGTACTGTGTCCCAGACCTACATGCAGCTGGTAGAGAAGTAATCAGCAGTGGAAAGCAATGACCCTCCTGAGTGCACTGTGTGACCGTAAGTTCTCATGCCCAAAGAAAGGTAAAGCGCCCTGTCAGTGTCTCAGGGCAGAGTGAATTCCCTGAAGGCTCTTAAATCCTGGTTGGACGTGAGTGTGCTTGTTTTACATTGTGTAGGAAACAGTGGCTCACTTTTTCCCCCCACATATTGTTGAATGATACTGCTAGAACCTGAAGTTTGATGCAAGGTGAGGGTTGATTTTTTTATTGTCCTTGTGGTGTCTACAAATTTGTAGACCATTAATTTGTATCTGTTACATTGCAGTAGAGGTAGTAAGAAAATGATACAGTTGTAGCTTTTTTCCTCCTTTAAACCACACTGGTCAAGCAGTGTCTTATTTGGTATGTCTATGTATCAAGTGCTAGGCACAGTTGTAATCAATTTTTATTTTTGTTTTCTGCTTTTCTAGGTTTCTTGGTGTTACACAGTTTTCTCCTACTCATGCCAGAAAAGCCTTTCCTTGCTTTGACGAGCCCATCTACAAGGCCACATTCAAAATCAGCATCAAACATCAAGCAACTTACTTATCTTTGTCCAACATGCCAGTTGAAACTTCTGTTTTTGAAGAAGATGGATGGGTTACAGATCACTTTTCACAGACCCCTCTCATGTCCACCTATTACCTGGCTTGGGCAGTGTGCAATTTTACATACCGGGAAACTGTCACCAAGAGTGGAGTAGTTGTAAGTATTTCTAATGTGCCAAATACATTTCATTACTTTGAAAGCCCTCACTTTTTGTAAAGGGATTGTACCAGCAAATACTTAAAATATTTTCTTGATTAGTATTTTTAAAATTTGCAGATCTATTTAATGATTGTGTGTATTGTTTGGGACCTTTTCTTGGAGGTTTGTCTAACAGTTTTGGTTTGTCTTGTGCCTTTTGTAAATGGTTACCTTAGTAGGTATGGTTATCTTATGAAATTTTCAACTTTTAAATATGCTGTTAAACTACACTTTGGTTTTCTTGGCAAGTTTTTTCTTGTCTTTCCTTGTTTTTGAAGGCTTTTCATTACCAATGTTCATGAGATTATTAAAGAAGTAATACTGGTAAGGTTTCCAGTCTCCTTCCTTCGGTACTGATGTGTCCCTTGGTGTGCTGTATGCTAGCTCAGGAGACTGATACAGTAATTTCTCTCCTAGATCTTTTGCTTGGGAGCAGGACTTAGCAACCTACCCACTCCCTGAGGCTGATGGAGGCACTAAGTTTCTGGAGCTGTTTTTTGCAAATATGGCATGAGTCCAGGAGTTATGCCTTGAAAAAAAATATAAGAGAGAAAATCCTTTATTTATGTCAGTTTTGGTTTTGTGCACAAATATCAAGCTCAGAACTGTATAACAAGCCAAAACATACATGAGAAATGCTGTCAAGTTAATAGAATATTTCACAGCACTGTCATCTTGAGTTTTCAGGTGAACATACAGAGGAAACCCTTCCTACTTAGTTACTGTGAATAACAAAACAGAGCTAGTTCTGGAAGTAGTGAACTAGACAACATTTTGAGCTGTGAACCTGAGCAAAGGGGTTTTTACCTTATACTTCGGCAAATGCTTTATGATTTTGTGCTGTAGCCTGGAGGCACGAGGAAGGGCTGCAGACTATTCATATCAGGAAATACCTCCTTAAACACTTTGAGCCAGCCTAAGCATTGTGCTGCAGTGGGGGGAGCTGATCCACATTGTCTGAGCCAAAGGTATTCTTGGCTTTCCTTGTCCCAGCCATCAGCTCTGTACAGTCATATGATCTGGCTGAATACTGACCTGAAAAATAACTGAAAATGTGGTAAGTTTTCAGCCAAAACAGTTCACTGATCCAGCTTTTTGTGGTACTACCAGAGTCCTAGCGTGGATTTGAGGCTGTGCTGATGGAAGGCAGACCCAGGACAGCACTGGTGTATCTCATGTAGGCCATCCTGAAGGGTTCAAAAAATAAGTCTTGCTTTTGTTACTGGAAGAGCTGGGTAGGACGCTGTAGTGTGGTGCACTGGTGTGTGCTGGTAGACCTGCAGGCTGTGTCACTACTCTCTGGCACCACACAAGGAGGAAGTATGACTAGGAAGTGGCTCTTCTGAGGTCTTTAACCTATAATGATATGGGAATGCTGGGACTTATGTAATAGTCATAGGATCATAGAACAGTTTGGGTTGGAAGGGACCATAAAGGCCATCTAGTTCTGAGCCCCCTTGCCACAGGCAAGCACACCTTTCACTAGACCAGGTTGCTCAAAAACCACATCCAACCTGGCCTTGAGCGTTTCCAGGCATGGGTCATCCATAGCTTTTCTGAGAAACCTGTTTCAGTATCTCACCATCCTCACAGTGAAGAATTTATTCCTAACACCTAATCTAAAGGTGCCCACTTTTGTTTTGAAATAGTTACTCCTCCTATCACTGTTATTGGCATAACCAAATATTTGAAACGTGGGGGATGGACCTCAGGACCATCAATTTGAAACATGCAACCTACTTCCTCCTTAACTCATTTTCTTGTAATATTGTTTAGAGCTCATATCCTGTAGACTTTTACTGCTTGAATATACTTGATGCCTTGAAAACAGAGGCATGCTTATGTCTTGTAGACAGCAGTTGATAAGTTTCTGCTGTTCTTGTGTTTCCCAAAACTGTTCTCAAGACTTTTGATTTACCTGGAATCTGAAGAGAAAATCCAAGTATTCTTTTGTTAGGAATTTGTGGTTACTAGAGCCTTATAGTTATGCTTGAATCTGTTGGTTCAGCACATGTAGGAGATACATATGCGTATCCCACCAGCTTGACAGTACCACTTACTCTTAGTAGAGAACTTTGCTGACAGTTATAAAAACTAGTAGGTTAATCTTTGTGAAAACTTGAGACCAAAATCCTACATAGATTGAGATAGTGCCTTATCCTGTAAAATTGTTTGGTTAGTCTAGAGTTTTAGCTCTTATTTTTTTATAAAGCCCTTATCACAGGTATATTAACACCCATGAATACCAAAATTGTTTGCCCTGGGTTATTGGTTAAATGTATCTTGCTATTTTTCAGTTCCATTTGGTATATGATCATCTTTTATCATGGTTCAGTTTTGTTGAAAGGGTGTGAACTCATGGCAAGTACTTCAGTTCAGAGCTGCATTCTTTCAGATGAATTGCTGAGGTAATCCATCTTTTTGAGTCTCTTGTATTGCAATGCCAGGAGTTCATGGACACTACTGGGTGAATTTGAAATTATCTGAGTCTTTGCACATGGAATTTCAAATATCTTAGTTTTCTTCAAAGCCACTTCTTATTATACATTTAACTGCCATGGATATGGGGGTAGCTATATTTTAGTAAAAGTAAGTTTGATTCTAAAAATGAATGGATTTTCATGAAAATTACCCAAAACTTCAGTTGAAGCATCTGGATAGGCTATTTCTTGTATTGGTGAATCTTTATTTTAATTAATGGGGTGTATGTTATATTTGTTAGTAGACACCTAAAAGACTCCAGCTTGTATATACTTTTGCTTTTCTTTTGGCACTTCTATGAACTTCATTTTGGTTCACTAAACATTTTGGGTGGAGTGGGCTGTCCTTTCAGATTTGGACAGCAGGCTAATGATTATAATCTCACTTCTTTTCCAGCTAACTAGTACTGTGGTCAAAGGTAGATGAACTCTGAAGAACAGAAGTAGTTGTGAGATGAAAAGCAGATTATTTTTTCTCAAAACTGCTTAAAATGTTAACTTTCGTTTTTTCTTAAAGAATGCCACTGACCTCAAAATTAGTTTAAACCTCAGCATGACGTTTAATCCAAGTCATGTTTTAAATAGAAAACTGCCTTTTGGAAATCTCAGGTAGCCAATCTAGATATTTCCATGGCTATAGTGTATATAATTCTTGCATTAAGATGTTTTGTATTTTGAATTAATTGAGAAAAGGGAAATAAGGCAAGAAGTTCTTTTTTAGTAGCATCCTGTAGTGGATGTAAATCATTATCCATAACTCTTTAGTCCATATGGGAATGATCCAAGTCCCTCCCAGATTAGGTAATTTAAAAGCAGAGCTGACTTTTTATATGTATTACAGGTATATAATATGTTACTCATATTCAGCTGGGATTACAGGAATTCACTGCAACTGCCTTTGTCTTTAGGCAGGGACTTTATTCCTGTGGAAAGAACAGTGGTGCAGTCATCTATGCTGCTATGGACTAGGGAGCAGTGTAGTTCTACCAGGGTGGTGCCTGAGGTAATGGTGTTTTGAGGGAGGAGGTGTGCCCTTGCAAGCAGGTTTAGCTGATCAGTGTATGGCTCTAGGAGTTGTACCAGCTGCAGCTGGGAAAGATCATGGGCTCTGTACACTGTCATATTTGCATAGTACAATAATCCAGAAAACTCCACTTACCTCCACAAGCTTGCTTGCTTCTAGTCTTATGTTGCATTTCCTAATCATGCATCCTATGTTCTTTGTCAGTAATTTGTACAAGCAAAATATTGCCGGTTGGATTGTATTGTCTGTCACGTCATCTCTGTGTCCCTTTCCTTCACTGTTGTCTTTTTTTGTGCTTTCAATCCGCCAGGCCTTTTCCTACTATTGTTGCTTTGTTTTTTTCCCTGCTTGGATTAGTGCTTCTATTCTCCAAACCCTCTGTTTCTCATTCCTTTGTCAGGTGAACATGGAAAACTCGCTATATTCCTGCATGGCTTTTCAGTGCCTCGTAAGTTATTTTAATTCATTTTTGTCCCTGTAAATTCTTTATCTTTTTGAATTAGTGGAAGGAGGGAGCACATCATGTATCAGTGGAGATGAATGTATTGCTGGAAAAGATGTTTCCGGGAGATTCATCTTCTCCTATTCTTCCTTTTTGCTGTGGATGGGATTTTGGAGATAGGTATGGAAATAAAATGCCAACTGGCAACACTAAAGCGTTTCTCTTGTCAGGGGGAGTATCTGCTAAAAACAGAAAAAGTGTATGGAAAGGAGTGAAGTCAGGAGGACTTGTGGGTGCAGGGGTTAAAGAGACAAATGCAGACAGTACCAGAGCAGATGGGAATGAGCAGCTGTGAAAGAAAGTGGCTATCTAGCTGGGTGGTGGTGAGTGGGAGGAGAAATGCTGAAGGAAGGCAGTACCCAAAGAAGAATTTTGCGTGGTTTCACTTTTCCTACCCCTGCTTCTATTCCAAAGTGGTGGCAGCACATTTTGCAGGACTGGCAATGTGTGTCTGACCACAGCTTGGTCTGCTGCTCAGGGTAGGATCTCCACTGTCTGACTGAACCCATGCATGTTCCATTTTGAAGAGACCTTATGACCAGGTGTGTTCCATTTTGAGGAGACCCTTATGACCAGGTGTGTCTTTGTTTCAGCTGTGTTAAATGTTACTCTAGTGCCATCAATGCTGAGCACTTTGTCATGATACAAGACCCTAAGGCTAAGAAAGATCTTACGATAAGAATTATACCAGAATAAAGTCAACCTTTTATTGCACTTCTTTTTGTTTTGGTATTACTTTGTCTAAGACGTAATTAATGTTCACAAGCTTTACAGTACATTTGTCTTACTCTGGCCAATGAGGAGAAGCTCTGAAAATCTGGCTAAAGGAAAGTAAAGTAATTACTATTTCTGCAGTGCTTTCTAACTTGCAGAGAGCTTGTATAAAGGTCCTGGCATTGAATTCTCTGAGGTTGGGGCGCTAACTCAGTTTGGCATAATAGAAGTAAAAAATATATAGTGGTCTCAAAAATGGGATCCATGTAGTAATAGTTGCTTAATTCTGCACAAGTGAGGAATTTTTTTTGTCCAGGAAGAGCTAGTGAACAGAGTCACATGAGCAGATTTAGGTCAGAATCAGTACATGTCCACCAGCTCATGTTTGTTTAGTTCCAGCATGGGACCATGGTTTTATTCATGTCCTTAAGACAAGATGACTGGATGTAGTACAGTGCTTTCAGCTGCACAGCTGTATTGGGCATTCCCTTACCTGAAGTGTGGTAATGAATCTGGGGAGACTAAAGAGCTGACTTTCAGTAATAGTATAAGGAAAAGAAAAAAAACCCATGTTGAACAGCAGAATAACTTTTTTCCCAGTGAGCTTTGTTATTTGTTAGTTGCTAGAAAAAAACCTGAAAATATCAGTCTTGTTTAAAATAACTATGCACTTACTATGTAGTTTGGCCAGTAGCTTTTAAAAAATTATTTTGTATTTGAAAAATGTATTAATATTTTTATCTAATAGCAAGCATGACCTCAAGACCAGGTAATTTCTGTCTGCTAATGACTACCTGGGTTAAAGGCCTGAGGCTCTTCTTTAGGCTCTCTCTTCAGCTGATGGTAGTAACTGCCAGCAAAGTCTCTTCATCAGTTATTATTTATTAATCAGTATTGAAGCAATTATACATGAGGTAATTCTTTTTGGTGGAGCATATTGGTTACAGCAGAATTGGTTTTCTATCAAAAGTAGAACTGGTCTTCAATTAAAATTTTCTTCCTCTGCAGCCTGAATTTAAGTCCAGTTCTAGAGTTGTGCTCTACTTTTGAAGCCCTGCAAAGTAACTTTTGTTAGCCCTTCACTTACCACTGGGAGGCCACACATTTATCTGATAAACAGGTAACAGCTAACACAGGAAGCACCAGGTATATTTCTGAAGCCTAGTATGATGCAGACTTGTAATATTTAATTTTTATGTGTCTGTGAATCTTATAATGATGTATATTCGTTTTTGCTTTTTATTACCGATGTTGCAGACTTGCTTTCTTCAGATCAGCTTTCATCAAACAGTTAAAAATAAAATGCATATTAGAAAGAGTGTTGGGAATTATCCAATTGCATTGAGCTAGAAAAGCACATGGAAATAGATAGGTGTGTTTGTGCTTTCTTTTGTGTGTGTGAAATTTTCTCTGTAGTAACAGCAGGCTAGTTCTGCAAGTGTCATTTACTCAGTTCAGTGCTTACTCCTGTGAATTATTTTAAGTGGGAAGCTATATTTTAATACAATAGGAATCCGAAGAAATTGTTGCATTTTCAGATTCACCACATCAATATTTGTTTACCCATTCTGTTTCAGGTTTGTATATTGAAAAGAACTTCTCGTTTATTAATTTTTAAATACTGTAGCTACAAAACATGCTACAAACAAACAAAAACCTATGTGATCAGCATCCGTGCTAAACTGAATATGCCAGGGAATTCGTTAAAAACATAAATTGCAAACTTGCAATCCATTGTTATTGATTTCTGGTTGAATTTGCAAGTTGAATGCACTAGGAAAACGCTGTACATTTATTGTGCTTACTTCTTTAAAAATTGCTCTCTGTCAGCACTTGTAGTACATGCTGTATTTAAATGTGATATTTGTTTTACTAATGTCAGTGCCCAGGTGCACTCTGCAAATAATGCTATTGGATTGAAAGACTTGAGTTTGGAAGCATTGTTTTGTTTTGTTTTAAGCTAGGAAGATCACCTGTAAGTATCTGGGGGCAGTGGTGTACTTTGTATATAGTAGCAAGGAGACTGTCAAAAAACACAAATCAGTTTCTTAATTTATGGCTATTTTGTAGGTTTATGGCTTGCCTGCATTACAGTGAGGAGAGAGAGGCAGCACGTTTCCTGGCCTGATGGTTGTTCAAAAAGCTTCCTAATTGTAATTCTGTGCATTCAAGAGCAGTTCAGCCTGTAGCTGCTTCATCTGGGGTCTCTGCTGGCTAATGAAAGAAAAGAAAGGTCTGAGAGTATTTTCCGCTCCTTTCCTGACATTTGCCCAGAGGAGAGTAGAGTGAAGTGCCTGCAGTTCCTCCTACTTCCCACATTACAAGCAAGGAAAGGAGGGAGATGTAAGAGAAGAGACTCTATTTCCCTTCCCTTTCATGTGCTAATGAGCATATGCTTAGTAGTATGTGCTGTGACAATGCAACTCATAGTCAAGACTGAACACTCAAGCTGCACTCTGCTTTTTGTACTATGTTGTTTCATGTCTCCTTATCTTCTTACGTTGTGCTGTCATATTTGACTTCATTAACTTACTCCTCTGTCCTTGACATCAACATGAATTCTGCTTTCTGACATCCAAGGAAGTAGCAAGAGTCCATTAGCATCTTTCTGTAAGTCATGATCTTGCTAGAAAAGCAAAAATGATGTGCCAAATAATCTGTAGGAGGTATCTCACTCCAGAACAATGTAAAGGTGAACACATTCCTGCACCACCCTGAACATCTGTCAGTCAAGCCAGTGCCTTCCTGTGTATCTACTGTAGTAACTGTCTTCTATACAGTGAAAATGGATTACAGACTTAGTTGACATCTGGTTGAGTGACAGATACAGTATTTGTTGATGGAGGAGAGTGATGTGCGCTTTTATTTATTTATAGGCCACTGTCTTCTCCACAGTTTCGGTAAATTTTAATCATATTTTTCTTACAGGAACAAGAAACTTAGCCTGTTTGTTCCCAGTTATAGCCAGTGGTGGGAAAGTAACCACACATTTTGGAGATTCATGCTTGTTGCCAAGCCCTTCTTTTTATGGACAGATAGTCAAGTGTCTGGAATATTCACCTCTTAGGCTTGCCTTCACCTATTGTTTTCATATTGGAAAACATGCACAAATGCCACTTCAGTTTTGCCTTTGTCCCAGTATTTTTTGCTGGCTGGAGGTTTATGGTATTTACCTCATTTTTACTAGTAAAATACCTAGTCGATTTGATTTCCTTCTAAAGTATTGTAGAGTTGACAGAACTCTTTTGCTTTTTCCAGTGGGATGCTTTCAAACTTTGGGTACCTTTTTTGAAAGTTTTTTTAATCAGGTACTGGAATAGAATGAGAAAATGGAGAGCAGTGCTGCGGAAAGAGACTTGGGAGTCCTGGTCTATGGGAAATGGAACATAGGTCAGCAGTGCACTGGCAGGAAGGGCCAGCCATATCGTGAGGTGCATCAGGCACAGCATTGCCAGCCAGGCAAGGGAGGGGATTGTCCCACTCTGCTCTGCACTGCAGTGGCCTCATCTCAAATCCTAGGGGCAGTTTTGGGTGCCGCAATATGAAAAAAAATTTAAACTATTAGAGAGTGTCCAAAGAAGAGGCATGAGGATGGTGAAGGACCTTGATGGGAAGC
Organism: Sturnus vulgaris; assembly: GCF_052056855.1. Classification (NCBI taxonomy): domain Eukaryota; kingdom Metazoa; phylum Chordata; class Aves; order Passeriformes; family Sturnidae; genus Sturnus; species Sturnus vulgaris. The sequence continues at coordinate 16,201,862 of NC_142247.1, forward strand.
ATTGTGAGGAGTAGCTGAGGTCACTTGGTCTGTTCAGTCTGGAGGAGGCTGAGGAGAGACCTCACTGTGTCTTCAACATTCTTATGAGGGGAAACAGGGGCAGATACCAATCTCTTCACTCTCGTGACCAGTGACAGGAATCGAGGAAATGGCCTGAAGCTGAGTCAGGGAGATTTAGGTTGGATATCTGGAAAAGGTTTTTCTCCCAGAGTGTTCTTGAACTACTGGAACAGGCTCCCCAGGGCAGTGATCACAGCACCAAACCTGTCAGAGTTCAAGAAGTGTTTGGACAATGCTTTCAGGCACATGGAGTGATTCTTGGAGATGGTGCTGTGCAGGGCCAGGAGCTGGATTCGATGATCCTGATGGATCCCTTCCAACTCAGCATATTCTGTGAATCTGTAAATATGCTTTTCCAGGGTCTAGGCTCCATGGCTTTGCATGTCCTTTCCTGCTACTCTCCAGGAGTGTTGTTTGCACAGGGTAAACTGCAGCAGTGGGAATAGCGAGGCTGATGGACTGCCTTGCAGGCAATGCTCTCATTCTCAAGTTTATTCCAGCTTATAGTGGTTGCTGTGACTGTCCAACTGCTTGAGCTCGGCACGTGGCCCCATCCCCTGGCACGCCTCTCATGCACTTGGGTGGGGACAGGTGCCAGAGAACCAGCTCTGTTGGCCTGGTTCCACTGAATGGTACCCCTAGGACATCCTCTGCTGCTCCTGCCTGGCAGCCTTCTGGCTGCTGCATGCTGTTGAGACCTAGCAAGAGCAGTTAGAAATGAGAACTGAGCATGTTATCTTTGTATTTGGAACAGCATAATTTGCAAGCAGATTATGTTTCTCTTTGAAGGGTAAATGACCTAAAGTTTATTAGAAAAAGTTATCCCACAGTGGATTATCATGAAAAATGTTTAGCAATGCGTTTTCTTTCACAACATGCAGTGGCGCTGTGTGGCGATGTGGGACAGAACAAGAAGACTAATATTTTATTTATTTGAAACAACTGCGTGAGGGAGAGGATAAGAAGGAAAAGGTGGTTATTAGCATTTTCCCCCGGGGGTACCCACACTTTTTTTCCTCTCATCTCCCTTTTCCCAAGCATGGTGCTAGTTTGGTAGTCACAGCAGCTTGGAACCTGAATTAAGAGTTCATATCCTCAGGATGGCAAGCAGTACCTCAGTTAATAAAGGTAAAAGAGAATAAAAGGTGGAGGAGAGAAAGGAAATGGATTCCTATAGAATAATTTCAAAGAAAGTATACCTACTGAATAATTTGCATACCACATATGTTTCTTGTAGCTCTTCAGTCCTCTGGCTAAATAAATCACAGACCATTGTTGAACAATAATAACATCATGCTGTGTTTTGTTTTACTGAAAAGTGTTCCTATACGTTTGAAATTTGATAATGTTGTAAGTTCATTGTTGCACTTTAAGTACCATAGGAAAAAGGGAAACTAATATACCTGATGAGAAAGTTTGATAGTTTTAGTTTTTTGTCTGATAGATGGATGTCTGTTTTTCAGATAGAAGCCCAGATCTGTATGTGGGAATGTCACTGAGTGATAAGATGTTCTGTTTCATTCAAAGTCATATCTATGAATGAAGAGGCATTAATAAATTCTTAGATTTTTTTGGCTACTGCTGCATCAGAGATGACATACATTGGGTTTTTTTTCTTCTCACAGGACTAAAGGAATAATTCTGAATTTGGGGGATAGAAAGGAAGTGATGCCCAAACTTACTTTTCTTCTCGTCATTGAACTTTGCTTTTTATTCCTTAGCAATTCTGTATGTTTAAAATGTTAAATATGCATCTCTAAAGTAAAAGAACAGGGTGATCATAGGGAATATCTGATTTATTTCAGTCCATAGTCCAACTGTTATGTGATAAGCACTAGCAGAGGTAGTAGTAGCATTCGGCCCTTCTTTGGAAGTCTCCTATCACTCCATGCTCAGGTTGTCTTCGATCTTTATTGTGATCTCTTGTTATAACTGTAAAATGTGGAGTGGTGGTTTGTACTTGTGTTCTATTTTACTTCCTCTGGAGCTGTTGAATGTTTGTTCTTGAGCCAATACCATTAGGTCTGAAGTGGAATTTAGACAGTTGATATGAGCCGTTCTAAAATAGCATTGCAGTCACCTGCTGACCCTGACAATGACTTTAAGAGTTTTAATAAGTGGAGGATTAGGAAATAGACTTATTAACTTTCCCACTTAAAAATATTGCATCTCTTGTGGACAGCATAGCAATGAGTATATTAAAGTAAACAGGCCCCAAGAAAGCAGAAAGATGAATCCTTTGGGGATATGTATCTTTGTGGAGAAAAAGGAAGTATCAGACTTTTCGTTGTGTCTTTGTATTGCTTGATGATCCACAGAAGACCTGTCATTCACAGTTGCTGAGGCAAGTACCATGTAGTTTGTTTGCCAAGTGAGCTTACATTAACTTCTGTCCACCGGAAACGTGAGGCATACAGCAGAGATTGGGTGGTAGCTTAGAGTTAAGAATCTAATGCAAACCTTTTCAAAACAGTGATGTCTAAAGCATAAAGAGGCTTTATGTGAAAGTGAAAGGGGATGAAGAAGGCCACCTCTCAGAAAACTTGGGACTCCTTGCTATGAAACAACTTTGAAGTGCTGAACTAGCTTGGAACATGAGAGCTGCTTGAGCAGCAGAAAAGTTCAGCGAAAGCATAATTTAGGTATGGAAATGAAGATAAGCAATTTGCATGGTTACAATAGGGCATATTATAACATTTGTCTTCGCTACAAAATACTTTGATGAATCACACATGACTAGGAATGATTATACTACCATGAAGTATTGTGAGGATAAAAAGAATCTGTGAATCATAGTGCAGCTGGTAGTGCAGAGTTGCCTGTCTTCACAGTTCTGTTATTCAGGGTTGATGGCTAAAAAGAAATATCCTGAGTGCTGTTTTGTATGTACATTTGTGCTTTAGCAGCATTTGAAGTATTTAAATACATTTAATTATACATTCTGTTCTGTAACTGATCTCACCAGTACAATGACACCTTGCAGTACCTACATGAGGAAGTCCGGAAAAGAACAAAACTGATTTCCCAGCAGAATCTATCTGCTCCAAAATATGCTTCTTTTCAAATGCAAACATGATTTACTGATGCTGGGATGTTTTCATTAAGTTGAGCTGTTGTTGTAATTTTACAAGTTGAAGTGCTTTTCCATATTTTTTGAGTTCTGTCACCTGAACTTGGACAAGCTCTGCTTTATCTAACATCTTCTAACTGCAGATTTTAATGCCCTTTTCTTTTTTTTTTTCGTGACTGCTTTGTGGCTTCTAGTCACTTCAGAGTCACCATCTTTCAGGTCCAAGGAATTGTGTGTTTTCCATTCAGCGGACTAAGTTCAAATGGTGCTGCTGAACCATAGATTGCATTTTACCATTGTGAGTAAAGCAGTGTAGCTGAAAGCTGCTACTGAACAGACTTGTGTTGTTCCTCCCTCTCCCTTGCCTGCACACTTTGCTGTAACATTTCTGTCAAATCTAGTGGTCTGTGGTTGGACAGTGAGCCTGCAATTATCCAGTGGGAAACTAAAAAAATTTAATGACTTTTTGACTGAACCCTCTTGTCCAGTATGTGGATAGTCTATGGATCTAATTTGAGACAAGAAGGAAATGCACAACTGTCCTTTTTAGTGATATGCTGTCATAAATGTAGAGAAAGAACATATAAAACTCTGAAGATATTTTGCCACTCTTGATGACTCGTGGAGGTGTCATTGAGAAATATGAAAAACCATAACTCTCTAACTTTGTGATGCATCCCTCTAACCATGAGTATTTCCCATCCAAGCTGCTGTCATTATTGCCTAGGTGCAGTGCCCTGGTGCTTGGTATGTGTGAATTACAAGTAAGATCCTTCAGAAGAGTGAGATGTTACTGTTTCTTTGTCTGTACCTCACCTTTCTGATTATTAAAAACCTGTTACCGTTTATTTTCTGGAGTCTAGCTGTGTTGGTCACTATAGTTGAAGGAAAAAGTCCTGTTATCCACAAGGAAGAGGCACTGGATAAAGGACCCACAGCCAGAGCTGGTCTTTGAATCATGTTAGTTTACATGGAGATATTTTTTCCCCAGTATTTATTAAAAACACAACACACCTAATGTAAGAACAGACACAGAGGAAAATATTTCCCTATGTCATATATGGAGACCAGTTTGGAGAAGACAATCAGTGGAGTATTACTTACTAAACTCTAGTTTGTCAGTGACCCTGACCTGGAGTTGTACATGGGCCACTGGCTTAATAGCTGCCAAAGGACCTGCTCTCAGTGAATGTACCTTATCTGGATTGGAAGCTGTTGCACTTCTCACTCTGAAAATTAGTGGCAACAAGATCTGTATTTTACTTACATGTCTCATTTACTTAAATGCATTTATTCCACATTTTCATTATCTTCTCTCTCTTTTTTTCTGTGATGATCAGTGACTGATTGTTCTCCATTTGCTGTGTACCAATCCTGAGTCTATATATAGTTTAGCTGTCCTTTTTCAGAACTCAAAAGTACTTAAACTCTCTTTGCATGGGATTCACTTCCCATCTCTTCTTATTCTTATAACCTTTCTCTGTGCATTTTAGGTTCCACAGTGTCTGTTTGAAACACTGAACAAGAGAGAGGGGAGCTGCCACAACTGCCTACAGTGCTCAAAGTTTATATTCTTAAGTTTGTTCTGTGGCATAATATTTTTTTTTCTTAATCAGTTGTAACTGTTTGCCTGTTGAATATTTATTGAGCACTGAGCTGACATTTTCAGAGAGCTGGCCACAGTGATTCCCAAGAATTCTTCCCTGAGCTATAGCTAATGTAGACTACTAATGTGTATGCATAGTTAGGGTTATGTTTTTCTGTTTACATTTCTTTGCGTTTGCTGATATTAAATTTCTTCCACTATTTTACCAACCAGTGACTTGCTGTCATAGACTCGCCTGCAGTATTTTGTACATATGACTATTCTGAATAATTCTGTATAGACTGAACACTTCTCTGCTTATTTGTCCACATCAGTTCTGCACACATTCCTTATTGCTTATCTCTGCTGGTGTGGCAGGGTTCATGACACGAATTGATGACTGACAAGAAGATGGCAGTTGCGTGTTCTGTTTTGTGGCAGGGAACTTTTATGGAAGGTGAGTAAAATGTTTTGCTGAAAAAGATGCTGGTAGTGTGATAATATATGTACCTCGTCAGGTGAATAGAGAATCTAAAGGTTGTTGTTGTTAGAAGTCATGGGTAGTTATGGTTCAGGTCACTGCTATGTGAGAAGTCTGATAACATTTGCAGTTGCAGATGTTGTGCTGAGATTGACCAAAATTTTCAACTCTTCTGGGAGCATTTTAGCCAGTGTATCTGTTCAGGAGTATTCTGAATCCTTCTTTAGGTTCTATTGACTCTGTTGAACAGACTACTGTTGCCTGACAGCAGAGGTACAGATAATATCTTGTGTACAGACATGCACAGCATAGAGACCTTTGGGATCTGAAGTGCAACTGAAGTGTCTGCTTTGTGAAGCATCAGCTGTAGTGTTTTGGCTGTAATTCTGTTACATTTGTTTTTTGAACAAATTTTCATTCCACTTTATTTCAAGAGGGATGTATTGTCTCTCATGGCATTAAATACTTAGGTTTTGTTTTGGTGAGAAACAGGGTTACAGCAATCCTGATTCAATACTAACAAACCAATAATGGCAGGTTCAACTGGGGAGTTGATATTTGTCAGTTGTATGCACATCACTGGTGAGATGCTAACACATAAAGGATAAGAACCATAAGTCTAGAGAGATTTCTTTTCTTTTTCTTTATATTGCCATTTTTCTGATTTTTACAGAATGCTAGTCATCTAAAAATATAGCAAGTTGAATGCAAAAAAAGAAGTTAAAAAATCATGGCTCTGGTGTGTGGAAAACTGCTGCTTTTTTTTTTGTTTGTTTGTTTTGTTTTGTTTTGTTTTTTTATTTATTTTTTATTTTTTTATTATTATTTATTTAAATATCCAAGGCTACAGTGACAGGTGTATAATTTCTGTTTTTAATGGGAAAGATATTAGAACTGTGAGTGAAACATCATTCATTGTTTGAAAGTCTGTCTTTTCTAGAAACAGACCGCCAGTGAAGTATTTAACTGATCTTTATATACCTGGACAATGCCAAATATATGGCTTCTTTGGAAACCCCAAAATGGAAGAAGTTGGGCCTTACATACCTGAACTTTTAATCTGAAAGAGGTTGTCTGTGGTTTTGTACCATTTTCTGCTCATCAGCATTCAGCGACATTGCAGGATAGAGGAAAAGTACAGAAGCATACGGAAAAGATAAAAGGAGACTGGGAGCAGAAAAGATAAATGACTTTGCCGTCAGTGCAGTATAATGAAAATCAAATCAGTGCTTGGCAACATACAATTGCCCAGTATGGCTAACCCCAGACAGTGTTTTAAATAAAGTACATTCCTTTTGTATTTTATTCTTGTATTTATATAAAGAAAAATTACTTGTTATTAGTTGATTGCAGGGGAAATAGATGTCCTGATTCTGTAAAATCCTAAGAATGAGTGTGACTTACATGTTTAGTTACTGGCTTTGCCACTAGTGGAATTTTGTTGTTGCCAAGGTAAAGCCTCTTTCAGGCACTATTGTATTTTTTGGGCAGGATATAAAAAGGATTCTGCATACATGATTCATTCATCTTAGAAGTGTAAAGGAATTATTTGTTTAATAATGAATACAAAAGATATCTAGGAGTTAATGAGCTGCTAGGTTCTGTTTTAATGTGCTTACCATTGCTTGCAATCCTTGCTGGCCTGGCTGGATAGGATTGTGCAGTGTGGCTCCTTTCTGTAGACTCTGTGTTGCTGAGCTCCATCTTCCACCATCTCTGTCAACACTGTTGATGATGATGACTGGAGGAGGTGATTCCCAGTGGGGCTAGCTAACCAGGCTAGGTTTTATACCTTTGTGTTGGTACTTTCTTCTTGAATCCTTGACCTAGTGGTGATGTCTAAATAACCTTAGTCTGTAACTTTCTGTACTCACAACAGTCTGTAACTGTTATCTCCCTCCAGGCTTCCTTTCAATTCTCTTTCAGTAGTTATACATCTAGGCAATGCCAGAGACAGAGACAGACCTGGGCATGCAGGCAGCTGCACCTTTGGGTGGTGAAAGCAGAGCTACCACTGAGGGTTACAGACTGTAGTGGTGGAATCTACAGACCAAGTTACACTGCAATTGAAAATAGTAGTAAAAAAAAATTTGCAAACTTACAAATTTAATTTTATCAAAAGAAACAATAAAAGTGCATTTTCTGTTTTATTTCCAAATAAAATGTTTCAAGTTATTATGCATTAGCACAGTGCTGTACTGTTTGTGGTAAACCCACACTGGAAACAGAATTAGTTTTGGAATATGCCTACACTGGAATCAAAACACAAAAAGGAATCCACAACAACTCTGAAAGACTTCTGCAGCCTTGCATTTTGTTCCCGATTGGGTCTGACAATGTATTTTTAATGAAGTCTTGAACATCTGCAAACTGTTTGCAAGCTGGAATTTTCTTCTTGAAAATTCAGCTGACTGTAGATTCGCAGACTCTGTAATCATGGATGCTGTGTCTCCACAGTACCTATTTGCAGTATAGTAATATAATAATCATAATAATAGCAATAATGAAATCCCTTCCCTCCCAGTTAAAATTCAACATTCTGGATAGCATTTCATACTAGTATAATGTGCTATTGGCTGTTTATGATGACTCAAAATTACTGCAAATGGCCTCTAAACACCTTGTACAGCTGAAAATACATTTGTTTTCTGGGTTGTTCTTCTCCAGCTTCTTCATGTCAGTAAATGAATCTCGGAATCCACAAGTATACAGGAAACTACTGAACCAGAGCTCTTTTTCTTTTCAGTTTAGATTATAATATACAAACCTATTGGTAACTCTGGTTTTGTGTCCACAGAATCATATTAATTTGCTGCTAACTCTTATCACAGGAGTTAAAATGAGTCAGAAATGTTCACAAGGTGTTCTTTTTAATCCATTCCATTACTTTCTAAATATTTGTGTTGATACTGATTGTTCTAAGTCTTTGACTATGTTCATATGAATGCAGTGCAATGTACAACTAGGAAAGCTGCTGTTATAAAAACTAGCAGGGCTAGGTAATGTATCCACTAAGGTCAGGTCTAGAAATACCACTAATTTAATTGGAGAGACTGTATAATTGTGATCATGCTGTGTAATGTGGGACTAAATGCAGTGCAGATCAACTCTTAAAACATTGCAGCATTCAATGTAGACACTTAAATTTGTATTTGCTTTCTCATCAGTTTTCTTCTGAAGCTGCAGGACCAAAATATCAGGAAGTACTGTTACATTTTTTTTCTTACTGTGCTTACTGGCTTTCTTACATGAGCAACCTTGTAAATGGATCTATTTCCATAATTTCCAAGCCTTCAGTGACCTAGAATTGGGAGTTTGTTCCAAAATATCTGCACTTTCTTGAGTGTGATGAAGATGCTTTGGTTTTTATGAGCTCAGAGGCCACCACCTATTAAACTGTTTTTCTTTCTTTTTTTTTTTTTTTTCATAACATTCATAGAGCTTTCAGGATGCCTATTGCTCAAGAGTGTGAAAAGCCCTTAGCATGAATGACAGTGAAAATCAACATTCAAACGAGAGTCATTTCTCAGAGTTTTGAGTGTGCTTTGCAGACTGTGCATCAGTGAAACTTGGCTCAGAAAAGATCATTGGAGTGGCCTTGGCTGCTGCTTAAGAGTCTGGATTACAGTGTCCAGATACAGAAAATAACGGAGAGGAATGTAGAGGACAATGGCTGTTCAGCTGACTTACAGCTATTGCACAGCTCATACTTGACCTCATTCCTGTGTTGGTGTAAAATGAATGAAGTTCATGTGCTCTTTTTAGAGAGAGATGAGTAATTCTCAGTGGAGTACACTGCAAGTACAAGCATGAGGATCCCTTAATGGGATCTAGAATGGAAAGTGGGATAGCACTGTGAGCAGAGCATCGTGTCCCAGGTCATTTGCTGTGTTGCAAGTCAAGATTCATTAGCTCAGACACAGCTCTGCCTCTGCCATGCACGTGTCTCTGCGTGGTGCTGGATTGTAATGCACAATGATGCTGGTGTGCCTGCCAGCTCCTCTGTGCCATGCTCTGCTGTTGAGAGGAGCTCTCCTTACAAGCAAGGTCACTTGAAGTTGCTGAAGTTGCTCTCATCTCTGTATGTCTTCTCCTTCAATAGCTTACCATATTATGAGCTCACCACCGACAGGCCTGCAGTGATCTTGTGGTTAGTTTAGGTTTCTTTTTTTTGGTGAGTGAATTAGACCCTTTCATTTTGTTAGGGTGAAAAAAAACAGAGGTGAAGTTTTCTAATAACTGTTTGACATAATCCATGACTACTGACCTTTCTTATTTTTTTTATGAGCAAGCTGGGCAATGGTAAAATGCAGTAAAAATCAGGAGACCTGTATGGATTTGTAAGCATAATGCACGGAGGTATGGAGTACAGCAGCTGAAGTTGGCTGTCTCATAGCTTTAATCCCTTGGGTTGGGTTAATGAGATTGACTGGTCCTTGAACCAGGGAACATTTTAAGCTTTGGCCTTAAGAATGAGTCAGTCAGCACTGTGAGCATGCAATCCAGCAGCAATACTTCTCCCTGGGATTTCTTTATTATTCCCTCATCTTTTCTTTTTCCCCCTTGCTCTACCTAATAGAAAATGGCAGCTTTGAATGCTCTCATGGGAAGAGTACAGTAGGTATTTTAGAGGCAGTAGCCTCTATTTGAGGGCTTTAGGCAAAACTGGCAGCAGAACATTAGTCAATGATATTTATACAAATGTTTTTCATAGAAGTGTCTGGTGGCAGTTTCCTTCACTTCATAGACTGATCTGAAGACTCTCAAATTTTTATTAACCTAGCTCCTCTAGTCTACTTTTGTTCTTAAATAGTCTTTTCACATCCACGTGGCATTAGTGATAGTTTGTTTCTGATGGGAATAAAATTTTCAGGCTCGGGGATTCCAGTGGAATATATTAATATTACACAAACTGTGGAACAGGTCTTGTCTTTCATTGTCCTGCCAACAACACTCAAACACTAGAAACTTTGGGCAAAAGGGCTATTTGACATGCTGTTCTGCTGTGTTAAACTTAGAGGAACCTTTCTTGCAAGGTCCTGTTTTATCCTTTCCGGTGCTTTTATGCTGTGAAAACTTCTGAAAAATTTTGCATTTTTTGGTGTCTACTTGCTAAAGTGCACAAATGTTGTTCTGCCCATGCACTGTTGATATTGCTGCAGTAATTGTTCTTAGTGATTGTTAATCTGCAGATCCTCCAGTTGTAGACACAGTTTGTGCTGTGGGTAGAGACAAGACAAGAGCAAATAAAGGCTGCCATTTTAAAGGTTTACCTTGCAGTGTGCAGTCAGGGTATGTCTCATGAGAGGGGATGTTATCTTAGACTCTAAGAAAGTGCTAAAAAGAGAGACTAATGAAGCTGTTATATTGACTTGAATGCCAGCTGGAAGCTAAGCAAGGGAATAGCTTTCTTCATCAGTTAGAAAGAAGAGAAGGAAGGACTGTTCGAACAACTGATCTGTACCACTGTCAGCAAAGAAACATATCTGTGCAGTCCATTTTATTATGGTAGGAGCTGAAGTAATGATGGTATTAAATATTTCTTTTTTATTCCTATTTCCCTAATTGACATGCTATTTAAGAGTTAAACCTTTAGTGCAGGTTCAGTTTTGCCTGCTGTATGATCACTGTGCTTGATATTAGGTGTCAGAAAATTTTCTCTGCTTTCCATTTTCCCATAATCCATTGGACCATGTTGTTGCTTTGTGGTAGTTAGCTTCCTGGGAAAGGAATTGCTTTGACTTTTTTGTAAGAAAGGGTTTCCTCTAATAATTGATCCTGTCTTAAACACTCTATTTTAATCTAATGCTAACCAGTGCATTGATATGAATGAGGAGGTCAACTCCCAGAATTTTTTTTTTTGTTTTAGGAAACTTATGGTAGTCATCCAAGCCTAGTTTAACCTCAGCTGCTCAGCTGACTGGCTGTCTGTTTGGATGTAAACCAGAGTAGTGTTTGAGCTGTGACTGATGAGAAAGCATTAGCAAATTGACTTTTTCCATAGGCGTACAGAGGACATTGCTGATTAGCTCACATCTTCCTGACAGGAAATATGTCCTGAGTAGTGCAAGTTTTAAGGTGAGGAAAGTAATTTGAATGATAAAATGTGCAAAAATATTTTTCATAATCATCTTAGCATTTCATATATTGGAGGAGATTTGATTAACTACCCTGCAGTTTAACATTTTATACTATTTTAATTTAAACAATTCACATGTTACATTAATGTGTCTTTAGTAGACTAAAACCTAAATACTTCAGAGTCATCACACTTACTTGCTTAAGTTTGTATGTGTCAGAGTATTTAAATTTCTCAGCTTCTTCTGTCTTAAGGTGCAAAATCTTCAGTTTTTGGTATTTCTCTTATTTGGTACTTATCTTGAAGTTTTTTTCCTCTTTTCGTTTTCATGTTTTTACACCAAGATTGGTGTTCTCAGAGGGGGATTGAAGTCCTTCCAGTTGGAGATGTTAATCATAGATAAATACCTCTCTCCTAATTTACCCATGGTTTTATCAGGGGCTAGTTGAGCAAAAGTGAATATTATTAGTGCATTTAGCTTTTTTGTTTTATTTTTACACTGTTCTGTCTATTTGGAGATTTAAAAAAAAAGATTTGAAACATGAGTTGAGAGTGAGAACCAGAGCTCCTAATGAAGCTTTTTAGTGGATTTTAGTGTGTGTTCATAAAAAAATTTGATTTCTTGATTCCCTATTTCATGGTTTATGGTTTTTGTTTTCATTGGCCTAATTGCTTGCCCCTTTGCTTCCTTTAGCATGAAGGAGCTCTTACTGTTAATATAGTTGTTGATCTTATTGGTGTAACCTGTTTTTGGTTGTGTTATGGCTTTTGTACCAGTCAGAGCACAAAATTTCCCATGTGCATATTTTTCTTCCTTCTAACGGCTGGGTACAATTTTTCACAAAATCTCCAGCTCAGTCCAGCACAGTGCAGACTTGTCTACAAAGTACTGTGTTTCCTCAATGCCAACAAGTTCTAAAGGATACTTTAGTTTGGCACCTTATAGCTCTAATCTGTTTACCTTGCAAACAGTTTTTCTATTAAGTTTACATGTAGCTCACAAGATACTTTGCTGTGTTCCTGTTGCTTATTGCTGCTGTTATAAAGTGATGCATTGAGTAAATGATCTTGAATTCATACCTGAGCTGTGCTTTTGCTTTGCTTTTCTTGTGATTTTATTTTGTCAGTGGTTCCCTTTATTTACCACAGCTTGTTTTTTTTCCCCTAATACTGATTAAAATTACTGCAAACATATGATGAATAGGGTGAAATGTATATCTACCAGACTTGGGTTCCCAGTGTGGTTATGCAGAATTTATGAAACAGGAGAGTACTGACATGCCCTTGCATTCATCTTTGGTTTGTCATGTAGAGTCTGTCTCTACGTCCTCCCAGCTTTTTTCGTTATGTTCTGGACAGATACATCACTTTACTTAGTAGCTGCTTTGTAGGGGACCACTATGCTGACATCTCTTAAAGTAATTACTTTTAAATGAATTAGAAAATAACCTCTGTCTTTAAACAAACCTGAATAAGTCTCAGCATGGTAGCCACTTGACAAAAGGTGTTATGGGAGTGGGATGGTTACTCTTAGATATGAAGTTAATGTGGGGAATTTGAGTGTTCAGGATGCTTCTGAGTTAGGCTATTTCAGGGATAGTTTCCAGTTTGTAATGAAGTTTAGGTTGGTTTTTGAAAAATGTGTTGTGACTGAGGAACCTAAGAAAAGGATTTTTTTTTTTGTTTATTTGTGAAGGAAAGGTGGTGTTTTTCAGAAAATGTATTTTGGGAGTAGTAATTTATTGATTTATGACGAAAAGATGATTCATCAGTTTGGGGAAGGGATATTCAAGTTCTGTTTCTGGCTCTTTTTTAGACTGTCTTCCTGGCATTATCTCATTTTTTTGTAACTTTCATTTATAAGATGAAGATGATAACAGTTCATTTCCCCCATGTTTTGCCTGTTACTCTTTAGGCAGAAAGACTGACAATAACAAACATCTCTTACTTCTATTTATGTAGTTGACTAAGCACAGGGGGATTGTGCTGTCATATTGACAGTCTCTAGGCAATGCCAAAATATAAGCAGTTAAGGTGTTTTCGTATTATAATTTCAAATGGAATTACTCTAAGGTAACATATGTGTAGTTATGACAAAGCAGTCTCTAGCCAGGTGAAATTGGGCATGCTATAGGGCTGCTGAACATTGTGGGCCACTTGTTAACACGTTGATTAAACTTGTTTACTTCTTAAACTCTTGTTTTTTAAACCAAGAGTAAGTGAAATATTATTTATGGATGATGTGTGATATGAATGCTTTGATTATAAAATGGGGAATAAATAGTACTTGAAATAAGAAAATTCAATCCAATCCTAGGCCAACCTAGGAAATCAAAATTGTTTTCTCATGGTGTTTCTAGCACTGAACTCATGGTGGCCAGTGAGGAAACTGGGCTACCTGGACATACCCACCTGGCATAGTTAGCTGGCTCATCTGGCTGGCAGGTGGCTGTGAGAGGAGAAGAACTCCACTGCTGATGTAATAGAAGAATTGGGCCCAAATGACTGAGTGTGTGGTGGTGAGATTGGGGCAGTCTTAGTTGGCTGAAATGGCTATGAAATGGTGTCTGTAATTACATTTGTTCTACATTAGTTGTTAACATGTTCACTTTCTGTCCCTGAGCCATTTCAACAAGATGATAGAGATTCTAAGTGCTCTAAATTAATCTTAATGGCACTGTGGTCAGTGACATAGCCAGTATTTTATTGTATGCCAGCTGAGCACTGGTTGGATTTATATGTGAGTGCAGCTCATTAACTTTCCAAAGTATTTTATGATCTCAAGTTAGAAATTGCAGCATGTCTGCATGACAGTTTTGCCTCCTGGTAGAATATATTGTTGCACCTTTGGCTGGAGCAGTTGCATTTGTTTTGGTTCAGATGAGGAATTGATGAGGCACCTAGATGCTTGTCCCATGCATCCATATTTATTTGAAAATAAAATTTCAAACCACAAAACTATTCCCCCTCTTTCACAACTCTGAAAATACCTGGCAATCTTTGCATAATATTCCTCATTTGCCTACTGTCACCTAGAACTCCAGAAGTTTTGCTCACTTCTTTTACCTTCAGGATCATGCTACAAGTTTTTGTCCAGGAATATAAATTATTTCTGATCAATGCTTCTTTCCCTTGCCCTGCAACAATGTTCAGGCCCCCCAGTGCTTGCATTGAGTTTCCTGAGACGTCTCTCTACTACTGTAATTCCCTCTGACCATTTCTTTCATATACACTTTACTTTTTAGTGATGGCTTCTCTTGTTTTAACTGATCTATTACGAGTCTCAAATGAAGATTCCAGGACAATGTTTGCTTACTATAAAAAACAGTCCCATCCAATCTCTAGCAAAGGTGTTTCCTAAGAAAGTATCAGGTCATTGAATGCTCATTGGTTTCAGCTAACTCTAAGAAAATTCTTCAAATTCTTAAACATGTTTTGTTTTATTTATATTCAAAAAAGGCTCAGTGCAGTGCTGTGCGTGACTGCTCAGTTTGGAGTAAAATCATCTTTTAAAGGTGAGCTGTTACTTCAGTATTCAGTAAGCACATTTCATTATCATGCAGTCTTTTGTGAGTATTGCCCATGATGAATAATGAATAGGAGATTGAAATAAGGCATTCTTCTGTAATTTCTTCCCATTATCACATCTAACTATGTTCACTACAGCAGAATTGATATTTCAATATAGCTACCTCTCTCTCTCTCCTTTACTTATCAATGTTGTGAAATTTATTGCATTTGCACCATGCAGAAATTGTGCAGGTATTTGCACATGTGAAACAATTCATACAGATTCTTAGTGGAACCTGCCTGTAGCTTATTGTTTGTGTGCATAGTGAACTGCTACTTATTTTGAATTTATCACATTAAAAACCCATTTGAGATGCGATGCCTTGCAGAAGTGATCCAGGGAGTTCACAGCCAAGGCTGTTGGATCCAGACATGTCTGCTATATTAAATGTGTGATGTGACCACATCTTTATCTCTGTAATGATAGTAAAAACAGTACCTGTGCCTAAAATAGTCGGTGAGTAAAATAATGATAAAATATTTCAGATTATCAAGTAAATTGAAGCATTTAAGTACAGAGGCAATGCATGTGTTTTTTTAGCTGAGAGTGTCACTGCTGAAGTCACTGTAGATGAAATAAAGAGCAAAACACTATTTAGTCCCCCTTTATAAAATTTCTGTTCTGCTAAAATGTTAGGGCCTTCTGTAATTATAACATGTAAAGGTATGTTTGAGGTTGAACACATATGTAAAATTCAACTAATGCATAAGCCCTTTCTGAACTGAGATTTTAAAATCATTATAAGATCCCAGATGTTCCAGTGCTGAGCAGAGCCTGTGGGTATAGGCACACAGAGGAGACTGGAGATTGTCTGGAGAGGCCTCCCAAGATCAGTGCTTTATGTGGAGTCTGCTGGCTTTGAGGAAGGGATTAAAGAACAGACATTATTCCCAGGATGGCTTTGCTGACACCAGTTGATGAGCAGTAACATCTGTTTCATAATGGGAAAGCACTCCAAGCTGCTTTAAAACACCTGACAAAGTTACTTTTAATTCTATGTGAAGTAAGTGGGAGGGATAACTATCTTTAATTGTGAAGTGGATTCCTGTGTTGATACAAGGTTACCTAATCCATGCTTGCCTGAGAAAACAAGATTTATGGTTGTCATCAGACCTGCTCAATTTCCATACCCTCATTTGCCCTATCTATTCAGACTTAAGTACATGCAGCAAAATTGATCAAAGACAGGAGAAAGGAGAAGGGGACATCTAGGCATTAGCAAAACAGGTATATACCAGCCTTGCAACATTAGCCATGTTTACTTGGAGAGATGCTGTAATAGTGGAAAGCTAAATGAGAACGAGAGGCTCAAGTCTCTTTTGGTTCCACACACCTGTGGTGTGTCAGCATTCAGGGCTGGGAAAAGGCTCTTCATGAATGTGGATACCTTTGGGAGTGGTTTTGTGTGGTGAGATGGTTGGCACTATCTGTGATATCAGATGGTGTCATCCAAGGGTTAGGATTATATATGCCTCTTCTCCCCTTGTCAGCCTCAAAGCTGACCTTGTTGTACCTGATTCTGTGACAGAGATGCAGCAATGGTTACCACTGTGTAAATCCTGCTTCAGGCTGTTTTCAAGATTGAGAGAGCTATTTTCTTTACAGCACATGAGATAGAAACATGATATCCAGTCCTGCTTCTCATGATCTGAACTATCAGTGGCCATGACCAAAAGCATAGTCCTTTATTTAAAGATTTTTTTTTCTTTTTTTCTTGCTGTGCAACTGACTAAGGAGAACTGCTCAAGTGGTGATCTCAAAACACGGACTGTACACATGGCAGATTGGTGAAGGTTGTTGGTATGAGTGTCCCTAGCCCAGAGGCTGGACCAGTCATGTTTCAGAAAGCCCCTGTAGTTAACAGGAGTCATTCAGCTGAAGTCAGCGGATGTTATTTTAGGCCTTTAGAGCCTTTCCTTGCTAAAATAGAGGTCCACTTTATTTCCTTGAAGCAGGATTTTTGAGCTGTGATTCCCCACAGGGTATAGGGGAAGACAGTGATGGCAATTGGAGTGGTGTTAAGAGATGGAAAAGACGGCTACAAATTTAAAGAAAAGATACCTTGCAGAATGAGTACTGACTATTATAGAGGATTATTGTGATCAGTAAACTTTACTATAACAATAAATAAGAGAATAGAAATGTCTTGATATGATGCTTCCCTAAAAACATAACACCATTGCAAGAACAAAGGTTTCAGAGGGTCTACACACATGAAATAGGTGACATAAAGAACAATGTCTTTAAAAGCAGGCTTCAAATGTAGAAGTGTATATTTAATTCTAAAGTAAGAGGTGGACTCTGGTGTATGGCATGCTTCAGGCATGCAGACTTCTTACTGTAACATCCTGATTTCTGCCTGGTTGTCAAGTTCCTTAATTCCTTGGGAAAGCAGGTTGGCAGTCTTGGTGGCAAAAGTTTTTTAGTATCTTCTAGTGCCAGAGGAGGAACATTGTGCACTTCTCTCTGGTCTTTATATTTAGTGAATTCCTGTAGAGGAGAAGGCTGGACCACAGGCTTTTTGCAATTATACACAGGTAAAGAATGGATTTTTTCTTTTATTGCTGTGATCAAAATACTGAGTGCATTCCGTATTCTTCCTACCTGCAGAACTGCAAAAACCCTTTGGTTCAACCCAAAGTATTTCACATAATGTGAAAAAATTACTGCAGGTTTTTCCTTAACTTTCTTCATCCGTTTAATTGTCCTTTCCTTTTCACTTATATTTTATTTTAATGCAAAAAAAAAAAAGTAGTGGTTGTAAAATTTCAAAATAGAATGGTTTACTGCTTTTGAATCTGTTCCTTTTTTATGTGGTGAAATTATCAGTACAATGGTACTGATATTTGGTACAATGGAAACAAATTTGGAGAATATACTATTCTCATACTACTCTAGAAATTAAGGTGTGTGTTGCTGTCTAGAGTTGTACTTGTCAGAATTTTACTCATTGTGCCTTGTACATAGTTACTAATTCACATTTTTTGAAAGTGCTCTGAAGTAATAAGACAAGAAAAGCTCTCTTCTCTTTTCAAGTGCTAGCTTTCTTTTTGATCTGTAATTCTTACCTGCTGTAGATAGGAAGATTTTCTCATGCTCTGTAATTAATAACCTGACTTCAGTTAGATGAGATTTGTTTTAAGTATATTGCACATTTCTCAGCATATATCATGACTCTCTGTGGGAAACAGTTCTTATTTTACAACCACATTTGCCTGTTCTGGCAACCTGCTATTACAAATATTTTTAAAATTTCTTTGACTTATTTTATGTAGCAAATGCTGAAATACTAAGACAGACTAGAGAAAATATTGCAATATTTGCAAATTGTTTGTAAAAGTATGCTGTTTTATACAGCAAATACTTTTGGCTAACTATAGAGGAATAGGCTGTTGATCATTTACACCAAATACATGGAATTTACCATGTAAGTTTCAGGAATATTTTAGTATTTTTTTCTGATAATGCTGCTAAAATAATTCTAAGAACTTCACTAAGGTTAATGATTTTGGGTTTTTTTTTTTAGAAATATCTGAGTGTGGCTGAGTATTGTGTTTATTTAAAGTTCTTATGAAACTACTCAGGGCCTCTGGAAGGCAAACAAGGGGAAACAACTAACAGTTTTGCCCCTTTAGAAAAGAAGGAGAAAATATATATTGCAGAGATTTCATTTAGAATGTCTAATAAATTTCAGAGTTATTAACAAGTATCTAGTTAAGGTCTGGGTTGTAGGGCTGCAGGTGCAAACCTACTTGCTCAAACTTGTGGTAAAAAGGAGACAGCTTGCTTCCATTTGAGGGAGAAATGAGAGGGCTGGATTTTTCTTCTTCGTAGTCAGAACTCCTGTTGAAAAATGGGTAGTGGTTGCAAATGTGGATGCAAAGGAGCTAAGAAAACCCCTCAGAATTTAGGCGAGCTGTGTGAACTTTCTTGTATTTGTAGGTATTATTACAGTGTCATTACAAATATGATTCCTCATAACGTTTATTTGATATTTTTCACTGAGGTACACAGGGAGCTATACTGCAACAGAACACCAGCAGTGTGCTGTTAATATACCTGTTGTCCAAATAGAACCTACCTTATCAATTCCCAGATGTGGAAGGTGCTTGGTGCAGGTTGTTAAGTGGTCACAAGGATGAATGCCTGCTTTGAATTCCCTCCCTGCCTCTAACACCAGAGTTGCTGTGGGATGCCAAGTAAATCACATAAACTGACAGAGTCTCATTTAGTCATTAATCATGTATTACTGATTTCATGCTCAAACTGAGGCACCTGTGGCCAAAACTTCTATAAAGTGTTCACCACTGCAGTAAGATGGGAATGTAACGGGAACAGTGCTTTAAGCATGTGTAATAAAACTGTTAAATAGTCTTGACATTGAGAGGTGTCAAGATAGGCACCCAAAATTACTCTTAGTCTCTCTTTGGTTTCTACTTTCTTACATGAAAATAATAGTCTAACCTAATCTTGCAAAGATTATGAAGAAGAGCATTAATAATATTTGCAGGGCGGTAGGTGCCATTGCAGTGAGTGATGAATTAGGCACTTATGCAAGAAACCTGTTTGTCTTTTGTAGAAGAACATATACTGCTTTTAGTTATATATTTAGGCCTGACCCTGCAGAAAGTTTTGTTTTCTTCTCTTATTTAAATTACTGTAAAAACAAATTCTTAGTACAGTGGTCAAACAGCCTGGGGGAAAGTATATAATAATTGGGCATTATTCTTCAGTCCAGTGCAGTTTTAAAGTAACATTACCTACCTGCCTTTTGAAATGAGAGTAGTAAACAAACAAATTATTCTAAACAAATCTCATGTCTTAATCATCATTCTATTTTATTTATTTAAGTTCCTCTTTGGAGCAGAATATACTTTTGACTGAGAGTCTTCTTATAAACTAAGGAAATAATAGAGTCCCCATTTAATGGATTTGGAAGTAAGATGTGGTCAAAATAACCCAATACACATTAAAGAAACATTAGTGTGTGCTGGTTAGAGGCTTCAGTTTCAAATTTGTATATGCCAGCCTTTAGACTGAACTCTGGACCAAACTCTTCACATTGTGAATGGCACCTCAGAATGTGTCATCCAAAGCAGCTAGCCAGGTGGGCAATGTCACAGACCCTGTGGTAGCCCTCTGCTAACCAAGAGGGAATTTCTGAGGCCAGGATAGGTCTGTAATGTCTAAGGTTCTCCATACATTTCATGCTCAGTGGTTGCTGGGTGAAAAGCAGAAGACCCAGTGTTTGAAGATGGCTGACTGCTTTGACAATATCTGTTGTCTCAAAGCCCCTGAGAGACCTGGGCGAAGGCATGGGTAGTTTCTGAACTGTGTTCCAGCTTAGGGGTGACCTTGCTGTGAGCCATGGAGGCCTGGCAGTCCAGATCTGTTCTGGGCAGGCAGGGAGCCACACAGGGAAACTTTACGGGCAAAATAAAACTGCATTCAGCTTTGGGCAGAAGACAAATGAGAGTTTGCAGCATTGCAGTTTTTGTACCTTGGCTCCATCTCAGACACCATTAAATACCTTTCTATGCCAGGAGACATTAATTGTGATGCAATAAGTTGAACCTTGATTTTTCTTCTGTCTGCCTATTATTTTCTTCCCTTCTGTTATCCTCTTTCTCATTATGGACAGATTTGGCCACTGTCAAATTGAATGATTTTTTTTTGCATACTTGGTTGACTGACTCTTTTTTTTCTCTAATTTGCTGATACAGTCAACTGTGCCAGTAAAGCAATTATGCAAAATTGTGTATAAAGGTTTAATGATACAAAACAGTGTTCATTACAAATCTAATTGTGATTCTTAACATCCTTCCATAAACTCTGTGGTTAATACGTATTTTGTTAAAACTTATATTTAGTTTAGTAGAGAAGGGAACATTTAATGTACATGTCACTGTTAACTTTGAAAGGAAGCAATAAAATAGCGATTTGGAGGAGTTCAGATAATGATCTATGTGCTGTCAGGTATGATTATAAGAAGTCTGTTTTATTACTTATCATGTTACACTGTTACCTGTTTTACATTATGGATGATAACTATGTATGGTTGATTGTGCATCGACTCTAATACAACACAAAGATTAAATACAAAGATGGACATTGTAATGAAGCAAATAATGTGTCTCCATACTGAAACCCAAGAGATAGTGGGTTAAAAGAGAATTGACAGGTACACTGTACTTAGGCTTGATATCTGATTTCCACTTGGATAACTGAACTGGTTCAGGAAAAGAGCAGTAAAGCAATACTTGGTAATACTTTCACTGAAGCCAAAAATCCCATTGGCTTTTCTTAATCCAGAATAGAGCATTTAGAAACATTCCAAAGCTGATGTTTCTCCTTCATGTTTTCATTGATATTTTCTGATTTCTGCTCTACTTCTTTCCTCAGAACCTTGGCTGTGATTTAATCCTGCCACAGAAAGTACTGGAGAGTCAGATATTATTATTAGGATTGACATTTAGTAGAGTCTCATTTACATCAGGTCATTATGTACTGCAGGGAGAGACCTTCTGCCACGGTCACTAGAGACAGAGCACACGCTACTTCCATCAGGCAGGGTATGAGGAGGGAGAACGAAAAGTGGTTCTCCTTTCTGTCCCCTTCTTGGTTAGCAGTTCTAGGCTCTGTGTCATCTTTGCATGAAGGAAGCACTACAGACTGTAAGGACAGGGAAGAGGCAATAACCCAGCAGTGCTTTCTGCTACCTCCCTAATCAGGGTCACACTTGGATGCTGAATTATGAAGGTGAGTTCTGTTCTCTTGGTTCACTCCAGGTATTGAAATGTGTGAGCTGTGTTACACTGAACAGAGCAGTCTGTGGCTTATATAAACAGCTTTAATTTACTGCTTTCTGAAAACAGAGGCCTGAAGCAGTCTTGGAGGTTTCAGGAATGTTAATTGTTTGTGTACACAAATGAGCTTAGAAATGGTCGTTTTTGCAGTCTTCCCATAGCTCATTGAGGGTAACGGTGTCACTGCTGGAGAAAAGAAAAGAGAACGATTTTTTTTTTCTTCACAGTCTACTAATATTTTCAGGGCTTGATATAATGCGCCTTTAACAAACCATGAACTTCTCTCCTACTGAGTCACTGCATCCTGCCTACATTCAGTGTAGGCAGAGAACCATTATACTAATCCACTCTTCCATCATATCTCTAGCAAACACATGTATTTTCTTCAAATGTTTATTTTGATACAAGTAGTGCAAGTTTTTTATTTGGCAACACAAATAAGTAGGAGATTGTGACTTCTGAACTTTGTAAATTTAATTGTGGTAATTCTGGTTTTCAGCTATGATATGATTTGACAAATGTATGACAATCATATTTGGCTTTAAGGGTATAATTCTGTCACCTCATAGCAACCTTAGAGTAATTCATTCACTTCTGCAGGTAGGGTAGGTTTAAGAAGCAGATGCTGAAATTGGACTTTTGCTTTGTTTTTTAACAGGTACGTTTATATGCAAGGCCTGATGCAATCCGAAGAGGATCAGGGGACTATGCTCTAAATATTACAAGGAGACTCATTGAGTTTTATGAAGATTATTTTAAAGTGCCCTATTCCCTGCCAAAATTAGGTAAGATTTCCCAAAGAATGTGAAGTTAACCCAAGAATGAGAGATTAAGTCAGCTATTTTAAAGGAATGTAATGTATTTGATTTCAAGTTAAATGTTTGGGTTAGGAGGATCAATAAGTAAGAAATTTTTCCTTGTGGAGGAAGGGGAACCAAACTATGCTTTCTCTAGCTTGGAACTGAAAGGAGCAGGAAGCAGTCCGTATTTACATTTGTTAGACAGTGGGTAGAGAACCTGAGACCTTTCACTGATGGCTGGATTTTTCTTTATTTTTTTGATGTTGTCTGTTTTAGTCCTTACTCCTTTGAGATAGCCACTGGAAGATGTTTGTTCGGTAATGCTTGTACCTTGGTGTCTCAGCCTTAAATGGGGAACAGAAGTGAACATATTTGTGGAAACTGGCAACCTGTAGCAGTGCAAGACTGTGGGCTTGTTTTTCTTTTTTGTTTTTCTGGCTCATATAGCTTATTAATGATGATTAGTAGACAAGCTTATTGTCTTGTTGTTTTTTGAAAAAAATGTTGTGAATTTATTTTACTGTGACATAAATGTAAACCCCATAAATTTATATTATTTTTTAAAAATAGTTTCTTCTCATCCTCTCTTTCCCCACAATCAGCTTGTCTCCTACTCATTTAAATACTCTCCACAGTGTTATTATGCCCTCCCTCCTTTGGAGCATGTTTGATAAAGATTCAGAAAAGCCTATTGCTCAGCAGCAGGAAGAGAGCATGCGTTTGATCAGAAGTGTTAGAGTTGGAACCACAGGTGATCATCCCAGGAAGTCAGAGTTTATTTCATTAAATCCCTTGCCTGCTGAGTAGGTTTATTGGACTTACAGCTAATGGTGTAGGAGATAGATAATGTAATTGATGTTTCTAGATGAGGGTATTGCATGATTATTTTTGTAAGTATGTTGTGGCATTTATTTCTTGGTGTCTTTTAGTAGCAGGTTATAGGCAGTGTTGTCCTAGAGAAATATGCAGATGGGTAAAACAAGCATAAGGCATATTTAAGTATACACAAACTTCTTGTGTATACTTTCATGTATGTCTTCAAGTGTGTTAATAATGTTTTGTAAAGGAAGTTCTAGGCTTACAGGGGCGAGAAAAAGAATCAAGAACTTGTTGAATAGAAAAGATGAACATAGCATGGTTTCGGTTGAAAGGGATCTTAAAGATCATCTAAATATCCAAACATCATGACTTCAGGTGGTTTATTGAGAATGCCAGCTGGCAGCAGTGCTAGTAACTGTATCTGCGTCAGAGTAGCTTTTAAAATTGTAACATATGGTCTTTAAACCCAACATGCTATATCCATTGTCATTGTGCTGTGGCATATCTTTTAAAAATATCTCGTTGCAAGTGAATATATTCCAGTTTGGATCATTTTGGAGCAGAATGGGAGGAATAGTCACAAGTGAAACTGTATTTTTTCATCAAATACTTGCAGTAAAATTGTTAATAGGAAATACTGTGTGAAGACTTCAGCCATTCAGTAGTGGTACTATGAAAATAATTACTATAGAGAATAATTTTTCATAATATAGTAAGGTTGAGTTTATTTAATTTATATATGGGAAGAAAATTTTCTAAACTCAGTGATGTAAATATTTTTTTTTAATTATTTGCATATTAATATAGGTATATTTGTTCCAGTTCCTCCAAACACTGATTGCTATGTTTAAGCATGTGTTGGTGTCTTAAACCTGAAAGAATGCCGAATTTTTATTTTTAACTTGAAAAAAAAATTCAAAGGTTAGAAGGTTAGGGACAGTAGTCTGATGGGTGAATGGACTAAAAATGATAATACTGTAATCTGTCTATGATAAGGATTTTGCAGTAGTATTGAAAAATTTCCTAAATGAAAAGACAAAAGAGCATTAGTGACAGCAATGGAAAAAGCGTGTGCATCAGGTAAATGTGTTGATACTGAAAATTCACTTGGGCTCTCCAAAAGCTTAGGACTCATCTGATTTACTGCTGTCAGCACTGCAAAGGATTGAGTACTTTATTAACGTTTTAAGAAAAATGAGCATATTTTCTTCGGTGGGGCATTTCAGAAGTTTTTAATTTCACTTCTAAATGTGAAAGTGGGAGTGAAAAATGAAGAATGTACTTTGGAAAGCTTTTTAATGTCAACAGTTTTATAGAAAATGTTCTGTTTCAAGCATAGATTTTTTTTAAAAAAATTGTTTCATGTACTTTGCAGTTCTAACAAAAAGAAACTTAACCGAATGTAATTATTTTGGTTGAAAGCACAATTTATGTTTACAAAATAATTTTGTTGAAATACTGACCAGTTAACTATGGAGGTGCTGTACCAGTTATTGACTGAGACATTTTTACTGTCAGTGGTGTCTGTGAGGCTGTCTGTCTGTGTTAGAATTGGAGCTACAGCCCTGCCACCCTTGGCAAAGCACTTAACCATCTAGGTGGTCATCCATTTGAACTCTCCATATGGTAGAAATATCTGAGGACGTTTAGGCTCTTTAGATGTGTTGCTGTATCAGAAAGATCTGTGTTCATTTGTTCACTTCTGAGTCATTGAGGTCCATTTCCAAGGCATTTGGAACTAGTTCTCCTGACTTGAGTTTGTAATGCATCAGCCAGTGTTCCCTACAGGAACCAGTTCCTCCTGTTGCTCTTGACCACCTGACTGGTGGTGACCAGGCTTTCTTCCTGTGCTTACATGCACTCAGATGGATGTGGCTAAGATTTTTTTACATCTTATATGGTCTCTACTGCCTTCTGAATGCTCTGGAGAAGTAGATTTATTTTCCAATTGATGTGAATTGTGGTAATGAATGTGAATTCGGAATTTCTCTAAGTAGAATTAACAATTTCCACAGAAGTTCTACTTGACATGCAGGTATCTGCTTCTTTTTCCTACATCATACTCTGAACTGGAAAGTGCTTGTGAAAGGGTTCAAGCCAATAATTTTTATATGAGTTTCATTCATGAAAAATCATGTCTTTTAAAAAGACCTAAATTTTTCCAGGACTATAACACTGTCATTGTAAACGTTAGTTAAAGTGATGGGTAGATAAACGATTGAATTCTATTTAATCTAAAAAGATATGCAGAAGGGTTTTTAATTATATTCTTATGGCTAGTGAATACAAAATATTTCTGTATTTATATCACATAGTTATTTTTAATCTTGTTTGCACTGCACAAAAAACTGCTTTATATGCATAGAGCTTTTTCTTATGAGGGTCTTTGAGACCGGAAGTCTTGAATTTTTCCCCCTAAAGCCCTGACCAGTTGCTGTTTTGAAGTGCAAAAGCTTAGAAATTTAAAAAGAAAAAAAAAAACAACCCAAAAAGACAGAAAAAACCCCACCATCTTAAAAGAGAGGCTTCAAAGGTCGGAGTAAAAGTCACACTATGGAGAATAAAAAAGGTAATCAAGCCCTCTTGCCACGTGGACAGCTGTGATTCTTCAGTTGTAAATGGTTTGAGGTGGAAGGGCTGACTGGCTTTTCCAACCAAGACTCCACTGCATGTGGGGTCCTGTGAAAGCGGAGTAGAGTGACAGAATCTCCTCCCTCACCCTGCTGGTCACACTGCTTTTAATACAGCCCCAGGTGGGCTCATGTCCAGCCTCTCCTCCACCAACACCCCTAAGTGAAATATATTTTTAGACTTCCTAAAAGTCCTTTTCTGTAGATTTGCTGTATAGTGAACTTTGGAATTTCATCTGATATATTTTATGTGGTTATTGTTTGGTGGGTTTTTTTTTCCTTTCCAGGTATGGTTGGGGTACTAATTACCTGCTTAATAAAAAAATTTTATGGTTTTATTTTCATTATGCTGCATAAAACACTTTGAAGTTGTGAATGCAAAATCTCAGAAAATGGTTTTCCAAGGGATTTAGTGAACATGCTGCACAATGGAAGACAAGATTGGACCATTAACATTTGCTCGTGGAGTATTTTTGGAGGATTCAGTTTCTAAAGCGTCTCACTGAAGAATTTAAATTCTTTCTTATGATGTAAAAAATAGCTCAGCCATTAGAATGAGAACAGGGGAATGTTCCCGTTTGATTTTTAAAAGAAACTTACGTACCACTGTTCAATTCCCTGATGGTTGACAGCGAGTATTTTGGTGACAGAGAACTGCTACTGCCTAGTGTGGAGTGAGTTGTTGCAGACTCAGAGAAAAAAAGTGTTGAGATGCTGTTGTTATGTTAGCCAGGTGACTTGCTGTGAGCACCAGTGATTAACTGTTCATTTTGATTTAAGTGCTTTACTATTAGCTTGACTCTTGGACATGCTCCTAACCTATTCCTTGCAATGCTGCCTTCTGCCCTGCTTGATCTTCCATCATCTCCATCAGCAGTTCTTGTGCTAGTGCTTTCTTCCCCTTCCTTTGTCCTTCCTCCTGTCTCTGCTGCTCCTTGTAGGGTGAACCTCCATGTTGTTACCTGCATTCTCTGCTTAAGTTATGCTAAAAGTTTCACAATTCTACCCTCATGCTTTCTCTCTAGCAAAGTGAGGCTTCCTGCCACCTGTCCATCTCTGAACTGAAATTACTGTATAACACCAAGCAAGATAGCTTTTTTCTTTTTTTTTTTTTTTTTTCCCTCTGGCTATAAAATTAAATCATTAATTAACTTCTGGAATGGGGAAGGTTGGGGGAGCAGTCACTAAGACCTTGACTGATACACCTAAACATTATTAACTGGTACTGTTAAATGTTATGAGATATCGTGAGAACTCTTAGATAATGTCCTGCTGGGTTTCAGATGAGATTCTGTTGGGCCATGGCTGCCCATACCTGACATGCTGCCCATACCTCACATGGATTTATTGTTTTTTAATAGCTTTGAACATCTCAGTTGGGGCTGTCACACATGTTTAGGCAGCAGTGTTGAAGCCTGCTGTTTTCTTTGTTGATACAGATAATTCCTACACAGAGAAACTGTGTCACTTCTTCCCTTTGGGGTGTGGGGTATGGTTTTTGCATGGGAGGGCTTTTATTTTATATATATATATATATATTTTATTTTTGTTTTTAAATTGTTTTTGGGTACATTTATAAGCTATGAGCACTTCAAAACAGAAACTGGTCAGGACACCAGGGGGAAAAATTCCAGTTTCAGCCATAGGGACAAGCAATGTATTTTCTTATTTTCTCAGAACAATGCTTTGATATCAGTTCCTTAGGAAAGAACTGAATTACTAAACTGAAAGAAACCACATAGGAAATCAATCCATAGTATAATGTTAACAAAGAAGGGAAAAAAATAGTCGTCAGTTAGGACTTACTCATACTATATTGCTCTAAACTATTTCAAATGATAAACCAATTATTTCCATTAGTGAATTTAATATGGTTCACGGTGAGCATTTGAACAGGTCTTGGAAGTTTGTTAAGGAGTTCTCTGTTACATTAGCGTGGCAGGGCTGATATTGTTTGCAGGAGATGGGAAAAGTTATGTATAGGAATAAAGGAGCCTTATATAGAATAAAGATGAATGGGCCCTGGTGGAAATAATCCCCTTCGGAATGGAATGTTTTCTTTTTGTTATGTTGTGATTTCCCTTCCCTCTTAACTGTGACATGAATAGAATCCATACCTCTCAGATAAGGAAAGTGTTCAGACAGGTGTATTATTAGCAGTAGCAATTCAGTCAGCCCATAATAAAAACAAGGTGACCAAGTCTAACAGTGTCCCCACTGGCTGCTTGGCTAAATCAGCTTGGCTCTTCAATGAGTAATTTAAAAAGAATGAAAAAAAGAAGAAAAAAACCACCTAGGAGTGACGCTGTTATGAAAGGGTAATAGGATGTGAGATTGTAGGAGATTCCCTGGAAATGTCGGGGCTGTTTTTGAGCCAGGAGAATCCTTCATCTGAATGTAAATAGATCTTTCCCAAGCTGCTCTTCAGTATGTCATTTGAGCAGTTAGTACCAGTGTAGAAGTGGGTGCACTGAATTTCAGCAGTGTATATTCTTAGCTCTCTACCTTGTGAGAAACACAGATGCCTTCAGAAAATGATGCGTTTTATCATGAGTTAGGAGAAATTAATCTTGTCCGAGAAGGTACCGGTAAAGGTATCTCTTCTGACTCTACAGAGAGGAAACTAATCTGGATAGTTTAAATTTCATCTCTGACTTTTAGATGGATAAAAGACAAAGTGAATACTTCTGTAGGTTTTATAGAATGGGGTAAGATCTTTGACAGACGCAGAAACCCCATAGAAATTATGGGAATCACCAGAAAACTGTGTGAACTTCTACCTGGTATGAGATGGTTAAAAAGCACATGAATCCAAAATGCTTTTTACATAGCTGTGACTGAAGTAGCTTTCATTATAGTTCCTTTCACTTGCCTGAGCAGAGCTCTCATACCTGATTGACCATGTCTAGCTTTTGAAGTAATTTTAAGAGAGGCCACAGAACAATATTAATAACCTGTTAGATTAGAGAGTCGAGAGGGTTCATCAGAGACTTTGACCAGCAGCTGAGACCTTTTATAGTAGCAACTATAGCTTTATTTTAAATTAGCACGTGTAGGGAAAGCTTAGGCCTTTGGTCCACAGTGAACTTCATGTTTTTATTGGCATTATGAACAGTAGTTTTTATTAGAGGTTAGGGTCTCTATGTCGCTAGGATTCTGTGAGAATTACTTTCTGTGCATGGTGTGACACTATGAAAGTTACCATGCAAAACTCAGAGTTACATGGCAGCAAAACAAATACAAAAGGGTTTAGAAAAAAGATAAGTTGTGTCACTGAAGATACAGTGGTAGATTTAGGTGATGCTCAAGAAAAGGGGGTGTGTGAATATTTCTGGAACATGTAGGAAGGTTGGATTGTAGTAGAATGTGCTAAACCATTAATTTTTTTCTTTTGAATATTGTACCTATAGCATTTTGTTTGAATGAATTAGGTTATGCAGTTGATCTGTATCAATTAGAATACAGAGAAGGAGAAAGTAATGGCTTTTTCTCTCACAATTGAGGTAGAAACCTAATGCCACCTATGTCTAAGATAGGATAGAAGTGTTACACAATCTGCTCAAGAACGTTGTCTTATGGTGGAAAAGGAAATGGCTGTTGTTGACCTAACAAAATGTACAGTCCCCCTATGCAGTCTTACACACATGATTTAAACAGCACCTTCAAGAGAACTTTTTATTTACAAACAAAGCGAATGGAATAGCATGTAATGGAGTAATGTGTTCATAATGACAATATTTGAGTAAATATGAAAGCTTACTGTTGACTTGCTTGATTATCTGTAATTTTGGTTCGTACTTGTATGAACTTTAAATAATTTCAAGTTCAATTCATGAAGGTTCCAGTTTTCATTTAACATTGCAGTTTCAAATGAAAGAAGGGTAAACAAGGATAGGATACTATGGTGACTCCTGTTTTTTTTTGCCTTACTATATGAAGTAGAGGATGTCCTGAAGAGTGAAACTCAGCAAAATAAAAGTGTTGTTCTAGTGAGGAAAAAAACCAAGGTAGATTATAGGATTGTCCACATTAAAAACTGACACAGTTCACTCAGACTTTTTGTTTAACATGTGTAGTTGGAGTACAGGTCAATTCTATTATTTTTAAAGCTTGGTATGAATTGATTGAGGCAGGCAGTTTTGCATACTTCAGTAGCAGCAGCAGTATCTTTCACTAATATTTTCTTCTCATTCAGCATTGTGGTTTTTAGCCTTCCACATTTGATTTGAAAAATGAAGACAACTCAGTTTCAGGCCGGACTCAGAAACAAGTTCAAATGAGTCTAAGAGGAACTATAAACCAATGCAATGGAATCTTTTTCTATTCCTGTCTAAAAATGTGTTCTGTACCAGTTTTACCCCTGCCTGTTTGCTGAATCCTATAGTTGCTGTTGCTTCCAGCCCTGG
Source organism: Sturnus vulgaris (assembly GCF_052056855.1). Taxonomy (NCBI): domain Eukaryota; kingdom Metazoa; phylum Chordata; class Aves; order Passeriformes; family Sturnidae; genus Sturnus; species Sturnus vulgaris. The sequence goes on from NC_142247.1 coordinate 16,232,169, forward strand.
AAAAGGTGATGTCATGGCGATGTTCAGTCTTATTTCAGAAGTCTGTTCAGAGTTGTATCTCAGAAGCACAATTTTATTTAGACTGAAAATCGTACTACAGCCTATTTCCTTGGTTGAAACAGGTAAGAAGCCTTAAAAGACATTTTTCCTGCATCTCTCCCTCACTAGAGGCACTTAGAGCTGTTAGGGTTTGCATAATTCCTTGCCTTCCTCCTCTTAGGGTTTGCTGTTTGAAGACTTAGCAAACTGATTTAGGATGCTTAAATGTAGTTTCAGATCTAATCTGTACCTTCTGCTACTTTAAATAAGTCTCTTAAGTGTCTGGAATGACAACGTCCATGCAGAAAGACTAAAAGGAGATTTTAACAATACTTGCATTGTGTTGTTCTTTTTGCATAGGTAGCAATTGTTTTCACAGCAATTTCAAAAATCCTGTCATCAGTTTCGTGCTGATTATTAGGACCTTTAGGAGTATATGAATTTATTTATTTTTCTTATCAGTATCATTGCTAAAAGTAAGTGAGAAGAAGAACAATTGGGTTTTGGATTATTTTTGTTTTCTTTTTTTTACCTCCCTGCAGCACTGAAGAAGTGTTCCTGTTAACTCTCCATGTTTTCAGTTTTAGAAGGATTGTGCTCTTTTGGGGTAGTTTTTTATGCCCTCCAGATGGTATTGTGACTAAGTTTGTTTTCCATTATATGCTGCTTTGAGGGCAGCAAATATATTGCATTGAGAAACAGAAGTTTCACTAAGCAAAACTAATGATAAAGCACTTTGTCCACTGCCTCACTTAAACTGATTTGTATTTGGCTTTGCTTATTTTCTTATGCTTGTTTTGAAATATACATGTAAATATTTTAAAACGTTACCTAGTCACACAATGTAATGCCAAGATCATGACAGTTCCATAATTGTCCCTACTACTAAGCAAATTCTTTTTCACTATGAACCTTGTGCCATAAAGGAAATAGATGAGGGAAGAATGCACACACACACTCTCAAAATAATCGAATTAATATTCTTCCTAGTAAATCTAAAAGGTATGCATTACTGGTGCAGTGAGAGTTAGAAAAAAGTTACCAGTTACTGAAAATATTCTGAGTGTTAGAAACAGTTAAAAGTCTTTATGTAGATGTGTAAAAATGAGCTTTCACATCTTACTTCTAAACTGTAAAAAAAACCCCATGAATACAGATGCAAAGAAGATACATTTTCATATATCAGCACAAAGCATGCAAAGTTTCTTTCAAGAGATTATGACAGTGTCTTGAAAAGATCATAACACATTAAAGTGGGACTTAAGTAGGCCAGAGATTTCTGTTCATACAAAGGATGTGAGAAAGTGTATAGCTACTGAGCTGAATAAACCTATTGCTGCTGGCTAGATTCTGCTGGCTTAGTTATAAACCTTCTACCTGTACCAGCTAGTTTCTGTAAGCTACTGAAATTCAAAGGGATATATGTGCTCACCTTTTATTGCTTTTGCTAAGGATATTGTAACTGAAAAATATCCTAACACAATGAATTATGCTACGTTTGCAGTTCCATGCCTGAAGCAACTTCATTTTTACATTATGGAAACCAATGATTTTCAGTGTAACGATGAAAATATTAAGATGGCTGAAAAACTTTAATTTAAACAAGTGAATTACCATTGTGCGTTTCCCCCTCGCCCCACTTTATTTCCTGTGTGCTGGCAAGCTTCTTAAAATGGTATATGGACATTGAAAGAATCACTTAATTAAAATCTTGTGGAGATCTCTGGTAGGTACTTCTAAACTTGCTTTCCCTGCTCTCTCTTGTTCTATATGAATTCTCCTTTTCTTCTAATTTATTTAAATACCATCTGCTTGTGTATTTAAACCATAACATTTCCAGATTCAGGATCAGTACTGTGAAGACTGTGATTTCTGTCGCTCTCTGATTCTTATCAGTAACACATCTAACAAAGCTGTCCTTGTGAAGATGTATATTTGTCATAGTGATAGCACACTTCAGGAAGTGTATTAAGCTAAAACAACGCCCACTGTTCAACTAAAAAATATGTTCCTTGTCATTTGCAAGTGCTCACTGAAATTAAACTTGGGCAACATTTTAGTCTAGGAAGATGCAGTTGCTTTTTCTTCTTGGGGTGTTTGGCACTGCTGCACAATGTAAGTTGCTGGGCAGTTGAATCCTGAAGTGGATGGGAGGAAAAGGGACGGGTGCACAAAAGAACCTAGAAATGTATTCTGGAGACCGTTGTCATAAGTTCCTGCAGCTATTGCTGTTTCTCTTGGGGCTTAGATAAATCTTTAGAAACTGCTTCCAAATAGTCCCCGAGTCTGTGGCTTTGTAATTGATCATGAGCTCTGCAACAATAGAGAAGTTACCAGTGGAACGGACCATGCCAAAAGAGCTCCTGATATGTATTTTATTCAGCAGGGACTTTGGTCTATCACTACCACTATGGCACTAGGTTTCCTTTTGAAGTAGTATTTTAAAAGCACAGGTAATTTGGCAGAACTTTACTTACACGTTGGTCATTATGATGTGACTCTCAAACAGTAACAGAGGTCAGTGGTTTAATTCCTCATAGGAAATTGTGAGATGTTTCCATGGTTGTTGTAGTACCTAAGGACATTGTAATCGCTGTTTACATGCAATGCATTTGCAAATGGAGAAGCAGCACAGTTCTGTTGTCCTATTTAGGTGCTGAACTGAAAGCCAAAGAGTGCTAAGAAGCGAGGGCAGGCAGATGTTTTGTTGGTCAGACATGTATAAAATGTTCAGTTGTCAGAATTTGAGTAGGTATGGAGACAATAGGCAGCTGGAACTTGCATCTTTTCGTGGTTAAGTATTGAAGATGCATGTGAGGGACATACAAGTGACTGCAATATTTCCCACTTTGACGTTGGTCTGAGAGGTGTGCTTCCTAGGATGCTAATTCTCAGGTGTGGAAATATATAAAGCCTCACAAAACTGTCATCCCTAACTTAGATACATAGAAAAATGCATTATATGTCTTTTCACTGGTAATGTAAAAATTAATTCCTAGGCAACTTTTCCCCCTATTCTTGAAATGTTTTAAGCTTTGCTTCTCTCTTAAGGTAATCACAGACAATTGACTTGTAAGAAGAAGGCTGTTACTCAGTAACAAACAGATGCATTAGAAATGCAGTTTTATGCTTCATGCCATCCATCTCTAGGATTTTGTGTAGAAGCCATACAACAATTTCCAAGTGATGAAAACGGTCTGAATTGTACAAGTTATGATTGATAACACAATGATTTTATGTAGCTCTTAATAAAACCTTCCAAAGACAAGAATCTTGCCAAGTAAAGCTGAAGGATATTTTAAATTGCTCTAAGTAATTCAGAGTAAAAGTGAACAGACAGCTTTCTATAATGCTTATATTGTATTTGGGGACAGCTGGATGAAGTCCAGCCCAGAAAAAGTCACTGTTTTATCTTTGTCAGTGTATTTCTTGGAAAAAAAAAAAAAAGCTTGCTCTTCGCAATCAAAATACAATTGCTGTGTGACAGCTTTGATGTGGAGTATAAAATGGTCAAATCTAAGTACACAGCTGAAGGATAATTTAATGTTTCAATAGTGAAGTGCAGAAAAATAGCATTACAAGTGAGTAAAATGTAATTTTAAACATTAAAAGCAAATCTTCCTATATGTAGTTCTAACCTCTTGAAATTTTACATATATTTGTCTGTGAATGTTCCTTTAATATTAATCTGTCTGTCCAACAATATATCCTGGCTGTATTTTATGGTGGTAAGCCTATAAAGACTGTAAGAACATGTATCTATAAAATTCCAGTCAGCAGATACCAGACTTTTATGAAGGCTCTCCCAAACTATAGTTCTCACCTTTCTGCTGTCATATATAACAGATGTAAGTCTGATCATAGAACCAAGAAGCGTGCACTATGGGATAAGGAATCTGGGAACAGAGGGTCTTACAAGCATGCAATGACATTGGGAATGTTGATAATGAGAAGATTGGGTGTGGTGGGTTTTGCTGGTGTAGAGTTAATTTTCTTTTGGTGGCTGGTGTGGAGCTGTGTTTTGTATTTGTGCTGAACACAGTGTTCAGAACACTTCAGAAATTTCTGGGTTGGGCTTATGCAGAGCCAAAGCCTTTGCTGCTTTTCATGCTGCCACACTGGTGAGGGGACTGGGGGTGCCTGGGAGGTTGGGAGGAGACAAACCCAGAACATGTCACCCAAACTTACCAAAGAGGTATTCCAGATCATATTACATCATGCTCAGTTATATAAAATGGGGGGAAGAAGGAGGAAGGGGGAGTTTGGAGTGATGGTGTTTATCATCCCAAGTCACTGTTGGGGCTCTCCTGGAGGTGGCTGAACATCTGCCTGCCCATGGGGAGTGAGGAGTTCGTTCCTTGTTGTGCTTTGCTTGTGTGCACAGCTTCTGCTTTCCCTGTTAAACTGTCTTTATCTCAACACACAAGTTTTTCAGCTTTTATTTTTCTGATTCTCTCCTTGGTACCACTGGTCTGGCAGTGAGCTACTCTGTGGTGCTTGGCTGCTTGGGGTTAGTTAAACCGCGACATTGTGGCAGTTTGCAAGCTCTTATCTGTGGGTCCCATGGAGAAGATGGGTCCTGTTCGTTGGTTATGAACTAGTTGTCCCTCATTTCAGAAGTATCCTGACCTTTGTCTAGTTGCCTCCTGCACTTTCAAATCATTGCTGCAGTTCTTTTTCATCAGACCCAAGCAGTCTGTCCTATGTGCAGTTTTATAAGACATTAACTTCAGTGGTTTAAAGTAGTTTTCTTCCCTTTGATTTTTTTGGAGGTTATTTTTAACCACCTCTTTCCAGAGAACTGTTTTTCAGGCTGGTCCCACAGCTGAGAAACTGCTGCTGTCTGGGCTGTCCAGAATTTCTTAAGTCAGGTCTGCTGGCAGTATGCATGAAACTATAATCCTGGAAGATTATAGTCACAGATGGTACAGCAGGGTAGAACTAAGTGTAATTCCAAAGTAACTTGTAACATTCTAGTGTATGTTGTGTGTGTTATCAAAATCAGGCACCTCAGCATCAGAAAGCCTCTGATTGCTGTCATCAAAATAAAGGTGGCAGAGTCAACCCACCTGGAGAGGAAGAACTGTCTTATATTCTACCACTAGCAGCTCATTTCCATTATTCAAGTAGTCTATAAATAAAAGTTGATAGACACAGCAGTTGTAGAATTGTTTCCCTTCAATATTCATATTTAGAAGGAGGGCTCCTATACAGAGGTAATAGGACTAGAGATAATATAAATGTCTTTCTTCATATCAAAACTTTTGACTTGACAAGCAAGCTATTTTATATTTTGGAAGGTAATTTCATGCAGAACCAGTCTTTTGACAGTATATTCTTTGATCTGTTAGACTGGTGAGCTTCACTGAAACTCATTTTAACACTCCCAGCTGGCAATTTGCCTTCACTGTACATCCAGGATCAAGGCATTTTGACCTAGGGATTATGAACAAGTCCAGGTGGCACAGTGTGAAGATGGGAAATTTCTGATGATGTTGCTATTGGTTCATGGTATTAAAATGCAGAACCCCTCAGGTATATTTAAAAGCTTTTTTGAGTGTCTTTATCCATCTATCATCACTGGCAAGGGATAATGCCTTTCTTCAAGTTACTAAAACCTAATTTGTGGTGCAGATCTACATAGAACTGGATTCAGATAAACACCCACATGTGGGTGGAGTCTCTTCAGTAAGACATCTTTCCTTTATCCTAATATTCTAGCACCTTGTTCTTCCTTAAACTAAGCATCCTAGTGAAAGATATGTCATAGAAAGGTAGTAAATTTTCATTTGTTGACGCTGTTCCCTCAATACATGTTTATGATTCTTTTGTCAGTAGCTCTGTGTCTCATGCTCTGATGGAGAAATTGCACGAGTGCATTCATCTCATATACAGTTCCTTCTTTTCCAATGACTGACACTTTTCTTGAGGTATGGAAAGGCATCTTCTTCATTTTCTCACAAATCTGTTATAGGGGGCACATTCTCAAAAGCATAAACCATTTCTTTGAGCATGAATGAGGTTGCATTTTTGGTATAATTTATATTACAAAGTTGCACCTGTAAAGATTCTTTCTTTGTCTTAGCAGATTTAGTGAAAAATGAAACAGCAGATGCATACATTGGATTTTATAATAAAGAAATATTAGAACCTTGGCTTACACTTCTTTATACTGATGACTGAGTTTTACTTCAAAATCTAATCATAATATTTTCTCATTTTTGCTGTCTTAGAGAGGATTGACTTTATATACTGAATCCTGAGTATCATTATTATAGTGCTAATTGTCTTTGTTATCCTTTTCTGGTCTTTCTGTGTGTGCCATTTTAGGATAGCAGTGGCCTCTGAGTCAAACTGTTTTCTCATTTGTATGTTACACTTGTCTGTGGTGTACTGTATTTTCCATACTCAGTTAGCAGGAAGCTGAAGCTGAATCTGGTACCTGATTGTTTAAAACTACCATCTGAGATTTACTTCAGGTTTAAAAATCACATGTGCTCAAAATGTAATGAAATTTTAATGGTTTTTAGCAGCATACTAAGATTTGTATTCTTTAAAAATATTTTTTTCTGTAGCATTTAAAACGGAGATGAAAAAGGATTTTTCCCTTCCTTTATTTATCTCACCTCAAGTCACACTTAATGACATTTGGGATTATGGATTTACTTGGACTTTATCTTGAAAGTTTGGTTTGTGAGGTGGATTCAACAGTTGAGTCTTGCATACTAGCTGCTCTACACTGTGTTAACTTCTGCATCTCTGCCAACGTGAATGTGAAGGCAGTACAGTTGTAGTACTTAACAGCATATAAATAACCTTTTGTTTACCTTCTCTTCTCTTGACATTATTTTTATGTCCAGTGGAGCTGTTGTAACATTGAACCCATCTCTCCATCTTTAAACTCTATTAGAGAAATCTTTGCTTGACATCTTCCTTTCATGTGTTTATACATTGTGATGAGCCTTGAAATGGGGAAATCCCAGGTGCTGTTAGACTAGAAATTCAGTATGTAGTTGGAGAGCTGCCAAAAGATGGGATGAGTTGCAGATTTGAGAATCAATATGAACTGCCTGACTTTACATGTAGGTTACCAATTGGTTGTCCTTGGTGTGCACTATGCATACTTGATTTATGTTTTAAATGGGATGGCCCCAAAACACATACTGTAAGAAGATGATTTCAGACATAAAGATAATTACCTGTCTGCTTGGTTTTAAAAGGTGATGCCTCATTTAGGCCTTGAATTTATCATAAATCTGATTTAGAAGGCTTTAGTCAAGACATTCAATTGGATCAGACTTTATTGTCTTCATGTTTCTTTTAGATGTTGATGTAATTAAAAAAAGTTAATTTCTTTTCCTCTTTTGTTTACTGTCCAAAGCAGAAATGTAGTACAATTTAAAAGGATTAAATTGGGATGCTTTTGTAGGCTGTATTTACATAGTGAAAAAACTTTTTAAAACAAGAGTTCTGAATATACGATTAAGGTATAGTGTATGATGAGTGCACATGGATTTATGCTTAAATTTCCCGTTACTGCATACAAAAAACTAAGTAAAACATAATCGAGATCAGATTACTTTAAATTTTTTTGTACTCATCACTGTTGATTAATGTACCATGCTGCTGATAGCCTATTTGTGTATTGTGGGCTGCCTCAGCTAGGCTGTAATCCCATCAGCTATCATCAATCAAACATGGCTAGGCATGACCAGAGTTTGTATGGAGGCTGTCTTGTTGGGAAAACAGTCTTTTAATTCCCTTGGTGTTCTGCTTCTCATGAACTCAATTCTTCTTTTGCAATAGCGTGAAATAAACCCAAAGAAATCTTTCATCGTGTCAATGCCTTAAAATAGTTGCCCATTTGGTGAGGTGAAATTTGGGTGAAATTTCTCCATAGTGTAAATTGTGTTTGTGTGTCAATGATTCTCCCACAACTAAAACTCTTTTAGGCCAAAACCACTTCAGAATAATAAGTGAAGTGATTAAGTAAATATTGAAGTGCTATAAAATCTGTCATCACTCATTATCCAACCTAAATTCTGAAGTTCAGATAAAATATAATTTGTAGTCTCACTTTTTCGTCAATGAGATATTGTCAGATGCCCAGAATTTCTGTATGTTGTCTCTTGAATAGCATAGAAGATGAAATTAAAGTCTTGTATTGTACTCTAAATGTCAGAATAAATTACATGCTATATATATTTTCATATGGTGATGGGTAAGACTGGAAGAGTATCTTTGTGACCAGAAATATTTGACATTATGAAACACAATGGCTATGAGGTTGCAGGTTTTATAAGGGCTTGAAAATTAGATTTATAAAAAGATTAACAATATTGCTAAAGGGATTTTCTGGAATAGGCATCATTAGAGTGTAGAGTGATATCCAAACACGTTAAAAACCTTTCCACCAAATATTAAATGGAAAAAAATTCTTGTATTTTGTGGTAAAAAATAATGATAATAATTTTTATTTTTCAAATAGCAGTGGACATTTTTGGAAGAAAGGTGGCTTTAAAATGTATCCAGTAGGGTTTTTTTAGGCCTGTTAACTGGCATGCCCTCAATTGACATAGAAAATAGCTACTTTTTTTTTGGTAAGAGCATAATGGAAGAGGAAGAGTTGTTCAGCCCTGTAGATTCAAATGAATAATTTGTCAATGGAGATTTCAATCCAGGAACTATTTCAACAAGTCTTTTTTGAATTTAAGTGTATGATTGTTTTTTGCTGACTCAAACCTAACATGCAAGTACCTCATTGCCCTGAACTTTTAAATACATGACTGGGAGATGCTAACAGGTGATTTGTGTCTGTAGTGGTATTAAATGTTTGGCAGCTAACAGATGTCAATATCAATGTGCTAACAGAAGAAATGTTTAAAATTCATATAACAAAATATAAATGAAGAAAAAGTTGAACTAGATACAACATATATTTTTACTTGCAAGAAACATTACTTTTGAACAAACATGTAAAGTGATCTTTTCAGCATTGACTGTGCTGAGGTTTATAATTTATAAAAATGGAAAAAAACCTCAGGTGGTAAGTAATGGTTTGCAATTGGCTACAGTAAGCTTTCATGGCAAAAATGTGACCAGTACTTAGAACAAATTTTCAAACACCTTTTCCTGATATGTGGTTGCAGAAGAAACCATTTTTCAAATTGCCTTCAATAGGAAAGAAGAATTTTGTAGAATATTTCACTTAATTGAAGATGCTTCAAAGTTTACTTTCATTTGTGTTTGATGGAATTTTTGATACAGATTTTCAATTGTAGGTAATCCTTTCCTCTCAGATTTGTAGCTGATTTCTTGCATTGCCTGTATGACAAGTAAACTGCAAATTATATTAAAGTGCATAAAAAGGTGTTCTTCTAATTGATAGATCATACTGTTTGATTTCCAGGAGTACTAATGCTGGTACATGGTACAACTGGTTGGGGTCACCTTCTCCCCTATCATCTGCCTGAGGAATCTCTGGCTCATTTGGACAGCACTGCAGTGTAGTACGGCTCTGTACAACACTCTGCATCAGGATTTTCCCATCCTGGAAATACAAATATCAATAGCAAGAGTAACAGAGCAGTAAGCCTTTTCATCATCACTTGGGTTTTCTAGAAATTACTGCCTTAAGGACCAAATCTTAGGTTAATGAAATGTAAATTCAAATGGAAGAAAAAATCAGTTTGTTTTCCAGAAGAACTCTTCCTTTGTGCTTTTGAATCCATGGTCTCTTTTTGAGTCTACAAAACTGTGAATTCTTCCTTGTTGGGTCCTCTCAGACTCTATTTTGGGTATAATTATACCATACATTGACAGCTGCCAGAAAAGTCTGGATTATGAAGCGGCTCTTCCTGTTACTGCTTGTTCCCACTTTCCCCACATATGGGCCATTAAAATGGTTATTAAATATTGCTGTCAATCAGCTTGTTGAAATGGCTCAGGTAAAAATAAGCTGCTATGAAAGATTCTTATGGACCCTGGGATCTTCTAAAATGATACACATTCAATTTTTAAAAGATATGTGAAAAGAGAAGACACTACATAAAATAATTGATACCCACCCCTCCCCGTATCTTGTATATTAATGTGAGGGATTATCTCATGAAAGAGTGCCCATAATCACTTATTCAAAATGCAGAAGTAATGGACAGAATTCAGCATTTCTCTAAACCAGATTTATAATCATTGTGTGGTTCTTTTTCAGACCCTTTTCTAAGAGTCAGATTTTTCCTATGATTGGTTTGTTTTCTTTTGCTTTCTGCCAACAAGCTGATATTTTATTAGCTTTCAAATGTTTTTCTGTATATTCTTATCATTTGTGTGCAAATGCATAAGTCATTTGAGTAGCTAAAAATTTCTGTTTGCCTTTGCAAATGAGGCTGAGAAAAGTCACTGGTTTTCAGTGTATCTGGGATAATATTAAAGTAGCTGGAGAGGTAAAGGGGCAGATTGCTATTGTTGCTAAGAAGTTGTTAATCGGGTAAGAATTGCTCTACCTCTGTTTTTGTTTCCTTCTCTTTCTCTGAGGTCTTTTGTCAAGCTCATGTTTGCAAGGCAGCAGTGAAAATGGTTGTTGAGAAGAAAAGGACTGTAGTCCCTTGAAGAACTAGTATAGGGGACCCTGTACACTGAGATCTAAAGATGCTATAAGCCAAGTAAATTATGTAAAAAAGAGATAGAATCATTTGCATTGACATTTTACTGGCTGACAAAGCAAATTGTCTTTTCTATCATGTTGTGGAGAATTTACATTATTTGTTAAACGATTTCTAGAATAGAATAAAAGCATCTGGAGGAAATAATCACAGAGAAAAGCCCAAGGGATAATCTTCAGATACAGCAAAATAATTGGAGCTTTAGCTATACAGGTTGTTTGAAGCATAATTCCATGCCCAGAGGAGCCAATGGGAGAAACCTGAAATTGTTTCCACAGATATCGATTCAAAGCTTTGAGCTGGCAGAAACAGCAAGCCAATTTCTTGCCCCTCTTCTTTATGTAAGGAGCTATATTGTGCTTTTATCAAGCAATTTTATAAACTCAGAATTTCTTCACAAGCTCTAATCCGTCTCTTAATTCTGGGCTTTGGACCAAAGAATGTTCTCTGACCTTTCTTGCTTTCTGTTATGGCTAGAAACGATCTTTATTGCAAGGAAACACTACATAATCCCTAGGAAGAAGCTGTCGCTTTATATAGATTTTTTTTCCTCCTGTGTCGAAACCATGGGGCAAGATTCTCAAGACAGCAGAGTCTCTGTGCAATAGCAGAATTAATATATGTCTTTTTCTGAGAGTAGATCAACACTCTGGTGGGAGGCTCTGTTGGATGGGCTTCCTAAACCAGTCATGTTGTTCATGTAAAGGGGGTTTATTGCACCTTGGTGTTTTAGACAGGCTTGCAGCATTGCAAAAATGAGGTGCCTGGTGGGCTACTGAGAGAGGGACTAGGATTTTGCTTTAAATGTTGTTAAAGATGGAATTGAAATGTGGGGAGACCATATGGCACATGGCAGAAAGCTTCTTCAAATTTCACTGAATCCCTGTTCAGTAAAAATCTTACTCCAGATATAAGTTTGTAGATTGGTAGCTGTGAATTTGTATTCCCATCTGGACTGGAGAAGAAGCTTGTGGATTTCTGCATGGCCTATAAGTAAATACATAGAAATCTATCTGCAGCATAGATCTTTTGCTGATTATGTGCCCCTGTCAAGTTGTTGTGTTGGTAACAGGCAAGACTCTCCTCAGGGCAAGGGGGCTGAACTTTACACTTGGTTTTCTGTAGCAGACTGTCAGCAAGGCTTCCCTTGGTTTCAGATAGACAGGCGTCACTACCTTTTCTTTGATGGCATCACCCTCATGTTCTGGCTACAGGCTGATCTGAGGAAATGAGGACAAGAATGACATTACAGCATTATTTGACATTACATGATTATTTGGTAGCCTTTTGTGTTTCTTGAACCATGGGAGACAAAGCCAATCGTGTGTACATCACTGCTGTTTCTGCTCAGTTATCCTACTCATTAGTGAATCAGCATTTCTAGAAGGAGATTCTTTGGTCAAATGTTGTGTTATCTGGGGAAGAGCTGAGTGAGTAAGTTCTTCCTCCTAGCTGACACTTCACTCTGAACACCAAGGAGTATATTTCCTTCAGTGTGTTGTCCTTTTGGAAGACAGCAGAGAAAGGAATTGGAAAAAAAAAGGCAAAAGCAGAGTTTGCTTTGGCTATTGATATTTCACTTCTGTGGTGCTTGCATAAGCATTGCAAGCTGTCTCTCAGGGATGAAGGGACTTCTTTTTTCTCCATCTTCATTGTGGGAAATGTCAAGTGATAGACACATGCTTTAGTCATATTTCTGTCTGCTTTGCATGTGTTCTTCCATAGCATACATGTGGTATGTATGCTGGTTGGTTTGTAGATCAGACTAGTCAGAATCAAAGCTGTTGCTTTTTGTACTCTACCTTAAAAGAAACATGCAGAACTGTTCTTTTGGTGTCAGGTTTCTGAAAGAGCTAAAAATGTCTTCTATTAACTCTTGCACACAAGTGGTATTGGCATCTTTCAAGTAAGTGACCAAGAAACAAGCACGGGCAAACAGAAATAGTTGTGTATCTCTGAGTCCCACTAGTTGCTTTTTTCTTTCCTCAGTCTGAGATTTCTTCTAAAATGCTGTTGGACAGCAGCCTCAAAGATAACTTGTATACCTGCTATAAATATTTTCACAATAGTAAAAATACCTTGTGGTGGGACCACTCTGAACAGGAAAAGATGCGAGGTTTGTTAAAGCCAAGTTAAGAGAATGCATCATATAGCTGGGGACACTGCCTGGAAAGGGACCTCCTGAGTTGCAGCACCCAGTCCTACTTCTGTGTTTGACAACCAGCTATATCAGCAACTCATAAAACTCCACTTTAGAGATGCCTAGGTCTTCTGATTCCAATATTCCTAGCAGAAAATGTTCTGAATTCAGAATTCCTTGACAGAGGTGCATATCATGAAGTCTGAATTCTGGTTGTGGTGGCCAAATGCTTCATTTTACACTACTTTTTGGAAGAAAATGAAAGCATTAATTTTAAAGCCTGCCATATAGAACATTAAATATACTGTTTTTTGTTTCTTCCACAGCAAATGTATCCTGACTTCATAAAGGAAGGAGTGAGCTGCATTTTAACAAATAGCTGTGTCCTTGGACTGGATAGATTTCATTGGTCTATAAGGAGTAGCCAGTAAGGAAAATGTGCAAGTAGGAAAGATGTTATGTGTAGTTCATTGCTTTGAATGAAAACATTTTGACTTTTTGCCATACCTTAGGCCTGGAGCAGAAATAAGAAACAAGTCAGAGAAAGAGGGCTCATTGTAATCAAGGGAAAGTCTGACAATTTAGGCATGACATGGCAACCTGTTTCCTCTTAGGACCCCTAGCTCCTTCAGAAAACATGAAGGATGGAAAATCCGGATGCTCTGGTTTTGGCACTTATGTTAGATGCCACTACTGAGATCCAGAAGTAACAGTAACTGGATCAGTTATGTTGTTTCTGTTTTATGAGGTACTATCATATGGCTATTATTTAGCTTTTTCAAGCTGTCACTTCTGCATTTTTCCCAAATCCTCTCAGTTTCTTTCTACTTCATGTATTGATAGGGGCCATGCCTGACTTTACTACAGACAGTTCTTTCCCAGAGTTGGGTCTTAGAAAATCCACAGTTTTTTGGGGAGGCAGATTAATTTGTAAAACCTGGTGTTTCCTGTCCTCATAAAGGCCAGAACCTCGCAGGTCTTGTGAAAAGGAAGTCAGATGAATAAAAGCATTCATTTACAGTAGATTATCTGAGACTTTCTGAGATATCTAAACCCTCATGCTCTAGCACATAATACATCTGCTGATTGACAGGATGGAAGGGCAGAAGGGTGAGAAAGGCTACCAAATGAGAAAAAGGATCAGGTTGTGCTGTAGGCTTTTTGCAGCTGCTCATTCTCAGTGGTGCTACTTATTGGAGCATTTGGGTAAAGTAAGATGCAAGAGTTACATGGTTACCGGAGGGGATGAGAGATTGTATTTTCTGATTCTGGGTGCAAAGTCAGCTTAATTTTAGAGTATCAATGTACCCTTCCAGACAGGATTAAGATCAGTTCATCTCAAAATTATTATTTCCCAAAGAGACTTGTTACCACCATAGTTGCTCTCAGTAAAAAGACCCTTGCCTTTTGTGTGGGTCACAAATGTCCTCTGTGTATCTCTCAATAAAATAAGAGAATAATGTATTTCAATCAATGTCAGGCTGTGAATATGGAATCATTTAGTCTTCAGTGGAATGGGTCTTATGCCTTGTAGAAAACAATTTGTTGAGAGTGGGCTTGTTGTCAGTCCAGGCATTGTTTGGGTGCCACCTCTCACATTAGCACTACCAAAGGAGGATATGCCAAGAAGATAGGTGAAGTACTAAGTTTTTTCCTGCCTGGATTGATGCATACAAGTAAGTGTTTTTCTGACAGAAGATGTGGAAGTGAAAGAGACTGAAAAGTGAAGAATTACATTTATAGATCTGGGTCATAGGAGAAAAGAACGTGTCGTAATTTGGACTCATTTCTGGTCAGGGATGGGTGAAGGAGATAGGGTGAAAATTACAGTTCTTACCTGCAAAAAACTACTGGTTTGCAAATTAAATAATACAGTGTGGTAGAAACTTCTAAAGCTGGTTGAAGTTCAGAGTTCTTCCTTCTCTTCAAGTTATTATACTTTTTTTTTTTTTAGCTCCAAGCTGCTGTTTGTGTTTAGGACATGAGTATGTTTGCTTTATTTTAACTCAATGTAGGGCTGATTTAAGAATAACTAGTTCACTTTAATGTGCTTCCTGTTGCTTGTAATGCTCCTTAAATTGGAGTATTGGAGTACTGTATTAATTAAATATTCTGCTTTCAAATTCCAGGGCATAAAAAGAAGATACTTTTCCCCTTAAATTGCATTGATAGTTTCTGATTAATTGATTTGGAGAAGTGTCATCCAGTGACAATGAGGGAAAGTCTTTGCCATGTGGTTGGTAATGTGTGTTAAGTGAACGTCTGCACACTTGAGCATACAGAATAATTCTCTGTGATTTCTGTGAGATACATACAAGAATAAGTGTAATATAATAGAAATATGGATGTGCAGGAGAGTGAGGCACAGAAAGACAGATCTGCAGTGGTGGAACAGAGGCAAAACTCATAATGTGGAATGCTCTAGGGACCTGATTGTATCAGTTTACTTTTCCTAGGCCTGTTTTGCAGAGAAAACAACTATTTTCTATTTTTTCAACTGTAAATGGAAGTTTTTTTTTTCTTTGGCTTATGGATTAGCATTGTTGACAAAGTACTCATGAGTTGCCTCCAGGTTGTTGCTGTAAGTTGAAAGCCACTGGCAATTTTGTTTGATAGAGGATGAAACTGTTTAAGAGAAAAGAAAGAAGAAAGGAAGAAAGAGGGGGAAAAAATCTAGTTTCCTAGGGGGTTGTTTTAAAATGCTATCTCCTTGCTTTGCACCTGCTGAGAAGTTAGAATTAAAGCTCGCTTGAGTTCCCTATGGCTACTTGCTGTCAGTGCCTGTTTTGGCAACCTCTGAGCAAAAAGCTTGAAACAGCTTTGATTCTCTTTCTTCTCCCCTCCTTCCCATCTGTTGCTTCACTCTGGATCATGAGGTGCCAGCCTCCCTGTGCAGGGAGTGAGACCAAACAGGGGCTCCTCTAACTGTGACTGCTGACAGTGTCTGAGACCCCTATTATTGGCATTATCTGCAGTGTCCCAGATACCAGCCAAGGATCAATGCAAATAGAACATGGAGCAACACTTGGAGCCTTGGCACTGGTTTGTGTGAGTTTCTGAGAAAAGAAGCCTGGTCTTGCAAGCAAGGCAGTAAAAGCATTAGTGTTCTTTGAGGCTGGTACCTCTCTGAAATCAGTTTTAGGGTTAAAGTTATGCAATCAGTGCTTGTAATGTTTTCCAGCATATACCACTCTATGACTAATGTCAGCTAAATGGATAAATGTACAGAAAAGGCTGGTACTTGTACGCTTCAGACTGAAGGCAGAGAAAATATTTGATCTTTCATTTTTTATTAACTAGCCCATTTTCCACTAAAGCTAAGGAGGACAGGTGTGGCCAATTCAAGGATTCTGCCTTTCCTGGGAACAGTGCCAGATATGAGTGACTTGAGAGTACAGGAGATACGACACTTCCTTCATTAACTGCATACTCACGATTTTGAAGTGTGGTTATGAAATTCTTCCTGTAACACATGAATTTAAAGGTTTTATTTCATTCTGACTACCATTGTTGCAGAAGTGAAGGTTCCAAATTTGACTGTATGTTTCAGTTGTTAAGGCTGATTTTTTTCTCCATTGTAGCATTTCATCCCGAATTTTCTTTGTAAAGTGTGCAAAAACAGTAACATGCTTTTTTATTTCCTTGTTTTCAGGAGAAAAGGAGGCTAACAACAAAGAAAAGTGTATTTCACAACGTTGCAATGATTTAGATGAGAATTATTCTGAGAGGTGCAATTTAAAATTAAAAATTTATCTCTTTCTCCCTTCTTTCTGGTCTCCCCTAATTTATCCAAAACAGTTTGACTTTGAGAATACAGAATACATTATTAAGGGGGTTTTTGTCAGAGAGTTTATTAAAGAGAAGGATAAAACTGTAAATGAATGCCTGTAGAACTACAGTCCATCAAGTCCTGCAAGGGACAATGCAATGACTACCTCTGACGCTCATCGAAAGTGGTAGGAAATTGGTTTGAAAGAGATAGAAGAAAATACTTTTTAAGAGTCTTTATTGAAGTGCAGGAGAGAATTTTTGATTAATTTGCTCCTATAAGGGATTGTATGGAAGTTGCCACCTTGTTATCAATTTCTGAAACTGATACTGTGGTTACTAAAAGTTCAATTCTTAGTGTTTTCAGGGTACACTAGCATCTTCTGTCACTGACGTTGCTGCTTCCTGGATGTTGAAATGTCACTTTTTACATATTTGTTTGTTTCTGACTGTAACTGCTGGATATATGTGTGAAATAAAAAGGAAATGAACAGCTCTTGCAGTTTCCAAAACTGTCATGCTGAAATAAATCATAAGCATAATTTGGGAAACTTGTCAGACTGTAATTAGGGTTAGTTTTATTGAAGACTGTGTTGTGGTGGTTACTAAGCAAACGATAGAACGTAATTAATGACAGCCACTTCAAGTCACCTTGTATTATATGCCTTTTAACTGTTGATTTATTGGTGCAAAATTACAATGAGGTGGCAGTGTGTGCCAGTTCAGCATATTTGGGTGAGCCATTCAATCACCTCGAACATATTTCCTATTTGGGCTGGCAGACACAGCTTTGCATCAAGTGACAAGGGAAGATAGATGTAGTCTGGAACTGTGCAGAAGAATGCTGCTTCAGGTATGTTCTAAATTGGTGTTTTTCCTGAGCATTTTACTGCTTTACCTGCACTATTGTTGTTCATATACCTGTACAGAACCTTGACATAGTCAAGAAGAAACACATTGCAGCAGATCTGCTCTTCTAGATATATTCTGTTGCAAGCAAGAAAATCAGTTGTCCTGCTTCAGCCAAGTAACAGTCAGACTCCTGCAAATTCAGTCAGTAGCGTGCTGAAAACAATGTGGACCTGAACAGAGTATGAAGTCTAGGAAGTAGCAGGTTGTTACAATTTTATGTCCAGGTCAGTATGTTACCTTCAACCTCAGATCTGATCGCAGAGTTATATAGGTATGGTTTTCTGATGGACAGTGCTGGTGGGAGAGGGAGGGATAGAAAATTTCCAGACCTGCCAGAAAACAATTGAAAAAAAAATCTGGTCACCTTCAGCTGCAAATGTCTACTTATTGGTCATTTAGTTCAGAAGAAGCCACAAAATACTTCCCAACTGCTTGTAGCATCCTTTAAATCTTTAGTACAAAAGACAAAAGCCTCAAAAGTTTCAAAGAAAACAGGGGAGACCAAAAGGTCTAAATTTTCATTGTACTTGGAAATATGTTAAACAGCCTGGTAAGCTGATCATGTATCATGCATAGACTAGACCAGTATAAGTATGGATCTGTACCACTGTGACCTAGGGGAAAGTTTCTGCCTTGTCAGTGTGAGGCACTAAAGGGGTGTCAAAAAGGTAGAATTGCTGAATCTGCATAAGAAAGGCTGGTAAAGAGATTATTTCTGGTCTTTGATTACATGCACCCAAAGGAATTTCAAGGATTGATGACACAACCAATTTTCTTTCTTGGGAGTCACACGAGATTCAGTTTTCTGGTCAGTTTTTCTTTACTCCCTCCCAGCATCCAAACACAGAAAATTGCAAATGTACCTAAGGATGTGAAAGGCAGTAATCTAATGTAGTCAGAAAGAAGATAAAGAGTTTTGATCAAGAGGGAGAGAGACATCATTATAGTACTAGGAGAGGAGACAAGTTAACAAATATAATGAGCTAGAAGAGATATGCTGAATTGACAGTGAGAGTTATGTGAAGGCCAGAATGCCTGAATTTTCACCAGGCCAAGTCATTACAGTGGTTCATGTGCCTGGAGACGATGCTCTCCTAACTGTGATTTCAACAGTACTTACATGAATCAGATTGCATGCTGATGCAAGTCAATCCTCTGGCTATGGAAAAACACTTCAAGAGCTGAAATCTCTAGGAATGACACTTTGCTAATACCAAAAGGACTGATACCCTATAGACTAAGTAGTGGAATTCTGTGATGACTTTTGTTATGAGGGTTCCTTGTTTTTCTCCATTAGTTGCTAGAATATATTTCTATAATTATGCATTTCTCTGTATTGCATACAATTACATACAATTAATTCATTGCATTTGGATATTTTTTTCAGTTGAAGCTATTTTATTACAAAAATTAGTTTATTTTTATTAAAAAATAAACTAAGAAAGTTTATTATTTTAATACAAAAAATAGCTAATATAAAATGATGAGAGAATGTCTGTGGAGAAAGCTGAGTATTTAGGATTTAAATACTAAATGGAAGGATGTGCTCTTCTACATCCTGAAGTGATGGTTGGGATTTTTCATTTTTTGTCTGATGCTTCTAAAGTTGTCCATTGGTTACTTCAAGTACTGAAGTCTGAAAGGACAGGTAATAATCTTGTACCTCATCACTTTGTCAGGCATAGTGCTCTGTTCACTGAAATTTGTATTGCCACTGCAACACTGAATCTTTACTTGTAAATGAAATAGCAGGTCCCTGTGCAGCATATAGCTGTGGCAAGAGACAAAAGTGTCTTAATAAATACGTATTTCATTTTTTCTTGCTGGCAGGATAGATGGTATTCTTGAAGCCCCTAGTAATTTGCCTCTGTAGATGATTGTCTTAGGTCGTCACTGCCATACCTTCAAGCTGACATCAAGCTGAACTCCCAGTCAGCACAGACAGCAAGGAATGTACTGAGATTATGGATGGTGATGCAAAGTACAGTACCATTCCTGTTATCTTTGAAGAAGAATGCACTATACTTATTTTAAACAGTTTTTGAAGCTTTAAAGAAGAAGAAGAAGTTGGGATTGGAATATCTATAAAGAGCTAGTTACAACTGTGGGTTTTTATTCCAGCTAGCCAGAGGAGGTTCAGCACCTCTGAAGGTGTTAAACAAAACCACCCTTGCTTGTTTTAGCTCCATTTGAAATGCAGACGGGGAAAAAAAAAATCAACGTTTACTAAAAGAGAAAAAACAAAACTGGATTAAGGAGTAAAAGATCTTGAGATATATCAAAATATTAGCACGAAAAAGCAAACCAAATTGGCCTGTTACAGAAATACCTGTAATGTGCCTTCAATCAAGTAAAGTCGTGAGATATGGAGAGGATTCCTCCACTGGTATAATTGTTACTGTTTAATTTAAACTGGTAGATTTTTAATGCTTCCACCAAGAAACAATCCCTCAGTTCTCCTTTGTTTTTCTTCAGCCTTGTCTGCATCTCTCATTTGCATTCTCAGATGCCAGCAGAGTGCTAGGCTTTGATCTTTCACATACTTAATAATTTGCTTTAAGGAAGTCCTTAGTCCTTTTGAATCTGATTTACGTTTGAACGAGCATCTGATTTATATTGTTCCAGCACTGAAAAGGGACCAGGAGCCATGTGTAAACACTGTTTCATTCAGGCTATTTTATAGCCTGTCTTTTAGGAGGAAAAGATCATGTCTTCAGTGTGAAGGAGAACTTGGTTCAAAGCCTTTAGTGTGAATTTTGCATACTTTCAGTGCAGATGATTTGATGACTTGGTGTCCTGGCTTCTAGGTTTGCTACAGAACTGCAATGGTCCTCAGCATAATGTTATTAAGATTTTTAAGAATGCTTCTGTGGTGCACATTGAATTAGCTATGTACTCTGTGTTGACAGGAGTCAGAACAAAAAGACTTCCTAAATTTAGGGACTATTAGATTCTGATTCCGTACTAGGCATTCTTTGTGCCTTTCATTAGACTGAAGATCTAGCAATTTATTCTCTTTCTTCTAGTAGACATTACAATACTTGTTTTGTGCAAGTTATTCTTACATTTTCTGAAAAGAAAAGCCTGTATGCTCAGTCATGGTGTACATCAAACATTACCGATGCAGCAAAATCTTTAATTGGATTTTTACTTTTAAGAGGAATGATCAAAAATTGTTTTTTCTGTAAATAATAATGGACCAAGATGGTATGGGAAAATTATGATTCTAACAGAGAAAAGTCATCATAATAGAAACATTTTAAAATGAGACCTGTATTATCTTAATGTAAATTATTCGTCGGTTATCAAGTTTTGATGAGGTTTGTGAACCTAACTTTGTTATGGTTCTTTAATATAACTTTAATATAACTTTAATGTTTAAATCTGTGATGCATAGAATGGAATTCTACTCAGGGAAACCATTCTGATTTCTGTATAATTGGAAAAGTTTATGTATTCAGTGGGCTAGTAGTACTGTGAGCAGACATCTATCTCCATGACTTTGTAATGTCACGGTGTAACATGGGGCATAAACAAGATTGTGCTTGGACAAATAGTGCTATTTCAGGAAAAGAACGTGCTACATCTGTTTTGGTATCTTTCTTGTTGCCAGGGGCTGATCAGGAAGGTTTTTGGCTTCTGTACCTGACAGATGTAATTGATTGTACTGAATTTCTGTCTGCTTTATGTTCACTTTATTCAAACTTCTTTTTATGGTTTCTTTTGCTTGTTCTGTTTAACTGCTGTTTTTCCTTCAATATCTTTGATACACATGTAGTCATTCAATTCTGTCATTGCATTTTGTGTATATGGTTTGCTCTCAAATACAACTGCACCATGTAAAGCTGTTTCATAGAATCATAGAATTGTTAAGGTTGGGTAAGATCTTTAAGATCATAAAATCCAGCTGTTAAACCAGCACTGCTATGTTCACCACTAAACTGTGTCCCCAAGTGTCACATTCACACATTCTTTGAATGCTTCTGTGGTCGATCATGCCATCATTTCCCTGGGCAGCCTGTTCCAATTGCCTGATTGTACTTTCAGAGAAGCATTTTTTCCTAATACCCAATCTAAACTTCCCTTGTTGCAACTCAAGGCTGTTTCCTCTTGTCCTGGTGAATGTTACTTGGTAGAAGAGACCAATCCCCATCTGGCTACAAGCTCCTTCCAAGTAGTTGTAGAGAGGAGTGTAGTTCCTCCTGAGCCTCCTTTTATCCAGATTAAACAACCCCAGCTCTATCAACCACTGCTCATCAGGCTTGTTCTCCAGACCCTTCACCAGTTCTGTTGCCCTTCTCTAGACACACTCCAGCACCTCAATGTCCTTTTTGTAGTGAGGACCCCAAAACTAGAACACAGGACTTGAGGTGGAAGTCTACCAGTGCTGACTACAAGGGGACAGTCACTGCCCTGGTCCTGCTGGCCACACTCTTGCTGATACAGGCCAGGATGCCATTGGCCTTCTTGGCCACCCGGGCATACACTGGCTCATGTTCAGCTGCTGTCAGCCAGCACTCCCAGATCCTCTTCTGTCCAGTTTCCAGCCACTCCACCCCAAGTCTGTAGCACTGCATGGGGTTGTTGTGACTGAGGTGCAGGACCCAGCACTTTGCCTTGTTGAATCTCAGACAGTTGGCTTTGGCCCATTGATCCAGCCTGTCCAGATCCCTCTGCAGAGCCTTCCTACCCTTCAGCAGATCAACACTCCCACCCAATTCGGTGTTACCTGTGAACTTACTGAGGGTGCAACCTTGTCTAGGTTGTCAGTGAAGGTATTAAACAGAACTGGCCCAAACCCTGAGTGCTGTGAAACACCACTGGTGACTGACCATTGGCTGGGTGTATGTCTGTTCATAGCCACTCCCTGAGCTTGGCTGTCCAGCCATTTCTTTATCCAGTGAACAGCACATCCATCCAAGCCATGAGCAATCAGTTGGACCAGCTGAATGCTGTGGGGAATGAAGTCAAAGGCTTTACTGATATCCATGTGGAAAATATCCACAGCCTTTCCCTCATCCACTATATAGGTCACATTATCAAAGGAGATCAGGTTAGTCCTGCCCTTCAATGATTTTTAAGCTATAGTTTTCCCAAGGTGTTATTAAATTCCAGAGTTCTTGAGAACCTCTCTGCAGCCATTCTGGCTACTTAAAGTTTTAAAAGGCAGAGTACATGAACATCTAGAGTGTTAACTTCTCTAATAACTGAATAATTGGTGAAGTGAGTTGTTTTAATACCTCATGAGCCTTCAGCCCATTCAGTTCTTTATTACCTGAGCAGTGGATGGGCTTTCCCACAGCTTTTCTATTTCTTCTAGTTCTGTGCATTGAAGATACACAAAACCTGACTGGAATAAGCCTGAGGAAGTGCAGATATGTCCTAGCAAGGTGTGTTCACTTGCTCCCTCTTCATCCTCTCAAAATGTTTCCCCTGTTTTTATTCATAGTCCCTGTGACAACATTTCCTCATTTCAGCCCTTACTTGCTATCTGTCTCAGGCAAACTTTCCATTTCTTTGTCTGTTTCTCAGTTTTTGTTTCTCATCTGTTTCAACTTTGTGTCTCAAGCCTTCTGGTGATGTTTTTCAGCTTTTTCCACTGTGTTTCTTGGTACTCTGACACAGGATCTTTCAGTTCTTTCAGCATCGTATCTTCATTTTTTTCAGA
The DNA here is from genome assembly GCF_052056855.1 of Sturnus vulgaris. NCBI lineage: Eukaryota > Metazoa > Chordata > Aves > Passeriformes > Sturnidae > Sturnus > Sturnus vulgaris. The sequence goes on from NC_142247.1 coordinate 16,255,357, forward strand.
CGTAATCCTGTCTTTCATTAGCTTAAGATAGTGTTCTTCTGGTTTTCCAAGCTACCTTCTTAGCTTTGGTCATCACCCTGAAATTTGTGAAATGTAAAATATGTGGAGAAAAAGTAGATATACTACTTTGTCTGAAATTCTTCTGGCTGTTGAGTACCGAAAAGTTTTTTCATTCGGCCATGACAAAAGTTCTCTGTTTACTCCAGAGTAGTATTCTAAGTAAAACATGGACACTAACAGAAAAATATTTTGCAGGGAATACATTAATAAAAGTGTACAAAATGCTGTTATTTAAAACATATTTTTGATCAGACTTTAGCATAAAATACTACCTTTTGAACTAAGATTGTAAATTTTAGTGGATTTGTGGAGGCCTGATTGATCTTGTTCTATTTTGCCGATTTAAATTTGAGGTAAGATTCAAACTGTTTCATGAAGTCTTAAAGAATGACAAACTACTAAACTTGGAAAGATAATCTGCTAAATGCTAAGGAGCAAGAGTTTGTGGTGTCTCACTCCTTAGAGATATTTAAAAGCCATCTGGATACAGTCTTAGGCAACTGGCTCTTGATGGCCCTCCTTGAGCAGGGGAGTTGACAAGATAGCCCCTGGAGGTCCCTTCCAGTCCCAGCCACTGTGTGAGTCTGCTACAGGACTGCCCTGATCCAATGTTAAAGGTACTTAAAGAATTTAGTTTTATGTTTTCTGTCATCCTCTTTCTGAATCAGCTGTGAGATTACAGGGAGATCTTTTTGTCTCGGTTCTTGTTGCATTTTCAGACTTCTACAATGTCTGTAAACAAGATTTCTCAGTAGTGGTTACAGTAGTTAGTGATAAAAACGCCCTACATCTGGCACAAAATTTGGTCACATAATCCATTATTCCCAGGAATTTCAGTATCTCTTCCATTGACTAGACATAATGATAATGCTGTTCTTCTACTCTGCCTGCACATCTCAATGCACTAACAGCTCTCTGTACTTCCACTACAGTACTTCCAATGCATGTCCTTTTTTTTTTTCTTTTTTTTTTTGTGTGTGTGTGCTTAGTTTTTAGCTTGGTCTTTTCCTAATCTTTCCAAAGTTGTTTAACGCCTCTTGCTGCCCTCTCTTACTGTTTTTTCCCATAGGAAATGTTACTCTGTAAAACTTGATACTCTGTCTGTGCCATCATAAGATGAATGCATAACCTTTTCAAATGGCATCTGCCTGAATTTTGCATATTAATCTAACACAGGAATACTTGGTATCAATGACCTCTCAAAATACTTACTTTTGTAGGCAGTAAAAAAAGTTCCAATTTTACACAGGTTTTTCCTTGTGCAAAAGCAAGGGAAGACCTATCTACTTTATATTTTCTTATGTGTTATATCCTGCAATTGTCTTACTCTGCTCCAGCTTTGAGAACAGTGAGGCTGCAGTGGGGTTCAGTTGCTGCAAGCCCACTGTTATCCCATAGTGGTTCATTACTGATGTGTTGGGATTATTGTCTCAGCAGTCAGCAATGAGCTGCATACATTGTATTTATTTAGATCTTTGGATAATGCAAGTAAAGATTGATATAGAATGTAAGCTCTGGTGGAGGTCACATTAGACGCTGAAAAAATGCAAATGAATTACTAAAGTGAGAGGAAAATGTTGTTATCTCCCACTGAAGTTAAGAAGCTGCTTACCAGCCAGTTTAGCAGGGAAGATGTTTCTTAGTCTAATAAACAGATATTTGCATATCTAAGGAAGTGAACAAGCACTATTAAGAAAAATGGACAGACTGTTTCTCAAAAATGGAGGAAACAGAAGGAGTGAGGATGAAAGATGTAAGTCTGTTTAGATCCTAGGAACATTTCAAAGTTCCAAAGTTTCAAAAGCCTGTTGTGATTTAACAGACGAAGGAATATGAAGATCTCAGAAAGAATGGAGAAGTGCACCTGAAAGTACTCAGTGAAAAGTTCAGCTCTTGCAGATGAATTCTCAGACCAGAACTTGTGAATACTTTTTCGATGATTGGGAAAATGTGAAACATAAGGTATACACAAGGACCTGAGCTGTGATTACCTCCTTGTCAGTGCCAGCTCAATATGGATGTAGGTATGGATCAGTGTAACTACATTAAACATAGATTTTGTCTGCTTGGTGGTAAATTTAGTAAGCATTCAGCAGTGTTGTCAGTTTTGAAAGTTATTGATAAAATGTATGATTGATTTTTTACTCGTATTTGGCTTAAATGTGATTTAAGGGAGCTAACAAGGCATACTTAATATAAAAGTATAGCAATACCATACCCTAGGGCATTTGTGTATCATAAAAGTACAAAGGAAGTACGAATAGGAGCAAGTGTTGCTGTCATCATCCCCCTTGTCAGTAGAGTCACTCTGTTGATGGAATGGAGAGCTGTAATCCATCACCTTTTCAGAATTTCTTCCCCCACTCTGACAAGGAATGTTGCTTGCCCAGACTGTCACTGTGTGTGTGGCTTCACATGTTCTCTGAGCTCTGGATGATTTTCTATCTTGCGTTTATTTTCTGGTGGGATATTGGATTATCAATCTTACTCCCCGTGTCAGAGGTCTGACTGATATCCGTAAACTTTGTTCTGGACTAGAAGGCTCCTGTTGTTTGCCAGGCTCTGTTTTTCCTTTTTTTTCTGAGAAAGTCAGGAGTCTGTTCCTGAAAGACTTGTCCCAGGTCTGTCCCAATCTCTTTTGTTGTCAGCTCTGGTTAGCTCCTTGCCAAACTTAAGTAGTACAGTTCATTTGGTATTGGCCACCAGCCTTTCTGTAGTGTGTTGCTTTTCTGTTGTAACTTCAGATAAATATTTCTTTCTGGGGTATTTTATTTTTAGTTTGCAGTATTCTGTTCTTGTGACAGATTTTCATGCTTGGGTTCTACTCTCTGAGTTAATTGAAACTATTAAACACTTGGAGTATGTCTGGAACCCACAACTGTCAGAAAGAAGGTTACTTTCTAATTACTGTATTTCTCATCACTAGTATCAGTTGCTTCCAGGTGCAGAACGAAGCACCATTTTCATCTCTTCCCATTGTTATTCATGCTCAGAGAGATTATCAGCTTTGCTGAAGGTTTCAACTACTCTTCTTTTCCATCTTGCTAATTTCTTTGATTTCTTTTAATTACTTCCCCCCTTCCCCTCAGATAACCATGTGGGGTTAAGTCTGGGCCCAGAGGCTTAAAAAAAGACCCTCTTTATTTGGAGTCATGCTACTGCCTGCCTCTGCATAACAGAGTGTGTGTACTGAGTGGAGCCCACCACCCAGCACTCCTGCAGCAGGAAAGTGAAGCTTCTTGGTGGTTCAGATCTTGGTGCTGCATTTTACTGTGGGAAATATGGGGTAACTGTGCAGAGGCATGATTTTTTTTTCTATCACAGTCTTGCATACATGCTTTTTAACTGTGATTTTTTTCACTTATCACAAGTAGCTGCACAGCACGTGGTTGGCAGGCTGTGCCCATGCTGACAGGTAACAGAGTGAAGTAGTAAATTCACTTAGTTAAATTTCTTTAGGAAATCTAAATGCATTAAGAAGTTCACCTTGGCCTTCCATATCCTTATCCATCAGGGTGTAATTTGAGCCTCTTGTGAATATGAATTCTGTGACAAGACTTAGCTTACATGGTTGCATCCTTAGGTGTGAGTGGGAAGGAGAGAGTTTGAACTTGCATGAGGACAAAGGGAGTCCTCTGTTACTTGTGTTTCTTTAGAATTCAAGATGATGGGTTTTTATTGTGATATGTCAGAGAAAGATACTAATTCTTTTATTAAAATAGTTTAATAAACAAAGTGATGAATGGATTACTATTTTTAGTGTTAAGATATTAAATTTTATTGTGATCTACTATATCGAAAGGATTGGCATAAGAATGTAGGATAAACTCTATTCTAGGACTTAGGATACACAGCAAGATCTAAAAACAGTATCCCAGGAGCTATCCAATACAGTCCATTTGCATTTCTTCATCTTACTCTGGAGCAGAAGATAAACACAGTCCCCACAAAAACTCTGCCTTCAGATGTAGTGAATATGATTAGGAACATTGTAACTTTTTCTCCAGGTGAAATATAAGATACTGCTAATGCTAAATAACTGCCTGGATTTCCAAAATTCCTATTTCTACTTCCCCTGTTAAACTGTGCCCATCACTCGGGAATGTGATCTCACTTTAAAGCAAACATAAAAGAGGTAAATCTTGGTATATAGAGTGTTGTACTTATGCACACATTAATCTTTTTATTACTGTGATGCAAATCAGTTTAATGTGTGCCAGATGAAACAAAAATTATCTCATTACTACTCTTAAGTAGAATGGAGTTCTGAAGTTTTCTGTGTGCCTGCACCTTGATTTTGCAGCAAAGAGAAGGAATATGGCAGTGGCACTTGATAATTTTCTTTGCAGCAGCATTCATACTGATAGTGCTCAGTAATCAGTGTCATGTTGTTTTCAACCATAGAATCCTCATGCTCTATTAACTCTGGTGGTAGGAAAATAGCTGTTGGCAATTTTCCATCGTGTCAGTGTTCTTAGTACTTACGTTAGAAACAGTATTTATGAAGGCAACAAAAGTATTTCTTGTTTTTTCCTCTCTCCGGATATTTTGGTGTTGAGAGTTGGAATGTATTTTCTCTGTTCCTCTACTGTTTATGTACTGTAGAGGATGCATATACAGTACTACCCCTGTTACCTGGAGTAACAGAAACCTGAGCTCATTTCAGTCTGTCCTGGTTTGAACCATACAGCTCCCTGTTTGAATTCCCACATAAGGCTGAAACTGAAAAAAAAAAGTTTATATTTTTTAAGAAACTTTGTGAAAGATTTTTTTCCTTGTTTAATACTGTGCAGCAATTCATAATGATCTGTCCAGGTATTATTTTAAAAGAAAGGCATTGTTCCTGTGCAGATCAATACAACCTAGGTGATGCACAATTCATCCTCAATGGGTGATTGCATTCATTTTTCATGTTAACATTGAATCATTTGATATCCTTTGAAATAACAAAGCAATGATCTATGACTAGGGGTATCAAAACTGAAAGAAATTTAATAGCATGCATGTCAAATAAAATCAACAGATTTCTATTTTATTTTCTTAAACCATAAACTAACTATCAGCCAGTGTCAAGGCTCAGTTGCTTGAAAACATAGCAAAGTTTTTCTTTCTGTGTTCTGCATATTCTCTCTCCTTACCCTCCCCAGATTTCTCTCCCGTATTTTTTTCCCCTCTTAGATCTTTTAATATTCACATTGCATTAAACATCTTCTATATGTATCAAATACTCTGAGAATCCATCCATTGTTTATGTCAGTTAATGTTAAGTAATGCTTTGTACAGCAATAAGAAGCAATAAAAAACCCAGCAATAAACTGCTGTGTTATAGTGATTTCTCCTCAGGGTCTGCAACAAGCCATTTGGTTTGACCAGAATAATGGCAAACAATTTTAGACCTTTGCATTAACTCTGCAGGCCAGCATTCGTGTGGGTTGTTAAGTGTCAAGCTTACTGAAGGGTAGTGGTGATATAGTCCTGGAGATAAAAACTGGTGGGTGCCAGAATAAGCATCTGGCTTAACAGAAACGTTAATCAAAGATTTCCTGTGGGGCCCCATCCAGGTTATTTATGGCTTCTGTGCGTTTGAATACTTCACGTGTACTGAGATAAGACAGAAGAATGTTACTACATTTAAAGACAGCTAATTTAGGGTATTTAGGTCATAACTGCCCTAAGTAAAATACTGAATTGCTTTAGTTTTCAAAGGAAACATGCACTTAGTATTTTCCAAAAATAGGGTGTTTCAAAGTGTCTCAAACATTGGCTTGAAAGAGCTTTCACCAACCTTGTTAGGTGTTTTGGTGTGTTATCCCATTGTGTCGTTCCCCTGCCTGCCTCTTCCCTCCTCCCATATCTTTTTTAAGGAGATGAATGTATATAAAGAAGTCACTTGGTTTCCTGGAACAAACTTCTCTGACATATGCTAATCAAACAGTGCAGAAAAAAAAAGAGCAGCTAATTTAGATATTTCTTATAAGTGCCATTATTAATAGTTCTCTATGAGTAGAAAATTTGGATATTTCTTACAATAACTACTGTTTGACTTTCTGTTTTTTTAATGAGTTCTGTCCCTTTTTGTATTTGGCTTGTTCCTTAAAATCTGCATAAATCATGAAATGGTGTTGTGGTACAGAAAAGTATCTTCTACTTAGTAAAACAAATTACTTTGATTAAGGAATCTGAGTGGCAGAAATAATACACCCTTCTGGTAAATAGGATTTTTTTTTCCCTATTAGTACAGTAGCATTCATTTAGGAAATTGCACAAGGCTTTGGAGAGAATTAATAAAGCTATTGATTGCATTATGCAGTAATAGGAAAGGGCAAAAATGGCATGACTTAAATAAAATTATACTAGTCCATGCTTCCTCTTAATTTGTTGAATTTTTTGTCAAAAAAAGTGGAAATCCTGGGAGCAAAATACCTGCACCAATATCCTGAAGAAAGCCTCTAAAGAAATGAATAAAAATAAGATTGTGACAGGCACATAGATAAATTCAAATTATTCTTGTAGTGTCATTTTTGTAATAAAAGTAGGGATTATAATGGAAAAAACATGGAGTGGACAGTTTATCCCTGCGTGCCTCCTGGGTTTATTAAGGAAAATAGATGTGTGAAGATGCTTGACAGAAAATCCTTGCCTCTCATTCTGTGTTCTCATTTACAACTTGCAGTGTTTCAGGGGTCTCAGATATATTTATTTATTTATTTATTTATCAGAAAATCTGCAGAAATAATTTGTACATCTGTTTTTGTTTTTTTTTTTCCCTTAGTGCTTTTTTAACTTCCACCATGAGTATTAGAAATTTCATACTGGAAATGTCATGTGTCCTGGAGTATCTAGCCCTTAGTTATATTTCTACCAGCAGCTAAACCAAATAAGATTGCAGTACATAATGTTAGTAAAAGTGATGGTGTTTATTCACGTGCTCATATTTATATGTATAGTGAGGATGTGTGCATGTTAAACCAATATCCTTGTCCAGCTTCAAATGAGGATGGTTAAATATAGTGGAATCACAGTGATGAAGAAGATGCTTTGATGTTTGCAAAAGAGTAGGATGGAAAAGAGGGGGAAAAGGCCCCACAAATTCATGGTACTCTGCATGAGAGAGCTGAATCATTTTGCATTTAATCCTTTTCTGTTCTAACCTTGCTCTCATTTATAGTAAGGGTGATGTTCCCTGTTTGTGCTTTGGGGAATAATGTTTTTTAACAGAACCTAGAAGACACGTGACTGAGTGGCAAAGATTGAAAAACGGTAGCATTTGTGCAAATTGCACAGGTAATAAGTTCGTAGATAAAAAAGCCCCATCAAATATGTATTTGCTTTGTGCCCAACTTAGGTGGGAAATTGCTAATTTCTATTTTGCACTATGATGATAACTTGCTGATGATGGCAGAGGATTATATTTTGATGTGAACTCACATAGTTACAATGACTTAATTAAATGTTTGGAAATAAAACAAGCTGTTGAGCCGTGTACAATTTCTGTAACTTAATTTCTTTTTCACAAAAGTCGCACAGAAAGAGATTTTTTAGAAACCCAAATGCTGTCCTTGTATTCAAACAATTGGACCAGTGTAGCATGTTAGTGTGCAGCTCCAACACATTTTTGTCTTGTGATTTTATTCTAGCCATATAGTTTTTACTTGTTGGTCATGAATTTAGTCTCTGTGAAGGCCAGGAGGTGGAAACCCTTTATTATTCCAGCACTACATGGGACTCTGCACTGCTGTATCAGGAAATATCAAGTAACAGTTTTATGATGCATGAGGATATTATTCTCTGCAAGCAATAACACACATTTCTATTTCCCCAGCAATATCCACATAATCAAACATTCACAAGTGCTTTACAAAGAATTTAATTAAATAGTGTGCAGAGTGACTGGATGCAGCATGTACACAAGCTGTTATATATTCAGTAGTTCCCATTTTGCAGTTAGTGCAGAATACTTCCATGCAGTAATATGTGTGAATGATATTTCCATCAAAATGTACATTATCACTCCTCCCTTTGTACCTTACTCCTTAAAAATGACACTAAAACCTTAACAGATGTCACCTCTAGGATCACAGGATACCTTGCTCAGGGCTCTAATGGTGTGATAAACAGGGAAATACAAATTCTCATGTTGAGACTTGAACATCACGCATTGTTCCTCTGAAATCAAAGGTTTACTACTCCCCAGAGAAAGATATAGATTGCTGTGTCTTTTACCACAAAACTAGATGTGTTTGGAATTTTATTTAAAGGTAGTAGAAATTTTTGAAGCTATTAAAGACCAGCCACTGAAAGATTGAGACTTGGATATTCAGAATTTAGACGTTGACAATAAGAAGGAAAAAAAAAATTGTGATGGTGAATATTTTCAGAGACCATTCTGTCAGTGGAGATTAAGAAAGTCTTCTTTGGCATTAAAGTGTAATGTATCAGACCCTGTACTAGAAAATGGTAGTGTGCTCATATTCACTCAACATTATTGGTATGCTCATGTCACCTGCAGGGATTAGCATTCTGGAAACTGTCAGGGTTATCTAATATGTTTTGTTTTCTCTCTTCAGAAAAGCCCTTTCAGCAGTAGCCGGTGCGTGAAAGGACTTTTCAGGCTTGCAGAGAAATGGGGCTGTGTTGGATGAAAGTGATTTAAAATATCCCTCTGTGGTTGCCTACCTGCAAGGCAGTTATCTGTCCATCAGATTGGAAGGTTTTATTGGTGTGTCAGTGCTGTAAAGTATCAGTCCAAACCACCACCAACACAAATAATGAAAGACAGCCTATAATTAGCCTGTAAATATGTTTAGTGGGAGACCTCGCCCTTGTTTGCCAGTTTCACAAGAGTTATTCCGTTTTATTACTTCATGACACTGACAAAATCTATCCATTTTGACTGGAAAGAAAACTACAAATGAAACCAAAGGACAATAAACGGATGAAAGGATCAGTGAAAAAATAGGGTTTTACATTTGTGCTAGATTTGTTCTGTGTTTGAGGGGAAATGCTGAAAACTTAAGTGGGGTAAATAAGAATAGTATTCATCTTCTGAAGACACCTTTTGGAGGAAAGTTTAATTGGTATAGGAGAAGTTATGGCTTTCTTCACAGAATTGAGAATGGGAGAGATCCTTGTTTAATGTTAATGAAAACTTGCCATTAACTTCAGTGATTCCACCTAGTAATGTTTGTGTCATTTTTCCTCCCATCTCTATTCCTTCTTTGTATAGCAGACAGGAGCTGTTCATTTTGCATGTAATTTATAACAAATTGCAGTTACTCTAAAAAAATCGTGCAGTTCAAGCTTCAACTGAAGACGAAAAGGAGAGCGTGTTGTTTTGAATTTCCTCACATACCTAATCCTGAACACCATGTTTTGGGTTTTTACATTATTTTCTTTAATTAGGCTCTTGTTCTAGTGTTTGCTTTTCTATAAAATATTTATTCTTCAGCATTTGAAGTGTGTCTGTGATTTGGATATTTTCTGCATGTATTTGGAAGTAGCTGCTAGACTTGCCTTGTATTCACTAGGAGGCTGGTATTTTTATGCTTTTTGAAGCAGGCCCTTTTTAGGAATGCCAGAATATACCCAAAATTTCCTTTCCCAATATTTCAGTGGCAATTTCCTATGAATCTTGGAGTAGAGTTCCTGCAGTCTGATTATTCTCCAAGCCAATTCCAGCACATGCATCAGCATGCCAAAGCAGACAAACCTAGGAGAGGTGTCAGTGCTGTAATGCAATTTAGAGTATTATTTAGAATAATTAGGTCAGAATTTCTCTTCTTCATGTTAGGAAGTCACCCAGTGAAGGACCACCTAGACAGACCTGTGATAACTGCCAATGAACTAGCTTTGGAAGCAGAAGTAGTAGAGGCAAATGAGAGAGGAATGTGGCAGCCAGGCTAATTAATTGAGAAGTCCAGCTAATTAGTTTGACTGGAGGGAGCACCATGCTGATATCACATAGTAGCTTCCAAAATTCTGTCTAATTTTTACACGGGTTGTACTGGGCTTCTAATAGATAAACAAGTTTTTTTCTGGGCTCTTTCAGACGTTTTTTGCTGTGAAGCAGAATTATGTATTTGTTCATTCCCTATGGAAATTTACTGTAATTTTAGATTTCTTTCCAGACCAGTAGTCAATTTAATTCTTTTTCAATCTTCTGCAATAAGATTTTTGTAAGACATATATTGAATTGTTCAACATCCTGGCACTGTGAGAGATTCCTTGGTGCTTTTTTATTTACTTGATGAAGGACCGTCCCATCTAGTTCCTAATATTTTCTCACTTACTACAGAATACAAAACTCAAAGTTCCTTAAGTTGCATGTGGTTCCATTGTTCCAGCTGGCAGGGCTGAGAGGTGGCTATCAGCAGTCTTGCTCCTAGAGGATATATGCTAACAACATTGCACACTGGAAGATGCCTTGTTTAGTAAGAATTGGGGATTCTGAATAATTTGACATTTTTCTTGATGTTGTGAAATAGTATTTCTTCAGTGCACCCCTAAACGTCAGTCATTACTTACAGTTTGATGTGTAAGATGTTCTTAAAGGAGTTGCTTTAATGAAAAGATAAAAAATTCTTGTAGTAAGTGTCTGTGTTACTGTGCTGATATAGTATAGTAGACATGACAAGCAGCATCGAACCCAAAAGTAAATCAACAAGGTGTTGTAAATAAGCTGGATTCTGTATAGAAAGCTTCATTAGAAATACTAAGTACTGTATTATATCAATACCATGGTAATAATTTGTGAGCAGATAGTGGCATAAGGTAAAAATGAATATTTTATTGTTTCCTAGGAAATATTACTAGAGAGCATTTTTTGTTTTGGTTTGTTTTTTTTCCATGTATGTTATTAAAAATACTTTTAATGATGATTTATGGCCCTTCTTACAATAACTCTTCAGCACAGTAGCTCCCACAAGGACTTAACATATATTTTTTCTATTTCTAGATCTGTTGGCTGTGCCTAAGCATCCATATGCTGCTATGGAAAACTGGGGACTGAGTGTTTTCGTGGAGCAAAGGATACTGCTAGATCCAAGCATTTCTTCTATTTTATACCTGCTGGATGTCACCATGGTCATTGTACATGAGCTGTGTCATCAGGTATTAGAGGTGTTCACGTATTTGATATTGATGTCAGGAACCATGCGCTCCTTTTCGGAACTGAAAATGAATTTGTATTGTACATGGATGGTTGTGATTTCTATTATAACTGGAATCCATATAACATGGAGGTCTGTAAGATACATCCCTACAGTACAGAAACTGTGGAGACTCAAAATGGGGATAGAAGAGAAAACTCGTGGCAATGAATAGCTTCCCTGTCTTCTGTAGCAGTATATTCTGTGTGTTTGTGGGTCAGTGTGTTTGTTACTGGTATGTAGAATAAATATGTTGATAGCAGATTCATGCTAAGTTTCACGTTCATGTCAAAAAATGTTTTGGCTGAAGTCAGTTTTGTAGTAGTCTGTGTCTTCTGTCATATATACACATATCCATTTTCTTTTTCTTCTCAGTTTTTTTCCCAGTTTGATATTGACCCTCTCTGTTCACTAATGGTGGATAAGCAAGTCTCTATGTGTACAGAAACTATTGTGTCAGTAAGAAAACGTAAAATAATAAATCCATATTACAATTTATTTTACGTTTTTCCCATCTTCTTATCTCAAGCTAAACACATTACAAGTGTTAGTAATATTGAATTGAATGCAGATGTTATTGAAGAAATTTGCTACAGGGGCAGGAAACGCTTTCTTGCACTCATAAGAGGCATAATCATAGCCTTCGGGTTAAAATGAATGAAATCCTACTGTGTAATCACCATGGCTTACATTTGTGACTTTACACAGTATTCTTTAAAGGCAATGCAAATTCTTAACACTTTCTGCAAATAAAAAGTACCGTGTAAAAGGGACCCATTGTAGTGACATACTGGCAGATGAACCTGAAAATAATGTTTGGTTCATGTTTGTATTTGACATTAAATTGTTCGATGAATGTGAAGTCCTCAACTAAAACATGAAATTTTTATTGAAAGTTATTGCTGGTTTGATCTTGATATTATCATCTGATTTTGCTATAAGCTCTTCACTGTGCAGTTCAATAGAGTAGTACACAGTTCAGCTAGAAAAATTACAGTGCCTTAGGAATCATGTGTGGAAAACATACATTAGGTCATCAAGTCCCAGCTCCTGTTAGCATTAGATTTTTCCATGTGATTGTTTGTAGTGCCGGGTTCAGTGCTCCTGATTACAGGGTTATATGGCTTCCCTTAAAACCTTTTGATTAAATCTGATAGTAAGTAACTTTTTCCAAGTGTTCAGCTTAAGTCTTGTTTTTTCTGAAGTCGTTTCATTACTTCCAGTTATTCTTTGCACTGCTTTGATAATTTCCTCTGCTTCCAGAGCAATTTGCACTTCAGAGATAGGCAATTACCACATCTGTAACTGGCCAAGTTTGTTTATTTGATTCTTATAGACACTGAAGCCTTTTTACATTGTTCTGGGAATTTTAGAGGATCATGAAGTGGACAAAGCTATAGCTGAATTTATTTTAGGGTAAAAATATGATCATAAAGTGCATTTAAGTGACCTTAAAATTGCAGATGAAAAGGTTTACTTGATGTCCATGTTGATATTACTTCCAGTGCTGTTTGCTTAATTAAAAGTAACTTCCCCTGTTCCTGTTGCTGCTGTTTTTGTTTCAGTGCCATGCAGATTAGGTCTTTGCTCAAGTCAAAATTCAAGTTAAAGAAGCATTTTTTCTACTTTTTGGATGCAGAATTGAGTCATACAGAATATGAATTATTGACCTGCAAGTAAAGTTTAAAGGGAGACACACTCAAAAAATGTAATCTCAAAAGCACTGTCTAGCACCTCCATCCCATTGTCTTTATTAAGCCCTATTTTCTACCTTTATCTTACCATTCTCAGACAATACTATCTTAGCTGAAAATGTACTGAACCAAGACCACGTCTGGTCCAGGATCACTTACCTCTGCTGTTTTTTTGTTATTTATTCACGACATTTTTCATTATCTTTTGCTGTGCATCATATCACCTGTTAGCCTATGGTGATGCATGAATATTCTTCCCCTTCACTCATTTTTACACCTAGAATAACAAAAATTAACCCAAATCTCTGGATGCAAGCAAAACTAGAATTCACATCTCCAGTTTTACTTTTTATTTATTAATGTTTTGGGTTTTTTTAGATTTCAGGGTAGGGGAAATTGAACTCTTCTAAAATATGTGGGACTGTGCCATTGTCTGGTTTCCCTGACTTTAAACCCATGCAGCAATTGCTTTGCTAATGTTGTTTTCAAGGTTAGAGAAATCACATTAATATTAAAAATCCAGATTGCTGCCTTTAGATTTGATTTTTAGATTTGATTTTAAAAAATTGTAATTACCAAACCTGCTCTGTATTACTGCTTGAGCACAGTACTCAGGACAGATAGAAGATGACAGACAGCACTGCAAAGGGACAAATTGGGTGCTTGCTAAAATACGAGTAAAAAGTGTCTAAGAAAGGATTTCATGTTCAGTTTCTTCAGAGCTTTTCATGTTTGACCAGGTATTTTAGGTACATGTTTTAGGAGAGACGCCTGAAAGTTACTTTTGGTTCAGTAATTTTTTAGGGTGCTATTTTTTGGTATTTCAGCTTGAGTGTTCTTTCGGAATATTTCGTTTATTTAATTAAAAAAAAAAAAAAGATCGTAAGAGTGTTTTGGCAAAAAAGCTTGTCCTCAGAGTTCCGAACCACGAGTTGGTCAAAACACAAGCTTTGATAGCTTGAAATAATTACCATAATTTATTAAAATAATTCTGTTAAGGTAGTAATCAGTTTTATTTGCATATTATGTATCAGTTCCACCTATAGCCTTTGAAGAGAGTAATTTGAATTTATGCATCGCGATTTTTTGTGATAGTTTTCCCACCTGAGCACAAAATGTGGTGTGACAGATTGAGTTACAGAGGCATGAAAGCTGAAAGAAAATTAAAAACTTCTAAATCAACATTTTTTTAATAATCTGTAAGAAAAATATATAAAAAAGAATGTCCTTTCAGTGTATCTGTAAATTAAGTATTTTCTGCGTATCAGGTTGAACGTGATACCTGAGGGAGATGAGAAATTTATGTCATCAATACTTTTCAAAATGAAGCAATGGTCTTCACTCCAGGCAAATAGAGCCTATAGTCAAATACACAAATAAATAAATAAATAAATAAATACTTAAAGAAATTAAATACTTTACTTACAGTTTTCCTTTGAGACATGTAGCACCTAGGAAGATAATAGCACTTTTCTGCTGGAAAATTTTGCTTTCTTGCTTACAGCCTCTGGGTACTGCTCTGTCTCTGGCATGCATAACTCTCTGATATTGTTCAAAAGTAGTTAAGCAAATTCCCTGCATTTTCATATTGATATCACATACTGGTTTAATGCCTTTAAAACATTTCTTCCTTTAGGTGGATAATTAAACAAATAATTTTAATTGTATCATTAATAAATTAACCCAGAAAACTCACAAAGGAGTAGAAGAAATTCTCCTTTGTAGCAACATAAATTAATGTTATTAATTCAAATTACAGAGCGAGGTATTGTGAACTTTACAACCTTTATTTTTTAAAAATTTCTCTAGCTAGTCATAGTTCAAAATGACAATTTTACCACTGGTTTATATTTTTTCAGTAGTACTGCAATGCAGGAAATAAACTCTATGCTGTTATGTTTAGTCATTAGAAATCATATAAGCAACCTACTCTCTGAATTTAACTTCCATACTTCTTGGTGTATGGAATTTATATTCATTTTATTGTTTCAAATTCTGAAAATGCATAAGCTATATGAATATATTTCCAGCATTTATTTGTATTCTCAGTTAAATGTTCTTAAGATCAGGTTCTATGGTTAGTGGCCCTGTAGAGGAGTTAATTTATTGATAGCCTTCAACTATATTATGCATACTGAGTGTGCATTAAGTTTAGCTTCACATAGTATATGAATATGACTTCTATCAACCTCATCTTTTCTCTCTAAATTCTTAAGCTGATTGTCAGTGACATTCATTGCCACATTTTTATTCATTTTTTTCATTTGAATTCTATTTGTTGAACCATATGTGTCTGTCTGGTAATCTTCCAGCTAGTCTGTTCTTTGAAGTTCCAGTATTCACATCACTGTGTATCCTCATTGCAGCACTGATCCTTCTGTGGTGTCATTCTCACTCCACAAAGACATTCCAGAAGTGACAGCTTTCATTCAGGTCCCAGACAAAGCCTTTAAACAAGCCAGCTGTCATGAAATCAAACTGCCTATTGGCCAACTCTGCTTTCATTCATTCCTCACTCTCAGTACAGTTCAGCATCAGTTCCTCTGTGCTAACCCGAGTCTTTCCCTCTAGATTACTTAATTGCTGCTCCCTCTCTCTATTTTTAGAGCTTGCTTACACACGAAAGCTCAAAATTATCTTTATTGATTATAACTAATTTTATAAATATTAAGAGAAAACTGGCAGATAATATTGCTTAAACAAAGTTTTGGTATTTGTTTGGAAGAAGAGAGGCTACAGAGAGGATGAAATAGGTTTTCATAATACTGTCGGTGTTTCTGTTCTTATCACTGGTGTAACATTATTTAGGTTACACCTTACAATAATTTAAATCATTTAAATACTCATTAGGGTCATCCATGAGCAGATGAATATATGAGTGTGATTTCCTATGAATTCTTGTCCTCATCTGTCTTCCAGTGATCATCCCAGCTCTGTGTAAAATCCCTCTGACACCTACATGTCCTGTACTGTGAGATTTGTGTCTGTTGAGTTCTTAGTGAGCAGGGTATGTAATGGTTGTGTTCTTGCCTTAACCTCAGCTCATGCCCTTCTCGTCTTTTCAGTTGATGATCTTTATTTACTTGTGGAGTTTATGGAGTTTAGTTATCCTTGAGATTTCTGTCATTCTTGCTAAATTAGATTGAAGTCAGTGGAGATGAAGAATCATCTGGAGGAAATAGGAAGGGCAGGCAGCTCAAGCAGGGTTCCTTTGCATATACACAGGTGGGCTGTGCCATTTCAGATACCTCTGCTTCTGCTTGCTGTTTATGAAGGCTTCAGATGTCCTTTAAGTCATGTATGACATCTCCTAGGCCTTTGTGAGTATCTCACATACCCTAGTATCGTCTCTAAATGACATCAACTACCTGCTTTTAGCCATCTGAGTCCTACCCACAGAGAGCTGGCATTATTGTGTAAAAATGCTTTCTTTAAGAAACCTGCCAAGGAGAGGAGCATCAGTAGTATTGTCAATCTTAGTGGGCAGAAAGTGGGGAGAAAGAAATGCTGAAATTTAGGTCTGGGGTGAAGAATGTGTTCCCATTCTCACATGTATGTTTTTCAATATTCACACTATGCATCATGAAATTTCCATGTAATGGATCAGATTACTTGAGTTAGAAGCCTTTTTCTATCCAGTTTGTATGTTAGTCTGTTTAACCTAGGTGAGCATCTTCTTCAGAGGACTAAAGTTGACACTGTGAATACAGTCCTCAATGCTTCTTTTGCGCTGCTTGTTCTTTTCTAATATTTTACTTCATTAACTTGCACATCCTGTAATGTTGACTTAATTAGCACAGGAAAAACACAGTTAGTGAATTTCAGTGTGTGGTAAATACTGCTGTTTTATGTGTGGAAAATGTGTTTGTCTAAGTGAAATATATGCAAACATGGTTTCCTAAAGGTTTTTAAAGTTGTTCATTTGAACTTTCTGTTTGTCTAGTGGTTTGGTGACCTTGTGACTCCAGTTTGGTGGGAGGATGTGTGGTTGAAAGAAGGTTTTGCTCACTATTTTGAATTTGTTGGGACAGACTACCTCTACCCAGGGTGGAACATGGTAAGTAAGTTCTATTTTGTTAATGTGGAGGCTCTACAGAAAAGTTGCTCTGCTGTTAGACTCCTGCTTCTGTTACAGACAGGGACTGCTGAAAAATACCAAATGATGCATGCAAGTATCAGATGTCGAATGAAGCAAAATCACTAGGTGTGAAATAATTTGACAGCATTCCAAAAGTGTAATATGCAATTTATTGCAAAAGAAATAATGTCATGTCTGTCGTAACTCAGCATTAAAATAGTTACTGTCTCTGCTTAGAAATATTTTGGATTAAAGCAGTTATGATTTAACATGGCCTTTTTTTAAAAACATTGAGAACATTGGATGTTATCCACAAGATAAATTTGAAATAAAAGTTTGGCTAAAACATTCTATAAAACTGAGCATATTTTTTTCTCACGGTATTCTGTTCTTATAGACCTAAATATACTATTTTTATCTTTCTGGTATTGTTTGTCTAGAGTAAATGCTAAATTGGTATGTGTTACATAGTCTGAGAATTTATATTTTGGTATAGTTTGTAGCCATACACAGTTGGACGTGTTTTTTCAACCAATGTGCAAATGGAGCTCTCTGAGGGAAATGGGAATTCCATGCTGGGACATTATTTTGGAGTCCTTCTATTATATCATATTGTACCTAGACAGGTCCCAATTTATATGAATTGTTGTAGTTTAGCTATATTATATTTGAAAGAAAAATAAGAGCCATGAGACTTCAGTACAAGGAAATCATATATGAGACCATGTTGAAGGTTCCTATAGAGATTTTAATGCCCATTGGAGGCATGTTTATGTTTGCTAATCTTTTGTGCTTATATATGTTTTTATTATGTGACAAAATATTTATTATAGGTCATGATTGTCTGACAGAGATTTGTTGGGGTGGTTTGGATGTTTTGCTTAAACTTTTAAAAACTAACATCTGATTTTTTTTTCCCATTTCTGTGTGCTTTCTTGAGTGTACTTATCCCATTAACTTTTGTGTACCATAAAATGAAGATGCTATAATTATGAGTTAAAGCTAAGTTTATAAAATAGTTATATATAGGTTACTCTTGAGTTTGTTACGCGTCTTGTGAAATTTGAATTCTTTGCAGTATTTAATTTTTTCTTTCAGGTGTCAATTTTGGTTTATAATTGCATTATGAAAGAGAAAACAAATCTTTATTTGAACTGACAACTGCCTTCATAGGTAGGCTTGTTGGGTTTGCCTGGCTTTGGCTATATTAAAACTCAAGCTATTCATCTTTATAAAGAACATAACCTGAATTACAATTTAATGATTCTAATTATGAATGCAATGAAATCTGGCAGGCCTTTGTGATATTAGCATAGTGAAGTGTCATAAATGACAACATTTATACACTGAATTTTATCTTCAAATCATCAGTCATTTGTTCTTCACATAGTCAGTCTAACAAATTCAGAATAACTTTGCTTTAGAAGTCATTTGGAATATAGTATATTTGCTTGAAATTTCTGTGGAAACTTCTGTTCACTGTTATGCAAATAACATGCCCATCATGGGAAATCTTGGCATCTTAGCAGAATACACGCAAGAAGACTGGATTGAACAAGGGATGGCAGTTAAACTGGGAAATTAGAAATTAGCTTACTAAAAACTTTTTATCATATTCTTTTTTGGATAAATGTAGAAGTAAAAGATTGATAGTCCATTCCAAAAAATGGACTGGAAATACAGCTTGGGCAATATGGATACTTAGAGCTTCCTCTCTAAGTTGTTGGACATTTATAGGCTACTTTCACCATTAAGGCTTATAAAGCACTATAGTTTTGATAAGACTTGTCTGAAGATGCTTTTCTTTTAGCAGAGCTGAGAATTTTTCAGTGTCCATCTTACGTGGCATTCGCAGCCTTGTTATGGCTGAACCTAAGATTCTTGAGAAGAGCTGTCTGTTAGGCACATCACACCATTATTACTTAAACCAACAGCACCAAGTTCTGCACAAAACTGGGATCCATGACTTTTGTTTGAAACTCATTTCTTGGTTTTTTATTCTTCTCTAGGTTCTTTAGCTTTCTTAAATATTTCCTCCCCCTGCCATTTTTAATTTTATCAGTTTTTCTTCAGTTGTCTCTCAGACTCTTTTACAGCTGGAAAGATTAATAGATTACAGTGCCAACTGCCATGGAGCTGCAACACTTTATGGAACATTCCAACACTTCTGGAATTTCTTGTGTTGTCCAGAAGGTGTTTACTGCCATACTTATCATGCTTGCATAATCTTAATGAGAAAGGAAATCTACTCCTTATTAAACCCTTGCTATCCTTATGTCCTGGATCCTCTGGCTGAAGTCACCTGGTCTGTTCAGCCTGGAGGAGAGCAGACTGAAGGGAGACCTCATGGCAGTCTACAACTTCCTCATGAGGGGAAGAGGAGGGGCAGGCACTGATGTGTGATGCCCAATGATCCGAGGGAATGGGCTGAAGTTGTGTCAGGGGAGGTTTAGGTTAGGTGTTAGGAAAAGGTTCTTCACCCAGAGGGTGTTTGGGCACTGGAACAGGCTCCCCAGGGCATTGGTCAAGCACCAAACCTGTGAGTTGAAGAAGTACTTGGACAATGCTCTTGGGTGTGACTCTTAATAATGGTCCTATGCAGGATCAGGAGTTGGATTCAATGATCCATGTGGATCCCTTCCAACTCAGCTTATTCTGTGATTAAAATTTTGGGTGAAGAACAGAATGAAGAGGCCTTCTGATGGAGGTGTCCATTATCCATTGCAGTTAATGTAAAATACATGAGAACTTTCTGAAGGAAGGGAATGAAATTTTGCTGGTTTTAAAATAGGAAGATGGGCTTTCTCTGCTGAGATCCTTAATGGTTATCCCACTGTCTTAATATCCTTTTTCAAAGCTAAGTCGTTTCAGATTAAAGCTAGAAATTCTCATTTCCTACCTTTAGCTAAAAAAATAAGTCCCTCCATGTTACTTTTTACCTGAAGGTGAAAATTTAACGTTTAATTTTGCAGGAAATCTCTCATTGCTATACAGTGGTTAGACATTTGCCATGGGAAGGAATTCACCATTCTTCCAATTTCAGCCTCTTGCCTTGCCTGTCCTCCAAAATTAAGATTTTTGAAATTCTTATTCTGAAATGTCTCAAATTCTTACTTCTAGATCTCATTCTTAAAAGTCTAGGAAGTTTAAACAGTTGTTTCTGTGTTGTCAGGATGATTTTAAAAAGAAAGCTGTCTTTGCAAAGTGTTCCTCTGAGATCAGGGAATTTTGCTTGATCATGTGTTCTCAGAATAGTCATCTGCATGTGAATTGCCTGGCTGTTGCTATTTCATGACTTAGAAAAAGATGAGATTTATGTATTAGAGGCTTAGTTTCTCCATGCCATCAAAAAGCAACCACAGCTGGATGTGAGTTCTTGAGCTGTGAGATCTTATGACCGACACAAGGTATCTCACCTCTGTGGAAGGGGCCTTTGCTGCTGAGAAAAAATTACAGTGGAAAACTCCACACTGGTAATTTCCACTTCAGAGCTCTGTCTTTTCTGATCCTCTCTGCTCACCTTCCACCTTTCAGAGGCCTGTTTGCAGCTGTATCTTCCTCTTGGCTTGTTTCTCTCATATCCTGAAGTCCTTTGCATGTGGCTTTATAAAGGAAGGAATTCAGCTGAGGCTTGCAAATTCAGGAATTTATTGGCTGATCTTTTCCCTCCTTATTTTCTGGTAGAAGGAACCATCATGTTTGCCCTTGAATGTCTCTGGTATTGGGGTAGGTTTTGAGAACTATGACAGCAGGAATTACTGGTATGTAATTTGCCCTTACATCCATCAAATGAGCATCAAATACTTTAGCAGTCAGTACCTGGCTTGGTGCTGAGAAAGCATTTCACAGACCCCAGCTGCCTTCTCCCTTTTCTTTATTATATAAAAGTTAGCTTTGCTGACAGCTTTACTGGCTGAGTCAAGGTGTAGCACATCAGCAATAGGTTTGAATTCTGTATCTTCTTGATCCATTAATGCCTTGGGATAGGATTTCCCACATTCTTATTTGCTTATTACTTTTATAATTAAGGATGGTCATATCTGCCAGAATTTTTCTTTCTATTAAATTAAAAACTTTGTATAGAAGGGTATCTTTCCTCCTTCCTTAAGTGAGCCATGCTTTCTTTGCACTCTCAGTTGCCAGGGTCTGGACAATCCTGCCATTACTACAGACAGTCGAAAATAATAACGAGGTTGCATATGAACATGGCTGTATCATAATGAGTAAGAAATAGATAAATGATCTTAGTTGCCCATCTTTCTCATTGACATTGAAATAATGAGTGAGTTCAGCCACTAGACACATGCTTATCTTTAGGGTGCTTTGCCTCACATGCCTCCCAATGCGTTTGCCTCCATCAGTAAAGATTTCTAAGACAATGTTTGACTCATAGAAACCCCAGAAAATCATTATAAGTTTTGAAGTAGACTTAAAATATGGACCTGTTTGATTTATTTCATTATTATTTTGGCATTTCAGACCTGAGCTATAGCTTGCTTGATCCTTCTAACCCAACATAAATATCATGCTGGCTCAGCATTGAGGGAGATTCAGCCTCTCATTTTTTTAAAACTACTTTCATCTTTTCTTTTTTGGTTAAAGGCTCCCCATGCTGGTGTAAAGTAAGCCTGTAATTAATACCACATGGAGTGTTTTTCCTCCAGTAACTGCTCAGTGAAGTCAATCCTTGTGTGATTTTTTGTTTTAACTTGACTATGGGGGAAGCTTTCAGTGTAAAATTAACTAGAATCTCATGTATAATTGAATTTGCCAGGAAAAAAGGAGATTGTAAAGGTAAGGTGCAAGATCTTCTGTTTCCTAATTACTAGCCCTTTTTAAGTATACGAGGTAAGAAATCCTGACACTAAATTTTGCTTATAACTAAAAAAAAAAATTACATTTCTACGTATTCTTCCTAAAGACAGGTTTGCATTTTTTTAATGCTCTGGCAAAGTCGATAATATAGGGAATTCCTTACTTTAAGTACTTAACTCTTAACAGTTAGAGATCAGACATAAGTGAATATCAACATTTAGATGAAACATTTATTCAGGAGATTAAGTACGGGTTTGGAGAATGTCAGTGTCTCTTCTAGCTTCGTGTCATCTTCTGCTCATCTTGAGACAGCAGTTTAAATGACATTATGATGAGAGCTTTGGAGTCACGTGAGTCCAAACCTTCTGAGTTCAGGGTTTAGATGAAGCTTTAGTTTCAGAAAAAGACTTCACTCAGCTGGCTGAATTTCACATAATTTTGAATGAGTAGGCACTTCATCTTCAGCAAAGATGAGATAGAAACTTTGAAGCAACTTTTGCCTCTAAGGAACGACTTACTACAGGGCTTCCCTGCTGAAACAAGAATATACATTTCATCCAGAAGTATGGTTGGTATGGGAAATTCAATAAAAAAATTAAGTTCTATTTTTGAGGGCGTTCTTAACTGAAAGACCACTTCTCAAATTTTCAGCAATCCTGAATATGCTAACACTTTATTTTAAAGTTGTGGCAGTGTGCAGTTACTTGGAGCACAAACCGGTAAGTGATTTTTGGTGTGTCTGCAAAACATCTTTGGTTCCTTCAGGACTCAGCTTGCTGAATCTGATCACTTTCAGGTTGAAGCAGACTCTAGGTGTGTAGTACATGGAAAGTATTTTCATGGATGGTAACCTCTGACAGTTGTTGCTGGAAGTTGGGTCAGTATACCAACCACATCATAAAGCCACTTTTTATTTAGGTATTATTTACTGTTTCTTGAATTGAGGTGATTTTCCTTTACAGATTTCGTCTGTGGTGTTTAAATTAGAGGATAAGCTTCCTAATATTATAAAATGCTCTGAAGACAAATGCATGAGGAAACCTCTCAGTTCATCTGTTTGCTTAATGACTCTATTTCAGAGAAGGCAACTGCATACATGGTGGCAAAACATGATCTTGGAGAGTGAAATTGGCCTTTTTTTGTGATGTGCTAGTGGTCAGTATGTGTTGTTTCCTTTGTTAATGCTCCCTTTTTTGTACTGCATCCTCTCATTCTGTTGTCATACATTTGGCATAATGCCTTTGGTGTACAACCAAATCAAAGCTGTATCTGATAAACAGAGTGGAGAAAGGAAACAGAAGTTGAAGGAGTTGGCAGAATTGGTTAGGAACTCCAAATCAGCTACCCATCTGCTTGGCAATGTAAGCAAGTGGTCATGATTGAAAAGAAAATATGTATCCACTTCTCCTTCCCAATACTCAAACCTGTTGGTCTTCCTTAGCTTTGAACTCCTAGGACATCTACCTTGTTTTGTAACAACAAAAGTTGCCAGTCAGTGTGAAAATTTCTCAATAAATTTTGCAAGACCTTTGACAGAAAATGCAGAAAAGAGGGTTATGAAGGTAAATATGGAACTGTGACATGATAAAGAACTGATCAATGTGGAATATGTTGCAGGCCTCCTTCAGCAAATTATACACATAGTTGAAACACATCAGAGATGTAAATTAAAAGAAAAAAAGCAGTTTGTAAATTGCTCAAGGTATTTACAAAAGATTACTGTTGGAAAGCGAGAAAGAAACATTGCTTTCATTTGCAAGTACTCAGGAGACTTCCTGTGCTGTGACAACTTAGGATTTGTAAGCATGTAGACACAAAAACTTGGTTTTGGCTCTCGGTGGATCTTATCTGGCCTTAATGCATTTTACCAAACCTTAGATTTCCTTGTAGATTATATTCCTCTGTTTTTTTACGCTTCACTCTGTAATATATTTTGTTAGAACTCGACTGTTGGTAGTGCATTTGCTGGTGTTCTTTGATTGCTTTCAAAATTTGTCGGTTTCTTTTTCCCTAGGATGCACTTTCCCTGTAAACCCAAATATTGTGTCTTGCAAATTCTTGTTCTCTTAGGTGTGAAAGATCACTTATCTTCTTTGTTCTATTGATGCCTAGTAAAGCTCTTGTGGAGATGATAGTTTCAGAAAATTTGTCAGGAAAGTCGTTTGCAGATTTGCACACCAATGTTAAACTTTATTCATGTAGATTTCGCAGTCCATAAAGTGTTCAAATGACTGTCCCAGAACAAAGGCAATGCCTTTAATATTGGGGCCTTTGATCTCTTTTGCGTACTAATTATCAGTTTGGGCTTTCATTATGCTGCTTCTTTAATTCCTTTTATTTCTTTCATTTTAGTTCTTTTCCCTGGTATTTCATATTAATTTTTAGAAGTTATTTTTATGTGACTGTCTTTAAGTATTACATTATTTTCTTGCTAACTTTCACTCTTAAATTATACCTCAATATGATATTGTAAGATCACCAGCAGCAACTCCTCTCTACTACATCGTTGTTATCCTGTTATACACAATAAATTTTTCTTGAAGGTAAATGCTTCTTGATGATACAGTCTTTTTGCCAAAAATGTTATTTTACAATTGCTTTCTTTCCATTTAGAGGTAGACTAGTTAAATATTGGGCACCCTGGTGGAGATTTACACTTGAAGAGTGACCACTATCTCTCTTTTTCCCAAGAACAAGGTGAATTTGAGTGTTGGATAAGGAAGAGACAGCACAGGAAAAGAAGTCTTTCAGGAAAACCTTGTGCAAAGCAGAGAAGGTCATACTGGTGAAGATTGAAAGAAATCATTCCTATGAAGAGACAAATACTTGAATCTAGTGACCACAGATGCTTGGGAATAATCAGAAAATATAGATATTTTAAAGACATGTTCATCTGATCAGAGCACTTCAGTCCCTGCACCTGGAAGCATTCTAAAGAGTGAGAGGAGGCAGAAATAATTGTCATGTGTTTTATTTTCAACACAGGTCTGGAATCTCAGACTTTGACTATACACAGTTCAAGGAAAGCTCTGAAGAGAAGAGATGAAAAGTTGGGTTTCCAAGTGCACAGTAGGAAGATAGGGAGTAGAGGAGCTTCCTCTTTGTCTTTAGAATGAGGCACAAATTTGTGTGGAAGCAGCTCTGTCCTTATTTCAGACCCACCTTGTGCTGCTGTGGTACCCTTCCTGCTCAGAGCCCTGGCCCTGTGTCAGCACTACACTTGCATGTGGCTACTGACACTTGCCAAGCAAGGCTGCAAGACTCGCCTGAACCCCTCCTTTCCTCACAGGTGGATCACAGTCTTGGCTTTTTTCTGGTGGTTGAACTCCCTCAGGGACGAGTCATCTTGTACAGCATTTTGTCATTGTTTCAATGTGTACCTACAAACCTGACAGCTATCATGTTGCCAGCTTGCTGGTCTCATTAAGCACATTCCAAGATTGATTTCCTTTACAATTTCTATCCTGAGTGTTTCTTTACTCCTGTAGGTGTCAGTTAAAACAGATCAATTCCCCTGTATGCATAGGGTAAAATAACTAGGGACTAGAAAGCCCTTCTTCCATCAGTATAAGCAGTTTGGTCACACGTATTGACCTTTTCCCCTTAATGTGATATTAGGACTTCAAGAGCTGAAGTAGTGTTTTGTCAACATAATTAAGGCAGTTTTAGTTTCTTTCTGCACTTCTGCTTTTTTTGTCTCTTCAAGCTGCAGGCCCCTTGTCAACCAGCAGTCTATCCGTGCCTCCCTTGAATTATATTTGAGTCTCCTCCTGTCTGCTCTCAGGGGCTTTATACTAAACGGAAAGGCTGGGAATGTTATGGAAATCCTTGTAGTTCAATAAATTTGGCTTTATAGGTCAGAAGCCTTCTTAATTCCCACTAAATTGGTGGGAATTAAACCTAAACTAAATGTAGGTTTGCATTTTTGGAGGCATACTAACTATTCCATTTGTATCCCAGTCTGATAGTCTGCTGTAAATTTCAAGAAAGACTTTTCAGCTATGGTAACTTGAATCTGAAGTTCTCCTTTTCAGTCCTTCAGGACATAACCAAAGAAACAAATAGAGAACCAAAATGTAGCCTGTTCTTTTTGTATGTTTTGTAGATTTCTTCTTACAGCTTCACTCTATGTTTGCCATGTGCTAATTTTCTTGATTCTGGTTCTGTATTTAAGGTATTAATTTCTGATTATCCAGGGTCCTTTTAATGAGTTAATTCCAAACAGTACCAATCCACTCATACAACTGTTTGTCTTGTGGGATCCAAACCTGAATTTGGACACAGGTCTGTGTGTTCACATTTGTATGTGTTACATCTCATACATTTGGTGAAACTGGGGCTTTGTTACTGGCCAATAGAGAATGTGAGTGAGGTGTTGCCAAAATATCTACAGTTTTTACACCTCAGCAGTTTCTCCCTGAGTAGGACTGTCATTATAATTGTTTCTCTACACTTTTTTTCCCATTAAAAAAGGACAGTTACTAACTGCTTATACCTGAGAAAATTTGGAAATTAGCAATGATATGAAAAAGACCTTACTTTTTGTTTTACAAACCTTGCCTCATGCAGCCAGATGAGAACACTAAGCATGTGTAGGTAATTGGCTTTCCTGCACCCTGTGTTTTTAATTGCCTGGATATACAGTCAGCTCAAGGTACATTTCTTGTGCTCTAATGAATTTTAACATAAAGGTTTATTTCTAGGTGGATCAGCATTGGAAGAGCTTTTCAGCTGTCTTATAAAAATAATTTAAAGTAACACATTGATACCAAAACCTTGCCACCCAGGAAATTAAACATAGAATTTATTATGTAATTGTGTGCGTATTTTACCTGAGAATATGAAGGTGGCTTTTGAAAAAAATGCAGCATTTCCCACAGTTTCTTTATATCATGGCAGTATGTTGACATTGATTCAGGAATTGTTAAAATTAAGATAAAGTTTGAGATATGTCATTTCAGGTAAAAAAGCTTATTTGAACCTCATGTAATTTTTAATTCACTCCTTGCATTTATTAGTGACTTGAAAAAGCAAGTAAATAAAGCTCTTCTTTTCTGACACAATGTTTTGGATAAAAGACATCTACATGAATGAATATGAGGAGTTTTAAGTGCATGTCATTTCTCAGCTGAAAAAGCCCCATCTAGTTGTACTGTACAAATGAGTGCAGCACAATGCATAGAGTATACATGAACATTTCATTAATGTTGCTGCCAGAGTAAATAGGCAGCAATTTTGCAATACCTCTGCTATCCATATTTATAGAAGGTATTGAAACAAATGCATATGTTGGATGTTGTTTGCATTTGTACCTGCCTCTGATGTAGCAGTGTCTTTGACTGTGTCATTTAACTACATGCAGTTCTTTTCCCACTCGTGAAGAGATGGTAATGGTCTCCCTCAGATGGAAGTTACAAAGTTTGTAGATGTCTCAAGCTCTTGAGGAGAAAGGATTTCTATAGTAGAGTTATGAAAGACAGTGTGAGCATCTGCTGCAACACTGCTGTGAGCTCTCTTCATTGTCCTGTCCCACACTGATCTGCTATGTGAACTTGTCACTAAGAGCCAAGTAACTTAAACTTCACTAAATAAAAAAGTGCTAATTATATTTACCCATCTTTGTAAAAAATTTTTGTACCTGCATATGCAATGAGCTCAAGGACTTGTAGCATCTGTTCTTCTGATTGAAGATTTTGCCAGTTTGCCTCTCTTCCCACCCCTTGTGTGTATGAGTAGTCATAGTCGGAATTCCAGTCTGAACATATGGATGCATTTTGATTCATTTAATGCTCTTTAATTTCAGTCAAGTTTCTTTGCAGCAAAGGATCTCAAGTTGGAGTCTATTCTGAACACCTGTTCAAGGAGGTCATGGTGGTTTGCATTCAAAGCAGGTGGTCTGATTTTAGTCAACTGCCTCTGGTAACTGTGCATCATTTCTATATTTCTGTAAATATGTATTTGTCTGTGATACTACTGCATATGCTGTATTTCAGGAAAAGCAGAGATTTCTGACAGATGTCCTACATGAAGTGATGTTGCTGGATGGGTTGGCCAGTTCACATCCAGTATCCCAGGAAGTGCAGCAAGCCTCAGACATCGACAGGGTGTTTGATTGGATTGCCTATAAAAAGGTGAGACTAAGCTTATCTATATGATATAGGTATGTCAGTAGCTATAAGAAAATCATGTTCCATCTGAAAAAGAAGTGCAATTGTGAAACTACACATTGGAAACTAATCTGTGTGGAATGCGTTTGGAATATTCTACAGTGATTATAGCCAATTAAATTCAACATATCAAGTGTTAGTCAATGTCTAAACAAACTTGGGAGGCTGTCAGAATTCAGTAAGAAGATTTAGGGCTTTTTATTACTATTTATTTTGTGACAGGGTCTGAATTGTGTTAGATGCTTTAAAAAGCAGAAGGATATGGAGTTTTTGTCCTATTGAAACTCTAAAAAATTTACCAAAGGCTAAATTTAAATATAAAGTTTTTCAATGCATGAGAGTTTTTCAGTCAGCTAGTGAAGAGTCTGAAAGTCATTGCTGAACAGTGAGAGTGAATAAACTGCCTTTTGGTGTGGTGAAGGAATGTGTATAAAATCCAAGCAATTTTAAATTCCTTTTCAATGATTCAGAAGTCTTTTGGCCAGTTTCTGGATTCAACAGCTTCTGTGCAGAAGTGAGAGTGTTTCCCCTCCTCCGTGACATACTGGGCTTGCTGTTAGCACATGGCCTGAAAGCTGGTGTTTCCCACCATACCATGTGCTTATTCTCTGCTAGGGCTATGATATATAAGACTGTTCCTGAGAATCATGGCCAAATGTGTTTGTTGTGTGACACAGTGCCTGCAGCCTTCCTGTATGGGAGCTCTCTGATGATGATTCAGTTGCAAGAGCTCTTTGACTATGGCCTTTGTCTCTAATAATCTTTTCTTCTGCATCATTTTCTGCCTAACATCAGACTGCAGCAAGGCAGCATAGAACAGACTTTTGGTGTCTGAACCTGCAGTTTATCCAGTGCTCATTCTGGGCTGAAAAAGAGGTGTTATCCTCTCTTGTAGTCATAAGTTATTCCTAGACCTCAATAATTTCACCTTGGTCCTCTCCTGTGAAAGGATCAAATGCCTTTAAGAATGGGCAAATGAGAGTGTGTGCATAGGTATATGTGACTATGTAATAGGTACCTATTATGTGATATAAAAACACAAAATACTTAGGAAAAGATTTTAAAATGCTGTGGTTGCTTAAGAGCCCAAGTAACATTTCAAAAATCTCTGAGCTATCTTGGAAAATATTGCTCTAGGTCAATTAAGCTGTAACAGCCAGCTGCTTTTAATATACTGAATATTCCCATTGTTTAAATCTTTCAATCACATGGTTTCTGGTGTTAGCTAGACCAGGGTAAGGTCAGAGGCTTATCTCACATAAGTATCTTCATATTTCCATCTAATTATTTTTTCTAATTTACACAGTAATAGTTCTGTCTTACAGTTAACTGCAATATATGACAATGCTATGAACACTCTGCAACCATCAAGTAATTTTCATTTACATTGAAATGACAAATAGGACGATAGGACATGTTTGTATACTGATACATGTTTAAGTAGGCTAATAGGATCAGTGTGGTTTTTGTGGAGATTACAGTATAATCTTTGTCTTGTATCTATCTATGTAAATGTTCCTTTTTCAGTGTAACAGTGGCCATGCCCAGTGGATACAGCAGCACCTCTCCACTTAGCTGCTCTGGTGGCCAATTCTCCTGAGTCTTAGGTGACACTGGATGTGCTCATAACATGGCATGATCCTGTAAATTTTGAGCCCAGTTACCAGATCTAGCAAACTGCCTTAGGGAATGGCAGTGGAAGAATTTACTTACACACCTTCATAGGTGAGGAAATTAAAATAACCACTCTTTCACCTGTGAAGTCTGTTTTTCCCCTGTATGGTAATTTGTCTATCTGCTATTCTCTACAGCTGTTCATCCTTTTGGTTTAAGATACAGGCTTAATTGTTTAATAGAAAGCATATAATTTTAATTAACAGCATACAGGCCTGTTGTTTAATAGGAAGAAACTTTCCTGACTTACTTTTTAGATGTTCTTTTCAGTGTTTCTGTGCCTTCCTTGACACACCTGACACTGTTCCTTCTGACCATAAATTAGAGCAAATTTAACCTATCTTACATCTTACATTGTTTCTTTCCTACAAAATCTTGTATGCATGCATGCATTGCTTACACTGAAAATCAGCTATGGAAATAAGGTTATTTATTAACTATTCAGAATAGAGCCTATTCCTCTAGCTCTCTAGTGTCTGCCAATATAAATAGTGTGGTGAATAGTATTTCAGTGAAATCCAAACTGTAAAATTACACTGAAAGCTTTCACTTCGTCAGATATGTGCTCAAATATTTTCTGGTGCGACAAAGCCCTTGACACACGATGAGCCTTGCTGGAGGGAGATTATTTCTGGTGTTTCTGGGATGACTTTTTGGTTGTCTTTGGTTGAGTGTCTTTTTAAATTGCTGTAAAATATTAAGCTGTCAGGATTTTTTTCTGTTGATTCTACTAAACTTTGGGTCAAAACCATCAGTGAGGACTTTTCTACTGTCTTAAATAAAATATTTTTTAACAGTTTACCACTATGTAGAAAGTCTGTCCCCTACATTTTGGATTTTGTTTTTCATTGTCTTTTAACTTTTTAAAAATATCTATCTTGTGCTCCCTGAGCCCTTGAATTGCTGATATGATCTCTATTCTCTCTTCACAATTTTCTACATGATACTGAAATAATGAAACTTTCTCCCATATAACTTTTGTTCAGTGAAATGACAGTCATAGAATGTCATTGTTATTTCATTGTCTTTACTGTCATCAATATGGCATAAATCAGACAACATGAAAGTACCCATCTCTGCTAGACACCCAGCTGTCATTCTAAACACGTGCCTTTTTCTGCACACTTCAGAAATGACCACTGAAAATGTGCTATTTAATTGCCTCAGAATTGAATATATTTTTCATTTCCACTTTCACATCCTTGGTGATTGCATGTGTGAAGAAATCCATGACGTAAAACTCTGAAAAATAGCATTCAGGTAATCCCACAAGCAGAGTGAAATAGACACTACAGCCTGACAGCACACAATGTTTTTCCACTTAAATGGTTGAGGGTAAAGTTTGCCTCTTTGAAAAGCATCATACTAGTCATTCTTCAGATAGAAGCATGTCATCCTCCACTAGGGCCACAAATAAGTAGAGAAAAATGAGAAGTCGTGATAGTTCATTAATAAACAGTACTGGTAGATGATTCAAGGCTCTCAAGTTGCATCAGAGAGTGCATATGTCTTCCTAGTGCAGCTGGAAGTGAGATAGTGTCCTCCCACGATGACGGGAAAAGTGGTTATATCCCAAGTGCAGTAGAAAATATAGCCTGTTGAACATAAGAGTAGAACTGAGAATTGTTAAATCAAAGCAAAAAGCGTGACAGCCTTTCCACACCAGAAATAACTGACAGCAGGAATCATAGCCCTGGAGAGCTGCAGCATCAGAGGAGGAGAGTGCAGCAAGAATAACATGAGGAGCAACAATCAGCATGGAACAACCAGCTCTAATAAAAGGGAGAAACAAGGCAGCTGCATCTCAAAGGGAGCAGCCAGACCCAGAGCAACCTGAGGGAGAACCATCTCAGACAGAACTAAAGGAGTTATGGCCCTAGATGAGCAGCCACAGCCAGATAAGAGAAGGGATGAAAGGATGTAGAGAGCCAGATATCTGAAGTCGTTTCTGTCAGCCTGCTGTATGCTTTGAAGTGTGCTGGTTGAAGATTCTGGCAGCAATCAGTGCAAGCAAGACCATTATGATGGAGTGTAGCTATAAAAGTACCCTCAAAAGAATATGCCTTGGCAAATGACAAACAATAATCAAAACAAGGAAGAGGAAGACTGGAATAGGGAAAAATACTCATTTTTTCCCTCCCTGTAAGCTAAATTAACCTCAGCAGTGAGATCAGTTACTGGCTCTGACTTTGTAATGCAAACAATTAATTATTTCCTAAACCCTTGTATGTATAACTTCCATTTCCTTTTTAACTCTATGCCACATCTTTGAAATTTCCTTTTTCTGCTTTCAGTGTCAAGTGATGGAAGGAAGATTTATTTCTGATAGTAATAAAGGGAAACCATGCTTCCTGTTTCCTCTCAAAAGCCACATTCTGCATTAGGAGATCTGTTCAGCTAAAACTTTACACAAATAAAAAAGGAACAGCTTCCCTGCATTCTGGCAAAGGAGAATTTAAGAAATTGGAAGCTTGCTCACCCTTTTGAGTGTAATTCTCTTTGAAAATAAACACTGTAGCATGTTCTGCAAGAATGTGGAAGAACAGAAGGGCTAATGCAGTCACTGGAAAGCCTCTCTGAAAACTTCATTCTTTTTACTTCTGTTCCTCAGGCACTGGGAAGCACATTGACACTAAAATAGGAAAATAAAACCAAACCAAAAC
Organism: Sturnus vulgaris; assembly: GCF_052056855.1. Taxonomy (NCBI): domain Eukaryota; kingdom Metazoa; phylum Chordata; class Aves; order Passeriformes; family Sturnidae; genus Sturnus; species Sturnus vulgaris. Next base: position 16,287,655 of record NC_142247.1, read on the forward strand.
AAAAACCCCAAACCACCACCCCATATTTTGTTCAAGAATAGTAGTTCATAAGAAAGCCAGTTCATGAATGCAATGAAATTGTGATGATGTGCATCTATGAGGTGACAGAAGAGAGTAGCTCATTAACAATGAAAGAAAAACTAGATAAATCCTTATAAATTGTAAAATAGGTTTTATTTTTAATTTTTCTTTTAGTTGAATTGATAACATAACGTGGTATCAGACTAGTTGAAAGTCTTACATTACAGTAGAGATGGCTTTGGAACCCACTTGCTTGCCATGGTATGGAGGGAGCTCTTTTTTTTTCCCTAATTTAGCTGTGCTGTCGTCTTTGAGTGCCATTAAGTCCAAAAGGTGCACATTTTTGTGGTGCTGATTTTTCTTCCATGACTTGTGAGTGCAGCAGGTCACTGCCCAGATTGCAGAAGGTGCTTTCAGGAGCCATTCGTTCCGAATGCATTGTAACAGAGGAAGTATATTGTAATGAAAATAATGGCTTCTGTTTAGATAAAAAGGCTGTAGGTTGTTACTGCTCCCAGTATGAAGTCATTGAAATGCAGTCAGTGACACCAGCAGGTTCAAGTTCAGAACAGCCCAGAGAGCTCTCCTAAAGTATGGAGGCTGTCCCCGTTCAGCCGGTGGGTGCCAATACCTAAAGTTAGACAGGTACTTCAAGATAATTAAAATACTCTCTTAACTCATCTTTGTACCATCCTGACTCAAGCAGGAGCAATCAGTCTTTAACTCTTCACACTGGTTAGTGCATGCTAGGTATTATTTTCTGAAGAAGAAACATGGAAACTACAGTGTGTGGCATGTAAGCAGCTACACATGGGCAGTGCTTCAGGAGTGTTATGTTCCACATGCCAGGGACAATTGCATATGGATTTGACTGGAAATAATAAAGATGGAGCACAAATGTTAATAAAAGCATTTTATTTTAAAGAAGATCTCATTAGACCACTCCATCAAGGTAGAGTCATCGGGGAGACAGGACCTGTTGTGGTACAAACTTGCCTGTTTCCCATGGAAAGGTAGTGGCAAATGGCAGCTCCTAAGGGCTGGAGGAGATGATTGAAGCAGAAATGGCAGCAGTGGGTCTAGACACTGTGTCCTGCCACCCTTTCTTCCCCAACAGGAAACCATTAGAAGGAACAAAATAGTGAATCTGTGTCTCAGATATTTTCAGGCTTAAAATAGAGACATAAAGGCAGGTGTACATGGAGGTACTTGCACTTGACATGCACTTGCCTTTTCTGCCTCTGTTTCTTCTTTGTAATGATCATTTTCAGCAAAGGGCAAAGCAGAAAGTTACAGGTATTTTCTTTCTTTTTCACTGGAGGAGTCCAAAAAACAATGCCAGTGTACAGGTAAGGGCTGATTTCGCTGATACCCATGCTGGTTTAGATCAATAACAGAAGAGCAACAGTTACAAGCGTTAAAGTAACTTGGAAGAAATGGTAAGAATTAGAAATAGAAAATAAATTTGAGTTAATGAAATAGAGTAAAAGGAATGAAAAGCTTTACATAAGAATATGGTCAATATTTTGGTTAAAATATGGTCCTGTAAGATTTCTATTCAAAAGGGGACGCTCTAGAAAAACCTCTGGCACCCTGTTTTGTTGTTGTTGCTGCTGTTCTTTATAAAGGTATGTTTAAGTACTGGGTAACTTATGAAGCTTAAAGGAGGTATTACAAAAGAGAAATTAGAAGGACAGGTTTAGTTATAGATGCAAATCAGTCTTAGGCAAATGGATTGAGATTCTTACGTGGTATTTAGTGAACTAAAAAAGAATATTAATTTTTCTTGAAGGTTTTCATATAAAGGCAGTTGATAAAAAGCATAATGTTCCTTTGTCCTTGTCACTGGTGTCAGAAAATGTAAGAGGGATTTTGGTGGTGAGGCCAAGTAAAATTCCTGTTGTAAGTTGAGTCACAATAGCATTTTATCTGGGCAATGGATAACATTTTATTATTCAAGGAAAATGATGTGACAATATCCAGCTGAAGAATATGATTAGTTATGGTCATATACCCCTGCATTTTCTTCTTTGTGTCATGTTCCTAAAATTTGCAATGGAATTTATGACTAAAACAAGCATTTCACCATAGCCGTCTTACTATCTCACCATTTTGGTATTATCCAGCCCTAGAACAGCTGTGTTTGTCAGAATAGAAAATGATTATGGTTTCCAAGTGAAAAGCTCTCCTTGAATATAATGTTGCTTTTTCAGTGATGTTTTGGCGTTAGATAAATGGCCTTTCATTCTGTGAAAACAACATAAGGTGCCTTTATGCATCTCTGAGGATTTAATAAATACATTACAAGTTTGTAGGTATATTTGCTGATTTGAAAAATACTGGTTTACCTGTGCTGTTAATAAAGTTTTAAAAGCCATTACTAAAATATGTCCTGGTTTTATTGCTGAATATTAACAGCATGTTAATTTGTGAGTGTGCATTGCTTGATAAGCAAATATAAATTGGAAATTCTGTTGCTTTAAAAAGTAAAGAAGATAAACTTTTTTTTTCTAGTCTGTATCATTAAAATCAAATAGGGATGGTTTTGTCTGAGCTTCTTTTAACAAATATGGTCCCTTAATTTTTAACAATTCTTGCCAAGTGCAGGGGAACCACCCAGAGCCACAATCAGCGAAGTACAGAGATGTTCAACTTTATGTGTGTAGGTTGTGGAATTTATTTGTGTAGCTTGTGTGCTTAAGGTACTTCAGTGCATCACTGAGTGATTGCCTGGGCCGAGGGCTGTCAGGATAGTCTCATATTGTGACATTTGGTACCAGTATGCTGCATGATCTGCATGCACCTATCTCCTTCTGGACTTGTTCCCATGGCTTTTATGTGGGTTATCCAAAACAAAGCCTCTAGGAATTAAATTAAACATTTTACATTTCTGTCACAGGGAGGAAATCATAGGCACATGTTTACTCATTTAAACAAGTATGTTCTGTTACCCTAATCAAATAAGGAAGCATTTGCATTTATCAAATTCACTTGCGTTAAGCTTCATTTTTTTCTTGTAATATTTGGAGGTGCCATTGGAGAATACAGAAAATAGCGTATGCTGTTGTATTACAGTGCTCAGTTTCTGAAAATGAAAGAGGAATTTAGTGCTGGTGACTCATGATACAATCTAATTAATTCCCTGAAAATAATTTCTCAGTGGGTACTTACGCAGTTCTCAGAGATGAGATAGTTTTGATAGAGACAGTTGAAGAATTCCAGAGAAGCCTTTGCAATTATCTCTGCTGTTACAACCTGATAGAAGTACTTTAGCAAAGGTCTCTGGAGCCTGCAACAGGATCATGTTGTAACTGATGTCATGAATAGGACACTCTTGTTCTGTAATTGTCAGAGTAAGACCACATAAGAGAAAAGACTGTTCAGATGATAACGGTAGGAAAGTCAAATACATTTCAGCAAAACTTTCTGAATGGGAGCTGAGAAATGGCTGGACTTCTCCCTTTGTGGGAAAATGAAAAAAAGGAGAGCATGCAGTGAATATGTTTGCTTAAGGAAATGCAGCTGAAGTGCAATACCTGTGTTTGAAAGTGCTTACACAGTTCATATGGGAGAGTTCTATAAATTCACTGCATTTAGTGTCATACAGCAGATCAGTTAACCACCTTTTTAAATAATTCATTTACATACATTAAACTCTGTCTAGGTTTAAGCAAATTCTGCAGATGTAACTTAGTCAAAACGTATTTCTTTTCTGTTAAATATCTCTAAGATTCAACATGTTTAGTTTTGTTGTTTTTGCTTTAATTTTATGTAATTCTTTTTTAAATGTCAAATTTTTGCTACATGTTTGATGTACATTATTCTTTTGCTTTAATTCATGCTGTGTTTTTACCAATAAACTAAATTTCATGGGATATCCAGCTGTGGTTGTGTAGTACCAACAAAGAATGATTATTTTGAAAAATGTGACTTGGATATTACTTGTTGGCTAGTGTTCACAAAATTAAAGTGCAAAATGTGCATTCTTTGTAGAAGTGCTTGGTAACATGCTCTTCTAATATTTGAAATGAACTTAGACTCACAGAATTACCCAAGATTTTGAGAAGTAAAGAATAATGTATGAATTCAGGAACTTTAGGCTGAAATGAAATGATGCTCACTTACTTAAGAGCCCATTTGATTGTGGATGTCCTTAAGCTTCTATTTGACAGAGAACTGTAAAAATATGTTCAACATTTAAAAGAAAAAAACCCACAACTTGTATGCTGCTTTTATTACATTCACAGTTCTAAAAGAAAATCCTTCTTTGTATGTTTCATGAAGAATAGATACATTTCAACCAGTACTTAAAACATGTTAGCCAAAAATTGGAAGTTCTTCTCTGTTTTTAGCTGATTCTGGTGAGGTGGTATATGCCTGACTTGACTCTAGGCAACAGGTATGGCTTTGGCTTATTTAATGAGGGACTATATCACGGTCAAAGTGTAAAAGGAGATTTTTAAGGATTAAGGCTATGCCAAGGGGGTGCAATGAATTTTTTGTGTTGGACGTTCCTGCTGAAGAACAGGTTAATTCCCATGCTCAGTTTATTCTTTGTAACAGGTTGCAGACATCATCAGTTTGAGGTGGGTGTGTGGGAAACACTGGCTAAAAGAACTGTGAGTTTGCAGTTTGCAGAAAGTTTGCAGATCTGAGTGGCATCCATCTGCATCTTCTGAGGATGACCAGATATAGAGCTGCAGAACTTCTGACAGTGGGATGTAGACCATCCTAGCAGATAGTTGCTGTGCCAGAGAATTGCCTGGGAGCTGTAGGCTGGTGAGTTTACTTCCTCCTCCAGTGAGATGGGGACTCTATAGGGTAAAAAGGGTAAGATAACTGAGCACATGGATTAATATGTTGATCTTGCCTGGTCATCACTGCTGCAAAGGGGAATTCGTTCTTGCTACCCAGCTGGAGTTCTTGAGGGGAGAGTAAGTAGACAATGGATTTAAAACAAGTTTTTGACAAGGCAGGTCACCTAGAGCTCAGGGGAAATAATTTGAGAGAACTATTTAATATGTACATATGGATTGATTAAAAGCCACCAATACTAGTATACATCAGGTATAAACTAGTAGACATTAAATTTTATATATTGATTCTCATCTTAAATCAGGAGGTCTTTATGAAAGAATGATGCCTTTGTGTGAGCCTGTATGTGGTCTGAGTCTTGTTTAATCAGTGAAAAGGAAGGTGATTATAAGAACTTGATAACAATAGTTCTAATAGTATGAATACAATTCAGTGTAATTGAGGCAGAAGATAGAGTAATTCACATTTCTCTTAGCTAGAGAGAAACCTTAATCTTGAATTGCAGGTTTATCAGCACACAGAAAAATAACTTTAGGCCTTCTGTTTCTGTCCTACTATATTTGAAAAACAAGTGGTGTTAATACATATTAATCAAGACTGATTTTGAACTGACTACTGCGCAATAGAAGAAAGTTAATAAATCACCTGTATTTAGTGTTGGTTTTAGTTTCATGTATTTGATGAGAAGAAGAGGCAAAATGGATGGGTGGAGGTTTTGTGGAAAATTGATGTATTAGATTTCTGTTTTAGAACCTCAGTTATGTAATTTTTTTCCAGTAGTCCAGTGTTCCCCTCCTCAGCATCTCACTCCCTGCTTACGCCTTGGATAGCATGGGGGTGCTTTTCCTTCCAGGATCCTTCCTGATTCCAGTTTTTGTGTCACAAAAGTATTTTTATGAACTAAGACAGCTTTAATTCCTAAAGAAGGGTGGCAAGGTGGACATTCAGTGAAGAAGAGATAAATTGAGGTCTGTGTAATTATTCTGATTGATACTTGGTGTTACATGACATAATTTTATAGGTAAGCCTGTAAGATGCTGTATCTTGCCTTCACAAACTTGAGGAGGTGATTTTCCACTGTTTACTTTCTCATATTTTTTAATGTTTTGTAATTTACAGGGTAAAATACCTTCAGAGAGCTTGATGTCATCTCACTTGAGATGTTTACCATGTAGGCACCTGCAACTAAGTAGACTCCCATCTCCCTGTATCGTCAGTGAAGATAAATAGACATCTTTAGGGTGAAGTTCATCTGTCCTATTTTAGATGCACGTCTTTGGATGAATCAGGATGGACTGAAGTGCTCGCTTCTCTCTCCTTTGCCTTTAAAGGAGGTGTAGGCAGCTGCCTCAGCTGTGTACAACTGAGTAAGCATCACTTAGCTACAATGTAGGCATGTGCACTCAGATGAATCTCAATCCTATGGTTAAAACAAAAACAGTGAAGCACACAAAAGCACAGCAATAAAGAAAAAGAAGTTGATATTGCAGGAAAACATGAAAAATTTTATGGGAAGGAGGATAGAAGAGCTGTGTGTTTTCTAGGTCAGTCTATTATGATCTCTTTTCCTTCCCCCACTCTAATGCATTTACAGAACAATCGATTATTTTGCCCTTACAAAAAGTCAGCTGTAGTTCATGGTTTCTGTTTTGTGTTGCTGACGTTTTTTCTCTCAGGAGAACTTTCTAGAATAATGGCATAAGTTTTGGTTCTTCAAAAAATAATGCTGAAGGAATTTGTAGTTCATTTGTATCTCTTCACATAAGGTGTCTTGTCCCTGTCTGCTGACTTCTATATTTTTCCCTTCCCTGCAACTGCTTGACCAGTTCCTTATTTCAAGTGCTCTTCTTTGCTATCTGTTCAGTGTAGAGCATCTACCTTCAGCTAGCAATCACTCTGTCCTCTCTCCTGGGCCTTCTGTTGAATACCTACCCTTGCTAGTCTTTTTATATAAAAGTATGGCATGTAGAATAAAGCAAGATATAATTTTTGTTATTTGACTGTATTTACAAAAGGATCACATCAGGTTTGTTCCTCCACAATTCAGGAGTTCCCCCAGAATGGGGAATCAATCTCTGTATGGCCTTTTTGGACAGTGCAGTTGAGTTCATCTCCCTGCATTTTAGATGTCTGGGGCACACAGATGTGTATATGTGACCTAATCACTCAAGCCTGCTTTTGGAGCGAATTACAAGAGATAGGTGCTTTTAGAGTAGAATTCCCCTGATCTGAGGTTTACATTAAGATTAGATAAAGTACACCCAGAGGTGACTTGTAAAGCTCATTGACTGTAAGGGAATTCTAAATAACTAAAGTGATTATAGTCACAGGTGCTAGAGATACCTGCATTGGATTAAGTGTATCTCGTCCTGTGTGGCTCTGTAGCAGTACTGTGTAGTAGCAGTAGTAGTAGTACTCATGTTTTTATGAGTACATACTTAAGACGTAATTTCTTTCCTGTTAAATAAAATTCCATTTGGTACTATCATTTGTTTTAAAAGATTTCTACAAGATGCAAATTGCAAGTGAAACAATTAATTAAGGAATTCAAGTATAATAAAATGGAGACATTCAATAAGTCATAGAATTAAACTGACATACACTAATTCTGATCTGTAATGACGTAAGAGGATCAAGATGTAGGAGTGGGTCTTTAAAAATTAGTTAAAACTAATCTGGGATCAAGGGTGCAATCACATTATTTTATGTTGGCATGGAGAGAATTAGACTGCATGGAGAGAATCAGACTGAATACCTTAGCTTGGCTCTGCATTTTGTAGATTTCAAAGACATGTTCAATTTGCATACTGAAAGGAATTCTACTCCTGATTTGGTTATGGATTGTCTTTACCATGTTGTGAGTGTACAAGTTTCTTCAGGAGGAGAAAGTGCATAAACTTCATCCCTTCAGACAGTGTTGGCTCACTGATCATGAGTGAGCCTTTTCCCAAGAGCACTTTGCAAAAAAGGGCTGTATGCATCTAATTTCCATGAAGTAGTCAACATATTCTACTTTCCTTTCCTATAGCAGTGGAGTTACAATGCTAAGGCTGAGAAAGATTCAACTGTATCATAGGTTATATGAGGAGTGTGCTGGGCCATCTTTGGCAAGTGTGCCACAGTTTCCTTTTAATTTGCAGGATATTGGCATTAATCTTAGAGAGCACTTGTGAGATCTGCTAATGAGCAGTGCTTCACCAGACCCAGGTAGTGCCATTAATCACTGGATGAATAACTAGTGTGTTTGTCTGGGTAGACATATTAAGATAGGGTACAATGGCTTACGGCGAGTCAGATTTTGCACTGGCAGGAACTAGGTATGTTTTTTTGAATAGGGAAGAATTGCTTTCCACTAGACCTCTTAAACCAACGTGCTTTACCTCTTGACAAGGTACTGAGTCATCCACTGCCTGGAGGAAAGCACTTAAATCATCAATAAACAGTCATTCTGTGCATTAGGAGAGGCAAGTTCGCTTCTCAAGACATCCTTTGTGGTTGCTCTGTTGGACAAAGGTTGGCAGAGCAGAAGTGGCTCTGAGAATGGAGTGGGGAGCAGGCTTCTTGCATGTCAGGGTGTTCAGAGAGTGGTGCTGATAGGTTTCAAAGGGCATCTCCTGCAGCAGGACAGATTTGTTGGGATTTTTCTGTCGGTTTAGGTCTAGGTCAGAGAAGCTTACAGAAGGTAGAGCAGCAGAAGTCCTCTGGGCTCCATCTACTTTGCTGCTTGCCAGGCAGACAGGCAGTGGGAATGTCAGAACGTTGGGCCATTCACATGACCCCAAAAGCTATGTATTCTGCTTTTCCCTATAACTGAACTTATTGCACATAACTTCTTCACCTCCCACTACCCTTTGTTCAGGGTCATTTTCCAGGCTCCTCCTTTTAGTAAGCCATTCTTTATGCCAGTTACTCCTGCTTTTTATCCTTCTGCCTGCAAACCATTTTGCTTCCTCCCTAGTCAGAGTGCCAGTGTTTGCTGCTTTATCCTGCTCTGTTTCCCAGAGCTGTGAACGTGTTGAAAGCTTCTGCTTTTCTTAAGAGTGTATCACTGTTCTTTGTTCTACCTACTCTCAAAAGTTCAGGAAAGGTGAAATTTCTTTCCCCTCCACACTGAGGGCTTCATTTCCTCCTGTTTCTTCTCCCATCTCCCCAAGACACTTTTCCACCTCTTAGGGTTTCTTTTGCTTTTCGAATCCATTCCCTTCCTGAAAACAAGCCAAGAAAGTATTTACTTTGCCTGAGTGGGGAAGATGGCAGAACTGTGACAAGCCTGTTGTTCTGCAAGCTGTAAGTAGGGTTTTTTGGGCTTCCTGAAGATAATTAATTGGTAGAAAGTACTTCTAAAGTAGCTCTGAGAGGACATCTATCTTGAGAGATTAGTCCTGCCTTTGTGCCTTGACTCTCCATTCATTCTTTGCTTGCTGTTTTATTTTGTTTGCTGTATAATGGCCAGCCATAGTCCATCCAACATGTGTCTAAATGGTACTTATGAGGGGAATTCTATAATTTCTTTACATGTATATGATAGTTCTTGGTCTCTGGATAGAATAAAAGAAAAAAAATCTATGGGCAAGATTATATTATATGATTCAGTAGAGTCAAGGTGCTTATATAAAAACATGTCTTTTGTTACTATGTGAAATTGAAACTGTGAGAAAGAAACCAGGGCATCCTGGAACCCTAAATATTGAGTAGGAAAAGGGATGTGTGATGAATGGAAAATGTCTTCTTGTAGAGGGTTTTGTTTTATGGGTTTTTTTGTTTCTGCTACAGATGTTTTGGATTGCCCTGCCCAAGTTATTTACAGAATAAGTAGGATTTATCTATTTATGAGATTTTAAAAAAATCTTCTGTTTATCTGCTTAAACAGATTTATCTGCTGTTTATCTGCTTAAATGTCTCTGAGAACCTTACTCATTCCGTTCCTCTAGTAATATAAGGGCAATAATGTTTCCTGACCTATGGTCTTGTCTGCTCAGGTAATAATCTGTTTTGAAAGGTGTTATTTCCAATTCTGCTATGTGTTCCAGACGTGATTTGTCTTCCAGTAAGATTATATACCACCATAACAACATATCCTAGTGTTAATAATGCAAACACCATGTTTGGTTTATTCACTGTTCAATTCCTAAAAGCAGCTCAGTTACTCTGCAACCTGTGTAATATTTGTTATTGCTGCCTATATGAAATACTTATGTTTTCTTACAACTTACTAATAATTTGCAAATATTTTTGATTTATGTAGTTATTTCAAGTGTTATTGCAGATAATACATTCAGTACTTAAAAATAGTCACTGTATTAAAAAATAAGTGGAACATGTGTAAAATGATCTAAAAATTGGACAACAGTTAAATTTCCAAACTACCTTGAACTTTAATTTAGCAGGAAAAGCATAAAGCCTTGTTTTGAAAGCTGAAGCTAGATATATTCAAGTCAGTGAAACTAGATATCTTCCAGTTAGCAAAAAGGTGCATAATTTCACTGTGAGAATAGATAGTAGTTGTGGCATATTATATAGTACTCTGTAACATTATTCTGGTCTTGAATTTTCTAAAATAGAAAAAGAAACCATAGAGGGTTTTGCCTAAATTACTGTTTGATGTCTATTAATGCAGAATAAATGTTGTAATAGTCCTTTTGGCTTTAGAATCTGTAAAATTTTGAACCTATGTAATGTTGCTCTTTTTTTTATTATTGTCTAATTGAATGTTATCCTAATTCCTGGAGCTTCATCTCTAGATGAGATGAAGTGAGATGACATGAGTTCTAGCATCATGTTTTCTTAAAGCCTTTAATTCGTGGATTTGCAATCACAAGTGTCCTCCCTCTTGTATGGTGGTCAGTACTAAGTATAACATTTAAATACTGGGAGACTGGTTGTCTTGAAATTATATTATAAAGTAGGATTTTATAGCTAAATGGTCACGTCAGATCTGTGAAGTTATTTCTGCTTGAAATAGAGCACTTGTGCAAAGGGAAAATACACAGCAATTGTTTTTCTGAGAGTGAGTGAGGAAACACAAAAAGGATGATTAAAAAAAAAGGCTACCCTTGCAAGTATCTCTGTTTGTTGCAGCAAGTACTGAGAATTAGAATCACCTGTCTTTTAGATCTCTATGCTTTACCTGAAGGGGAAGAGGGTAAGAATTGCTATAAGCAGAGAAAGAGTGCTGTACAAGTATTTACATCTTTGCATGACAGTCTGGAAAATAACCTGACTATTAATAAGCCAAATATATATATGTATATATATATCTCCATGTCTTATAAAATTCTTATGGAAATTATTTACTTTTAGTCACCAGATCTTGAAGGCTGTTATAAAGGGAAGTAGTATCACTGAATCCTGATGTACAATAGTGTAATGGAGATAATATTATTATTATTATTATTATAGTATTATGAATAATCACTGAGGTGGAATTTGCAGTTGACACTATTTCTTTGCTCTCATTTAAAACTGAGCATTTCTGTTGAGTGCATAGAAGGGTTGGGGTCAGTCACCTGTGGAGCTGACACATTCATGCTCCAGCAGTGGGGAGAGTGTGTTGTTTGACTTGTGCCTTATTCAATATATGGGGCAGGATATTAACAATATCACTTTGCCTCCTCACCTTTCCTAGTAGGCATTTACATTATCTTTTCTCTCTGTTTTTCATTCTAGCACAAATAAAGATTGTATTAGTTACAGCTTTCAGGGATATTAGTGTTGGGTGGAAATGCCTGTTTCTGAGGGTTTTTATTGTGCTACATTGGCATTCAAAACTGGTAACTTTGTTTCTCTATTGTTTCCCATAGGGTGCAGCTCTGATTCGAATGTTGGCTAACTTTATGGGTCACTCTGTGTTTCAAATGGGCTTACAAGTAAGTGAAGGCATTTCCATCTTTGTGTACATGTGTATTTCTAGCAGTTTCTCTTGTCTCTTTTTTCTTTTGAAGTTACATTTGCATCAATTTTTGGGAATGTTTCTTTACTTTAGGACCATCACCATGTCCCTGAAGCTGAATTTGATTGAAGATGCAGTTTCACCTATATTTCTTGGTGTATAAAGTGATTGCACTTTAACTGGCATACAGTTTTGTGTAGAGTGCTACATAAAAGCCACTTTATCCATGTGACAACTATGTGAAGGACTAGCTGAAGAATTAGCTACTTCTCTTCACCTGCATTTGATTGCTGGTCTAACAAATAATAACAATATAAGTCAGCTGGAGAATAAACAGCCCTAAAATGAATAATACTTTTCAGATAAATATTTTTGCCATCCCTTCCTCCACAGCAAAATCCTTGAGATTTTTTTTTAATCTTTAATAAGCATGGAGTGCTCTCTGCCTTAATGATGTTTTGAAAACTCACTCTGTCTTTTAAAAGAAATTTAAAGAGGTAACATTTCTATACAAAGAGAAAGAAATTCAACAAGCTGATTACCAAGGATGAACTCCTTTCAGCAATAATTTCTCACAAATGAGTGTTTCGTAAACTATTTAAAAACAAACAAGCCAAAGCATAAAAAACAATGCAATTCCCTCTATTCCATTGAAATCTGCTTGAGTAAATCATGTTACAGGCAGCTGTGATTGATGAATTATGTATGATGCAGCCTGCTACTTAGAAGTGTCCTTTAAAGTAAATTGATGTTCACCTGAAATACAATTATGCTAAGTTGGAAGGAGTAATCAATCTTATCTGTTCTTAGTAAGCTTTTCATTTTGAAATTTAAATAAACTACGTCTAGGATCAGGTCATTTTTTAACAGAATAATTCTACCTCTAACCAAAATAAATTGGAAGATAAAATATATTAAAAAAAACCCTAAATGAATGCATTGGTCATGTAAGAGAGGTGTTTTCAGTGAAAAGGCAATGAAAGGAAACTTGCTGAGGAAATGCAGCTTTTTGGAGAGTTTACAGTATATTCAGGGCTTGTAGCATAACATACTCATGGGACCTAGCTTGATCATTTGCTTAGTTGTAATACTAGGTCAGATCAATTAGATAATTTCTCATCCAGATGAGAACTCTTTAAATCAGAAGTTTCCTTCATAAAGTCTTGTGTATGTCAAGGGTAAAACCATAATATCATTTAGACAGTAAGACTTCAGTCCTTAGTCCAGCAAACTCCAGGCAGAAACTTTTGTCTGGACAGATCCATTCATAGAGGAATTCAGCAGCACTTTTTCTCAATGGAATATGTCACTCGGGGTTTAGAAAGGAAAAGTTTTAGTCTGTACATCTTAAACTCTGTTTTTTCTGTTTTCTTCTATATTTGCCTCAGAAATAACAGTGTGCAAGTTGTCCTGAAATACACTGAGAAAAAAGTTTGGATCAAAGAATAGCTATGCAGGGATTAATCATAATTACCATAAAGTTTTAATGGAGTTTGGTTTTTGATTTGAATGGTTTCCTATTATTTCTGCTTTTCACTGGTTTGGCTCTAAATAGAAACCATTCTGTTTGCTAATGGAAGTCTATGAAAAGTCTAACTGTGAAAATCTGACTAGTGCAAGTCTTGGCATCAGTTCAGTCAGAAGATGATGATTTTAACTAAAACCAGTTTGAAATCCAGATAGAGATTTTCCATGTGTATGTCTTCAAGCTGAACAAAATAAAACATAAGGTTCATAAGTTTTTTATAAGCTACAAATTATACAGTTGGAAATATCTGTCAATCATTTAATTCTTTGTGTTTTGGAAATCTAACAAAATACTGTTCCTGCACTGTATATTTGGGAGGCTCTAGCTTTGCTAATGTTAAGGGAAACTGGAGGACTAATTTACCCTTTCTGTCATGCACTGGTTTAGGCATTTTAGCTCTTTAGCTTGATACCATCACTTGGATTTTTGAATTATGTTGCCTTGAATCCTGTTTCAACACGGAATTCTAATACTCAACTAAATGTCCTTTTTGCAGAATAGCAAAATTGAATATTACTACTACTTATAAATCTCTTCCAATAACAGATATTCTGAAAATGCACTTGATGGTTCATTCCTCCTGTGTTATTGTAATGGCTTCCTGAGTAACTGAGTTCTAAAAGACCTTCACAACTACTTTTTCCAGGAGAATGCTGTGGGAAATGGTGTCAAAGGCTTTAGTAAAGTATTGGTAGACAAAATCCACAGCCTTTCCTTCATCCACAAAATAGGTCATAGAAGGGGATCAGGTTGGTGAAACAGGACCTTTCTTACAGCAAGGCTGGGCCTGATGCCCTGGTTCTCTTGCATCTGCTGTATGATGGCACTCAAGATAATCTGCTCCTTGACCTTCCCTGGCACTCAGGTCAGGCTGACAAGGCTGTCATTCCTCAGATCATCCTTACAACCCTTCTTGTAAATGAGTGGCACATTGCCAACCTCTGGTTGTCTGGGACTTATCCAGCTAGCCAGAACTACTGTAAATGATAGAAAGTGATTCAGTGAGCACTGCTGCCAGCTCCCTCAGTACCCTTGGATGCATCCTGTCCCTTGTGGTAGACTTGTGTGTGTCTAAGGGGTATAGAAGACTGCTGACCATTTTCCCTCAGATGTTTGGTACTTCAGTTCTCTCTGTCTCTGTTGTCCAGCTCAGGGTACCCAAAGAACATTTGATCTTACTATGAAAGACTGAGACTAAGAAGGCATTAAGTACCTCAGTCTTTTCCTCTGTCACCATATTATTCCCCATATTCAGCAGAGGATGGAGATTCTCAGCCCTCCTTCTATTGCTAATATATTTATAGAAACATTTTTTACTGTATTTTACCGTGGTGTCTAGATAAAGTTCTCCTTTGGCTTTGGCTCTTCAAGTTTTCTGCCCACATTACCTTGCAATGGCCTTGTAGTCCTCCTGAGTTGCTTGTCCCTTCTTCCAAAGGTCATAAACTTGTGTTTGCTATCTGAGCTCCAGACAAAGCTCTCTCTGCAGCCTGGTGGTCTTCCTCACTGGCTTGTCTTTCAGCATGTGGGGATGGTCAGCTCCAGAACCTTTAAGATTTCTTAAACATGTTCAGCCTTCCTGAACTCCTCTTCAGGCAAAAGCCCAAGGGGCTCTCTCGAGTGTCATAAACAGCCAAGGTGGCATTCTGCTGACCCCTCTCCTTACTTCTCTAAGAATTGAAAACTCTATCATTTCGTAATTTCTGAGCCCAAGATGCCCTCCAATCATCACATCGTGCACCAATCTTTGTTCACAAACAAGAGGTCCAGCAGAGCAGCTTTTTTAGTTGTCAACTGTGTCTAGAAGTTAACTTCCACACACTCCAGGAACCTTCTATACTGTTACCTCTCCACTCTATTATATTTCCAGTATTGTTTAAATTCTTTTTAGCTTATTAGCTATGTCCTTAAGTGTTTAACAGATAATAAAAAAGAGTAATTCTGAAGTCTTACTAAAGTAGCATAAACCAAAATGAGTAGTTCTTTATTTGTGTTTGCATTGTTTGTGGTTTCATGCAAATCAAGGCATGATTCATTGTCTTATTATGACCTAAAGAATTAGAGCTTTTCTTTTTATAGGAGACACTATAATAGATAAGGTAATCTTTGGGTTAAGGAGAAGAAAAATCAAGGTTTAGAGCAAGAAGCAAATAGGATTGCTACCTTTTTTGTTAATTTGTTAATTTTGTTAATTGCCTGTTTTTTCTAACTCACTTGGCATGTGGACTTTTTGAAGAACAGGTTGAGACAGCTTGGGGGGTGAAAAATCCCTTTTTTGTCAAAGAAAATTATCAGTTGTATTAAAAAGAAGAGAAAGTTGATGGAGGAGAATGAGGCTCTTTGGTGGATATTTTTTACCAATAAATATGATCTGAAGGAAATGTACAAATGTGCATGTGATCTGTAACTGTTCAGCAAGCTGTTCCGTTAAGGAGTCTGCAAGGAACTAAAATTCTGGTAGAAATGCTCATTTTTACAGTGTAGATGTCTTTGTAGAGATTTATATCTGTCAAGAAAAACTGGCCTGTTCCTATGATGGTAAATATACTTGAAAGGCCATTTGATTATAGTGTGGCAGTTCCACAATAAAGCTGCATCCAAGAGACTAGTGAAGGTATGATTTTTGAAAAGCCCTTCAAAGATATGATGTCTTGAATCATATGACATTTCAAACACATTTAGTTACAGACAGAACATTCTCACTGTAGTGCTCCATAGACAAAAGCAAAAGAGAATGTATTTCTATTGGCTGTAATGAATAATTGAATAATGACAGTAGTAGCCACAGCTGGTAACACTTGCATATGAGAAAATTACAGCTATTATTTTTGTAGAAAATATCTAATAAATCCTTCCTTCTCACAGTAGGTGATTTCTGTCTTTGTAAAAGTTCTGGCATCTTTCATGATGTGCAGTTTCTTATGCTGCAGGAAAATTCAAGAAGTGCACATCACTGAATGCCAGTACTCTTCTTACAAAATGGTGTTGTTCTTCAGTCAAAAAGCTATTAATCAGGTAAGAAGGTGGTTAGAGTATGAAGAGGCTTGGTCAGCACCACTTGCTCTGATTATGTTTCTGAACTGCACAGATTGATAGAGGTTGAAGCTGTAAGTTGGCCTTATCATTCAGTCATCACTCAGGGTGGTAATGTGCAATACAATACTAGGTCTGTGTGAGATTTTCTTCTGCTGTTGTTCCAACTCTGTGCTTGAAATAGATGGTTTCTTACATGTCTGGTGTCACTGGATTGCATTTTTGGGGAGATTTTGCTGCTTTATGACAATGCATCTCTTCAAGTAATCTGTGCTTGGTTTTTATTTTTTTTTAAATTAAATAGAGAGAGAAATACCAGTGATTTGAATGTCTGGTAGATGTGTTTAAAAAGGCACCTCCAGTGCTGTAATGAGGTATTTCTGCACTGGTTTATTTTTCTTATATTTGGTTTGATTATTTTGGAGCCTCATCTCTATTACTGTACGTTTGTCAACACTGCATTTCATTTGCTGTGTGACAGCTCATTGATCACATAGATCTGTATCCTTTTGAACTTCACTTGCTGCTATGTATGTGTTCATCACTCACTCTGATTTAGTGCATCATCAGCAGTTTGAATTAGTTACCGTAGGAATCTCTGCTTCTGTGATAAATTAACTACTTTTTAGGCTTCACATTGTACATTTGGAAAAATTTTCATGCAGTGCTCTGGATATATACTGTCTCTTTTGGGGCTGTAGAGTGGCCACTGTATTGAACCAAATTGGTCAGCCTTTCACAGGAGCTGTCTGGGGAAGTGTGGTGTTCAGGCTATTAAATACTGCAAGGTTCAGATTTCAGTCACTTCCTACTATTGCTGGCTATATAAACTGCCTTTCATCCCCACTGCTTTTTCCTGCTTTTTAGACACCTAGAGCGTGCGTGAAATACTAATGCATTAAATATTTTCATCTATTTCCATGGTATTATATGATAATTATTTTTTACATAGTGTATTAAACAGTGTACCATTTAATACCTACTTATTATATCTTTATTACCAATTTGTAACAGTTAGCTGTTTGCTATCTTTAATGAGACATCATTAGAGACTTCTTTTCAAGAGTTTTCTGTAGAAACATAAAAAATCTGCAAAGACAAACAAAATATCAGGCATCTTAGGATCAAGGTCAGTGAAGCAGTGAACTGCAACGCTGTCTTCAGATCAACAATGCACATGAAACTACCTGGAGTCTTCCTTTGCTCATTCAAAGGATGTAGCTTTTGCTGCCCAGGAGGAGCATCTTTACAGCTCTGGTGTTGCAGCTGGTGCATTTACTAGATGTTGAGTAAAGTACTTTTCAGCTGATTCTGGACCCACCTTCACTGGTTTAGAAGAGCAGAGTATATGACCTTGGTGAACATCAAAGTATCACCATGGATGTTTTGGCAATTGTCTGAGTTAGTTCCTATGAATCCCTTTATCTGAGAATTGTCAGCTGGAGAACTTGAGCATGTTAAAGGGAGGACTTCAGAAAGCATTGGAAATCTCATAGGAGCTGACATCACTGTTTTCTACACTGCATATCATATGAGATGGTTAGCATCTTTCACCTTTTTTGCCCCTTCAGCATTTCTTTTGCTTCTAATTTACATCACTCTGGATTTTAGTTTACATTTGTTAAAGGAATTCAGTATTATGAACTGAATTCCTGTAGCTTTTTCCACTTTTACTTATATAGATCAGTAAAAGACAGTAGGTCAGTTTCTTGCATAAGAAATTTCTATAAGTTGTTGTGTCACAATATTTTTGTCTTTGAAAGTGTTAAAGATGTATAGCATAGTAATGGCCAGACTTACCACTCCAAAAATGGAAATTCTTCTCTAACTCCAAGAGTATTTGAATATATTGTGTGTAGCAGAATGATACTGCTTAAAGGAAAATTGTGTTTGAAGGTGCAAAATTTGAATGTAAAGTTTTTGAGAAATGCTAAAGTTAATTCTATTTTTCCTTTCTTTTCCTTCTTTTTTTCTTTTGTTCTGTGTGCGCACCTTTACCAGATTTTATAATTATGCAAGTACCCAGTGTTTTCTACATAGGACAATGCCTGATTTAGTTCACAAGGTGGACCATGCTAACTGAATTGACTTAATGATGGCTCTTACCTGCTTTCTTTTACTGGTTCTCCTGTATCTCAGCCTGCATATAACATGGCACAGATCCTGTCTAGATCCTCTAAATGAATGTTATACTTCTAATACCATGGATGGGATACTCTCAACATTGCCCTAATTTTTCTCCTGCAAAATCAATGCTAAAACTCCCATTGGTCCATATAATGCCAGAAATATCAGTTCTGCTGATCTGATTATTGTTAGCATCAATGGGAGTATCATGAATTACAAAGGGAAAAGGACAAAGTAAAATGCTATAATTATGTGGCCCATTCAGCATTATTGGCTCCAGAGAAATTTAAGATTTATTTCCATGTGTGGTTCCAGTTTCTCTCTTTCTGATTAGTAGTTACAGCTTGCTGTTTAGACATAATGATTTAATTGTAGATATGACATAGTGACTGGCTATTTTCCAGTTGCTGCTGGTTTGTCAGCATTATATCACTGTTGTACGTGAAAAAAGTCTAAATGTATCTTTTGGAAATTAAGAGCTGTAATTTCAGCTGGTGTACAGTGATAGGATTCCACCGAGTTCCTTCCCTAGGATTTTATGTGTTGACTGAGATAGTAACCCCAAGAGAAGGCAAAACACAGCTGAAATGAATTTTTGTGTGATGGCTTTGAAGTATGTTGCACAACTTTCAGGCTTTTTTTAACTTCTTTTTACCTATTTGTGATTTTGAACTAGAAGCTAGCTAAGAAGCTCCTAGTAGTAGGCATTTTAAACAGGGTTACACAAAAGTTCATTCAAAGCAGCAGCAGGTGGGAATTATAATTGGATTAGTTAAACCTCATGGTAGTCCCATGTGGACACTTAAAAAACTGAAGTTAAATGTTATTTCCCTTTCTTTGATTTATGATAGTTTTTATTATTACTTGAAACTTCTGAGTTTAGTCTGCTTCAGTTCTGAATGCAGTATCCACACATAATTTCTAATGAAGGTTAACTAATTTACTGTAAAAATTAGCTTTTTGATGAGAAATGTCACTACCAACCATTACTTAAACATTTGAAAAGAACATTTGAACATCGCTTTTACAGAAATACACTTCAAAATATAATTTTTGTTCCCCTTAAATGTGATGCACTGATAATCTTTCTCTTAGCTATATTCTGAAATCACCACTGTGTATTTCTGTCCAGTTCTCTTTCATAATACTTGGCACATCCTTGGACAGGACAGTGGCTTAGAAAAACCACTGTTCTTCTTTTCTCAAGGCTACCTCCAACTGCTTGTTCCCCTCAATTCATGGCCTCCCATCACCACAAAAGTGAAGCATTGGTTTGGCATAGTTGTCCAGGAAAAGCCTGTTTCAAATTTTTTTCTTAGCTGGCGTTGCAGTGTTTTGACAGCTGCTCTGATAAAAGCTGTTTTTCAGTTTGGAGGTAGCTCTGCAGTTTGGCTCACTGGCACAAATTAATTCTTGAGACAAATAGAGTTAACCCCCAACTAATTTGCCTTACACAGTGTTGACCATGACCCGTAAGGTGAATTTACCTCCTCTGATTTTGTTCTTGTCTGACTGCCCAGCCAAGAGGGTGGTCACTTCTCTTCCTTACAGCTGCTTCTTCATGATTAGTCTGTTGTACAGCTGAAAAACACTGCAAATCTAGTTGGCTATTTTAGATTTTCTATTCAGTAGTCTTCCTCTCTTATGGGAAACGTCACAGTTTTGTAGCTTGCTGGTGGTCCTTTACCACTGGTTCTCACTCCCTCTTGTTTGTCACTCACCTTTGCAAACATATGTACCACCCTCTGACCCTTGCCCAAGCTTTTTAATTTGAATGTTACACAATGTTAATATATGATAGCAGATTTGATGTTAGCAGTGTGGAGGAAGGGAGGGAAAAGGGGCACGTTGTAGTCAGAGAGTCTGCATCTGTCAGATGGTGTCTGGTAGTTTGAGATTAAGTATATAAATTTCTAGGAAAACAAGCACACTGGATTTGATACCTGGAGCCTCAGAGCCTGATTTCTACATAAACTAAATGTTTTTATTTGTAGCGTTAAATCTTCAGTGATATACAGCAGTCATGTATAAAACCATTGAACAAGAACATATTGTAGGCCAAAGGGAGGAGGATGTGCACTTAGGAGTAGGAATGAAATACGAAAAAGGGAGGTGGAGGCAAGTCTGCTTTTCCTAAGCCTTGAGAAAGGAGAAACCACAAGAAATGGAGATGAAAATAGTTTGCTACTTTTTCCTCCCTCATATAGTAGAATTTTCTAATTATCTTTAGAAGAAAAATGAAGTTATTCAGTATCAATCTATTTCAGATCTCAGCACCAATCATGTAACTCTGGAGCTGTGCCTCCAGCTGGGCAATCAGCTTCATACAAATTAACTGAGAAAGGAGTTTAGTCCTAGGTTTGATATTTTGGTTTCTGTTTATAGATGTAAAATCTCTCCTGAAAGTAAGACACATATTTGGAGACTTATTCCTCCTTTATGCTTGCTTAACCTTTTGGAATTTATCAGTCACTACCTTTTGTTAGTTGTGAGCATTGTCGTGTTTGGATAGTGGGGTAGTTAATTTATTTTGAAATCAAGAGGCTTAGTTAATAGGCAGTATTGCAAATAAATGAAAGATTTTTCCCTTTTAAATAATCTCCTTTTCTTAAAAAAATCGAATACAATGAAAGGTCTGAAAGCTTAATCAATAAAACATTGCTAAAATCATCTTTCAAAATATTTCAGAATTTTCACTGTTCCTACCACTGTTCAAGCTATCTGCTCCAGTTTTCAATAAATAATTTCAAAAGCAATGACCCTTTCAATTCTTTTTTTTGGGGGGGGATTAAGATTACTGATTGATAGCATATTATACTGTAGTCTAAATCTGTTGGGATTTTGGGAAGGATCTTATGTTTTGGTTGTGCGGTAAATGGACTTTATTTTCTAGTATCACAGAGTCAGGATATTTATTTATTTATTTAATGTTAGGACATGCTAAAACATGTTAAAAACCTGTATTGTCTGATTAATTTTTTATTGCTAGAGGTGAATGGATCACATTCCATTATTCTTTTTGGCAAAGAGTGGTTTCATGTTTTAATGTGAAAATATTAGGAAGAATATTATTAGAGGATGTGTGCTGAAAATGTAAACCCAAATGATTACTTTTGGGTGTGTGTTTTTGATTAATTTTCATGTTGTGTGACAGTGCCCTAGGGTCTGCGAACTCTTCCTACTTTCTCCATGACAATGCAAAGCTTTAGAGGCAGCATTGCAGTGAAGGAGAATGGAAGAGTTGTAGAAGAGCACTCTTGAGTTGTTAAAGAGATTTTCATGCCGTTTTTTGTGCTCACATACACTGTAGGGTTATAGCTGACAGGAAGGTGGCTAATGCATGTCTTCATGCTCCAGTATACTCCAGTCGATGGAACAGCTTTTGTCGGTGATAGACTTGCAAGTTTATGATGGGAAGCAGCCTTGCAGCCAGATGGTTTTGGGCATATGTGTTTATGAGTAAGTGGCTTTAAGTCACTTTGCCTCATTTGGAGCTGTGCTGAGCGCAGCTTAGATTCAGACAGCTGTGTTTTCAGTGTCATCGTCCTTTTGTGTTCTGTGGCTTGCATCTCTGTTCTGTTTGTTTTGGTTTTTCTACTGAATGTACAGGCAAAGGGGCGGCTAATATTCCTTCCCTGGGGAATTACAATGAATGAGAGCATGTATTCTGCCCCTCTGCAAGCCGCTTAAGACTTAGATATGACTCCCCAGGAGGGAAGAAGAATTGTATTCCTGCTTGTTCTGTCCTTAGAATAGACAAGCAGAGTATGTATAGGTCTTTGGCTCCTATTTTACTACTTCCTGATATGTATTTGATGCTGATACGTCTTTTCCTTTTTAAGCTGAATGCCTGTCAATGGAAGAGGAAGAGAAGCTCATCATCGAGTAACGAAAGTTTAGGCAGGGTCAGAAACAATCCAAATACCTTTGGAGTCAGCAGCTGGGGTGGCAGTAAAGCTTTGCAGCAGAGCTGGGAGTGGTTGGGTGTGGCAAGGTTCTCAGTATAAAACCTGTATAAGCCCTGAGGCAGGGACACATTCCATAAAGATGTGTAAAAACATGAGTGGCTTGGGGAGAGTGAAGTGGGGAGCAGTAATGCACTGACTTCTAATGCCAGAAGTAGGAAGCAGCAGATGAAACCAGCGGACAGGCAGGCATTTGGAACAGATATCACACAACAGATCACTGAAGTGGGAAATGCTTTTTCATAAGGTTCTGATTTGTTCAGAAAGCAACCAGCCAAATTCACAGAAGATAACTATTAAATGCAAGGATACTAATCTTCTTAGGATTTCTTGTGCCGTGAAGTGCTGGATGATGGAAGAGCAGTTGTGGGAGGTACCACTTCATGCTTTTCTTGTTTTGTACTGTTTCCAGGTGTCTGCTACTGGTTACTGTTGAAAACAATACATGAGGCTAGGAATAAGAGGATATTTGATGGGGACTGGTTCAGAAGCCTTTTGCTCTTGTGCCTCTGGAAAGCACACTCAGATTTGAGATTGCAATGTAGGTTTACTGCTGAAAGCCTATGTTGATACACGTCACTAAGGACAGCTTTTTGTGCATGTGTTTGATAACACTTCTAGTTTTATGCTGTTTTAATGCTCTTGATGTAACTTATCATGAGATAATGGCAAAATAGATGATTAGGTTGTATGGTACAAGGATTATACCAAGACGTTTTGTTTCTTATTTTATATTCTTTTTTTGTGGTACAGGTTAGGATTCCTTTTGTTTTCCTTTGTGAGATAAACATGTTAGATTGGAGGTTAATAAATTTTTCACTGAGTGACAAGCCACATTTAAACCTCCCAGTCTATGTATTGGGAGGAAAAAACCTGAACAAAATCAAACCCAAAAGAAAAGAGGCAGAAGCATTTAATCTCTTTGCAGTCTTTCTGAACACAAAATGTAAAAGTCTAATATAATGTCTAATGGTAGATTGGTAACAGGATTGTTGCCTGGATGAAGTCCTCAAGTGTTTCACCCATTTTATTTTGCTCTGCAGTGATTCTAAAAGCATCTCTCAGAAGGACCAATATATGCAGCATTTTTTAGACTACTTAAAATGTGGATGGTATATCTGTTGTTATTTATTTACTTTGCCCCACTTTTGTTTATTCCTATTTTATCTTTCTAATTTTCAATTCATCTTCTTTAGCTTTGGAAGCTATTGAATGTTTCACTGTGCCTTAAATGATTCTCTATTTTTAGACAAAATGGAAGTAAAGTGTGCTATAGGGGCAGTCTATATAATACTGTCTTTTTTCTGAGTTAGTCTCATGACATTGTTAAGACACAGCACTGCATTTACAGAGTCAGTGTTCTCATTTAGCCTTCCTAGTCTGTGATTAAATGGGAGTTGTTGCTTGTTTTAGTATAAGTTGGCTGACAAAAGCTGAATCTGTCACAGGTGCTACAATTTGTGTATCAGAAAATTTGCTTTCCAAATACTAATTATTCCCAAAGTATCTTACTTCACACAAAGCACAGATAACACAGTCAGCAAATTTGTCCCAGTTTTATTGTTGTGCAGTAAATTAGGGTTTGTCTTCTACCATTGTGTAAAGTGAAGATGGTAGAAATTTAATTGTAGGAGAACCAGTGGATCTACAACCTCTGATCTGATTTTTTCGCTTAGTTCTCCCAATCAAATGCTTGAAATGTACATTATTCAAATAATCACTGCTGAATTTCACTTTTGTAACTGAATGAGCTGCTGTTAAGGAACATGGGATAGGGGGGGACAACAGTGTTGTCTCTCCAGAAGTAATTTGAAAAAGAAAGTATTTTATGCTTGAAAGACCTAGACCCAAGCTGGTAGTATGCTTAAACTATTAATTTGGGAAGCTATTTTAATATGATGGAAGCTTATTGGGAATTATCCTTCTGGTTGTTATGGGAGAATGAACCTTCAGTTATTGAAACTGTGGCAGAATAAGTGAAAGCATTCAGTTTATAACCTCCTCAGACTCTGAGTTACAGGTGGCCTGAAAACACACATGTAGGTCGTGTGCACAAGCATGGAGTTGGGTTCCTGTCACATATCCTCCACTGCTCCCTGTTGCAACCCTAGTTGCCAGGATGATGTATTTTGACACTGAAGGGCCAGGATCTCCCTAGATTAGAGTTTGGAGTTCAGCTAGACTATTGCTCAGTTAAATCTTCTGTAATGAATCCAACTGTCATCCAAGTGAACAAATTTTTGACACTAGACAAAGCAGAATGACCTGCTAAAATAGCAACTGGAACTGTGTTTCAGCAGCTTCTCCTTTCATTGCCAAGAATTACCTAGGAACTTTTCCCAAGGTTAGACGTGTATTCTAAATATATATATATATATATTAAAGATATTTATCTTATAGAATGGCTTACACAGAAAAGGAAGAGCATTGAATGTTGTAAATGAAATTTTTAGCAACAATTTTTGCATTGCAAAGTAGGTTAAGAAACTGTTTATTTATTCCCTTAGGATGAACATATTGTATATTTCTAGATTTTTAACAAATGCAAACATAGATGTGATTTAACTCCTAATAGCAGTGATGCACCGCTTTTTTTATTTGTCTTGTGTATTGTAATACTGATTTTTATTTTTATTTCTGTAGGACTATTTAACCATTCACAAGTATGGCAATGCAGCCAGAAATGATCTCTGGAACACACTGTCAAAGGTAAAATGCTTTAATCTGTTTCACTGAGGGATTTGCTATGGTGTTTTTCTTGGTAAGATCAGGAGTGAAAGTGCGTATTGAGATCTTCAAACCACAGAGCAAATATAAAACCTGATGCAAAGAAATTCCATTTGAGTTAACCTAGTGGCAACATTAAAAATATGAGTTCTGCAGCATTTGTGTTCTTTGTTGTGTTAGAATATATTTCCCTGCATGTGCTATGTCACTGATGTGAAAGATACTTCATAGAATCTATCACTAACTTCAGTGACAGCACACTGAGACCTGTAAGCTGGAAAGCACATGAAAGTGCTGGGCTTTGGCATTTCCATCACGTGTGTTTGTGATTTTGTATGATTTAAGATTTTTGTGAAGGACAAAACGATTAAAGCTTTAAAGTATGGTGCAAACAGAGAACTATTTACTGTAACATTTGGTATGCTCTAGAGACTTACATTGCTATATCCAGGTCTGGCTTGGGTTCCAGAGCCTGGTCTAGGGCTCCACAATGGCTGTAATTTTTGTCAGATGAGCTGAATTTCTCCCCTGTGGGACTAGTCTGAGCTAGTTTGTCTTCCCTAGAAATAAAGACTAAGTGGAGGGTAATGGGGAGTACAGTCAGAGTGTTTTGGCACAAGTACCAGTTCAAGACATACAAAACATGACAATCTAGTTGTAACTATTGACACCAAAGCTAAGATTCAGCTGGAGGTCATGACGTCTAAACAAGCAGGTATATAAATGTAAACTAGGTGTCCAAGATCCTATTGTTCTCACTGAGTCTTCAGTTGCCAATTCACAGACTTCTAACAGTTTTTACCTTAATTTATCCTACCTGGCTTCCAGCTGCCATATGAGAAGCACGTCTGTTGTAGGTACACTGGTTCTGAAAGAATGTGTTGAATATTTTAGGACATGTCATTTGATGCTAGTGAATAGGAACGACAGGAGTCCCAGAAATCTAGTCAATATAGTCAGCAGAGCATAGAGAGTAATTCAGTTGGCTAGGCACTACATGATTATTTTATAATAAGCCCGAACCACTGACTGTTGACTAGAGACTTGAGATAGTTGTTCAAATATAGGCAACTAGTGCCAGATTAGGTGCAATAGGATGTTTAAGACATTCAGGTGTGTCTAACCAGTTTAGCAAAGATACATGGGGAACTCTGTGCTCTTCTGGAGTGGCAGGTAAAGGTCAAATGACATTAGTGACCTACATGTGGGCAATTGAACCAAGCCCTGTATCTGTATGACTGCTAAGGAGAGTTGTGACAAGTAACATACAATCAGGCTTTTAAATCTATGTCTTAATCTGTATCTGAATGTCACTGCAAGAATCTTTCTTGCCTTCCTCTGTAAAAGCCTCTGGGACAGTTCTGGGCAATAAGAGGT
This sequence comes from Sturnus vulgaris, assembly GCF_052056855.1. NCBI lineage: Eukaryota > Metazoa > Chordata > Aves > Passeriformes > Sturnidae > Sturnus > Sturnus vulgaris. The sequence continues at coordinate 16,314,137 of NC_142247.1, forward strand.
CATCAGAGGAATGAATGTTTTCTTGAATAAACAGCAGAATCTGCAGCTAATAAAGTAGAACAAAAATGAGATTATATTCTAGTCCATAACCACTATAGCTATACTGTATGCTCATATCTACTGATGCAGCTAGTAATTCTGTTTGCCTGAGTCATAAATGCATTTGTTGCTAGCCCCTTTGTTCCTAATGCAGTGCAACTGCAGCTTCAGTTCTGAAGACACCTTCTGCTTGTATTCATCAGAGGTTGCTCAGTCTGTGGTCTTGGACTGTTTGACAACTAGGAGCATGTCCATTGCTGAAGAACAAATGATGCCTTATTCTTCTCATATGCAGTCTCATCTCCCATGATGACATAGTATAGATGCTATAGTATCTCTTTGTGTTTCAGATAAAAATCCACTTGTAAAACAGCATTTTTATTGACATATGGAATCAAATATGAACAGATTATTCCTCCATGTGTTGTGACAGGTGCAGTTTATGAAGCAGCAGGGGATATCTTGGTATACATTTCCTCACTTTGGACATAAGGGACAGTATTTTCAAATAACTAGTCATTTTGATTTTCAGAACAGAGAAGCTCTGTATTTTTAGAAATTAGGGCCCTTCAAATATGCCTTATTGTAGGTGCCTAGAGCAACTCACACTGTGTCTTTTTAAACCTTAGCTGGTTAAGAATAGCTACCCAGTATTTCTGTGGCTCTTGTTAAAATCCTGTAAAGCAGGTTATTTCTTCTGTAATAGCAAAAATACTTGAATGATGTGGAAAACATGGCTTTCTGACTGTCACTGTCCTCTCTGTTAAGATTACTCAACATTTATTTTTAATATACACAGAACCTTAAGCCTTATGTAGTGTGTGTGAATTGGGTTTAAGTGTGTTATCTGCATACACATGTGATGGTTATTTTACCCTCCAAAAAACAGTTATGATTCCAGGGACAAAAAAAAAAAGAAAAAATAAAAGTTTTACATGTTAATACTGCTTCAGTGTATTGAAACTTTTCTTTTTTTTTCCAAGGCTTTAAAAAGGGTTGGAAAATCTGTAAATATCCAAGAGGTAATGGATCAGTGGACACTACAGATGGGTTATCCTGTTATCACTATCTTGGGAAATGAAACTACAGACAACATCATAGTCATCTCCCAAGAGCGTTTTGTTTATGATAGTGATACTAAACCCAAGGATCCTGCCCGTGGGGACAACAGGTACTTGTATTTCTCAATTACTACCTTTCAAGATGCTGTAGTTGTTTAAGTAAGTGCTCTATGTGTGTATATTTATGAAAATGGCTTTTTTAGAAGTCTGAGCATTGCTTGGTATCAACAGCATGTGGTGATGCTTTAATTTGAACTGTAGTAAAGTTGAGGCTAATTAAAAGAATTGGAAAAAAAATGCCCATTTGCATCCTGACAATTCTCTGTGGCAGTGTCTTGCCTCACTTATCTGTTTCCTCCCCTTTCTTTTGATTTTGTCACACTCCATGAAGTAATTTGGAATGTGATTGGAAGGTCTGATCGTTCTTAAGAATTCTTTGGAGTGGACCTCTCAATGCCCATACATTGAGTAGGCAGATGTAAATATATATTAGCAACAGACCTAGCTTGACTTGGGAAGCAGTCAGGAGCTGAACTGGACCTCTGTTCAAGGCAGCTCTTTCAGTTTTGGAGGCAGCTGAAGTGGTCCTGTAGGAGCTGTTACACTGTCTGAAATCAGCATCTCTGTCTCTATTCCTTTTCCATTTATTAGACTGTTTTGTTTCTGCTCCCAGTCGGCTCTATACACTTCCTTTATCCCTTTATTCTGTGTTGACCTGTTCATGCTCAGTGTGAAAGAGGGCACACTATTAAGCTGGAATATTCCGTGTTTATCCAGTAGATTTAAATTAAAAAGTAAAATTTAATACAAATTTTTGATTGAAATGTCCAGAGCTTGTAGAATATTCCTTTTGAGGAAGGCCTAAAATTATAGTAATGTTTACTGGAAGCTGTTTAGAAGTTATCATTATCTTCTTTCATTCATTATCTTTTTTTAGAACATGAATACTATGGAACTCAAACATGACACAGAGTAAATAGTTGCTTTTCTGGCTGTGTTGGAACAACCTAACAGGGTATTAAGCATCTGTCTAAATTCTGGGCTGAAATTAGCTCCTTTGTGAAAAAGAGATTAAACAACTGAATGTGGACTGTTGGAAGTGCTCATGACTCACAGCTCAGTGCAGCAGGAGAAAGATTCTCCTTCCTATCTTGAAAATTTCTTTTGGGCAAGTGTATATATGTGTAATGTAATGCGAGTGGAGTTAACTACTCAGAAGAACAGCAGTTATTAGTTTTTTGATTGACTGAAACAGATATGTTAAGCCTTCTAAGTATTGTAGAGACTTCTAAAAATAGATTTTCTATGTATTCAGCATTGGTTGAAGTAACTGCTGCTGTAATTTATGAATAAAGACTACTGGGTGTGTAAATGATCCCAGGGTGATACGGGTGTTGACCCTGGCTGGATGACAGGAGCCCACCAGAGCTGCTTTATCACTGCCTGCCTCAGCTGAGGTGGGGATAATATATGATATAATAATATAATAATAATATAACGAAAAACTCATGAATTGAGATAAGGACAAGGAGACATCACTCACCAGGTACCATCATGGGAAAAACAGACTCAGCTTGGAGGGGGTGGACGGGGAAATTATTACCAATCAAATCAGAGAAAGGTACTGCATAAATAAACAAAAATCTTAAAACACTTTCCCTGCACCTCTCCCTCTTTCCAGGCCTCACTTCACTCCTGATTTTCTCTACCTTGTTCCCCCCAGCAGTGCAGGGGAACAAAAATGGAGCCTGCAGTCAGTTCATCACACATCTCTGCTGCTCCTTCCTCCTCAGGTGGAGGGCTCTTGCTTACAGCAGGGGGTCCCTCCCACAGGAGACAGTCCTTCAAGGACTGCTCCATCGTGAGTCTTTCCCACTGGCTGCAGTTCTTCACAAACTGCTCCAGTGTGGGTCCCTTGTGGGGTCAGAAGTCCTGCCAGGACGCTGCTCCAGCACAGGTTTCCATGGGGTCACAGCCCCTTCCGGCTCTCCAGGCTCCAGTGTGGAGTCCCCCACAGGCTGCAGTTGGATCTCTGTTCCTCCATGGACCTCCACAGACCAGAGGGTCACATCCTGCCTTTCCATGGGCTGCACCACGGGCTGCAGGGAAATCTCTGCTCCAGTGCCTGCAGCACCTCCTGCTCCTCCTTCTGCACTGACCTTGGTGTCTGCAGAGCTGCTCCTCTCACATGTTCTCCTTTCTCCAACTGCTCTTTCCCAGCAGTTTTTTCCCCACATTACCTCAGAAGTGCCACCACAGTGACTGATGGGGCTTGGCCTTGGCCAGCCGTGGGTTTCTCTTGGAGCTGACATTGACTTTGCTGAATGTGGGGGAAGCTTCTGTCAGCTTCTCACAGAAGCCGCCCCTGTAATACACCAAAACCTTGCCATGCAAACGCAGTGCAGGTGAGAATTAGACTTAGTTTTATTTTCATACATGTCATTAATTTGTAATTCAAACTGTATGTTGTCATATGTGGAATGGCCAGGTCAACACCACCAGGGCAAATTCTGCTGGGTTTCTTAGGAGATTTTGTCCACAGACTTTATTACAATTTTTGTTTCTAAACACTGGAAATAAGATTTGATGCTAGAGAGAGCACAGCAAAAGGTATCCATGTAAGCCCTGACAGGAATTTAGTATCCTAACAGGCAGTGCAATGCATATATGTATCTCCTTTGGCAGGTCTCTTCCCGCTTTGGATTGTTTTTTTCCCATGCTTCTGTTTCCTTTTAAGCACAAAAAGGAAAGAAGCCCCTTGCTCAAGGAAGGCTTTACAGCTGGGTTGTTTACTCCAGCAGTCAGCAGACTGGCTAATTAGCAGAGCTAATTTGCCACTTCCCAGTTGAAGTTATTTGGAAATCATGTTACATAAGTATAAACACCAAAGAACAGGAGCCATATACATTTAGGAAAAGGTGAAACTTACCTATGCCCTTCACCTTTCAGAAATCATCCATCAACTTACATTGAAGTCCTATGGCTTAGTTATAAATTGGTGTCTGTGTGTTATAACACTGTCCATCCAATTCGTTCATGCACTGCCCACAGACACATGTGGCTGGGTATACACAATGGCCATGTGTCAATAATGTCCTTTCATAGCAACAAATTAAGTAAAAAACAAGGTTGAGATGCTGAAAATAAATTTAATCTTTTTATTGGTAGTGACCTAGATATTTTTCAGTTTTTTATTTCTTTTTTCTTCCACTACTGAAATGACTATTGCTTCAGTTATTGTGAAAGCAGTGGACAGGGAGAATCACATTAGTGTGTGGTCATTTGATAACTTGAGATGCATTACTTTACCTTGGTTTTTAATATTGAACGAGCTGAACTTCATATGCCATGACACAGTTATTCTACAGATTCACCAAGGAGGGTGGTGGCACTGTCAGGCAGTGCAGTGTTCTGGCTCCTTCTGTGGGTGGCTTTGGTCAGGAAGTTGGCAAGGGTTTGCTGATGCCTGCTGAAGAGATTTATATATATATATATATATATATATATATATCATCAGCATGCAGGCTTTGGGGGTGTTAGAGATCAGTGGCCTAATTCACAGTCTAATAAAGTTGGTGCTTGCCTCCCCTGCATGACCTGTGAATTTAGGCTCTGGCCTCATGTCTCCCCGGGGAGCTGCAATAGGCCCTGTAAATAACGGAGAGCAAATGGTATTTATGCCACATCTGAGGCCCTGCAAGGGCAGGGCAGGCAACACTGGCTTCCTTAGGGCAGTTTATCTATGGATTAATCGTGATGATCATTCTAAACACCATAAGAAGTAGATCTGCACAAAACACAGAAAGATGTTCAGGTCCAGGCATTTCCAGGAGTTTATCATCTAAACAGACACCACAGTACGCACTAGAGGGCTCCAGGGAAGGCTCTTAAAGCATCCATCTACCCTGTAGTCTTCCTTTATCCAGAGGTGGGGCTGTAGTTTGGTATGGCACAGCAATAAATGTCAATTCTATTGCCTTCAAAATGATGAGGAGGTTAAATTTTTGGTTCAGATGCTGTCCAGGCAAATTTAACTTTGCCTTACTGTAGAGTCACTTCAGAGTAGTCTTTCAAATGTATCTACAGCATAAGAAATGTAAATAAAATAGCAACTGAATATTTTGGAACCATTCTGGTTCTATAAAATGTCTGTGCTTTGCTTTATGCTGTGTATTTATGCAGCAATTAACTGTTAAAAATGAAATGTGAAGCTGCATATTTAATTTTTAACTCTGAAACCACGTAGAGGAAGACAGAAGCAGCAAGCAGATTTTTCTAAGTGATAAATGATAAAAGTGAAAATTGTTGATACCTTTGTCAGTGGTTGATGCCTAGTCCATTACTATAAGTGTTTTTAATTCTTCTGCAGAAGAGAATGATTACACATTTTCCAATCTCCTGTACATTTGTGCTCTTTGTCATTATACGTGTAGAAAAATGTGTTTCTAGAGCCATACATATACAAACTGTGATTTATTTCTATGCATACAATTGACTGTATGGCTTGCTAAGCCCTAACATTTGGACTGAAATTATAGAAGGTGCACAATTTCTCTTCTTTGTAAACGGAACATAGATTTTGCTTGACACTTATGTCTTCTCATGATCCATAGTTCTTATTTTATGGGAAAATAAAACTAACAGTGACAGACACTGTTTCTAGAAACATCATTCCTTAGAATGGCCAAAATCACCAGCTTTGATTTGAGTGCCAAAGCCTGTGCTTCGTATAATGTTTCAGTAGCAATTTCAGCTTATGCAAGCAAAACTTTAAAACTCCTATTATAACTGGATAATTCATATTCTATCCCCATATAACTACTCTTTAGTTAAGTGTAGGTTTGGTCTTGGACTCCTGTATAACCCCTGTGAGAATAGATTATGCTCTTACCTTATAAGGCTCCAGGGGAGAAGGTGATATTCCATCTGACAGGGTTCACTGGGTTTTCCTGCTTACAGAAAATGATGATTTTAAGGCACTAGCCTCATCCATCATTACAAAATGTCTCACAGATATGACAAAAAATCTTATGAAAAATAATCTGTGGTCTAGACAATAAACTAACCAGTTTTGATGAAATCCATAAACCTTTTATGTGAAGAGCAGACCAAAGCTTTCTGGTTGTGGGTGTGTTTTGCCCTCTGAAAATATACAGAGCTTGTCTCTGTAAAAGTGGAAAAGTAACCTTTCCAATGTTATCAAAATAATTAAGTTAATGTTGCTGGGATAATATTAATTTATACAGTGTTCTTATCATGCGTGCAGTTTCCATAGCTAATCTTTGCTTTTTCATGATAATATCCTAAAGGGGAATGTCTTGCTACTGAACACAGCTAGCTGTGAGGAAAGAGAAAAACAGGAGGAAGATGAACAGATCAGGATATGGACAGGATATGCATACATGCTGTAGTGTGGTAATCTTCAGTGCCTTTCTCTGTTTAGCTGAACTGGGGAAAATTCAGTTGAACAGTGCAAGCCGTGGACATGACCAGCAAAACCAGACCCATGGGTCTAACATGTACAGACACATGGGTCTAACACCCTGTAGTAATTGTGGCAGCTGAAAGGCTTTACAGTGGGCTGCAGAGCTGCTCAGCAGTCATTCCAATTCAAGATGAATGATTAACTGCAGAATTTATTTCCCTTCAAGTCTCTTCTGAATTTCCTAGACAAAGCTCCTTTATTTATTCAGGCTTTGCAGAAAAAAGGGCTGTGCTTGTCCCTTTACTGATAATGATTTGCATAGTAATAACATTGCTGTGTTTGGATATTGCCATGTGTATTTTTACGTAGTTGTATAGCATTATTACTTGAGGAATGATGGGGAACTTACTCTGTCAACTAACCAGCTAAGGATCAGGTTAAACACAAACCAAAATGTTAGGAGCACAAGGGGGATGCTGATTAGTATCTTCTCTATGTTCTTGGAGCAATTGCAGATTAATATAGCATATGTAGTATTAATTATGTAATAAAAAAGAACCATAATATGGACAGATAATGTTCCATAAATTGAGGAAAGAGAGGTAAAAATATATAAATAGAAAACAAAGTGCTCATTTACCTCCCTGTCTCTGACAAATATCCTCTCATCTTCCATTTTCTCAGGTCTTTTGAGTGTTTTCTTGTTATGCCTTTCATCTTTACTATACCTGAAACATTGCGCCTGTATCAGTGTTTCTGCCAGAAACAGCTATTGTGTTGTTATCTAGGGACTAGATGTGGTACCCTTAGTTCAGCTGGAGTGACCTAAATGTCTCTATATCAGCTGTAATAATGGTGAAGGGAACAGGCTCCAGGAAAGGAAGGTACCAGTGTATTAGGCACAGAGGAAATGGAATTAATAGGAATGAGATGAAAAAAATCAAGAGTCCTTATTGGATCACAGAACTGTGTGTGAACACTGCCAGATATTGATTTAACCATTTTTTTAGCTGGTCAAGCAGGGACTTGAAAATTCTTTTTCTTGCAGAAGAGTGAGAAAGCATGGAGTGCTGCTTCTCTTGAAATGCACACTGGAGTAGAGGCCAGCTCCGTGACACCAATAGATCTTGTCCTTTGATGTGCATAAGGACAGTCCTTAACCCCAGCAGCCTGAGAGGGGACAGTGCTGTGCTGAGTGCTGCTTCTCCATAGGAACAGGCAGAGGGGCTGCTTTTGTGAGTGACCTGGGGCAAGACTGCCTGCCTTGGGCACATGATGGAACAGTGCCTTTGCTGTTTTTACTAGCCCAGCTCTTGTGCTGTGCACTCCCTGTTGCAATAGGATGTTTTCTTTTCTGTAAAAGCCACTGGAATGTCCTGGTTTTCTTGCTTTTTCATTTTTAGAGGCTTTTCTGATTGTTGCATTAAAAAAAAAATCTGAATAGGAAATACTCTTAAAATCCCTTCCAGTACATATCTGTGCTAGTGTCTCCAGCAAGATTTTGCTGCTAGCAAAGACAGCAGAAATGCCAGTTATAATTTAACACTTCATTTCCAAAACCATTTCAGAGCTTCTGTTTGCAAGAAGCTTTTCTCACTGGGAAACTTCCAGGACACTCTGGTGTGCAGTATATAGGCAACTTTCAGTGTTAGAATTTGCAGAATGCTAAGGAAGACAAAATTAGTGTATTGTGTCATTGCTTCCTGTGTAGTGACAGCACTTGTATCCTGTTAGAAGTTAAAGCTGACAGAGAAAAGCTGCTGTTGTATTTTATTGATGTGCCACTTTCCTCATCTTATTTGCTAACATTAACTCTCAAGAATTGCTAGATACCCAATCTAGTTAATTGACTCACATTAATTAAATCAATTTCATGCTGAAGAAAGGAGCATGTACTTGAGGGCAGTATTGTGTTTTAATAGAGAGTGAAGTCTTTGGGAGATGAAGAGGAGAATGAGGACAGCAGTGCTTGTAGAGCTTGGGAGCTGCTTAACATGCAGGGGGTAGGAGAGACAACGTGGCATGGCAGGGTGCAGGTGTGAGCTGGAGTTGGAGCATTAAAGTTGTGTAGCTGGAATAGGCAAATATGGAGTACCAGGGAAATGGAAAAGTGGTTTAAAATGAGGGAAAGACCAGACTGGGGAAGACTCAGACAGTATTTGGCAGAGACAAGTTTTATAGGAGGAATGAGGGTGGATTAATGTCATATTTTATTGGCTTTGGAAAAATCGGAGATGTGAGTTCCCCATTGTAGATCAGAGGATAACACTTCTAACATGCTTAGTTTTAAAGTTGCTGATAATGGCTTTCTTTTCTTATCCCTTTGCATGAGCCTTTACACTCAATAGCAGAATCTTGGGTTTGTTTTGTGGAGGAAATACTTTAGTGGGGGACTTCTAGGAAGTTTACTGGTGAATAAGAAGCCATTATAGGATTATATATTAATCTTGCTTAAATTCACAGTATTCAAAGGAAAAGTCAGAACTGAGCACTGGAATATGCTGAAAAATATTTGGTACTTAGCCTCTGAGAACATACTGGAGAGTTGTAAACATAACTAAAGTGCTGCTCTCTTATTCCTGTGGACGCTTCTCAGTCTATAATACATCCTTGTGTTCTACTCAAAGAAATGTCAGATCTGTGCTCTAGTCAAGGGGTTATGCTTATGGGTAAAGAACAAAACAGACGTGGGGTTTGCATGATCAGCACCTTGTGTGCAATTCTGCAAGGGTATTTTGCACTGGTGCAAGGCAGAACAGAGGATGTTGGAGAGATAAGAGCCTTTATTGAAGGCTAAAGAGGCAGCTGTCAGGACAGACACTTAACGCTGCTAATGCTTCTTTGGATCCATCTTTGATTCAGCACCCAAAGTTGCTTGTCACTTTTGAAAATGAAGCCTTTTGTGTTTTAGTGTAAAAGGTACTGTTAGCCAGGGAGTAGACAGCATGTGCTGACGATGGATTTATAGTATTTGTTCTTTGCCCACATAATTTTTCTAAATTTGGTAAGGTACACTGCTGGCACTGGCACTGAAATGAGTCAGTTTTAGATAGCTTCACAATATTAATAACCACCTCATTTATAATTTATTTTTGGATTAAACATTTACCTAATATTACACAGAATTTTATAGAAGGTTTAGTAATCAGATAATTATATTAGCTATGCTATGTTATGTTATTATCAGACAATGCTTTTTTTTCCCCTCAGATTTGGTAATTTAATTAAAATTTACTCATTTAAATTATCTTATGCCTACCCTTAAAAAAAAAAAAAAAAGGATAATGAAGTTTAGACAGGATGGCTGAAGACAAACAGCTGTTTTCTAGCAGAATATGCTGGCTGGCATCTTAAGGCAGACCCACAGTGCAGAGCCACACATGAGCTCTTTCATGCTAGGGCTGATGCTACAGTAATGAATCTTTTTTTTATGTCTGGAACTTTGTGTTGTCATTGGTAAGGGTATTATATTTTGCATAAGACTCCCGGAAAGTGTAAATTTTTTTCCTTTTTCTGATCTAGGATTTACTTATTACCAAAAATTATTCCAAAGATTCTTGTGAAATCCAGAAGGAATTAGGACTATGTCAGAGTAAAGGAAAACTACAAAATCCGCATCTTTAATACATTCCTGTTAACATGTTAATCACTGTTATGACTACAGTTGGATTGTAGTGTCAGTTATTGTTTTAAAATACATGCCTCTAAAATTCATTCCTCTAAAATACATTCCAGCAATCCTGTACTGACATTGAAGGTATTTTCTCGCCATGTCTTTGTATTTAGGTCCTTATAAGAAAGAAACCTAAACAATCCATATCTCTTGTATAAATAGTAGCTCTTAGAAGCAGCTGTCAACCTTTCATTTAGAGTGTAGCAATATGATTGCCTTTTTTAATGTTTCTAAATGAAAGCATGTATAATAGACAAATATGTAAAATTAGCAGCTGTATTGAGGCACTCCTGCAAATAAAGAAGCTTAAAACCAGAAGCAAGTCATCCTAGATGTGCTAGCCTATTTCAAGACTAGAATATAATCTTCCTAGTCACTCTCATGCAATTTTAAATATTTCTCCAAACTATAAAGATTATTCATAGTTTCCTTAATGTGTGCAGCTAAGTATAATTTGTGTTCAAAATTATAATAGGTTCAAAATTCCAAATACCTTCCAAATCCCAGAGTTTTGCTTCCCTCTGAAATATATATTAGCTGTATTCAAGTACCCATCCAATCAAAGCCTCAGTCAAAGTAGATAAATCTTAGTTAAGAGGCTCTACAAATTGATTTCTGTTCATCCATGAGACATCTTCTAAGTTCACTTCTGTTAAAAACTTGAAAAACTCTTCAAAAGCTGACACCTCAGGTGTGAAGCTCATTCAGAGCCACCAGGTGATGAAGCCATTATCTGCCTGGCAGCACCTGTCACACCCTGACCCTGTTGGGTTGTTCTGGATGGTAGGTTGGTCTGACTGAAAAATTTAATCACCTCCATAGTTGGGGCATTAGGGAGAAAGAAGAGAAGAACTGATGCAAAAAAACTGAGGTAGGTTTTAACAGTGATGGTAACAAGAAGACCAATAATGTCTGAGTAATAATGCGTGCCTCACTTGGAATTTTGTTACAATACTGTGTGGATATTATATTGCACCCTACCTTCACTGTGTCAGGACTCTTGACTGAAAAAATTACTCTCTATATTACAGCCAGATAGAGCTCCTTGATGCTGGAACACTGTCTTTAATTCACAGAGTCCATCAAAGGCCACCAAAGTTTTGTAAAGGAGCATGAAACTCCCCTGCCCAGTATAATGTAGAATAATCTTAGAATAAGCATTTCCACAACCTTTATCTTTCAGTTTTTTCCAGTTGCTCATTAAGTCATTGTTATTAATTTTTCTTTTAGCCTTAGCTTTCCTTTTAATTGTTGACCAGTCTGTTAGTCTTGGGTGAGGGCAGAACCCCTGTAACCCCACAGTCCCCATGTCAATATAATTTCCTTTCCTCATTTTGCTTAAACCCAACAAACTGTGGATCCTACCATTAATGTGGTGTGTGTCACACTTACTGTGCTCTGCTGTTTAATTTCTGCACTGCATACAGTGTTGCAGTAAGAAATTGTCTGTCTGCAGGATGTGTCCAAGTCCTTCTTCTGTTTATACAACTAAAGTACTGTCCTTTCTGGTTTCACGTTAGCTGACTGCAACTTGTTCCTTGATGAAAGTCTGATGTTGTCTGATTTTTTATGACCCTTGTAGGGAAAATTAATCAATTCCCTTTACCAGTGTTTCTCAGGTTTCTCACTGTTGTTTGTATTAAACTCCTTGTTCTCAGTTTGAACTCGGGAATTAAGGTCACACTGGGCATATGCAGATGACCAGTGAATACCTCAAGCTGTGTTAAGGGGATCTCAAGTTATTTCACTTTGTTCTTTTTTATCCATTTTTCATTTCTATTTGTCTTGCTACAAAGTTAGTGAAATCTTCCCTTCCTACCTGCCATCTTCCATGCTCACGAGGTACAAGGAATCCCTTGACACCCTGTCTCAGTGTATGAAGTGTAATAATTGTGAAAGAGGGAATACCATCTTCTTCTGTTGTGTTATGCCTCTAGGCACAGCCTACAATCACTTTACTGGCATGTATTAAATCTAATGAAATCTCTCTGTTCTTCAGTCTTGTGAGAATGATATTCACAACATGAATATATTGTCAGCTCCTTATCCATTAAACAGAAGTAACACTCTTGTAGAATTGCACTTAATAAAAATGTGTGATTTCCTGTAGTACTCACATGAGTTTCCCCTGGAACCTGAATTACTCCTTACTGAATGAGATACTATACTATATAATAACCTGGGAAAATCTCTATGATGCCTTTAAATTATCTTTCCCAACACAATCTTTCTAGAAAGTATGGCTTACAAAATTGCATCCTGCTGAGTTCTGCTTCTTGTATAATCTTTTTCTGTAGTAGGAAGCTCTGAAGCTGTTCTGCTGTTCAACAGCTTTCACTCATTTTCCACTGACCACCTTACATGTATTTGTGCTCTCAGCCTAGGATTAAATCTTCCAGGTATCACTGCAACAAGGCTTGTGATTTTATAGATTAGTTGAATACATTTTCAGGTTTTCTGTAAACAATTTATGTTTGAACCTTCACTATCTTAACATTGAAAATTCAGTGGAAACAAAGACTTTCTTCTGGCTTACGTGGTGGTCTGACCTCAGCCAGCATCTAAGCCCTATGCAGCCACTTGCTCACTCCCCACACTGGGATGGAGGAGAGAATTGGAGAAGTGAGAAAACTCATTGCTTGAGACAAAACCAGCTTAAAAGGGAAAGCAAAAGCTGTGTGCACCAGCAAAGCAAAACAAAGATGTAGCCAACACTTTCCATGGGCAGGGAGGTTTTCAGCAATCCTCAGGAAAGCCAGGCTGCATCATGCTTAACACTTACTTGGGAAGACAAGAGGGGCTGTGATGTCCTCTCTTCCTCCTTCTTCCCCCAGCTTTATATACTGAGCATGAAGTCACATGGTGTGGAGCATTCCTTGGGTCATTTGGGGTCTCTTGTCCTGCCTGTGCCTCCTCCCAGCTTCTTGTGCATCCCAATCCTCCGTGCTGGTAGGGTGGGGTGAGAGGCAGGCAAGGCCTTGGTGCTGCTCAGCAATAGCTAAAACATCCCTTTGTTATCAAAACTGTTTCCAGCAACTGTCAAAAAAGTAGCCCCATACCAGCTACTATAAAGTAGCAGCCCAAACCTTGCTAATATTGCTAACAGAAACTGTACTTGTCTTGGCAAGAAAAGTGAGAGATCTCTACTGTCTGCCTTCTATACTGATTTAATATCCAAATATCACAGAATCCTTTACTTAGTTCATTATCAACTTTCTGTACCTTTTAATTTATAATAAGCATTAAGGTCATTGGCCAGAAACATCTGCAGCCATCCATCTAAATGCTTCTTTTACTCACCACTATTTGTATGTGTCTCTGGAGATCAGCCAGGTACTCAACTGAAGTAAAAATACAAATCTTTAAATCTTAGTTTTTGTTCTGTAAGATTTACTTGCTTTGAAAAGGTCAGACTTTCTCATTACTTTGCTTTTGTGGGGTTTTTAGTGTGTCTGAAATCCAAGCACATGAGTTCATGCACGTGACTCATAGCAGTATATTCCCTGGATAAGAAATGCTAATGTCAGTATCCTAACCTGTTCAGGGAATCACCAGTGTTTGCAAGGGCCACACTGGGAAACTGTTCCCTTCTCAGACTCAGTACTGCTCAGCTGAGCATATGTGTCTGTGTATGAGACTTCAGCATTTCCATCTGGAGAGAGCTGAGAATGGGAAACTAATGCCAAGGAGTCCTTGCTCCCTGTTTCCCATCTTCAGCCTCTCTGGAAGTACCAGGTTGTTATCTTTAACTGAAGAAACAGAGTTGGCATTTTGGGTATTAAGTTCTGGTGGTTAAAATAAGGAGATAGGTGTCTTAACCAGTCAGTTTTACTCTTGGATTTTCTTTTTTATGTTTTTTATTCTCTTAAACTATTTTTATGCCACTTTATCTCTGTTTTAAATAACTTTAATCATATCCCTCAGTGATATGAGGTCTTAGATTGTTATGTTCTCACAATACTTCACAAAGATTAGTAAGTATTACCAATGAACAAGAAATGGATTCCCATCCCACAGAATTTTTCAATATATCAAAACATTTCCCTACATTGAATCAGGACAAAAATTGGGGAAAAATTGGTTTAGAACATTCATTTCAATTCTGTAATTTAACTACCTTACATTTCAGTTTCAGTAATTTTAACTTCTCCCTGCAATTTTTTGAATCAGCAAACTGAAAGTTCTTATTTTAAACAGTAGTTATAAAATGCTGCAGCGGTGCCTTTTTTAAATACTGTATTTGAAAATCTGTGCTGAAGCCTTCTTTTTCTTATGAGCACCTTGGTTTTGAAAATTTGACTTTTTCACTTAGAAATGAAAAAGTTTTATAGGGAAACTCACGTTGAATTATGGAAGGTCTCTTTGTCAACACTGAGTGCATGAGGGGTCCATTTAGTTGCTTGCACGTGTGACTGGTGCCATTCAAGGTGCCATCAGGTACCTTCCTTTGCCTTGTGCTGCCACTACACAGGCGAGAGCATCCCTATGGTCTTACAGACCATGGCAGATGTCTCAAATACCCTACCACAGCTCATTTGCCATCACCTTGAACAACTGAATTTATCCCAGGGAAACTAAGTCATGGAACAGTGATGGTTGGGATTTCACCAGTGCCAGCTGATGGGTACATGATTTCTGTTCTTCCAGCCTGAGTTAACTCACAGTTCATATCTCAGCCTACTGAGGTATTTGAAAGTAGACACAGCTTTTGGTGTTAAGCTTTCCTGAAAGTAATTCTGTAGAAGCTTTGCAGTGGGAGAGATTAGGAAAAAAAGCAGATGGCAAATCATTTGCCTCAATTGACTTGATTGATTTTGTGTGATGCCTCTGAATATACAGCCTGTATATCCTCCTCTGATATCATGTTCTACCTACAGTGAAACTTGTTTTCCTGTGCTCTGATCACATTAGAGCAGAAGGCTTTATCTCCTAAAGTCTCTTCCCACCTAAATCATTCTGTGATTCAAGTTTATCATTGCCACTACACTTTAAATTAATTATTATAGCCTGCTAAGAGGCAAATCACTTAATTTGCTTTTGTGCAAAGCCTTTTAATTTTGCCCCTCATTCTTCTGTTGTTAGATGTACTAAAAAAAAGTAATTTTTTTCCCTTAAATCTGTACATTGTTCTGTTCTTCTGTCTTGCCATAGTTCTCCTCCTTTGATTTCCTGGCTAAGTATATAATCAAAGACTATTAATAGATGTCTTCTATATCTAGATGTATGTAGCTTTGTGTAGTTTAACTGGGTTTTATGTGGTTTTTGAGGTCTAGCGTCCTCCTTAAATATTCATAAAGAAATTAATCTGTACCATGATAAGAGAGAAGAACTGTTTAGAAATATAAGCAAAAAGTGAAAAATTGGATGGTTGAATTTCTTAGTGGAAGGTCATAGTCCATGAGATTCCTGAGAAACCTGCACTGAATTTTTTCCTATTCAGCCATATGATAGAGAGTGTGGAAGAGTTAGGTGTCAAGAGTTTTCTGAGTGTAAATAGGAGTTTGTGAGTGTAATAAAAAGATGACAGAAGTATTCCTTAGTACCAGTTGACATAGTAATAAAAAGCCAGATGGAGCTTAATGTTGATAATGAGCTGATACATGTGAGGAAAGCAGTTCTGACTCAGATACTCAGTGGTGGGCTTTAACGAAATTATTTTCTCTCAGGAAAGAGATCTTGGACCTGTGGTAGGTGATGTTCTGTAAACATCAGCTCACTGTCCAGACACAGTCAAGCAAGTAAATAGGACAGTAGGGATTAGTAGAAAAGGACCATTTAAAAAAGTATAAAGAGTGTAGAAGAGAAAAGAATTATGCCACTTTTAATCCCTGGTAGATATGCCTTCAAAGCACTGAAGCACAGCTTGGTTTTCTAACCTGAAATGGTACATAGAAAAAAATAGAGAGATGGACAATAAGAAGGATTAAGTACAGTTTCTGTGTAAAGAAAAACAGAATAGATTAGAAATCTTTAACCCAGAGGTCTATAAAAGCAGGATTAAAGAGGAATGTTGTTCACTTTCTCTGCCATTCAAATGTAGGTAAGCTGAATTCTACAGTGGTACTTCAGTTACAGATGTTCTGTCACTTTATGTGGAGCAGTCACATTGCTTGTATACTCCTTATAATGCAGGATAATAAGCCTCTGAGTATTGAAATATTGAGCAGATACCTTCATTGTTCTGTGAGTAATAGCTAGGAATAGCTCAACTTCTCTGTTTAGTTTTGAATCCAGGGGAGAGGAGAGAAATGCTGCTGGAAGAATATGGTATTCACTGCTGGCAGTGTGTGGAAGCTTGGTACCTTATGGTTGCTGGGAAGATGAATCTTGAAAATGTATGGATTTACATCCCAGCAAAAACATTTTCCATTTCATTAATGTGAAAAAGTAGTTGAAAAGGTGTGCAAAATCTGAAATACCAGGAACCTTACCTTTTCGGTTTTAATTACCTGAGATCTTTACTTTGTAAGCAGAGAAAATAAACTACTGCCATTTTTCTGGCTTTGCATAGCTCTTTGCAAATAAGCCACTGAAAACCCAATATTATTACAATATTACTATTCATCAGAGGCAAAAGTGTAAGGCATCATGTTTGTTTAATGTTTTATGGTCTCAGGATTTGCCCACAAAGGAATCGCAGTTCTTTTTTGCTGAAAATCAAGTCATAACCAAGTATAACCAATCATCACAAGTATGATCATTTTCCAAGTGAGATAAAGTATACTAATACTGCCTATCTAATCATTATGCAATATTCAAGACAAAAATAAAAGAATTCTATATAATCCACACAGAGCATAATTAGTTTACTTCTAGTATTGCATTAGCTAGCTTCTAGTATTGACTGACGTAAGATTCTGACACTTTGTGAAACAAGTCCCGATTAATCTTTACGCTGAATGAACACACTTCAGTACTATGCATCGATGTGTTACTACCAAAAATCCACCAATGCATTCCCTTTAATTGTGCATTATCCTGTCAACTTAAGTTTAACTAATTCACATGAGCAGTTTCTCACTTGTAAATCAGCAATAAAAGGTTTATTTATACTACCTTTCAACAAGATTCCACTTTCTTTACATTTCTTGAAGATTCAACAATGTTATGTTCACCACAGTTCATGTTAACGTGTCTGTTCTAGTTTTAGGTGTCTTTCCTTCTCAGCTTCAGAAATGTTTTTTTTTTTTTTTTTAAATTCCTGAAATAGCCCTTAGTTTTTCCACAAGAGGTTTGCCTTTAGCTCCTTGTCGAAGTGATCAGGTTTGATTGTGGAGGGACATAATGTGGGACACCTCTGCAGCTGAGCAGCATGTCAGGCAGACTGAACACACACTTCATTAGCACCATTTCACCCAGGGGCTGAGTGTGCTATCTGTTCAGGCGTCTGAGTCCTGCAGACATAATCTTGACAGTAAGAGGACTACATGGGTTGTTTCAAGTCTTGCTACTCTGGTCATTGGGCCCTCAAGGCTAGATTCTTATTGTCACTGGAACTGGTTTGTCACAGCAGGCAGCAGATGGCCAGGTGGAACAGGATGCTTTTTTCCCTAGTTAGATACATACTGAGAGCACACTGGTGGTGCTCTCAACATATAAGGAATAAATAAAAGGTCTGCACTACTCTCAGACAAAGCAGGAGGAAAGCAGGAGAGTGGTCCCTCCTTTTCCTCTTTGTTCTGTAAAGTAGAAGACTCCTGACAGAAAAGTGCAAGAACATTTTACTTCTTTCTAGTGACACCTGGAGAACACAGTCCATACAGATCATTCACAGACAGTGAATGGAAGACACCTTTTTGGAAGTTGAGCCAGATGCATCTCCTTCAGATGCACAGGAGTTAGCTACAGCTTCTTGTTCTGCAGAAGCAGAAGTTTCTCTGAGAATGAAGAAGAATGGAAGGAGAAAACAGATAAACAGAGAAAACACCAATGAAGTAGGAAAAATGTGATTTTTCTAGTGCTTATGTGGAGCTTATCTTCAGTGCAGCAATAGAGCTAATTATTTTCCCAGTGTGTCACGGTACCAACATTCAGAGAACCTAAAATCACATAGAAACCTTTTTCTTCTTTCATATGGCATTAAATGCCATGTTTAATTGCTAGTGTCACTCATAGCTCTTTCAGCTGTATGGTTGTCCAAGTATCTCTCCATCTGTGCTGAATCACTGCTGTATGGACAAGTGTTTCCCTGCACACGATTCTGTTCTAAGCAGTGCATGTTCCTGTGTGTGCTAGGGGTTCTTTGCAAATGGACGAGGAGCTGTGAGCCAAGTGTGGTGGCAGGGCAGGGCTCTGTCCCTCCCCCAGCCTCCAACTCATGCCAGCAAGGTAACCCTTGGAAGCCATCCCATGTTAACTGTGGTTGTGGAACATCTGGGTGGTGTTTGTAATTCAGTGGAGCGGGCTGATCCATTACACTATTCATAGTGTATAAATGACATTATAGGATATAGCCAATGAACGGATTATATAGATTCCATGTTTGTACACCTATTCTACATTATAAAGGGTAAGTGGAAAGGAGAAAACCTAGGTTTTTTCTTCAATACCACGGGCTAGTTTTGTAATGATGTGTACTAGCAGGAGAGAACTGGCCCGCACTCATCTTTGCACCATTTTAATGCAATCAGTCTAAAATGATAGCCTGACTTGGTATCAAAGTGGTACTATACAGTGATATCTGAATTGGAGCCAGTCTCTTGTCATGCTGCCTTGCTTAACTGCACACATAATCCCATTGACCACCTACCTAAGGACCACCTGTACCATTACTGAGTGCTTTCCTTTACTGATTTCCAAAATGAAATGGCAGGCCTGTGAGGGAAGTGTCTGCTTTTTCACTGGCTGGTGAAATGCTACTTTGAGAGTTAAGAAGTAGAGGTGATGATGAAGGCATGAAGGAAATAATCCTTTCCATCTGTTCCTAAAAATATTAACTTTGTACAGTCAATTTCTGTTGATTGAGATAAAGATGTTTTTTATAACACTTATTTCAAATGAGAAACAATTTGTAATTCCCTATAGGGAAGATGGGATCTGATTATACCAGCATATCACCAAACCCACAGGTAGTGTGGTTTGTCCAGTTTGCATATGCACAGGTGGTCATAAATGGTGCCAAGAAGTGGAGATCTTTCCCATTCATTTTGTTTTTATAAACCAGCAGCAGTAAAAGCCCATTGTAGCTTTTTAAGAAGTTGCTAGAAGAGTATGGAATTTTTAAACTTTGAAGTCCCTATAAATCGAAGAATGTCTTATGTGGAGGTTTTTTCTAAGTAAATGTAAAAAAGTGTTCTTTTTATGAGAAATCATTATTTCCTCTTTTGTGAAGCATTTTCTTAAACTAAGGAAAGCTTTGTTAAAAAGTCCTCATATGATGATAGTGTGTAAAAAAATGTAAAATATAATTTAGGTTGGGTTTTTTAAATAAATTATTTTTCTTTGTTTTATTGCTAATGCAAATGCATTTCAAAATCAAAGTAACTTGTTAGAATCCACAGATCTTTACACTGCTACTAAGAATGTGTTTTGATTTCTTTGACATGATCCCTGATTGCTGTGAGAAGAATCAGTTCAGTATTTTTGTTCTTAGATTCCCCCTCCTTTGTCTTGCAGCTACTTGTGGCAGATTCCATTAACAATTGCAGTAGGAAATACGAGCCACATCTCATCAGAGGCAATTATATGGGTGTCTAACAAATCAGGTAAAAATAAACTTTCCTCCCAGTGGAATCTCATAAAGCATACTTGTGTTTTCCTCAAATGTATCTTTGGAATTGATCCTAGGTAATTGTTTAGTTGCTCTGCACCCAATTTTAACTACTTAAAATGAATTGCAAAAAAAGCAGAGCTGGGAAGGGAGGGAGGAGGAATGAAGGATGAGCAACAATCTAGATTTATAATATTGCAGAATTTAGACAGTATAATGTAAAGCTTTTACAAAGAAATGTAAAGTGCTAAGTATTTTATATTTGGCAACACATATAAAATCATTGATGAGTGCAATTCACTTTATTGATTGGTGAAAGTTAAATGTAATATTGTATAATGAAGTAGATATGATGAGTATGATGGAGTACATTTAGAATTCTAGCATTTTTAACTCAATCCATAGTCTGAACCTGGCCTAAGAAATGGTTGTTGTCATTAAAATTGTCCTTCTTAATCTATCAAAAGTATTTGTTCTCTCTATTAGATAGTCATATGCTGGACCTCAAAAGTGTACTGTTCTGCTTACTACTTATTTTCTTCCCCCTCAGTTCCTGCATGATTATAACAGTAATATATTGTCTGAAGGACAGTGAGTGCTAGATACCAGTGGTTTTTTAATCACCTAAGAAAGGAAGCCCACCATAGAAATTTTGTGAAATATTTATGTTTCCTTAGCACTTCATGCTACATTGTCTGACAGGTTTTGACTATAATTGAAGAGAGTGAGGGAAGACGTGTGGAGACTTGAATTATTATATAGAAGGGAAAAGAAGGATGCATGCATCTCTTTGACATGTGGGCTGTAGAGGGAGAACTGACCCTTTCTTGTATAATGAGAAAAGTATAGAGATTTCCCTCTAATAGAAAATTAATGGGAGAGAGGAGAGTCAAACTTTTGTAAGATGTTTTTTTGTCTTTTGTAAGTTACTAAAATATATTAGTCACATAGCTCTTAGCAGCCAGAAGGACTGGAGGTGAATGGTGTATGGTCAGTAGAAATCTGAGTATCCCAGCTTTCTAGTGGTACAAGGTATTGTGTTTCTTTACCCAGATCTTCTGCAGCCTATGAGAAAGTAACATGCTGCTCCCATGATAGAATGATCTAGAAATGTGCCTGCAACCAGAGCAGTTTTCATACCTGGGAAACATATTCTCATCAAAGCACATAGGTTCTGCCTCACTTTTCAGAAGCTTACAGCTTTGGCCATACTTTTTAACATCAACACTTCCAAAATACTTCAAGACCTGTTTACACTTTCAGAGTCTGCCTTAATGACCCTGCTCTACTTTTGTTCTTTAGGGCTTGATTGAACTCTCACTGAAGTTATTAGAAAGATTCTCACAGACTTCAGAGCAAGTTGATCATCCCATCTCATTAGGTTGCACATGCATGCCTCCCTCCCTTCACTCCCGCCTTCAAAGTTCAGTATGTTACTATTATCTACATAGGTGCTTCTTCATTGCCTTTTACTTCCAGAGTGCTGTGGAGGAACAAGTCCATAAAATTGCTACCCACTCTTTTAAGATCTACTGCTTCTATTGGAATGCCTTCAAGAAATCAACAAATTAATGATGGCCAGTGTGAGCAATTATTTTGGGCTGGCTACTATATAGAAATTAAAGAGGAAACTTTCCGAGTCATCAGTCTCCCATGTAGCAAATCAATGACACTGTGATCTATTGTCATTATCCTTGTTCTTCCTCATTACTTTCACTCACTCATTCGCTTGCTGTGCCTCATTGAAAATGAGACTGTAAACTTATGAGTACAGCAAGAATGTCCTCTTGCTTCTCATTGTGGTCTAGCTCAGATGAAGAATTCCTTAACACAGAAATGTCAGTAAGAACATGCCTGAATGTATACTCAATGTATGATTGATTGTATATGCTGCTATGTATTGAGGCTGGTATACATGATTTTGTGATATTCCTGGGAGTTTTTCTGCAGCTGGTATGTTTGTTTCATGGGGATGAGGGAGGAATTCTGAGTCTCCAAAGGACAATTTCCAAGTTTGATTCCTGTGGACTGGAAGAATCTTGAAGACTTTCTGTTGTGCAGAGGACAGTTTAAGTATTGTCCCAGTGAGTAGTCTTGGAAAAATTCTGCAAGCTGGAGGTGAAACAAACTTCTCCAGAGGATATTTAGAAGATTGGAAGTGGTCACATTGTTCTTCAAGTGAGTGTAATTAAATGCAGGTACTCAAATCAACTTTGGAGTAAATGCTGTTCTTGAGGATGATTTCTGTGTGCTTTTTAGCAAAGAGTAAGCAATTCCTTCTTGTTGACTAAACTGTTGTGCTGAAGGAGCTTCTAGTCTGACTGAAAGCGTGGATAGGAGCTAATGAACAGCTCTCTATTGTTCGTTTTTGTCGTGTGTTGACCCTGGCTAGACACCAGGCACGCACCAAAGTCACTCGATCACTCCCCTCTGAAATAGGAGAGAAGAGAGAGAATATAACAAAGTATTTGTAGGTCTCAGATAAAGTCTGAATTAGAGATCCCTCACCAAGTTTTAGCTCAGCAAAACAGACTCGAAATGGGAGCAGGATAATGAGAAGTAAAAACAGACCTTAAAAAGCCTTCCCCTCCTCCCTACCCCTCCTTGTTTCCTCTCCCCCAGCAGCACAGGGAAAAGAGAATGGGGGTTATGATCAGTTCATCACAGGTTGTTTCTCCCATTGCTCAGGGAGAGGAGTCCTTCCCCAGCACCACTGTGGGGTCCCTCCCTCAAAGTCACAGCCTCCTTTCTGGCATCCACCTGCTCTGGTGTGGGTCTCCTCCATGGGCTGCCGGTGGATCTCGGCATCCCTGTGAATCTCCATGGGCTGCAGGGACACAGCAGCATCACCATGGGCTGCACCACAGGCTGCAGAGGAATCCCAACTTCGGTCCCTGGAGTACCTCCTGTCCCTTCTTCTCCACTGACCTTGGTGTCTATAAGGTTGTTCCTCTCACATGTTCTCACCCCGCTCTTCTCTGACCATAACTACATCTGAGTACTAACTTTTTTTTAATAACTTTTAATATAATAACTTTTTTTTTCTCTTCTTCTTAAATATGTTATCACAGAGGCATTAACTACCAATGCCAGCTGGCCCAGCCTTGGCCAGCTGCATGTCCATCTTGGAACCAGCTGCTATTGGCTCTGCTGGACACGGGAAGAGTTTCTGGCAGCTTCTCACAGAAGCCATTTCTCTATCCTCCCCTCTTGGCTACCTGGCCATGCAAACCCAGCATAGCCATTCTTACTGATCACACACCTAATTTCAGCTACCAATAGGGAAAAGGGTTCAAGTTGATGACTATCACTGTGATATCTTGGCATATCACTTAAATCTTCCAATGAAATTAACCTTGTCTGTGGGTTATCTGGGAGAAATGAAACCACAGCAGTTTTGAAATAGCTACGTATAGAAATACATCAAAAAATGTTCCCTTTTTTTTTTTTTTTGGTGTTATTTCAGATAACAATATCCATCAGGAGTAAACCCCGTGCCTTTCCCTAGCTCACCAAGAATGGTTATTTGCTGAAGTAAGAGTCTTTTCCTTTATGTACATCCAGAAAGACAATAGAGACAATTGTTGATTTTTGCATCCTCTCTGCTACCATGTCCATGACCTCATCAAGGTGTTGTAGGATACCAGTTGGTATTTTTCATGAACAAGGGATATGAGGCTGCTCTCCAGCTTTGTGAGAGCATCATGAATTTGGGATGATGAGTTGCTGCTGTCCTCATCTTGTCTGTCTCTGGCTACATGCCAGAGATGGTGAGCATGCAGATCGCTGATTGTTCAGTATGCTGAGCAGGATCAGTTCAGATAACTGCATGTTACCATAATTGCTTGCAACAATACTAGATCTGTCCATTCTTCACAGCACTGAAGTAACACACTGGAAATCACAGCTTTGCAGTGTCTTTTTGAGTTTTAATCCATTGTCCTTTGCAGGAAATCCTGTAGGGAGGACAGTGCCAGGCCTTGGGAACTTGTTTGACGAGGTGCATAATATCCAAGATTTTTCAAATCTAATATAGCTTTTCCCAAATGTTTGATGAAGGTATGTAGGCATAGTTTTTGAAAGCTTTTCGTTTCACAAGTGCTTCTGCCAGTCTCTCATCTCCTTACCCAGTGAACCATAGCATTTATGTAAATGTATTTCTACTCATCAGTTCATACACCAGACATCAGATGGTCCTTTTACTAGGTTCAGTTTGTCTGGCGTGTGAAATGGAGCTGTCTCATTTGCTCTCAGAGTGCTGCACAAATAGGTCACCACCACCTTTTCCCTTTTCACTCCCCATGGCCGTGGATGAGGCTCTTTTGTTTCAAGTGACTATAAAGCAGCCACGAAGGAAACATCTTGTGCCTAACCTTCCTATCCATGCTGAGGTCAGAAACATCATGTTAAGATGGCTGTAGTGCTCTTTGTGCCTCAGTCTTGCAGGTCTGCCTGAATGATAAATCTTGCTGGCACTGTGGAAATCATTGGTATTAAAACTTCTGCTCTCTCATATTCCAGGGCTTGTTTCTGTTTCTCCTAGATAAGCTGCCTCTTTTGTGGTTGCTGTAATGATCTGTGAACATGTATCCACACGATTTTGGGATCAGCCCAAAATCAGTAGTGGGTACAAGGGCAAGAACCAGCTTTGAACCTATTCCATTCCTTTGACTGCTAAGCCAGGCTTGTGGGAATGTGTTAGTGATTGCTGATGAAAGGTGTACTAGGTGGGGAAGCACAGGCTTGCCTGTGCATGCTTCTGCAAATCTAGAACTGACCTTAACCTCGAATGAGGAGGTTTAGCTAGCATCCACTTCCAGTAGGTGAGCAGGGCTTTGGAAAAAGGCATACTTGCTATTCCCTGGGAATCACTGTTCTGATGCTCAGTCTCCAAGCAGGAAACATCTCCATGCAACTCAGCAAGTGCTGCTGAACTGGCTGACACAGCTTTAGTCTGCCTCCCTGCCCTTTCCATCCCCACCTCCTGTTCATTAACTGATTTGTTATGTTTCAGGGAAATACTCCTTTGATAAACCTGCCTACCTCAGTTAAAGTGACTGCTGTTCAGATTGCTCCTAATATCTCCTCAGGATTGCTATGAGATGGGGAAAGAAATTTCAACAGGGCAATTCCCTTCCAACAGCAAGTCCCAATTTACTTTGCCACCTCCTACTAGATAATCTCTACTTTAAGCCACTCAACAGTCAGATATCCTCCAGGAAGTGTTTTGTAGAAGACAGATGCTTCTGAGCTGGGGTTTGCTGGCTGCCTGCTGGGGAGCAGAACATTAGTTGCAGCTTTAGAAAAATACCCTTTCTTTTCTTGTCTGAAACTCAGCTGCTGAACTTTACTTGTGTTGCTTCCAGACTCCACTCTTTTATCTTTCAAAAGGAGGAAGAAAGGAAGCACTGTGAAGAAAGATCAATATATATATAGGTCCTGCTTTGAGCTTCAGCTGGCCATAGTGAGGACCAGGGATACAGGACTTGGAATCCTGTATCCTGTAATTTTGACAGAGTGAGTCAGAATCATTCCCCTTATTCTAACAGCTGAGTGCAGATCCTAGCAGAAGACTGCTGCTTACATGGTGTATCACCTTAGACATTAGCAGTTCCATCATATGGGAATATTAATGGATGGAAGGGTAATCTGAAGAAAGAGTTATGCGAGATGGAACATGATCATATTTCCTGATGTGCTCCATTTATTGTGCTAATCTCCATACCAAAATATTTTCTTTCAGCATGGAGCTATGGCAACATGGCAAGTTTGAAAGAACTTTTTTCTTCTGGTTTGCCTTCTCCCTGTATGAAAAGTTCTTTCAAGAAAATTTGCAGAATTTAGCTAAAGCCAGTACAAATGATTGTGAAAGTCCTCATGGCACACTTTTTTGTCAGAAAAATTTCTCTTGCTGTTGTTATCAAGAAATTGTGCTACTCTTGTGCAGTTATTTTTGCCACAAAATGGAGTCAATTCCCCCAGTAGGGATTCTACCAGCATAAACCAATTTCTTAGTATGCTAGGGGTTGTATAAAGTGAAGAGTTAAAATAACAACTGCTATTTATTACTGTTATTTATTTATAACTGAGAGTGAAGATTTGACATGGTACTAGAGCTGTGTTTGGTCCGTGCTTTTGGCAGTACTCTCTTGCAGAAGGGTGCCCTTCTCCCAGACCTGCCTCACATACTGGTTTTGATGGAATTGAAGCTGCTGGGAGAGCTCAGAACTTCAAGCACATACACCAGTTGGAGGGACTACCTCACACTTTGAGAGCAGACAAACTGGGAATGAGACCCTGATTTTTTTTACTTCAGAAAGTTTAACCATTTCCTCCTAAATGTTTCCTATATGTGTGTGGCAAAACTAGAAGTTTTAGAGCCATGTAATTTTCTGAGGCAACCAGACAAAACACGACCATGGAAAAACACTTCTGATGGAAGATTTAAAAAAGATTAGATTAAAAAAAATCCCTTTGATCTAAAATACAACGGGATATATATTTTAGATTGACTTTTGAGCGGTGAACTAAAACTTTAAAATATGGATTTCATTCAAAAAGGAGTCTGTTGTTGTTTAGAAAGTCATGAATAGTTTAATGTAGGGTGTAACACTGAGTTACTACCTTTTTGCTAACTATAATACTTTTAATAGGAAATTAAAAAATATGTTTGTGGTAAGTGGAAA
Source organism: Sturnus vulgaris (assembly GCF_052056855.1). Classification (NCBI taxonomy): domain Eukaryota; kingdom Metazoa; phylum Chordata; class Aves; order Passeriformes; family Sturnidae; genus Sturnus; species Sturnus vulgaris. Next base: position 16,340,730 of record NC_142247.1, read on the forward strand.
TATTACCCAGGTTTATAGAAATGTTTAGTGCCTGTAATTACCAAAATAAAGAATTTCTTTTATAGGAAAGCATGAGAACTGACAGACACAAATATCAAATTCTGCTAAATTATATAGAACTATATGAAGCACATGTATCAGTCCCTTAAAATAGCACCTCTTTTGTGAGCTGGGATGGTGTGAAAGATTCTGTCCTTTATTTCAGGAGAAGGTCAATACATGAGTGCTCTTACTGAAAAATACTAGCAAGAGGTTGTGGTTGTATTTAAACTGACCAAAACATAATGACACAACAATTGTGCTTTGAAAAGATGCTGTCCTCCTTTATAGTGATATGCATTGGGGGTGTTGCACAGCTGTTACATGTGAAATAGCTTATTCTGACCTTGTCGTACTTGACTGGCAAGCATCATCCAGTACTCTGTGGAAGCATAAGTAATTTCCTCACTTTGGAGGTGAAAATGTAATGCAAATGCCTAAAGAAGAAAAGGTGTAGGTATTTCTTAATTACGTATGATTTTGAAAATTTCCGTTTCATGTATTTATTTACCCAGATATTGTTTAATGTGTGCTGATAGTCTATTTGGTATGCTTTTGGTAGCATTTTAGAGATGCTAAGATTAACAAGTTACAAGTAGCTGCTTTCAGGACTGGTGGCATTTAAAGGTTAGTTTGCAACCAAAGAGCATGGGCAGAAAGCTGTACTGCATTAAGGTGGTATAAGGCTACGAAGGAACAGGATTCGAGTCTTCTCTAAATAGGATGGAGCTGATTTTGACTTGGACCCAATGAAAATAGGATTTAAACAGAGGAGCAAGTCTAAGAGAGTCTGCTTAGGGCTGATCTGTACAGAGCCTTGTGGAAGAAAGGACACACAAGTGTTACAGCCTTGTTCCAAATCAGATTGTGTGGCAAAAGCAGCTTAGGAGCTTTGACAGTATGAACACCTGGGAAGTCCACAGAGTTGTAGGACTCAACTCAGATTTTCTCAGTCCTATTTCTGCAGGATATGTTGGATCCTAAAGAATGCATCTGCTTGGTGCTTTACCACAGATAAAAGAGCAATAACAATTGAATTGAAAAGGCAAGAACTGAATTATTCTGGGCTTAATATTTTTAATTAGTGTATTTTTCAGAGATTTCAATGTTTCAGAACTACCTAGGAGAAAAGAGGACTTTCTATTTTAATCCTGCAGTTTTTTATCTGAATCCATGTGCATAATGCAGGTCCATGAATTTGAACATATAATTATGTGTTTTTAAGATTTGAGTCCCGCTGATCTTTGTACTTATTGCACTTTAAAGTAGTAGTCATTTGTGGGTTTGCTGTTAGTCAGGGGAGAAGCACAACTTTTATCTGTAGCCCTAGTTAACTATAATTTCCTCAGAAATTACTTTTTCTATAAGAAAGACTGAAACAAATAAATTTCTTTAGTAAGACTATGCACTACATAGTATGTGTGAATTGTGAAGACCATACTGCTAACTTTTTCCCATTTGCTACCTCCAGGGAATTCAAGCACACCAAACAATTCCCTGATGGAATTACATTTATAACAAATGTTATGTATTTCTTTTTTATTCTTAAAAGTTAATGAGAAGACTGTTCCTTCAACAGCGTACAAACTAATTTTATTGGTTGAAAAAAGTGTTTCTGAATTTTTATGGTTAGTTTTGTCAAAATAATTTACCAGATTTAAGACAACTTCCAGAGATGTTGAAACCTGGTGCTTTGTGCTGTGACAGAAAAGAAGTGCATGTTGTGAGTTCAGGGCACTTCTGTTGCTGAAATTTTGAAATCCCTATTCCTGCCAGTAGTTGTGGAGTGCCCGACTGCACAAAGATAGTAATAAATTTAGACTTTCAGCCACAAAGTGATTACTTAAAACAAGGAGAAAGCTAAAGAGCAGGTTAGGTGATACAAGGTTAATTGGTATAGCTCTAAAGAGGAGGCTCTCAGTGCTTAGTAGCTAGAAGCTGTACAACTAGAAGTACTTTAATTTAAAATCCAATGTAAAAACTTAATCAAATACATGCAGAAACACTTAAGAATCAATTTTTTTAATCACAGGTTTACTCTTCTCTCTACAGCACATCCATTGAATTTTTTGAGTTACAACTGTAGGAAATCATTTAAGCATGGCCAGAATAAGGGTACCAGACTTGAAGTGGGTACCTCTCATAAAAGTAATATTTGCCAGGAAAGAAAAAGCACACGTGAAGTTCTGTGTGGGTAAAAGGTCCCCATGGGAAGGTCAGTTGGCATCTCTCTACATCAGAACAGATAAAGGAAATAATTAATCAAACACAGTATTTTTGTTAGTCTTTGAATTAATTTTACTGCCTTCACATATATTTAAATAAGAAAATGTTACATATGCATCTTTAGAATATTTAAGTTTAAAACCAAGACCCTTTCCCTTCTTTTTTGTTTCCAGAACACCACAGAATTCCTGCTTTGGAAGAGGCAAGTTGGTTGCTGGGGAACATCAACCAGACTGGCTACTTTAGAGTTAATTATGATATTAGAAATTGGAGGCTGCTCATTAATCAGTTAACAAGGAACCATGAGGTAAGCTCCTTTTCTCGTCCCTAAAATCTGCTTTCATAGATGAACCTTCACTGTTTCATCACCCTAAATGGTTCAATTTTTGTGCTTGCCTCTCACAGGTTATCTCTGTCAGTAATCGAGCAGGCTTGATTGATGATGCATTCAATCTAGCCAGGTATGTTTTCCTGAAGATCATCTATCCTCATACACATTGCTGTAATAACTCATGCAGCCATTAACTCAGCAGTTGAGTGTGTTTCAGAGTCGTGTGTTCTAAACATGCTTTAGTTTCCCCCACCCCTGCTTTTCTTTTTTTTAATTTTTTTTTTTTTGTATAACACATAAACATGCTCTGTAGCACATTCTCTGCTCTTGATCAATAGTTGCCGTAGGGTATTTTCAAATCTGAAGAGATTTGATCAATTTTGCAGCAAGTTCAATTTAACACTTTGCAGATAAATAATCTCTTTCCTTTCTCTAATGAATGAGAGTTTTTTCTTCTGTTTCTCCCAGTTGTCCCAGTTCTCCTTTCTTTTAGTGCTGATCTTTGTGCTGTATTTAATTTGAGATGGAAGGCACCTTCAAGCTTCAGTAATTTTTTTGCCCTAACTTATACTGTTATATCATTTTTTTCAGTATCTTTCTTTTCTTACAATCTGCTAGAACAGACCCTTTTTTTCCTCTGTGGTGCTTTTCAAACATAATGGAAAAGCAATTCCATTGAGCATTTCTGGAATTTATGCAACATTTTGTGGGTTTTTTTATGATGAGAGTTAATAATTAACACATATGGTACTGGCTAGGTAGTGTCTTCTTTACAAATGGAAGCAATGGATTGGTCCCCATTCTGAAATCCAGTATGTTGATAGTGAAAGTGTAAAATGAGAGGAAAATAGTGGTACATTCGTGACTTTTTGATTTTGAGGTACCTGGGAACATAGCATTAGTATAGGGTTTTAATTGCATAATTACAGATTTAATTGAAAAATTGCAAATTATGTGATTTTACTTGCACTGTCAAGTCACATGGAGCGTGAAAAGAAATCCTGATACTACTGTCTTTACATTTAACTACAAATGGTCACTGGAGGTGTTTGGGCTTCAGTCACAGTGTCACAGCTCAGGGATGTTCTAGCATCACTGCAGTAAAACACAGTTGTGTGCCCTACCACTGTGTTCCTGCTGCTGACATAAAGCAGTGATTAGCCCTTACTTAACAGTCCAGAGATGTAGTTGGGAAGGAGGTGTCCTGGGGAGATGTGTATCCATTTGCTTTTGGCACTGCTCTTCATTCTTGCTTTGTGACATCTTCCCATTGGTAATAGTAAAGAGCTAGAAATAGGTCATTATGTCAGACTTCATTAGATCATGATTTGTCTACTCTCTGCCTAGAAGAATATTGCAGATTATTCTGGAATATCTAGACTATTAGAAGAAATACCAAATGTTGAGTAAAGTCGTAATCTGTTTCAATTTTACTTGATTTTGATGCCTCAGAGAAGTAGTGTGCAGTTAACAGTCACTTTCTTTTTCCATGCACTGAATGCAGTCAGAAGTGGCTAGACTTCCCTGAAAGTCTAGATCCTGAAAAAAGCTGTTTCCTAAGACAGTGTTTGTAGATGAGTGTTTTTCTTCTGAGTCAGTATTGAGCCAGTGCTCTAGGATATCTTGTTCATAGAGTATTAAGGTGAGGTCTTGATTTCTTGATTAAAGACCCAATCTGCATTGTCTGGCCACGTTTTGTCTATCTAAAAACCACACAAAAGATTAGATGAGTAATGCATTCCCCACTAATTTTCTGAAGTACTTTTATGGGGATACTTGGGGATACTACATCTAGCATCTTTTTCATAAGTAACTATACTAGAGCCTTGTGAAGTCTTTCAAAAGATTTCACAAGATTATAAAAACCTGACTTTCTTTTGCTAATGATGGTCTGCAGAAGACTGCTGCTGCATTTGGTCTTCATGCACTGTGGAAAAACATAGTGGAGCTATAAATGTGTATGTAGACATATGTTCACACATGGATATCACTTAAGAGGAAATATTCTTCCAGTAGGGATATGTAGCTAGACTCCTGTTTCCAGAGTCCTGACAGTAGTGTTACCTTGAGTGTGTACCTTGCAAGCCAGTCTGATTGGAGGAAGGATCTGTTAGCAAGCAGTAGATTTATGGTCTGTAGTCCAAGAGGAGCAATAAGCTTTGTGGACCTGGCTAAACTTGCCATGTAGGGTCTACTTCTTGCTGATCGTTGTTACGTCATTAATCTATCATCTTCCTATTTAAGGAAACAAAAAGAAAGACTTATAGTGATTCTGACTGGCTGGCTGACAATATGGTAACTTTTTAGGAAAAGCTTGGTATTTTTTGTTTTGATTCCCCTTCTCCCAGACAAAAAAAAAAGACCAGGAATAGGCCTAATACTTGCTATGTTCCTTTATGATGAATAGGACTAGGGAGGCATTAGGAGACTCTTAGCAGTGTTTTGAGGGCTGGCCTTGATGTCAAGGCATCAGAACTTCTTGGAATAAGAAAGCAGTTGGAAAAGCTCTTGCTGGGACAGGCAATGGGAATTGAATCCTGATGCTGCAGTGTGGTGCCACTTCTCCTGCTGTGTCTGCTGCTTTGATGTGACACAGCAGTGTTCCTAAAACAAGCTCTGAGGGCTATCAGAATAACACGACTCTTTCAATTTTCTGGAAAAAGTCACTGTTCAAAAGGCGACTGTCAGCCTAAAAGCAGCTTCATTCCCTCCCTGGGCTGCAAGGCACAGTACAGAAAGTTGCCCCACTTTGTTTTGGAGCAGTACCATAGCTGGGTGTCATCTGCCTCACGGGTGCTGTGCTGGTTCAGCCTTGTGTCCGATGCGTGGCGAGCACTGCTCCCTGCCCGTTTGGCATGGGCAGAGTAAACGAGAGTACACTCGTCTCTGTGACATGAGACAAGGTGAGGGACCTTACTGGCCAGATGCAGAACTAGTAATTGGTGTTTCAGATCTGATGCTGGGAAGACTGGCTGTTTTTAACCATAATTCAATCCTCAGTTTTGGTCCCTAGTTTCAATGATGTGTTATCTTCCTGTCTACAACTATAACCATGCATTTTTTGACAGAGGGAAGAGAATACATACTTTATTTCTAGTCCCTAGCTATTATTTTTAGTGCTAAAATTATGCAAAAATTAAAACATAATTTCTTAATTCATGATGGTCCTTTCAAAAATTACTTCTATGTAGACAGTTATTTTTACTGTACTGTGGAGACTGTATTTCTTCAAAACACCCTGTCCTTAGAAACTTCTGAAGTACTTCCTAGTGTGCTCTTGAACTTAATACAGATAATACCAAAAGGTTTTGACTCAATTTTTCCACTATTATAATATTGTCTGTCCTAATATGATTATTTCTATGTCATTATACTGCTAACTAATTTTGTTTGTGGAACAGGTGCAGCTCATCTCTTTAGTAAAATTCAATAATATTTAGATTTGGAGAAAAACGAAAGAAAGTGCTCATAGAAATTGTTTTGGAATGGCACACTTTATTTTTTTTAAGGTGTGTTTGATTTCATTCCTCTGAAATGTTTATTATCCTTTTACTGTCCAGCGTAGTGATTTCTTGAAAATAAACAACATAAATGAACTGATACTACCAAGGAGTACTTTAAGCTCTGTAGCTTTTAATTGCATTTTTTGGTCCATTTTATATGGAAATACGTTCCTTCATCTTCCTTCTTGCTGTATATTGGTGTATATAACATTCATCAAGGAGAGTTGAGTGGAATAATAGGAACAAAAGAAAGTTAAAACTTTTTTGTTTTTCAGATTTTTAAGTGTAATTCTTGGCTGCAGTATACCCTTAAGATCTGAAAAGCTGTAGCCTTGGCAGGACATAGTTTATGGCAATTAATCTCCCATGTTCTTGAGCAAGAATAGCACCTTGACACTCCCAATTCCCTTCTTAAAGATTCTTTATCTTCTGGTTTGTATGACATTTCAGTAGAATTAAAAAATATGGAGATACTAGTAAATGATATTAATAAACAATGACTGAGAAAGCCCAGAACCCACGAGAAGACAAACAGAACTGTGGTTCTCATCTAAGCTTAAGCAGAGCAGAGGGCAGATCAGGCAGCTCCAATAAGCAGTGTCACAATAAATAACAAAGGTTTCATTCTTTCATAACAGTGTGAGTGACATTGTCAACTTCTCACCTCTTTCTCTTTCCTTAGGATAAGGGGTCAGTTAGTGAGTATGTGAGGTGGGATGCCTCCCAATTTACTTTAGGCATCCCAAAGGTAGACCTGTCAATCTGACATTCTCACCTTGTTGTGCACTGAGAGTTAATGGAGAGAAACATGCACCTGGCCCCTCAAAACCACTTAACCACATAAGATAAATTATCCACTTAATGCCAGGAGTGTTGTATCACCCCTGGTTCTTCCTTGATTGGCTCTTCATAAAAGATTTCCCTCATTAAACTGGTGGACTTAATCTAGTATTATGTGAAAGAAATAGGTCTGGTTTATGTTTAATGTTAATCAGTGTTGAATCAGATGTGACTGTGAATATCGTTTTTACTTTTTTATCTAAAATACCTATTGTTGCTTCCAGTTCTGTAAGCACTGAATGAGAAAACATGAAGCAGTGTCATTGTTAATTGTTCTTAGGCTCCAAGGATGGACGACTGTGTTGGAGTGCTGTCCATTTCCTTGCACAGATTGAGCTGTAGTCTCTTCAAATGAAGCCTGCCTCTGTAGGCTTCACAAATATGGAGAGCTGTATCAGAAATGAGCAACAAGAAAAAAACGTACCTTCAAAATTATCCGTCAACTAAGTGATTTCCATGCTGTAGATGGCCTTCATAAGTGTTCCTCTCTATCAGAATTTCCTGCACCAGATCAAAACCAGGATCCTGCAATATCCTGATGCAAATAGATATACGATGAGTTATGATGATTGTTTTTATACTGTTGAACAATTCTTTGTGGCTTGTTTCTTTCCAAGCTGTGAGTTCTGCTGACTCAAGTCTGAGGGCAAGGGAAAAGGCAGTACCAAGCTACTTTTCAATATACAAATCCAATTTATCTCCCTTGACACAAATTTATCTTTAACAGCTGATGCATTTGACTCCAAGATTGATTCCAGAAGTAAAATACTACAGTAAACCAATGCTGACTCAAGATCACTTTCTCACCAACTTGTAGTGAGAACTTAATTTAAAAAGTAAGTCTTGCTTAATCAAATATAGCCTTTTGGATCTGGAAAATCATGTTTTTAGGACCTCCTGTTCTATTGTTTCTTAAAAAATAAATTCCTGGCTGTGGAGTCTTGACACTGAGGCAAAAACCAATTTATCCATTCAGCTACCTGAGGCAGCACCACCCCATATAATGATTAGCTGGTCTTATTTCTGGAAACTGAGAGTTATCTTGTAAGTAAGCCTATAGTTCATACACTTCCATATAAAATCCAGAATTACTGCTGCTAAATTGGAAAAAATGTTTTCTTGAAATGTCCGGTGGAAATACATACATAGCAAGACTGAACTGTGGAGTTGAAATGATCTTCATTGCTCTTTTCCTTCACAGAGATGGAGATTTCGTTTCTTGTAGCATTTGAAGTCTTCCAACATATATGGGCTAATTGGTTCCATGTTAGACTTGTTTGTGTTACTTCAAGTCCTGTTCACTGTAAAGTCAGGAGAAGTCAAGGCACTTGAGGGCCCATGTGAAATACTGGGTCAGGATAATAAGTAGGTGACAAAGACAGAAATTCTCAGCACAATTAATGTACTTCAAAATGCTTCAAAATTTCAACAGCCACATTCAGGGTTGTTGACTTTGTTTTGTTGGGCTATTCAGAAACAGTCATATAGGATCCATTTAAATTAGTAAACTGCAATTTTACTCTAGCCTTCATCTTTGCTCCTGATTGTATTTTCTAATAGTTCAGCTCAGAGGAAAACGAGATGTGTTATGCAGCTCCCTTAATTAGTGCCTCTGAGTACCTGCTAAGGGAGTAAGTATTAGATCAATACTTTGTATCACGCTTGATTAATAGTGGTATAGATTTACTGTTTTAATAAATGAGGCCTCATCTGAATTATTTCAGCAGATGCCATAGTAACTCCCATTCATTGTCAGGCAAATTTTGGCCATGGTTCACTAGCAATTGATTTAGATATGGTTTCCTACAGAAGTTGTTTGGCTTCTTTTGACATAAATACTCTCTCAGTGGGCCAAAGTAGCTGTGCCTTTTTTTGAGAAAATAGAAAGTTACAATTATTTTAAGGTAGCCATCATTCATTCCACATCCTGCACATCACAATAAATAACAAATGTGTTCTGTGACATATCACAGCATTGATATGTGCTTTATGTGAAAATATGTATTTCAGCTAACATTTGCATGTGTAACAAGAGGAGTCAAAGCAATTCCTGCAACTAAGCACAGTAAAAGTAAATTTAGCTTTTGTATTATGTGTTATTTGTCCATCTGATCCTGTTACATAGCTAAAGGCAGTAAAGCAAATTGTGCGGCACATTCCAGGGAAGTGTTGGTGCTGCGAGAGCATCTTGAAAGACAGAAATACCTGCTTAGAGTCAGGGAAGAAGCTGAAGACTCTTCAGCATGTATAAAAACCAGCCCTGTAGATCTGACTGCAAAGTGTTTATTGCAGAGGGAAGGTCTTGATCTAGTCATATCCTGGCAAAATTTGCCTAAATTATTTCTGGTCTTCTGACTAATTATAGCAGTAATTGTTTTATCCTGTAAACTGCATTAATTCTGTTCTTAGCCAAACTCAGAATAACTGTCAGGAAGACTTGACTCTGGTTTCAAGGGAGTGACAGAGTTATTTTTAGCTAATGGTTGTTAACTCATTGTCTTTTTACCACATAGTCTCAGAGTTCAAGCTGGTCTCTGAAGTCAGCTTGGTATGGATGTATTCTTGTTACAGTGCAGATGCCAGGGGCTCCTGTGCAATAAGAGGGGAAGGGAACAGTCTGAAATTTGTTTTGGGAGCATTAATTGAACCAGGTCTGAATTATGCTTCAAAAAATACTTGAGTTTGAGGTTAAAGACATGAGTGGAGCTTGCTGAAGGTTTCTTTTCAACTTTGGGTAATGAAAACAGAGCTAAGAGCTGCAAATATGGCTTGAAGAATCTGTGTTGGTGGGGCAGGAGGAAGTCTCTGTACAGCCTCGAAACCTGTGGCATTCTTTGGGGGCCCTATCCTCTCATAGCAAGCATGCATCCACTCTCTGGGACTTCATCTCTTTTACATAGCCCCACAGCTGCCTGATCAGCCCTAGTCTCTACCTCCCTCAATTGTTCTCTCAAAACAGGACAGGTTTTGACCTCTTACCCAAGAATCCAATTACTTGCCTTTCTGTGTCTCTGACAGGAGAGCAAAAGATCCTTCTGCTACATTGGTTAAGGTAGCAAAAACAAGGCACTGAGAAGCTGGAGGTGCTGATCTAAACACTTTGACTTTCCTAGCATCAGCAAAGGGGGTATATGAATGAAGGAATAAACCAACTTTTCTAGTTATAAAAGACAATACTGAATGGCTCACTAACATAAAAAAGAAGCCTGCTCTCACAGGCTAGTCACTGCTTTGCCTGCTGTTTTGACCTGACTCTGCACCATTGTTTCTCAGAAATGATCCTACTTTTTGAGCTTATCTGATTGCTATTGACCAGGATTGTTATTTAGAGGAGGTCTGGTCTTTGTCCATGTGTGCTCTGTCTTATGGAATGTTGTCATAGATTAGCTCCCTCCTATCTGGCTAGAAGTGTGTTCTCCTCTACCCAGAAAACAAGTAGTAGATGACAGGAAGGACTGTATTATGACAGGGACTGAAGAAACCTGGGATACTGTTTCTGCTGTATCCTTCCTAGGTGATCTTAGTAAAATCACTTATATTGCTTGTGTCTTCTTCCTCTCTGCAAATGGAAATAAGTGGAAAATGGAAATAGGTGAGGGTTTAAGAGAATTTCAGCAAATCTTTTTATTATAAATATGTTTATTGGGAATTACCTTTAGAAAACGAATATCTAATTCTCTAGATATTCTGACAAACAAATTTGGATTGCATGTGTGTGTTTTCAAGATTGGAATTTTGTGCTATCCATATGAAGTTTCTAGCTTTTAAACACGTTTCACTTGTCTGACTGATACGCAAAATATAAACGTTAGACCAGGCAAACAGGGAGTGATGAAAAAGTATTGTGCATAATAATAAACTAACTCAGTTTTGATTTTGCTCAAACATTCTGTCATAGATACCATCACCTGTTGACAACTTAATGAATAGAAGAGCTGTTTCATTCTACACTTTCCAACAAAAATCACCAAGAAAGAAAATAAATAACACTTATAATAATTGAGTCATCTGAAATTGATGTCTATTAGCCCTGGAAATACATTCAAATTTCTTTACTTAATTTAACTCTGTGAATTACATACTTCTCAAAAATCATGGTTTCATGATAATGAAAAACATGATATACCTTACTGCATAGCCTTAATCTTTAGCAGTAAGATTATTCCTTTTCTTCTTGTAGTGCTCCTTTTTAATTCATTTTTCTTCCATTTGGGGAAGAAGAGGAAACGAGTGATTGTGAACTACAGTTTTTACAAGCATAGAGGGGTTTAGATTTGAGGTTTTCTTCTGTTTTCAACAGAGGTGGGTAATTCAAATTAATATTAGTCTTTGCTTACGTGGCAACTCTAAAACTGTGTGAGATAATTTAAGCCACATAATACTGTGATAATTACATTGAATTCGAACTATTCTTTGTAGGATGCTTCAAATGCTCTTGTGTAGAGTTGAATGTCACTTGAAGAGTCCTTAAATATTTTGCATGTGAGAAAACATAATAAGAAGCAGGCTTCACTCAAAACTGTCTTACTCTCTGAATCTTTTAATGTTTGAGAGATTGAATGCTAATTAAATGTAGTTCTTAAAATGGTCTTGTAAGCAAAAATTTGCTTTTGTGTTCATCAAAGAGCAGATGTGCGTTCCAGTTCTGTTTACGTGGAAGTCCGTAGCTCATATAGATCACAATGCCTCCATTAAGTCACTTTGGTATCTTAGAAAAATAAAATCCTTATATGGTCCTTATATAAAACCAGCTCAATCCTGGGAGGGAAGGATGAGGTAGATTATTCTTTGATACTGGACCTTTATTACAGATTGTCCATTAGTTTTCTGTGATAAAACATTCTTTCTGCAGCGTCTGTGGTTGAACATGGATGCCAGTCACCCTAAGTTTTTAATCGTTGACTTCTAGCCTTGCAGGGGTTGAAGGGGAAATCTGTGACTAAAGAGAGAATTTCCCAGTTGTATGGGTCACCTTGCCCAAAGCTTTTTTGACATGTCAGGGTTCAACATACATGTTTTTACTCAGCTATCAAGGAATTGCTGTTAAAGCACTGTGGGAAAGAATGTCCTGATACATTGGTGGAGACACCAGTCCTTGACAGGTCCTGAAAAAATAAAAAAGGCAGATACAGTTATATGTGGATGTTCACTGGTGCCAAGTTTCTCCGTGGTAAAACAGTGTTAAAAAACAATTAAGAATCCTAAGTTACTTTAAACTGTCTCTAGGAGTTAATGAGTATAGTCTAATTATTCATATATTGCACATGCACAGAAACAGAACTGATGCTAATCTGAGTTGCACATCTGTGTTCTGAAGAGCTGCGTTTTACCCCTTCAAAATTACCCAGACAAACAGCTAGTCATGTTTTACACATTTCTAAGAAACAGATGAGGCAGAGTGAGTTTTAAACTAGCAGCAAGTAAATCACCTCATTTCCATTGTTTCTGTAATGCAGATCAGTTTGCTGCCAGCTTGGATTTTCTAATTTTGATTTAAACACATGACTTATAATGTCTTTGTTGGGTGGTGGGACTAAAGGATTTATGGTGCCCTTGTATGTGAGACTCTCATCACTGTACGGCAACCCTGTCGTTTTTGTGACAGAGTCTGTTTGACTGGTGCTGGATTTATGATAGAAATAATTCAGAACAGAGTAATAATTTTCCCTTGGCAATTACACTACCATTTGGTACTTTGTCCCTAAGGGGAAAATGAATGTGCTGGGATCTGTCCATAAGTTCAGTAGCTCAGTGTAAAGAACAAATCAAGGTCAGAATGCAGATGAATACACACTGATGTTTCATAATACAGTCTAGATCTTCTGCTTTTATCTGAGTCATTAAAAGCTCATGTAATTTAAAGATTATTTTTGATTGCCATGAGATTTTTATTGGGAAATCTTTGTGAGAGATATTTCATAACCGTGTTCAGTACTTTCTTTTTCTGTTCATTGCCTCTTTTCTCTGTAGCAATGGCCACTGTAGCAGCTTCTTCAGTGTAAGCAGGATAATATACCTTGCTAAGCATTGGTGCTTATGATATTATATGATATTATATCATAAACCACATAATACTTATATATAACTTATGGAAAATCTTTTTCCACCTCTGTCCTTTCATAAAAATGATAGATCACATTTTCAATATAGTTCGTCAGCAATCTCCTTTGGCATGAAAAACCTGCTGAACCAGAATGTTTGTCTAGAGGCAATTTGTCTAATAACACCAGATCTTTTTGCCACTCCACGTTCCTGTTCTCCTGTTCAGTTTGGCAGGCACCTGTGAAATCAGGAACATAGATAGTAAGACAAAACTCATGTGGTGCTGCATTTCTGACACATGCTCTTGTGTGTAGTGCTGGCTACAGAACAATTGGCATGGTGGTGAACTGATAGGTTAGGACAGATACATGAAAATTGATAAAGCAACGAAACCTTTAAAATGTGATCTTTTTGGTTAAATTTTGCTTTTGTAGTCATATGTTTCAAATGACTCAGTATGGGGAAAGTTGGCTTAGAGAGGGCTCGTAGAGGCTGTTTTAAGTCTAGGCTGATTTCTATATGACCCGTGATGTCAAATCAAAACTCTCTAATCTGAAATACTGTAAAGAGGGATGTCTGCTTTTTGTACTTTATCCTGAAGATATGTAAACAACAGATCATTTTATATATTACATGCAATGGATCTCTTCTATGAATATATGCAATGGGTACTCTTCTATGAGTATTTACAGGGCAAAAGATCTGAGCTATGATATTCTTACCTCCTCTTGGCAGAGCAGTACTGAAATAGTCGTGTTCCTAGGATATCCGTTGGTAGAGGCCTATATAAACAAAACAAGTTTATGTCAGGAATGGCACTGGTATGAATCTGCTTTGGAAAGGGAGACACTCGATGAGTTCTTAAGGCTCTTTTAATTCTAGATACTATACATGAAGTTTTGTAAACTTCTAAACCTTGCCCTTGAGAAATGTTTCACCTGAATATCAGTATGCTTTCAGCCACTGTTTATGTATCAACACTGTTTGATTTAACTATTTTATCTGTTAGGATACTTGCCAAAACTATCCCAGGTTCCTCTGTGGAATTTTTAATGAAGAGATACAGGCTTGCTAAGATTCTCAGGTGGCTACTGGAAACATACCTAGAGAAAACGCTGCCTGTTTCAGACTAGATGTAAGATCGGACATCACAGTATTTCTGTGCTGTTTATGCTTGTTACCTGGTTTCAGTATAGCTCATAATCAGTTCTTCCCCTAGTGACAGACAATATTTCAATTTTCCTCCAAGATGGCTAGGCTAGAAAGGAACCTTGTTTCTTAGCCCTGACTCTCATGCATTTGGACTTTGACAGGCAATATCTGATAGTAATTTTGCTGGACTTAAAGATAGCAATATGATTGATGGCTAAAAAGGCACAAGAAAAATAAGGATTTCTGTCACTAACCTTCCAGTGACTTTCTTGAAACGGAGAGAGAATAAGTTCAAGCTGCATGTGTAGAGTATGCACTAAACTTACACTCTGTAGTACCTTTGAGTGAACATTTCTAGGCAATTATATGACAGGGAAATTATTTTACGGTTTTACTTTTGATAGGAAAGTTGCTATTTTTAGTTTTTTTATTATTGTTATAATCATTGTGAAACACTTCTGTTCAACATTTCCCCAGATCTGTGTTTTTCCAACAGAGTTCACAGAGATACTCAGAGCAGACTCATTCTCTCTTCTGCCTTCTTTCCTCATTTTGGTTATTGTGATACTCCATAAATGCTTTTGCTGACCAGATCCTATGTAACCATCTTTTTAGTTCTTCCACGCTAGTGAAGGAGAATCCTAGAATCATGCCAGCACCCTTTGTCTGGTTCGCCACTGTTCAAGTGAGCCCAGTGCATCTTGCTGAATGCAGAATTCCCTGGGAAAGAGAAGTCTTGAAGTAACTCTTTAACACTGGAGAAGCTTTTAGCATAAACTAAAAGAGTGTGATTGTATTAAAATACAAAAGTCAAGAAACCAATTGTTGTGCTTTGTGAATCTGCAGAATATTAAAGCACAGCTCACCACACAGTCACACTGCTTTATCGAGGTTCTGTCTTCTGCTGTCCTGGTTGTCATTGTAGTCATGCTACCTCCTGGGACACTTCACACAGGTCCTAGATGTGTGATCTGGATTTTAGGACTTCTTATACATTTTATGGTTTAGGGTGAGAGTTTAACCTTGTATCCTATTTTCTCAACGATGAATATAAAAAATTAGCAGCCTTAATGTTTGGCCTTAACCTTACTAAAATATTCTTTTTTTTTTCCTCCCGAATGAAAATACTCCTCAAGGTATTAAATCTGTAGTATATAATTAATAATTTATAACATATACCTTTTATGCAAAAAGGTGAAATAATAAACACAACTACCTCTTGACAGAAGCTATTTAATGCCAAATAATATAGGGGTGCGGTGTATTTGGAGTAAAAAGTTCATAAACATGGCTTAGCAACTAGGGTAAAAGAATGGGGCTATCGTGGTTTTCTGTGGGCATCCATGAAGTAAAATAGTGTAAAATATAAAGAACATTCTGCCAAGGAATGTAATGTTCCTGAAGCACTTATATTTTCTTGGGGAAAGTTGCTGTTTTAAGTGCCACTGATTTGAGATATGGATGTGTCTCTGCTTAAGTTCTCTCAGAGGTACATCTTAGCATCTGTACTGCCCAGCATGTGCTGACAGAAGAGTTTAACATTAATTGTAGCAGCCATAATCACTTTTCCTCTAAACCACGATCTGAAGTGATGAATTTGTTGTCATTTATATAATTACGACAAGAACCTCTCTTCATCCCCAAAAATCCTTCATCTCCCTTCAGCCCCATCCCTTCTCTTGGGATGGATTGGTTGATGTATGGTTTAGAGGGTGATTTTGATGATACTGGGCATAAGCTCTTCTAGGGTCATACCCAGAGACAGAAGGAGGGTCAGGAGTAAACAGGAAAAGATAGAACTTTGCCATGATCTGTTTGTGTAAGTTGCACAATACTCTTAGGGAAACAATAGGAAAAGTGAGAGTCAGGCATAATTGAATAGCCTGATAAATTTGGAAGTTAGAAGCAGTGTAACAGCTGTTGTGAACAGGATGAGTGTCATCATCCAAGAATCACAAATTTGAAACTCATCAGGAAGCTCTGAGTTTAGGAATAAGAGATTGATCTCTGAGTTCACTTCTTATGTGTCTTTATGGAGAAGTTAAGCTTAAATAGAAATAGTGTGTTTGTTTTGCAGTTTTGATTTCCTTTTTGCACTTAGTATAGGTAAATTTAATTTCAAAACATGAACTTAAATGTCCATTAGTGCAGCTATAATAAACATTAATCTGTTTGTTCCTTAAGCAGCATGTTTCCTAGAGCTATTCCTCTTGTTCCTTACTTCACACTTCTTCATGTCAATCAAATTATCAGTAAAAATAATCACAAATTCTATTAGAAACTAATGATGTATATGCAACATTAAGCTAGTTTACCTCTTTGCTAACATTATCTCCAAGATTTTTAACTGCAGTCAGTCCAGCATGCTTCTGGCTCCATTAATTATGTTTAGAAATCTTTACAAACTATTAAGACATAGAACTCATCTTAATGATACTCTGCTGCTGCAGAAACAAGACCTATAAAATGGAGTAGCCTTCTGTCTTCAGATGCATCAGACTTTGTCCACTGCCCTGCTCTAAAAGCTTTACCAGTTTCATTTCATATCTGCTCAGTTCCTCAGTTGGCACAGTGGGCTCCCCAAGTGATCTTGTTTTTCGTGCTTGAGTATGTGCTGGAACCAGAGTTGAAAGCAGAGCTGATAAAATGTGGACAAAAATGACATGAAGCAGACTGGAGGGTGGGATAGATACTTTTGAAATCTGTTACATGAACTCATTCTTTCCTGACAACATCAAGGGAACAGAGTGTAATTCTTCCAACAGAGAGTGTAAAAAATGAAGGTCTGCAAGATGTGGTGTACATTGCAAGGAAACAAGCTATTTCAAGCAACGAGGCAGTTCTTACATGATATTACAGCAGAGATAAAAATTTATATTAACATGTATTCAATGGTTAATTTCCGTATTAATGTGTATAATTTTATTTGTTTGCTATGTTTGCATTTCTTCCACATTGATGGAAATTAAAGGAACATTGCCAGTGAAGGAGAAAAACTAGTCTATGAAACTATGTCATACTGTAGCCTATTAAATTGAACTTTGTGCAATCTACCTTGCTGCTTTTAACTGTTTAATGAAAACTATTAACTGTCTCTAGGCAGATAGTTAATTCCTTTTGGATTTAAACACTTGCATCAGGAGAGTAGACAGAGTGTTTCTGGACAGTTCACACCCACAGGATTGCACTTTGTCTCTGCAGTCTGGATAGTGAAGAAAAAGTGCTGTTCTGTAAAAGAAAGTGAGAGCGAAAGCTAAAGCTTGGCATTTTCTGTATTTGGATTTTAAAGTAACTTTCAAATGCTTGTGTGTGTATTGCATTTTATGTGCAATGCTATAATTTCAGAACCCTTCCTGTACCCCCTCTACACTCTTTTCCATGCAGGGGGAGGTCTTTTATGATTGCAAAAAATGGAATAAAATTTTAGCTGGCTGATTTATAAACACCTGAAAATTTTCATAATTTATATGCAAAGTGCTGGAATATCCTGAACCAAAGTGATGTCACTGGATAAGTCCTTTCAAAGTGGCTTAAGGTGGATAAAAGACAAGGCAGTTCTAAAGGAGAGAGAAAAGAGTAAGGTGAATAACTTTAAAACTGAAGCTTCTTCTTCAGCACTAATTCTTTTCGATTGCTGATGGTCAGTAGAAATGTTTTCTTAAGCAAAATGCTGTGGATTGTTGATTTTATGCAGACAGCTTTCTGTCTTACAAATGAACAAAGCAACACCTTTCTTTTTCTTTTGGTTATTTTTTGATTTCTTTCCTTAAAGGCAGTTATTTCTTCATTCATGTCTTTCATAACCACAGGAATCTATTCAAAGTAGGGATAGCTTGTCTGGTTTCCTTTCATGTGTGTTCATGCCTTACTTCATCAAGTCAGTATGCTTCTATGTGTTGGGAGAGACTGCAAGTTGCTGGTTTTTTATGAGGTTGATTTTTATGTCATTAAAGTGTGATGAGTTTATAACTTTTTCTGCATTTTAATTTCATTTGGGAAAAAAAATAAGTTGTTTATTCCCCATCGTGAGTATCTTCTGAAAACCAATTAAATACTAACTTATTTTATTCTTCAGAGCTGGTTATTTGCCTCAGAATATTCCCTTGGAGATTATGAGGTATCTTTCAGAGGAGAAAGATTTCCTGCCTTGGCATGCTGCCAGCCGAGCTCTTTATCCTCTAGATAAATTGCTGGACCGTACAGAAAACTACAACATCTTCAATGTAAGAGATAAAGTCTTCCTCTCTTTCTTCCTCTGGTTCTTCCTTTCCTGCTTCCCCTCACTCCATCTGTCTGTCCTTCCTGCCTTTCTTCCTTTTGCCTCTTACTCTCTCATATTATTGCTGAGATTTGAACTGTTCCCCAGTCAGATACTGTAAATGACCTAGGGATATTAACTTTCTTCCTAATTACTCTTTATTTAAACATAGCAATTATCAAGCTTTGGTTCATTTACATTTGAACAGTGATAACTGTTGTTTGAGGCATATGTGAATAGAAGAAGGAAAGGTAATTATCCCTCATGTAAAATGCAATGACAAATAAAGTATTTCACTTAAAAGAGTCAAAGTATTCTATTGCCATTTTTTTTTTGAGGAGCCCCATGGTGATATTTAAGTGGGTGCCCAAGATCAGCAAGAACAGCAAATCTAGGCACAAATGAACAGAATACATGCAACTGAAGCAAAGATTTGTAGTCATTATTTCATTCCAAAATCCTTGGTGAATCCAATACAGTTATCATAATTAACAAGAATTAGATCACTGTTGAGTCAAAAGCCCATTCATAATTGTGTCCAAAGGGACAGCAGTAATAGCTCACAGTAGATAATTAAGATAGACATGGCAAATATTTAAACATTTACCTGTAGCTACTCTGAGGCATGGTTTATGAAGTACACAGGATTTGACTGCAGCCAGTGACAATTATGAACTCTTGGGGTTTTTATTCACTATGAATTTTATGCACACTACATATTTTCAATGGCCAGCACACAGTAACTTTATGTAATGTTGTAAAGCCTTCAAATGAAGGAACTTTATAAAGCCTGAAATTCCTAAGGTTGCTCTTTTCTTCTTAAGTGTATATTTGTTTGTTTTGTATGTGACTGTAGGCACCATACTCAGACAGGAGAAAGTTAGAAGTGACTGTTATGTATATATGTAGAAGTTAATACATATATAGATATACACACATATACATATACACAGAGTTGCCTGATGGCATGGAAAATTATTTTTGTAGAACATATACTAAGGCCTACATGCAAACCAGAGCCATAATGTAAAATGCAGTTGAAATAGTTTGCTTATTTAGTCTGTTATTAACTGTAAAGAAAATTCAACTGAAAATTCTTAGGAGTCTGCCATTGCTATTTCACTTTTAAGCATGGTTGTGTAAAGAAAACACAATTTTAATAAATAAAACCAGTAAAATTCACAGCTGGGTTATGTTTTATCACTACTGATGGGAGTTTTGAAAGCCAAGGTGATAGCAGAGGAAATAAAAAGTCTTTTTAGTCACAGAATAACATATCTGCTAGAGAAAGCTGCAGTATGAATCTTCCTTTGTGTTGACATATATACATGCCTATGCATCTGTAATAATAAAATAGATGCTCTCCTATGCAGTTCTGTGTATCTCAGTTCTCTTTTTCAAATTGGTGAATTCCACTGGAAAAAGATTATGCTGAATACAATGACAGTGGTTTTCTTCAAAACTGGTCAGAATATGTAAATATGTCCTCTGTGTAAAAAGTAGAAGTCACTAAAATATGTCTTGTGCTTGTTTTGTTCCTTAAGCACACCAGGAGCCAAAACTTAAAGCATAGTGTCATTAAGTGTACAAAGCTTATTTGCAGCCACATGGTTATGTATTCTGAAGTCAATTGACTGTACCCACATAACGTTTTTGCCATGGCTATGGAAATTAAAACAGTGTTCT
The DNA here is from genome assembly GCF_052056855.1 of Sturnus vulgaris. Classification (NCBI taxonomy): domain Eukaryota; kingdom Metazoa; phylum Chordata; class Aves; order Passeriformes; family Sturnidae; genus Sturnus; species Sturnus vulgaris. The sequence goes on from NC_142247.1 coordinate 16,360,807, forward strand.
TTTAAAAGTGAACATGCAAAGTGTAGTCAAGATTGGCCACGAAGTAGAAATTAAGCTATTGACACTCTTGTAATTTTTCAGCTGTGCATTGTAAGTTCAAAGTATCATGTAATAAACCTTTGAAATTTGTGGATTTTATATTAATAAATTGTCTTATACTAGGCATCTAATCAAGTAGCTTGTCTAGAGATTGCTTCTTAATATAGCAGTAAAGGAGGATTATAAGTGGACAAGTAGCTTTGCTAAGTCTTTGTAATTGGACATTATTTGAAGGTAAAAAGAGTGGCCAAACCTCACTAGTCAGCAGTACTTCAATTTCAAGCAAAATAAATTATTTTTAACGTGAAATATACTTTTTTCTTTTCTCCTTAGGAGTATATTTTAAGACAAGTGGCATCAATGTATCTGAAGCTTGGATGGCCAACAAACAATTTAAACAAATCACTTGTTCAAGCATCATACCAACATGAGTACTGTTATATTTACTTCTTTATTGTTTATTTGTGAAATATAATTATATGAATGCACCCTCCTAAAATGTATTCATGTTTAGCATAAATCAGTCATAATTCCTTAGCTCTGTCACCCTCCTGTTTTTCTTTTCTGGGTTGCGAGGAGAGCAGAAAGATGCTGTGAGATGAATTCTTCTTTCTTAAGCTGGGAGAACATGATTTCCTAAGCCCTAACTTCATATCTGACTGCACTGAATTTCTAAGAACTTGCACTCACGTGACCACAGAGGTCAGGAAGAGTGCCTAAGTGTAAATGGGGGCTGGTTTTGATCCATGACCTTTCTTCAGTTGTTGCAGGCATTAAACTTAACACTGAGATTTGTAAAGCCCAATTGTCACTGGTCGCTGTCACTGTTATAAGAAATAGTTTTTTTCTAAACGTTTGAACACATTTGTTAATGCAGCTTTATTGCTTTCTTTAATTTGGACAGAGAGTTACGTCGGGAAGTCATCATGTTGGCCTGCAGCTTCGGGAATAAACACTGTCACCAGCAGGCTGCAACCTTAATCTCTGACTGGATTTCTAGCAATAGGAACAGGTAAGTGGAGCTGAAATGTCTATCTCACATTTCTCTTACTGAGAAGCAGTACAGCTCTTCCCTTCCTGCCCGCCCTGTCTGCTGTGCTGTCTTTTGCAAAGGTTTTATTTACAGGAGGAAGCAGAGGTTGCTGGCTGTCATTTAAAAATGTCTGTGGGGTTTCAGAATTAATTATTTGACTTTGCATATATGATTCGGTGGAGGGGATTCTGCCCACTCCTGATAAATTGCTGTTGGATAATTCTATGCTAGGAGATAAGAAGATGGATTTTATGGATGGATTTAAAGAAAGAAAGATGAGTCAACATCATGATGTCAGACAAACCTGAAACCTGGGTTGGGGTAAGAGAGCAGAAGGTGCTAAACATTTAAAAAAGTGAGAGAGGTTAGAGACAGAAGGACTGAGAAGTAAGGAAGGAGAAGTGTTGGAGGGAAATGTTACGAGGTATTTAAGGGTGAAGACTTGAAAATTAATGTGATTCAGGAATACATGAAAAGCTCATGTAAGGTTTCAGAGAGCAGATAATATGAGAGCTGATGCCTTGAGCATTAGCAGCTCTGTAGTGGTTTGACAGCAAATATGTAAGTTTATTATGTAGGTTTATTCAGCTGAGGCAAAGGAACATGGGCCATGGATAGTGTATGAAGTTTATCTTTAAAGGCAAGCATCTAAGAAATATAAAATAATTGAAATTTCAAATATCTAAGTATGTAGTCATATATGGACAGTGAGATGAGTGCAGAGTATAGGTTAAGACCACAACTTATTTAGAAAGAATAGTGGATTTTCTGGTTATGTGAAATATTTGCACTGTACACAGTTGTGCATGGCATGATATTTTGATTTAAAAGAGAATATTTTACTTTCAAATACAAAAGAAAAAAATATGAGAAAGATGCTCTCAGTTTTAGTCACAGTCTTGTATTAGCTCAGCAAAAGGATCTCTGTAGCCATACAAACAAGCAGGATTTTTCAGAGACTTCTTGGACTTCTTGGTGTTTGTTTGCAATTAATTTATCTCTGTCTGCCTTTGTAATCTTTAAAAATCCTTTATGGGCATACCCAGTTACATAAGTATCCAAATGTTTCTTAAAACCAGCCATGAAGGGAAATTGCATATGACTTTGAAACTTCTGGGGGAAAAATAACTTGAAACTATGACTATGTACCTTTAAGTAAGATGTGTGTGAGGTGGAGGGTTTTCTTGTGTAAAGTGATACCAGATATATTTACTATGAAATAAATACCCCAGGGTATTATATGAATTCTTATCATAAGCAGCAACAATCAGTATGAAGCTATTCAAAGAGGCAATTAAAGAGAAAGAATCATTGGAAACAGTCTGCAAAAGTAATTTACTTAGATATTCATTTGCAAAATTAGTTAATCAAACCTAGCATTACCTATTAGCATGCACAGCAGTAGATTATTCAGTGTTAAAAAAGCTGTCACCATGCAAAGCTACCTGCCTGTCTTTCCAATAGGATTAAGAAAGGAGGCATCAGAAGAGAAAAACATAACAAAACACAAGCTTATTGCTTTACTAACAGTAGCAAGAGAGAAAAGGAATAAATTTAAGGAGCTGTCTGAAGATTCATCTTAGCCTTTCAATGGGGCCATTTTTGGTAGCAGAAGATTGTGGTTGCCAGCATGTGATGAGTATTATGATAAAAGCACCAGCCGGGCAGAGGAGAACAGCTACTAAGTTAAAGCAATGTGTTACTCAAAGGAATTGCACAGTTTTGAAAAATGGCTGCAGCAAATAATGTAATTACAGAATAGAGATTGACAGTCAGCTGATAAATAGGGGCACAACTGGCAGAGAAGATAGAGACACACTTTTATTTATTTTTTTAAGATTGTAGGATTTGTTCAGTCCCGCACTCCAGAATTTCCCAGTTTTCTCAGAGCAGTCTCACATCCTGAATGTAACTAATATATGAGCAAAACTCGTTTCCTATCTACTTATATTGAAACAACTTTACAAAGACTGCTAATAATAGCAGCTCAGTAAACATAAAATCAGCTTGTGTTTCACAATAACAGCATTTGTAGGGTATGTCAGTGTTTTCTCAGGAATGTTCAGACCCTGTTGAATCAGAGCTACCCCATAGCACCTTTACTCAGTTTAAGCTAAGTTGGACTGAAACCTAAAAGTAAAGAAAGGGGTCTTTTTTTCATGCTTTTTAACCAAGAAACCGATGATTCCACAATCAGAATTTAATTAGCTTAGTGTTTGAGTCATGCTTCTGCCTCTTTTAGCACTTCAGAGACAATAACTAGCTCAAGTTCAAAGGGCAAGCAGATAAGTACAAGATATATGCAGAGAGCACATCTAAGAGGTGCCATTTTGTATTCTTTCTCATCAATCAAGTGCTTTGCTCAGCTTGGTACCCTTAACAGCTGTTTATGAATTTGCTGTAAACAAGCGCCTCAGAATGTGTAAGATTCCCTCAGAGCTTGTTTCCTTACAAAGAAGGGGAAACTCCTCTCCTTTGCTGCTCCTCTTTCTCCAGACTTCTCTGACAACTGGTGAGAAAAGTTGGTGACAGATACAGAAACTCTATGTATCCTCGCATATTCCATTCCTTATCAGCAATTACTATAAGTGTTCTTGGGTTTGCCATTCTCTCTTCTGAAACAGAATCATGTGATTGACTGATGATTGTAGAAAGCCTGGTTTTCGTGGGTTTGCATAGCCAGAGCACAAAAACCGAGTTCTAGACAGCTCAGAGATTTTTTATATATAGATAAAAATTGAATATCACTGTCACAGTAAAAATAAAGGCTAATTTGCAACATTTCCATCCATCCCCTCCCAGAAACCTTTTTCTGGAAGATGGCACAAATTTTTCAAAGCAGTATAGACAGTGGAATTTGGTTGTGTCTCAAGATTGTAGTCAACTGAAAATTAACTCAGTATTAAATTAAAATGTGATATTAAATACCACAGTCAGTAAATCATATAAGGGAGGTTTTTGATTGCCTGGAAGTTACTGCAGTTAAAGTTGAAATAACTATAATAGACAATGTGCTATTAATAATACTGAAGAAATGCTAACGTTCATAAATTTTTTAGCCACATTTTTAATCTATGACTTTTTAGATGTTCTTTTGAAATGTTTTTTCTGTTTTACTTGTAAAATTTAATTTTGGATAAAGTGTTGGGTAGTACAATAACATCTGACTCTGTTTTACTGGCATATGCTTGCAATTGCCATGGTTTTTAGTAATTACATTTAATCTGGTGATGAAATGAATTACCAGCTACTCTTCACAATAAGAAAGTGAAGTAATCATGATATCAGATACTGTTTGTATTTTGTAATTATATACTCTTTACTGTGCAAATAATTTGCCACTGTTCACCAAGTAAAATAATGGTAATTTTTAGCACAAGGACAGAGGTCCTCTTAGTATTTCAGGTACAGTTTAAAATAGCCATTAGATTTCCAAGTATAGTGATGCAGATTTTATTCTGGAATTAGTGAAAAAACCCAAATTATATGTGATCTACAGCACCAGCCTCTATGCATGAAAGTGGAAGTCAGCTGAGAGGCTGTGAAGACTTCAATTTGTAAAGTGACTTAGGCATTGCTTCATTTTTGGATGCCTGGCTCAGGGCAGAATCAGATGCTCAGAGTTATGCTTCCTACAGGGGGATTTAGGGGCCTCTCAAAATGCAGCTGGCAGCAGCCACTGTGCTGTGAAGAGCCTCTTAATGTGAGATTCTGAAGTGTGAGTGGGCCCTCTAAGGGTCCAGCACTACAGGTAGTAAGATATCTGTATCAAATAAATGGCAATCGTAGAGTCCAATGGGGTCTTTGCAAAAGATGCCTTTCAATATTGTCACTAAAGCAGGAAAAGGACTGCTCCTTTTCTTTTCCAACACAGCTGGCAGACAAGCTTCACTTCAGCACCAGTTCAAACAGCAGTGCTGAGATTCCAGCAGTTTGCTGTGTTTCAGTTTAGTACCCCAGCCCTGTGTCTGCCAATGCAGAAAGCAAGCCTAAGCCTGTCTGTGAGGTATTTGGGACAGTATTAAGATGCTGCAACACACGTTCCTCCTCTAGTTTCAGCTCAGCCACTGGAATTTATTTCATTTGCAAGAGAAATGATACAGCTCTCCAGTGTAAAGATGAGAGAGCATTCACCTGAGGGAAAAGGAGCTTCAGTACCTGAAATACCAGAAATAGTGTGCAAGGGGCTTTAGGTGGTATTGCTCATGACCACTTTTTCAGGGCAAAACGCAGTGGAAAAAAAAACATAACTGAGAAATAAATTCGTTTTTACAAGGAGCAAGCCAAACATACAGCATCAGAAGCAGAAGAGACTGTAAGGAGACATCTTGTTTTGCTGGTCTAGGAATTGATACATTTTAATCCTTGCCGTTGTTAGAAAAAAAGGTCATAATTTCTTTCTACTGAAAATCTGAGGATAGACCTCAAAGTAGGTCTTGCAGTGTTTTAATCAGTGAATTTAAATAATTTTACTCTTTTTTAAATGGCTGATTTCTTGAAGGGCTGTATTTACGTCTGACTTGATTGTGATATTAAAACAATAATTTTCATTCTCTTAAATTGGGATATATGCTTCTTCTGGAAACCCTTAAAACTTTCATGTCAATGTTCAGAAGAATATAAACAGAGTAGAAAACATATAACCATGTTGAAATTTCCCTTGTTGTTTAAGAATGTAAAGTTACTGGGATTCAGTCAACAGCAGAATGTTGTACAAGAGAAGCTACTGTTGGAAAATAAAGATGTTTGCTTCTGCCGTCATTTAACTGAGCTCATCCCTGTGAAGCTTTCATGTGTGAAGAAATACATTATTCACACTCCTTAGATATAACAGCACTGTGGTTCAGCCTAAAAAATTAACAAAAATTACCATTCAATGCCTGCCTGAGCTTAATAATCAGCCTTGTTAACCCCTTTAACCTTCACTGCATCTATTCTGAAAGAAAAACATGTTTCTAAGGGGATTAGCATTTTCAGACTTCTTGCCTTGGGTAGGTTGACTAAATATGTATTTCTGAAGTTCAGGAAAGAATGCATGGAGAACTGCAATATGTAAACTCCTGACAGGTGACAGCAGGGGGTTAATATCCAAATACACACCACGATGACTTGAAGCATAACTTAATCTTAGACATGAGCATGTTTTTTGCAAACATCTCTGTGGGTGCAGGCACAGTTATCTTCCAGCCACTCTTGCCATACATGAGCTATTGGTTGCCACATATACATTTCTTCTGGCAGAGTTGACTGTGGATGTATTCTTGCTTGGGGCAGATATAAACAGGATGATATGAATGTGAATATGTGAGACAGCTGCTTTGATTTGAGACAGCTGATTTGCCTTCAACAGGAAAAGAAGTAGTGGTATTCTGATTCTGTTACTGGAGCTGTGATGATGCTGTTCTGCTGACATGCAGCACTGAACAGTGGGAGATGATTCTATTGCATCAGACACAGTTATGTGCAGATGTTCTGTGAGATGTTACTGGACCTGTTGGAAGGCCCCAACTAGTCATAGCCACTTTCCTTTGCTCTGATTTTTAACTTCTTTAGAAACGTAACCATTGCTGTTTATTACTGTCTTTTATATGGAAACAAAGTACCTTAATTAATTGCCTAGAAAACTTAGAGTAAATGCATTTCACTGATGCTGATGTCATATCACTTCGGGGTGATTTTAGCTTTAATGCAGCTTTTACTGTTTCTACTAATAATCTTCTGTCACAAGCACTCTGATCAGTTTTGATGATGTTTGCAGTGGGGGGAGTGCAGGCTGCTGCACTGAATTAGGCTAAGCCAGCATCCATTCTGTAACCCATAGGTTAATGAAGTTTGCATTTGTGTGTCTTTGTGAACGAGGAGAAGTAGAGACTGATGGACGATTCTGAATGCAAACACAGATATTTTAAAACTGTTCTGGTCTAATCATCCAGATTGTTCCGAGAAATCTTGGAGTGCATGAGGTGGGGCCACGTCACAGGACCAGTGGGAGCTTCAGACAAGTCCTGTCCTAGCTTCAGATTTCGGCAACAGTTTCAATTTAAGAAATCATTCTAGTCTGCAAGTACTAAGGATGGCAGATCAGGTCTATTTTAATAAAATGAATTATTTATTAAGCAGATAGGAGATAACAGACAAAGATCTTAATCAGTTGCCAACTATACAGTATAAAACTAAAAGGAACTACTAGTAGATTACAGCATGACATAAGCCAGTGCACAACATCAAGGTACCTATATTAAAGCTAGCCAAAGAAATAATGTTGTTTAGGAGTCAAATGTAACTTACCACCAAAATGATGACAATGTACACAGATTCCTTCGCTCAATTTCCGTGTGAGTAACTGGGAAGCAAGCATCCCCCTTCATGGGAAAGCTTCCACAGATTTCCTTGAAATGCGTGGAGGATTTCTGCTTTGTGAGAGTCTGATGTAGTTTTTGTAGTTTGTGAAGCGAGGTGTCTATCAGTGAGAAATCCCGCTTATCTTCCAGATCTCACTTCGACGTTAAGATGTTTATTGGCATTTGGGAGATGCCAGACTCTTGTTAATCCTATGGTGCCAAAAGAACTCACTACAAGACAGCTATTCCTGTTCCAGATATCTGAGAAGTTAACAAGCAACAGATAAGCCCTTGCTGGGCGCAAGATGCCCTGCTACAGGCCAGAGATCACTGAAAAGAGGATGAGATGAGCTTTCCTGTTCTGTCTGTGTGTTTCAAGTCAGAACACATCTCTGTGTTGTTTGCATTACAAATGAACCACTTCTGGTTACTAAGTAATATTAAACAGCCTCATCTAATCTTTCAAAATGTAATAACGTAGATATGGGCTTTATCAGTGACTTCTGTTTGCCATTTCACTTCTGTCATGATGCTGTGATGGTTAGGAACATTGGTTAATTCTTTATCATCTTAAGAAGGGTGTAAATAATGAAGTAAATGTCTTCCATCACATAATTTGAAGGACAGTGATAACCAACAAGCCAAATTTGTGAGTGGTGAACCTCCACACTTGTTCATGTAGATGTTGTGTTTCCTCTACAAGGAATAATGGATTCATGTCCATCCACCTGCCTGAGTTGTCAAGGTGCTTACTTGACTGCACCTTTAACAACTCAGTGGAAATGCAACCAGAGAAGCAATTGCAGGCATGTATAGGAGTGTGTTGCATGTCTATAAACAAAACTCTCCATAGATCTGAGGGAGTAGTAAATAACAAATTACCATTCATCAATTGAACTATTTCAATGAAGTCTGGCTTAGGTGATAGAAAATCAAATGTTTTTCCAAACAAGCATTTTTTCTTTCCTTTCCTTCCTCCATTATTTCTGTATCTAATTACCTGTGGTAGATAATTTTATTTCTGTGTTCCACATGGACACAGTACTGCTACTGTCTTGCAACAACTTAGAATTTTACTTGAGTTTAACCGCCTACATAAGTATTTGTGAGAACATGGCCAACAGGTTAATTACTTTTGTTAGTTTCTTGGAAGAGACTCTGGATTCTTTCAAGGGATTGATGCCTAGCAGCTATTTTCGGAAATTGTTAGCAGCAAACATGAAAAAGTGAGAGTTATTTTAATTTTTTTCACACATGAGTGTCTGATAAATGTAAAAAAGTAAAGTGAATCCCTTCTTCTGTGTTCACAGCCCCTAGAAGTTTTAATTACTGAAAAAAATCAGGCATAGCTATTCATGCATTTTGAAATGTTTCTGGAGCTTTGCCAGCTAATGTGAGCCGATATTGCTGAAGTGATTTACTAATTAATAGGTTGTTACAACATTTGAGTAGAATCTTGCACTCAAGTCAATAAAACTTAAGGAGGAAGAAAACACTGTTGAGTGCACGAGTTAATCAAGGACTTAGCACTCTGAAAGACCATCTGGGTCTAAATTAGAGAGAACTTCATCTTGTAAAATATAAAACTGGGTGTTATGGGGCAACTGGTTCAGGCCGTGTTTTTACTATCTGACTTCTGTGTGTTACCATGGTAAAATACCCTATATTTAATGATTATGGATTAGCAGTAATTAATTTGAAATCCTTAGCAATTAGATAGATTAGTCTCCAATTTTCTTATTCAGAGATGATCTCTCCACAACTTTGCAAAACAATTGATCATAAACTGCCGTATTTTTGTTGCAAAAATTATCCAGAATGGACAAAGGCATATCTAGGCAGGGATTAGTGCCCCAAAGAAGTACTTAACTTATCACTCAGTCATTAAAATCAGTGTTGAAGAGCTTGACTATGCTGGTTGCATGTTCACTTGTGGGGGATCTGCAGCAGGAATGGGAATGAGCAATAGCATAACCATCACTCGAGGGATGATGTATTCTCTGCCTGCCTCTCTCAGACCCCTGTGATGCCTGAAACTTGGGAGCACAGGACAGGGACTGTGCATAGCTTTGCCCCAGACACCTCGAGTAGCCACATGCTCTGTTAATGTCCCCTGAATTCGAGGTGGGACAGGTGCCTAAATGTCAAGCTCATCACAGCTCTGTGCCTCAGTTTTCAAGGGGAAGTTCTGCCCTCTCTCTTTAGACCGGGTATGTGCTGTGTTAGAGGATCATCCCTTCCCCTGTCTGCATGATGGTGCCAGCAGCATGACTCCTGGAGTTTGTAACAGAGAATAGGAGTATAAAATTTGGGGTTGAAGTTCCTAAAAATAAGCTGTATGGTGCTCTTCTTTATAATATAATTTGTATTACAAATCTGCCAACAAAGTACTAATACTTCATTCTTGTTTCTTATCTGAGTCTCGTAACCTATTAAACAAGATTATAAATATAGTCATCAAGAAAAGTAGGCTTAAGTTAAATGTTTAATTATTGCAGAAATAAGAAAAATGTTCCTGATTAATTTTATTTGTCAAATCTTACCCTAAACGGTGTTGAAACTTGCTACTTAATCAAAGAAGTGTCTAAACTGTGTGCATTTACATTTTAAAAAATTAGAACACAATTTCCTCAGAAGATAAATAATTGTGGTCAAATTTTATAAGTGTATCTTCAATTGTTAGAACATACTTTAAATAGGAGCAAATATGTACCAATTAATTATGACTTAGAACATTATTCTTAGCTCATTGTAGAGCTTTATAATTCACTCTTGAAAAAAAGAAATCCCTGTAAAGGCACAGCACGATTTTAATTAATTTTTTTCTAACTGTTTAATTTTTAACTTTTTCTCGCAAATTGTTTAATTTTTAAATGATCTCAGCTAGCTACATCTTCCATTTTCACCATATCTCTAATGCAAGAAAAATAAAGTTAAATAAATTGGATTAGTATTCAGATTAAAGCCATTTAAAGTGATGCTCTTAAACGTTTATTTCTATTCTTCCAAAGTATTCATCAATCATATTAGCTCTTTAGCAACCAGAGCAGCCTTGAAGGCACAGACGAGGTTTTACTAACAACAGGATGTGTTCTGCAGTGTTAAAACCCAAGCAGTACCAAAATAATGGTAATTTTATCCACTTGATTTGGTTAATACAAGGGGCAAACATTCACATGCTGATCTAGTGCCTTGGAACTGCAATTTTCCAGGAACCTATAATATTAAAAAACCTGTAAAGTGAAGAGATTTCAGATGTTTAGATAATGACAGAATACGTGCCCAAAATGACTAGACAAGTGAAAAAGCAAAAGTCCCCACAAATGGAAAAAATTCAATTAGAGGACTTTCTGTAGGGGCAATAGTTAAAGAAAAATTGCTTTCACATTTTCATAAGCAATTTTAATTTCCACAAGAGGAACCCCCCTGTCTACAGTGCTGATTACAGGCCTCTCACAGGAGTAGTTTGTAGTGTTTCACAGCTGTACATTTTGTAGTTTCTAAAGGTAAGCCTTTTAAAAGCAGTATTTGTGTTTCATGTCTTGGTGTAGGGGCTGATTTTTTTCACATTGTCCTGATTACTTAGCTTATAGGTACAGACCTAAAACCTTTTCTGGAGCAGTTGATTGGATGATAGTGATTAGATCTGCTGCAGCACTGCCAGTACACTACTACTGATTTGGTGGCAGTAGAGTTTTCTTAGCAAGGAAAATGGTGACATCTAGGCTGTGGTCATGGGATCAACTTCAGCACTTGTCTTAAGCTCTCCTTCCTTCCCAGAGATGCAAATGATCCTCTGCTTACTGACTACACCGCTGCTAAAATTGCTGGTAAAAAATGTAAAGAGTGTAAAAAATGGACTAGCTGGGAGAGCTCCTTGGATTGATATGTTTTACTGTAAATTTTGAAAGTGAAGAGTGCTGTCCATTCTGGGGTTAGACATCCACTTCTAAGTACATCTGCTGCTGTGTCTGTACTATCCAAACACAGACACATAGTGGCAGTCCTTCCAGTCCACAGGTCCTCCCTCAATTAATGGGACAGTGGTACAAATGTTTCAGCTTCTATGCTCGTATAGGAAATATAAGCAAAGTAGGAAATTGAAAGCCCAGCTGAGACATTTTTAGAAGAAAACTGTACATATGCATATACTATATATGCACTAGGTTTGATTTTGGTAATTTAACTGTAGTTTCAGTCGATATTTATTTTGCAGTAATCACAGTTCTCAACCATCCTATGGCAGAGCTGATTTTGTACTGGTATTATATGCTTAAAACCCCCCCAGATCTTTTTGTTTTCTTTACTCCTAACAGTATCATGTTGAAGTAACATTGTCACCCATTGTCACATTGTCCTTTCTTGCTTGTATGTTACTATATGAAGATGAAGCACTTTCCAGCACAAGCAAGGAGGAGTTTCTGGCTGCTCAGGTCCTGTTGTAAAACAGTGCAAAGGACAAAAAGAGCAAGAGATTTGGCACAGAGCCCAGCAACAGAGTGATAAGATCCCGTACTAATTTGGAGAGCTTATGTTACCTGTAGGTTATGTGGCACATTATGAGTTGATGAATGACATGACCATACTTTATAGTCTCCTGACAATGTGACAGCGTTATGAAGAAAATGGCAGGCGTGTGTTACCCTTTAGAAAGCCCATTAGGATGGCCTGGAAGATATTGGTGGCAGTAAAGAGAAGCAAATGTAATTTTTTAAAAAAACCGTTACTGTTGGACAGTAATTTTGAAGTCTCAGAAATTGTCCTCCTTTGTACCCAGTATCAGGAGGCTGCTTGTTTACCAAAATGCTAACACTGATATCTCTTGTAGAATCCCTCTCAATGTGAGAGACATTGTCTACTGTACAGGAGTTTCACTGATGGATGAAGATGTATGGGAGTTCATTTGGATGAAATTTCATTCTACCACAGCAATCTCTGAAAAGAAAATACTATTAGAAGCCTTAACTTGCAGTGATGACAGAAACCTGCTCAACAGGTAAAAATATTCTATATTTGAATTCACAGTTATGGATCATCACTTGAGCTTTCATCTAAAGGAAAGAAATTTTCTTTTCAAGTACAGGCTTACTTTCTGTTTAAACCATCTTACACTTTTGCATTAATGCATAGGAAAATTGACACATATCATCTTTTCAGTTCCAGATTTTCCTTTGTTCATTGGAAATGTTTAAAATACTGTAATAATTACTGGTATTTTTTTGTTACCATGTCCTTTATTTACCATATCTTGACCAATTTGATCTTACAGATTTTATAAAAGTGCACATGTAAAGTTGCACTCAGCTTTTATTGAAATCTTTTTACACCAAGATTTTTCTGAATCATAAATGTGTCCAGTCCTTGAAATCATAGAAATAAACCACTGAACTCACTTGGAGACTTAAACAATTCAGCAGTGAGTTTTTTCCCACTAGTTTTCTGGTGGACTGATGTTAGACAATGTGTTTGTGAAACTAAACGTTCTTGTTTTTCCCACTAGACTTTTGAATTTGTCTCTCAACTCAGAAGTTGTCCTGGATCAGGATGCAATTGATGTGATAATTCACGTAGCTCGAAATCCACATGGAAGAGATCTTGCTTGGAAGTTTTTCAGAGAAAAATGGAAAATACTAAATGCTAGGTAAAGATAAAAATTCTTAATTAATTTTCATTTTCTTACCTTGATGTAATTTATGTAAGTATTGTATAGGTGTGTGTTTATGTAAGTTCCTGAATCTAGTCCATTCTCTTTTAATCCATAAATAGAGATGTCTCTAAACATGAAATACCTACATATGAGTTATAAATGCATTTATTCATGGATTATCACACACACACATAGAGACATTTGTCTCTTAGCAATCATTTGTATATATATTAGTGTATTGTGTCTCTGCTTATGATAATGAATTCTATCTATATGTCAAGTGCTGCAGTCCTGTTTTTACATATATAAAAAACAGCAGTTCCCACAGGAATTTTTCTGATTTGAAGTCTGATAGAAAAAAATAATATTTTCAAAAGTATTATTTCAGCTGTGGAAAAAAATGAACATTTTGAAACATTTCAGTTTTCAAAAGGATGTTAATACGCTGTCATCCCCTTTCTTTCCACTCTGTGTTTCAGGTGAGTTTCAAGTAATAGAGGAGCAACATTATGAATTAAAAATAGATGAACAGAAAGGAGACAAGGTTGCTCCTTACACCTGCTTCTCTTTCTCTTTGAACAAGTGCTACATGCTCCTACTCTGAAGCCCAGTCAACATTTTAAAATCTTTTCTAATGAAGATTTTGATATTAATTCAATGAATGACAAATTTCTGTAGTTCTTTAGGGATAGCCTGAGGGCCTGAAAGATTGCACAGCAGCTCATCTGATACTGACAGATTAAAAAGGACCACAGCTTGGATGAGATTTGGATTCTCAAAGGCAGGTGTCCAAGTTTTTAAGGCTTCCCATGCTAGGTTGCACCTTTGGTATTGGCAGGAAAGGCACTGCAGATTTGTTCCATTCTGGACTTGCGAGGAGACAACTATTGTACCACAGAATATTTGAAATTGTATATTTAAGATGCTGTATTTAAGGAACTAAATCCCAGTGCCTGATGAATACAGGTGCAAACTTCGTATAGGTTTCACAGCATGAAAGTAAGAGTCAAAGAAACTCAGACACTGAGTTTTAATTTTCCTAAAAATTCAGAAAATTGTTCATGATGTTTTGGATGATCCTTAGTAGTATTTTAGAAGAAGCAGGATTTTAGAAGAAATTCATCTGGGAAAATAGGTTTGAGCCTGAATTGGTTTTGGAAATTTGTGTTGCAGGAGCATACTTCTTTTGAAAGCCATTTCCAAAAGAGCTGTAAGAGTTTAAAAATTAAGAAATCTCTGCTTTTGGTGTGATTATTCCAGGAACTGGTCTTGTACACAGAAAGTGGATGGCAGATATATTACTATTACATAACCCAGTGCAGATAGCAAATAATTTTTCAGGTCCCTCCAGGAATTTATCCAGAGTTTAGGCATAAAGCCATAACAATCTGTATTGCTACAAACACATATGCTGTAGTTGTGTCCTGCCTTGGTAAGTATATTTATCTGACAATCTGGCTAACACCTGTGATTTTAGATGTGGACAACATTAAGCAGTAGACAAATAGAAAATATTTAACAAACTATGCCACAAGCCAAATCTTTTGGGTGTTATAATGTAAAGTATCTTAATTTTACCTAGAATTTGAATTGTATTTATTTCACTTGCTTTTGATGCATCACTGTGTAATCTGAATTCGTAACAATCAGTAAGACCTCATCAAAGACCTGTTATTGTCCTTTTTTTAAATGAAAAGAACAGAGTTTGTCTTTTTGCTCGACACTCTCTTTGTGTTACCTTTATTCAGTTTGATCTCCAAACACAAGTCAGAGCTACCAACAATATTGTGGCAGTTGATTTTTTCTAAACGTGACATCCAGTTGAGTTTCTTTTGATCACCAAAAGATTCAGTGCAGTGAAATGAAATAGTTAATGCAGGCTGTACATACGTGTTATATATTGCAAATAACGTTTTGTAATCATAGATTAGAACCTTTTAGATGAGACTTTGAGAGTAGAATCAGTCTGATTAGTACCTTGCCCCTTAAGTGTTCAGTGAAACAGTGACATGGTAGCATGCAAGGTCCTACAGGCTGGGCAGAGAAATGATTTGAGAGCAGCCCTGCAGAGCAGGACTTGGAGGTGATGGTTGATGAAAAACTCAACATGACCTGGCACTCACAGCCCAGAAAGCCAACCCTGGGCTGCCTCCAAAGCAGTGTGGCCAGCAGTTCAAGGCAGGGGATTCTGTCCCTCTACTCTGCTGAAGTAAAACCTCACTTGCAGTGCTGTGTGCTGTTCAAGTGTCCCCAGAGTATGAAGGACATGGAACTGCTGCAGCAAGTCCAGAGGAAGGCCATAAAGTTGGGAAGAGGACTGGAGCATGTCCCCTACAAGGACAGGCTGAGGAATTTGGTCCTCCTGTTCAGCCTAGAGAAGAGAAGGTTGCATGGAGACCTAATAGCAACATTCCAGTGTCCATGAAGCCAGAGGGGGAGTCTTCATCAGGAATTGTAGTAATAGGACAAGGAGGAATGGGTACAAATAGAAGAAATAAGTTAGATATTAGGAAGAAATTTTTTATTGTGAGGGTGGTGAGACACTGGAACTGGTTGTCCAAGGAGGTTGTGAATACTCCATCCCCTGGAAAGGTTCAAAGGAATGTTGGATAAGGCCTTGAGCAACCTGGTCTAGCAGGAGGTGTCCCTGCACATGGAGGTGGGGGGGGGGGGTTGGGACTGGATGGTCCTTGAGGTTCATTCTAATCCCTTAATGTTCCATGATCCTATGATTAGGCTTCTGATTTGAGCTCACCACACCACTGCATTTTTAAAATATAAGCTTTATTGTGGAATTATGGTTCAAGAAGAACATGCACTTCTTGGAGCAAGTGCTGAGGACGGTCACAAAGGTGATATGATTGCTGGAATATCTGACCTATGGAGACAGGTTGAGAGAGTTGGGAATATACAGCCTGGGGAAGAGAAGGCTCTGGGGAGACCTTATAGCACCTTCCAGTACCCAAAGGGTCCTTACAGGAAAGGCTGAAGAGGCCTTTTACAAGGGCATGTAGTGATAAGACAAGGGAAAAAGGCTACAAACTGAAGGAGAGCAGGTTTAGGTTAGATAATAGGAAGAATTCCTTTACTATGAGGGTTGTGAGGTGTTGTAGGATAGGACTTTGGGGAACCTGATCTAGTGAAAGGTGTCCCTGCCCATAGCAGGGGAATTGGAACTGGATGATATTTCCAATTCCAGCCATTCTAGGATTCTATGATTCAAGTAGACTTTGTCCCAAGGCATCCTTTTTCTACAATTATAATTTATTATTTAATTTGATTCAAAATGAAAATACTTTGTATGGAACATTAATTTAATAAGGTGATATCTCAGTGGTATTTTCCATTTAATTCAGTATGAAAAGTGTTGATGTTTCAGATAGTAAAGTAAAATAGCTGAAAGGGATTAAATTATAACTCTATTTCCTCTTACTTTTAAACATTGCATGTCAAGGAGTAAGAATTGACACAAAATATTGTTAATCCTTCATATTTTTATGTATGCTTGTATTTGCATTGTCCAGAATATACTGATGATGTAGAAAGTCTTCAAAGTCACTCATATAATTTACACAGGTGACTTAAAAATGGAGGTGCCTAACTAGTCTTTAGTATGAAAGAAAGGGACTAAGACTGCCACAACTCTGAAAAGGAGAATTGAAAATACTCTGCTTGACTTCATGTTACCTGAGCATGCACTACCTTGTCTCCTAAAGCATTTTCATCCTGTGAGCACGTATGTCTGTGTGTGAAAATTTAATACATCAGCTGCCTATAAGAATTCCTTCATTCTCAAGTGCTGGATCATTTGTCAGCATTTGGGAAGGCATTTATATCTGTCCAAAGTAAATGGACTATGCTGCCTCTAGAGACTGCACAAGTGCAAAGCCTGTACAAATGTGGGGCTCTTGAGGGTTTACATCCACAGAGGAAAAGGTGCAGTGGAGAGTCTGTGTCTCCAGAATGTTTCCAGGAAGTTCAGGCATGTAAAGCCCTGGTTCTGGGGTGCCATTGTCTTTCCTGTGAATGGTGAGAAGACTGACACTTGTAAGACCAAACACTTTTCCTATTTATTCTTATGTTTCACACCTGCAAAATACTATTTTGGAAGGTGACTTTTCTAGCTTTTTTTGCCAGCAGAGCTTCTATATAAACTGCTGAAAATGGCTGACTTTTTACTAAGTATACATAATGGGCAGTAATCAGCACAGGTATGCATGAATGTATCATTTTTTGTGGAAGGAATTCTATTACTTCTTGTTTGCACTTTGGTGGCTACAGTAGACTGTAAGAAAAATAAAATCTCTGCAGCTGTTTTTATGAGGTTGCTTGTCTGAAGTGGATTGGTAACCTTGTCAAAATACCCTATCAAGAGGAGCTTCCAGTTTTCCAAACAGTCAATTATGTCTGAGACTCTAATAATAAAAGGCTTTGTTAGAAAGTCTAAACGTGCTTAAAGTGCCATGAAATCCCTACTTCCCCCAGTTTGCCTCTGGATGTCTGTATATGCCAGTGTGACTGAAATTTTGGGAAAAGAGATGTATTTGCTGAAACAGCCATGAATAATTCATTTATTAGTGGTCAGGGAGTGGGATTTTTGATACCTCTAACAGCATTTTTCCTCACAAGAGCTCAAGATAACAAGTAATATAGCATATACCTTCCCTAAAACATGATCTTCTCAAAGAGATCCTAGTTCTCTTCCCTCCCCATCTTTCTATACCTATTGCTTTGGCTGTCCTTTTCTTTCTCTCTCCCCTTTGAAAGAACTGTGGCTTAGAGTACCTAAGCATTTAAGGGTAATCAATTTGGGATTAACAGAAGCAGAACAGAGAGCTGTGACTGTGCTAGTTCGTTTCACTTTGCATTTTGAAGTCTTTCTATAAATCAGTCTGTAAAAGTGGACGCTGAATTGAATTTTTCCCCCAGATGAACATAATTTCAGTCAAGTTTATTGGTAATACTTACACATGTCTGACAGGAGATCTGGATTCCCTGTTTTAAAATCCCTCATGTTCAGATTAGCTAGATACTGCTTTGGACATATATGCAGATATAGATAAGGATAACTATTTGTCAAGTGCCTTTTACTATGCTGAATGACATCTAACTTGACTTACTTCTGGTTTTCAATGGAATTATACTCTTCATGCTGGAGACTGAAAAAATCCCAAGCCCCAAAACAACAAACCCCACAAACTATTCCAACATGAAATGTAAAACTTAAGGAGTGATCTGGTCAGTAGTGATGTAGTGCTTCATTTGGAGTATTGAAAAAAAGTATTGTGGAAAAACAAGTGAACAGGAGGATTTGAATGGCCAGTCTCAAAGCAACTGCCTGCCAAAGGTCATTGCTGGTTGCTTCTGCATATCCTTTAAATATTTCTTGCCCAAGCTTTCAAATTTTCAATCCAGGTTGGTTCTTTGAAATGCTACGTAATGGCCCAGGGGACTATTTTAGTACTATTATTCCTATCAGCATTATTTATTTTAATTATCAGGTACTGGAACAAGAAAATTTGATTCAGTTCAGTTTTTGAGAGGCCATTTGTAATGTAGATGAGGTGTATGAATAAAAAATGCAGAGAAGGCTGCAGCACATCAAAAAGTCTGATTTAATGGCACATCTTGAAGGGTTCCTCAGAATAATTCTCCATAGTTTCTGCTTTGCTCCTTCATTGGCACCTGTATTTTGAGCTGTATTTTACAGAATCACAGAATAAGCTGAGTTGGAAGGGATCCACAAGGATCACTGAGTCCAACTCCTGGCCCTGCACATCACCATTCCCAAGAGTCACACCATGTGCCCAAGAGCATTGTCTAAACATTGCTTCAACTCAGGCAGGGTTGGTACTTTCAGCACTTTCCTGGGCAGCCTGTTCCAGTGCCCAACCACACTCTGAGTGAAGATCCCTTTCCTGCTATCCAACCTAAACCTCCCCTGACACAACTTCAGGCCTTTCCCTCTGTTCCTGTCACTGGTCACCACAGAGAAGAGATCAGTGTCTCTCCTTTTCCCCTCATGAGGAAGCTGTAGACTGTCATGAGGTCCCCCCTCTGTCTACTCTGTTCCATTAAGTGGGAGGTGGTTTGGACCTCTCCTCTTCTGGAGCAGTCATCTGTGCCTGTAGTTAAACCCATTCTGCTTAATAGCATCTGACTTAATAATTACAAACATTTCAGCCTAGAAGACCGTCTCAGTCTAGATTTTTAGCCTGAAATACCAGTTCCCAGTTCCAGTGCTATTCCCTTGATCCCCCAAAATCAGTCCTATGCCTTCTCCTTTGCTTAAAGAAGATTACTTTCTATTTTCAGTTGAACTGGCTCTTGCAGTAACTCTCTGTGCATCTTCTTTTTGCCCATACAGGTATGGAGAAGCATTATTTATGAATTCAAAGCTTGTCAGTGGGGTCACAGAATTCCTCAATACTGAAGGAGAACTAAGAGAGGTAATTTTTAAATTACTTTTGTCATATGAGACTGTATTCATTGCAAGGAAGGAGTAAGGCAGGAACAATTATACAGTTGTTCTGAAGCTCTGTTCTCTCTGCTGCAGTCGAAGGCCCAACTGCCTGAGCAGGACCAACCTGCTGGGCAGCACAAGGATGAGGAACAGATCATAAAAGCACACAAGTGTGCAGGGGTGGTGTCAGGAGGGGGATAGTGCAGGCATTTCTTTGTGCTTGGCTGGATATGAAGGTTTGTCTTTTTCTCTTGGCTATTGGATGAGAAACTGAAGATGAGATGATTCTGTCTTCATTAGTGTATGCTGCAGAGGGCAGTCCTTGAAAATATCAGTGTTGAAAGTAGAAGCTGCCACTGTGTTCTCTGTTTTTTTTCTTTCTCACGGTATTTTCCATGTGAGAAAATCTGCTAACCAAATATACTGGCCAAATGACACCACAATAATTTGTTCTTCTTACTTTCATGGGAAAGATTTCTCATTTAAACTTAATATCTGTCCTGACTGAGGTAGTTGTGCATTGTGCTACACCCTGTTTAGCACCCACTCTGTGCTGCTCCAAATGGACACAGTGATTCTTATGCAGAACAACCGCCATTCTTGAACTCTGATTGTGCTCTGATGTTTTGCATCCAACCATTTGTTTGCACTCAAGTCTAGTGGCCTCAGTAGCTTAGGTTTCCTCCCCCCAGGTGGGAGTGACCCTGCACAAGAAAGCCTTCTGTGCTCTTAGTTTTCACTTTCATGATAGGATTGGTAAGCTGCCTGGTTATACTTCACTAAAAGAAACTGGTATTGTAAACATTTTGGTATAAAAAGTCCAGAGATAGGTGAAGTCTGATTTTGATTTCCAGGTCCCTTTCATGCTTTTAACTGTGATGGGAATGAGACAGTTGTAGAATCAACCTTTTCAGTTTTGTGCCCAGGCACAGAGATGTTGCTGGAAGTCAGAATTTAGAAACTGAGGTGAATTTGGTGTCACCTGGAAAAAAAAATTAACTAGTTATTCATAAGTGTTGCTAAAACCATCTAATTTTGTAGAGGTCAGCATAACCTGAAATCTGTTGTGCAGATCAGCCTTGCAATTCTCACTTGGAAAGAACAACAACAATTGAAATCCTGCCAGCACCAGTGGTTAAAATAATCCAGGCACTGGTGCTATACTCTGAGTCTACACAAGAACAAAGCAAGAGACTTTTCAGTCTGCAGAAAAAAAGATCAAAGTTTTCTCATAAGGGAAGGAGTATGTTTCAGGCACTCAAAGACTGTCAAATGCATGCCCACTTGCTATTTTGCCATTCTGTTCTCACTGTGACCATCCCTCCCTTTTTTCAGCAACTGACCTGTGTTATATAACCAAAAGGGATCTGCACATCAAAATAATATGTTTTGAAGCTTGATAAAACCAAAGGGCATCAGGGCTGCCTTCTGCTGATATTTGCATATAAACCTTAATTAGAAGCAATTCCAGTGCTCCCATTTTGCTTTCTTAGGTAGAAATGAAAGTTTAGAGCAGCCGTGTACACAGTGCACTAGTTGAGCTGCAGGAAGGAAGGAGATAAATATATTAATGTGATCCAGCAATGACATATCAATATTTTCCAGTGCAATGTGAAGCAATTGCATCACATCTAATTGACAGTTTGCTGTCTTAATACATTTCCTATTAAATCTTTTCTACCTGATACTGCATTTACTTCTACATTGATTGTGGAAGTTTGTCCTAAATGGCTGACTTACTTGTGTGCACTGGAAATATTTGCTTTCTTTAGTTGCTGCAAATTTAACCTGTTAATTTGTATTTCTAGCTGAAGAACTTTATAAAGAGTTACGAAGGGGGAGCTGCTGTCTCTTTCTCTCGTGCTGTGGAAACAGTGGAAGCCAATGTGCGGTGGCAAAGGCTTTATAAGGAAGAACTGTTCCAATGGCTAAGAAAATCCTTGACACAGTAATTTGTCTTTTTAGCCAATCATTTAACATGACTCACTGCAAGAGGAAGAGGAGACATTTTAAAGGTGTTCAACATTAAAATAATGCAGACAAGATCAGATTCCAGGGATAAGGTTTTTTGTTTATTGTTCTTTTCATTGTGGATTTTTCTTTTTACACTGAACTCTTGTGAAATTGTCAAGAAGATTTTCAGAAGAGAAGATCATGAATGCTTGTGAAACCCAGTCCTCAATGTACACAAACAAACATGATATTAAGTGGTGCATGTAATTGTCAGAAAAAAACCAAACAAAAAATCCTTCAAAGACTATTTTGTGCATGCTTGTACTGTCTCTGCCTGTATTTTAGCATGCTTATGTATAACAGCCACATTTTGTATGTGAGTTCTGGTTACATCAAAGTTGGGCATTATACAAAGCACAAAGACTCTACGACAATCACTATTTCAATGAACAAAAGGAAAGCAAGGAAAAGGAAATGCAGAAGGCTTCCAGCTTGGGGCGGTATGAGATGTAAAATTAACTTTCCCACTTGATGCCAGTTTGTCTACCACTCAGATTGTCTCTTAATGATTACAAAGATGCCAGCTCATTTTTTCAGTTACCAGTTGTATCTGCAGTCTCTATATTCCTATGTTTAAATAAGCAGAATATGAGAGAGAAGAAAGAGAAAAGGGCCAAGAGCAGGGTTAGAGAGAGAAAATGAGAAGGATATCATCACTGCATTATAATCATATACATTTGTTCAGTGCTGATCAGTGAAACAGTGTAGTTTCAACTGTGAACATGTGCTGGGGCAGGAGCTTTGCATTAATATCACAGAATCCATGAACCACGTCTTCTCAGCGACTTTGCAAGGCACTGACACTCACAGTGGATCACCCAGGTCACCCAGCCTGTGCCAGTAGTAAGTTTTGTAGCTCACAGTGCACAAGTATTATAAATAAACAGATTCAAATGAAAATTAGGAAAAAGGGAGAATATCTTGCATGCAAGACTTAAAATTAGCCAAGAGGGCTGTCTTGCATGTGGTAGACCAGTCTCTGTAATGATTTATTGTGATAGACAGGTCAGATTCTCTATATAGGCAATACTTTTGCAAATATGGAATGTACTATTTGTGTCATCATTGAAAAGTGAAATATGGAGATAGCGAGGGGGGTGTACATGTGTTTATTTGTACTAATACTGAGAATACGGTTTTCTTTCTGTTCCCTTGTAATTCACATAGACTTATTGTTCATGAATGACATTTTTCTTAATCATGGTTGTTTCTTCTCAATCCTTAATCTGAAAGATCAGTGATACAATGGAATTATACAATGACTGTCTGCACTCTGGAGCTAAACGCTGAGGATAAAACTGGTGGGGGCCAAATACTTTCTTGTGTCTACAATGTAGAGGAAAAAAATCTGCAAGAATACAGTTTTCAGGAGTCAGATTGCAGCAGCTTCAGAAGTAGAATGTAGGTGTGGGGCAGTGTTTCTTTATTCCATCCCAACCTATCCCAACCATCTGGCCACATCATGGCCATGTACACTGGAAACACATGGCCCACCAAAGTAGAGAGCAGCCATTCTATCTGGTTGTTGCCCTCACAAGGCATGGAAGTTACCAACATACTTTACATTTGCAGTTGCTTATCCCCAGTAAGTTGTGAATTGAAACATCAATGTTTCAAAAGAACCAAACCCAAGCATCTTCAGATATTTTCAGAGTTGTGTGGAGACAGTATTGTTTTCTGGGCTCTCATTCCCAAGGTATTCTGCTCCTCAAAAACTAGCAGACCCGTCCCATAACTAAGCTGTTGTAGCAATCTCGAGCCCGTCATTGTGTGCCCTTTACTTTCAGAAGGTGTTGTTTGTGGATTGGGTGCATGAAATCCTTGTGTGGGCATTTGTTCAGCTGCTTGGTGCTGTGTAGCACATTAGCTTGACTCATTTATAACCAAAAGAAGAGGGAATCCTGTACTCTTGTACTGTTAACTCTTTGCCTTATAATAGTAAGCCCTAAACCTTTGTGCTATGTTGCAGTGCTAGTGAACCTGCTGCCCAGAGACATTATCATGTCAAAGCTGAGTGAAATCCTCCTCCTCCTTTGTATTTTACCTACCTCACAGGGGTGTTGTGAGGCTTGACTAATGTTAGCAAAGCACTTGAATATCTTCTTATGAAAGGCATTTAAAAGTGAAAAGTATTATTTTATGCGGTTGACCAAACTCAACCTCAATGCCAGTATGTAGCATCACATTTTTAATTTCTACTGAGAAAAATCACATGCAGACTTTTTTTTAATAATAAAAAGCAAGCCAAATACTATTTAATATAACCTCTACCCTGTAATGAAGGCCAAAATTGTAAAATCCAAAGAGTGTGCAGAAAGCCAAGCCCTCAAATAGGAATTGCTTGGAGGATTTCAGAGAATGGAAGAGTGTGAAATGGTCTGTCCCTTTACAGTTTTATTCAGTATTGTCTTTGATGACTTTTCCAGAATCACAGATTAAACCACATACCTTGGAAGATGCACATGAAAGTTTCTGGTCTTCCCACTGATAACAGTATATTCCAAAGTCAAAAGTTCATTCTAGCCTGTGTATTTTGCACAGTGCACAGAAATTTCCACTCTTGCTTATTTGGATTGAAGTTCTTGCACATTTAGCTGGCGTTGGATGTAAAGTGATATTTTAGTGGCCTTGAGCAACTGGTCTACCACAGATATCAAGTCCCAAATGTATATATTATACATACCTATTGATGTGTTGCTTATAATTGTTGTATTCTAGTAATGTTAGTATTATTGCTCTAAGGTTGAACTGGCCTTTCCATTATAATTCTCTATTATTTTATTTTTTATGGTTTGTATTTTGCTCTTTCACACTGAATCAGGATTAAATTTAAATGGATTAAATCTGAAAAAACCATAACTGTTTTCTGCAATATTCAAACACCCTGCATTTTATTACATGTCCTTAGAAACCTTATTTTTAGAAGTTTCACACAGCTGTGTGTTAAAGAATAGTTGATTCCTCATGGAAAGTTCTAATACAATCTGCTTAGAAAAATCTATTTATCATATTGACTTTCTGTCTCTTTTACCAGTCTTTTTCTTCCCTTGTCCATATCTAAAGTTGGTCCATTTTTATGATTTGGATTGTGATTAGGAAGCCAAATACTCCATACTTTTCAGCATTTTCTAATCCAGTGTTTGACTTTGTCCTTTCTAGTGAGAGGAGATCATGCAAAATGTGAATGTAGTGTGACATGGACATGGGTGTCATTTTATGATGGTTCGATGAGGGTAGAATCTCTGATCAGCCTTTGTATGACTCAGGATCCTTTGTAGTTATTAATTCATATGGCTTCCTAAATCATATAGGAAGACATATGAATAGAAATGATTCTATGCCAGCATAACTAAATAGCTATTGTATTTTTATAAAATTGTCCACTACAAGTATCTGGCCTTACTTTGTAGCTGGTGGAATTATTCATGTATCCACTGCTAATAGCTGTTAAAATGGTAGTAGCTACTAATAGTGATGAGGGCAGAACACTGTGAAAATACTCTTCTGAAATGACATGTCATTTCTGCTATTACTGGGAGTACTTGGACATTTATTATGATAAAAAAAAACTTTATGTTTTCTCAAGTGCATCTAAATTTGTGACCTTTGATTATGATTATCTTTTCAGTGACTATAGCAAGAATTCTGATACTACATTGGAAACTGAAGGTGAATTTTGTGTAGTTTTTGGACTGTTATGGATATTTCACTGATCTTTAGAGTGCCAAAGGAAATATACCCTGATGTAGAAGGGTGCTTTCACAGCAAAGATCCTGAACCATACAATTAAGTCTTTAGAAGTAAGTAATCAAAAATGAAGAGTGTGTGTGTGAGTGTGTGTGTGTGTAAAATCCCCTATAGAAATACTTCTCCCATAAAATTCTAATTATTTGGATAGAATAAAGCAAAGCTAATATTTGCAGGGGAGGGTGCCTTTATTTACCTGCATTAAAAGGCTTTGGTTGTCCACATGATCATAAATGATACTGAAAATAGACTTTGAGTTAAATGTGAAACTTTCTCTTTGAGGAAAATGGATGTGGGTTTGAAAACTACTAATGTGTATAAACAGCTTAGCACCATTCTTTCTATGAGTACTCGCCATATCAGCTGTCTGCCCTAAGCAGGATGTATAGCCACAGTGTCAGTATGATCATGAAGGAGGAAAAGGACCATCCAGCTATGGAGCAGCCTGGAGAGAGTCTGTCTGTCTGCTCAGCTATGGATGGAACAGTCAGAAAGCTGCTGTCTGTATCACCTGCCACTGCTGCCAGACCACCTGGCTTAGGACAGCAGCTGGGAACCACTGAAATGCAGAAAGGCTCCATCCAACTTTCTTTCAGCTGTATGGAAGAGACAGAAGATCCCTTGGCTGAGTATGGGTTGTGAGTGGTCTTCAGAGGTGGAAGTCATTTCCTTGTGCCAGCAGAAAGCAAATGTCCAGCTAATGAACCTGCACTGCCCAGAAAAAAACGTAAGCCCTGAGCTCTGGTCACCCCAGCTGAAAAGTGCTGACCAAAACGTTTGTAAAGGTCTAGAATATTATAGTGTCCCTTCTTCAGAAGGATTTTCGAACAGTCAAATATTTTGTTAATATTTGAAAGTGTACCAGGAGTTTCTTGGGGTTTTTTTCTAACAAGTGGGTTGGAAAGATGTACTAAAAATTATTTGTGGTAATAATTCTAGTAATAGTAGTAACTGTACTCGTACCATAAAAAATCCAAACCAAAACAAACAAACAGACCCCCCAAAAAACCTGACAAAAAAAAGCAATCAATTGCCTGCAGAAACCTATATGGCACCAGTGACTGTGCTGCACTCCTTTTGCATACAAAAATGTAAAAAATTGGCCACCTTGTTTCTCATGTGACTGTACAAGGTTCTGCCAATCTTAATGCCAGTTCTGAATCTCAGTGAAACCACTCTGGCTTGAGCAAGTAGTCCATGCTGATACGAGTAATTTTGTTTCCAGGAGGAAGGAAGGGGAGAAAGGATTTTTCACCAAAGTAAGGCCACACACCCTCATCGAGCAGAATTTTACAATCAAGTATATTTTGAAGAATCTGGTAAAACTTAGCTCTGTCTTGTGTCTGTGCTGACAGTGGAGGAGGATTCTGAGCTTGGTCTCAGAATATGGTAACACAGTTGGGGCTGGAATTTAAAAGACATATGGAGCCAGTTTCATTGAGATGCTTTTCAGGAGAATCACACATATGAGAAGTGCTGTGAGTCAGACCAAATGTAATTTCTCAGAAGAAAAAGCATTTATATTTGACTGATTTGTAACAAGCGAAGTAAATGTGACCTTGCCAAACAGGATTTCAGAATGCTTTGCTTATTTAATGTGTGCCATTTACTAAGAACATCAAAGGAGTGTTGGTAGAGAGCACAGGTGAGCAGCTTTGAGAGAGCAGAGGGGCTGTGCTGCAGCAGGCAGTCATGAGCCAGGAGGCTCTTGCCAGAGTTTCCCAGAGTTTTCTGGACGGTGTCACTTGGATTTGCTTGATCAGAATAGCCATGGTACAATGGACCAGGCCAGCAGCCAAGATGCAGTCTCAGTTCTTTGTGATACGTTTCACTCAATACGTTGGTTTCTATAATTTCTAAATAATCTGCAGCCAAACTGGTGGAGCATGTGTGGCCACAGAGCCTCTGTTGGTGCCCAGTGAGGTAGATCCATTGAAGTGACTGATGTGAATTCCAGCTGAGGATCTACCCCATTGCTCCCAAAACAGCCCTGGAGGTGGCAGCTCAGCTGCTGGACAGGATGTTTCACATATTTGTGTCTAGGTTTCAGTAGCACATATTGGATGACAAATGTTTTTCGTTTTCCTTTGGCTTTTCATTAGAATAATACTTTGTGATTGGTTCCAATGTGATAAAGCTTTATAATATTTTTTGAGAACTGTAGAATACTGTACTGTGAAGAGTGTGGCTACTACCCTCTCTTTTCCTTCAAACAATTTATTTCAGCAGAGATGGACTTTCCTGGACTTAGACACTCAGTGAAGAAAAAGCAAACTCTAACCGTTTCTAATGGAAAAATCATTGTAATTATTGTATAACTATCCTGTATAAAGACAGCTTTATTATATGTGTAAATGTAATTTTGCTATGTTGTTGTTATGTTTGAGAGACAATAGGCTTTGCTGTGGGTGAAACATATAGCCTTATAAAAACAGAGATTGTATCTCCCTGTCTGATGTTTTACTGAAAGATGTTCAATTGCTGTATTTTTGCAGAAGATAAATATAAACTGGTTCTCTCACACACATCAATTATGTAAATGGATCATATTATTGGAAATAAAGGATTGATGATAAATTTCATTATTTTTCCAAAAGACTCCACATGTAAGATCTTTTGACACCTTAAGCAAAAAGAAGTCATCCTGCAGCTGTTAATGCTGGTTATAATGGATGAGTCCCTGTGTTAATTCTGTATCAACCTTAGATTAATTCTGAATACTGTAATTAAAAGAACATATTTTTCCGTCAGTTTGCGAATCTGTACTCTTTGGAATTCAGGTTTTTGTCGTGTAAGAGGTGTCATGTAAACTGACTGTTTAGACACAGTTCACCAATGTTTTCACATAAATGTCTGTTTGTCAGATCAGAATGCCATTTTCATATAGAGAAAATACAGATGATTGCTTGATACCACATTTCTCTTTCTATGTACCATGTGTACATCCATGTATAGCTTCTAGTTCTGGACATTTTGCTTTGAAAAGTTATTCATTGGTTATTTGTATTTATAGATCTTACTCAAACAACTTCAGCTCAGCAAAACAGTTGGATGTAAGGCAGGATGTGAGGCTGTGATGACCAAGACTCAACCATATATATAAATCTGTAGGCAGTCCCCCTGATGTCTGTGGGATTAATCACGCGCTTCAAATTAATGTATATTCACTGTAAGCTCCTGCATATGACTGAACTAGTATTTCTGGAAAGTAATTTAGGTTGAAACCTGTTTCTGCACAGATTTCAGGTGCAGTATATGGTGATATGTTTTTGCTGAATTTAAAATCACAAATTTATATAAAGCCAACTACTCTGTCTCCTTTTTCATTTTTTACAGAAAAGGATATATTTTGCATATAGAAGGGAGATGTTTACTGATTCTCAGTATATCTAAAATGCCGCATTGAACAAAGTTTTCCATTTATTGTTTGGAACATTCTAGGCTTTTTGAATAAAAGAAGAATTATTCTTACGATGCTAATTAGTGAATATAGAACTAATCAGAAATTGAAACCATTGGCCAAGTAAAATATATGGATTTCTGAGAACAGTGTTTTCTGTTACATGCCTTTAAAAATTATTACTTAAATATGGGACTGCTGTGTGTTCAACATAAAATTTTTACTCCACTCTAACGACTGACTAAATGGAATTTTTTTTAAGAGAAACTTGATCTTCTGTATTTTAAGCAAAACAAGTTTGAATTTTGTCTCTGATAATAAAATTTTGTATAGTAATGTATAATTCATCACTGTCTTAATTTTCTGACGTGGAGTCTTAGCCAAGATAAATAATGGCCAACCTTTTGATTCTGTTCCCATTTCATTGAGATGAACTCAATGATAGCAGCTTATCTCAATGAGATAACAGTTTAAAAACAGTGAGTAGATATGTTGATGTTTTAACATGAAAACCATGCAAGAGAAGATATTTTTTGATATGAGCAATTTTTCAAAACATTTTAAAATATTGGGACTAGTAGAAAGCAGAGAACCAAAGAAAAATACAAAATTTGGGCTTGGAGATACTCTTAAGCACTTCAAGACTAACAGGACTAAGACTGGAGAAAAGAGCAAAGTCTCCTGTGCTTTTCTAATTATGTAAATTTTGAATGAACAAAAAGATCTTTTCATTGGTAGAAGTGATTTCAACTAGAATGCAGTTCAAATGACTTTTTAATAGAGTCCTTGAATCCAGGCTATTATTTTCCTTTTTTGAAAAACAGTTTTCAGTAACAATGAGATGTGAAATATGTGCAATTATTTACCCATTGGATACAATCATGTTCCCACTGAAGTCAATTGGACCTTTGACATTGACATCACTATGAATAAAAGCCAGCCCCGTATTTTTCAAAATACAGCTTTCAATGCCAGAATGTCTTTTTTCTTTAGCAATAAAGATGTTTTTTCTGTATTGCACATCTTAGTCTGCTAAAAAGCTGAAGGGAATTTTTAAAGTTCTGATTTTGCAAAGTACAACAGTCAGCTTTGATGCTTGGAACCAAGGTAAGCAGAGCTGAGGCTTTAATTAGTGTGTTTATAGATCTTACTCAAACAGTTTCAACTCAGCAAAACAGTTGGATGTAAGGAGGATGTGAGGCCTCAACCATATATATAAATCTGTAGCCAGTCCCTTAAACACTTCACTGTGTTATACTGGGGCTACAATTTTGACCATCTAACATGCATATGTCAACAGTGTGTAAGCGTAACTTTCATACCCCTTTTTTTCCTGTGTTCAAGTCTGGATCAGGAGTTCAGCAGGCCTAAGGAGCTGGCTTGGGGGCCAACAGAGAGCTTTCACATTAAGAGGAGATAGTGGAATGTAAGATGGAATATGAGAGCCTAGGATGTATTGCCCCCAGAAGGGCCCTTGCCCCTCTCTTTTCTGCTACATGTCTCTCTCCATGAGTGTTGAATAAGCTGAGACAAAGGACATGACCCCCTTGGAATCATCCCTGGAAGGATGTGAGGAGACAGAAGTGGTGCCTCCCTCTGAAATTCCACTGGCAGCACATGTGCTAATCAAACATCAGAGAGAACATGCTTGTTTCTTCCCCAGTGTGGCCACTGCAGTCAGTAGCACTTCAGTCTGGCTGAGCTGCTTTCAAGTTGAACGTTTTCATACAAGACCAACTGAAGAGCTGTTTATTTGCTCTCAGCTCAGAGTCTTCAGTAAAAGCAGACTTTAAAAGGACCCATTTTCTTTGAAGGCTCCTCAGCTGAGCTGCAGGATGTGAGAGGAGAGGAAGCTAGAGCCTTTGGCTTGTAAATTGACTTAGGAGTATTTGCTATCTTAATAACAGAAAATCAGCTTTTGCTGACTAATTTGCTGTTTCCTCCTATTTGTGGGGAAAATACATCTAGTTTCTTTAAGCAGCACCTTCAGCACAGAAGCCACCACTCAGAGTGCCACTGCTATCAGAGGCACTCTACTGCGTATTACTAGGAAAGTAGAAAGAAACATTTCAGTGAGCTGATGGCAGTCCCAGCTTTTCTGAGGATTGAGCACATAAACGCCATGTTAGGGGAACAGCTCTCCCCTGTTTCTGTGTCAATTTGTCCAAGGCTAACCCATTAGAATCTGGAGTAATGGTGCAAGGCTCAGTGAGAACTGCATCAGCAGGGTCATGGTGAGACTGGATCCTCATGGCACATGTTCCATGTGTCACCTCCTGCCCTGTCTGACGTGGTCCTGTTGCTCTGCTTCTCAGGCAACAGCAACTGCAGGAATAGCAGGGAGAACCTGAGTGTGTTTTGTAAGGTTTTGCCTTTCTATCACCTTGCCTTTTAGCAGTAATAAGAGGGCTGCAGTGAAGAAACGAGGGCAGAAGGATCAAAGGGGCCTTGGTCTTCCATGGTGCTAACCTTTATGCCCCAATCCACCAAAGTGCTTCACTCCCTGCTGAACTGCTAGGACTGAGCAGCAGCATTAGGGCTCAAGCCCTAGTATAGCATTTTCATTAGGTAGTGTATTGAACCTAGAGTTAATTACTCATTGTACTGCTAGAGCATTATTTTTAGCAGGTATCATTTTGCTTACTGAACTTTTCCAGGAGTCATTTTGTCTGTTCTACTTACCATCATTTTTGACCTGCTCATTGCAGAAGGTGAGGAGAAAGAGGGAGAGGATAATAAGATGCTATTACATGACATGTCTATTACAGTAATTCATTTCATGTGGCACAGAGCTGTTGCCAGTGATAAATGCATGTTCCTGGTACAATTATGAGATGTACCTTGAATTCTTCAACAATAAAACTGTCAAAAGGTTGCAATAGGCACAAGCACAAATGTGAATCTGGCCCTTAAAAAGATGAAATAGCTCACAAGTGATTTTAAGAAATGTTATCATTTTCAGAGATGTGCTTTTAGATCCATTAACTCTTTACAGTTAATACCAAAAATGTAGGTTTTTTTCTGTTGTACAATCATGGATGTAGCATCTTTTTCTCATCCCACTCGTGTGCTTGGCTAATTGATGTTTCAAATACATTTCTGTGGAGGTTACAGTAATGATGTATTAATAGAAGTCTTAGCACAAAATCAGCGTATTTTTCCATATATGTATATAGGTGGAAATTAGAGCAGTTCTGTCCATTTGAAATGCCCATAAGTTTTTAGGTGGTTGATATCAAGAGTAGATTAAACCTAGCAGGTAAGTAACACCAAAGACAGATGCCTTGCTCCAAAGGAGAACACGGCAGTGTGGAGAGCAGAGGGATTTTGAGCAGGGGTTGTTTCTTAATTGTTTTCTGAAGATCTGTGCAGCTACGAAGGACAAGCAGAGGAAGATCCCAACCAAAAGTGAGGACAAAAAAAAGCAAGTGAGGGGGAAAAAAAAAGCCAAGACAAAAAAGCAAGAACTGGGACTGTGACTCTGGGAAAAGCTTATAGAGAAGGCACTTAAAGCTAAATTCTGAATAGTGCCATAGTGCCAGACTTCCATAGTGCCTTACTGTGCCTGGTTTAGGCTGGGGAGCCAGAAGCCTTGGTTAGGATTTCACCCAGTGTACTCTGCAGCTGCAGATTTTTCCCTTTACTTTTAAACCCAGCTAGGCCATAAACTCTACCATGTATCCAGAGTGCTTGTACCATATTAAAATATATTAACTGCTTAGGGGGAGCTCTTGCTTGAACTAAGATTAGTTCACACAATTTAGTAGGAGATAAATGGTTGACTCAGGAATTTTTTTGTTCTTTTTCAATCTTCTTATTATAGAGCATATTTTTCAGTAACTCCTAGTTCAACCTGGGAAAAATAGATGAATAAAAAAACTAAGGAAAAAATATCTAGATCAAGGTTCATAAAAGCTCTCTCTGCATCTGTCTGTGCATAATTCATTCTTCTGTGACCTTGCCTAATATAAAAACTTCAAAGGTATGGATGGGGTTTGCATTTTGCTATTTTTGTGTGCACAATAAATTAACATGGGTAAATATTTAGTTGATATAGCTGCATGGAATTGCAATGGAAGCCAAGTAATCAAAATTACACACATAGTAAGTGAGAAAATGAAGGTCATATTTTTAAAATTACGTGTGCAAATGCAATTGCAACTTTAAAAGCTTTTCACTCACGATCGACAATTGTACTTTGTAATTGGGTATAAAATGGTGCTAAATATTTTAAGTGTCTAAATAATTTGTCTAGGCTTATGAAAGGACACAATTCTACTACTTCCTCCCTATGTATATTAAACTTGCAGCTTCTGATGGAGAAGCAACATTTGAGAAATTGGTGTAAACAATGAGATTTGCTAAATAGAAGGGATTAAGGAAAATGCATCATGTTAATTTGCTCTACAAATGAGCAAACTAAGTGCACGTATGTACAGACGAGGGCATAAACTCAAATAAACACAGCTGACTCACTTTCGGTTGGACAAGATTGAGTTTGTCTTCCTAATAAGTCAGTATATTCACTTACTGCATCGTGCTAGCAACTTCTAATTTGTATCAGAGTTGGTGGCAGAAGAGTCGTATCCAGTGGCACAGCTGGGACTTCCATGTGTCCTCGAAGTAATGATTCAATTAATGTACTATCCAATCCTATTTTGGTGGAGCTAGATAGATTTGAACAGCTGAGACAATGCAGTGCAATGTACTCCTTCCAAAGAGCCTGGTTCCTACAGTGTGTGTCAGACTTGCTAAGTTTAGTTGTCTACTAGATAGATCAGCCTGCATCTGAGCTGGTTGTTGAGGACCCCTTAGTCAACATGGTGAAAAAGCAACCAATCTCATCATAAAATATGCAACTAATGCAGTAAGGAGGATAGAAATGCTGAATATAATAAATTTTGGTAGTAGGATAATGTATGTAAGAAACATTAAGGCATAACCTGAAGTGAAAGATGAGCTTGTGGGAAAAACTAACACCATTTACTGTAAATTGAATTAATAACTGAAGCCTAACTTAGGGGTTGGACAGAACCTGAATGTAAAAGAGCAACCATCCAGCTAAGGGAGTCTCAGCAGGACTTCTGGATTTTTTTCATAGAGCTCTGTCACTTGTGTTAGATAGGAAGCAATATATCCCAATCAAAATATGTTTGAAGATAGACACTGTCTCTTCTGACAGATGATAATTCTCTCGAGTGGATAATTGCTGCAGAGTTGAAAAATTGATTATTTGTTTTAATCTGATTTAAACCCAGATTCTTTTTTCCACTCCATTATGTAAGATGCTTTTGTTCACCTAATTGTTTTGTATTTAGGGCTTGACTGTTCACTGATGATATTACTCAAGTGCAGACATGGAGTAGTGCTTTTGGCTAAAACTAATGTAACTCCAGGAGTCCTCCAAGGGCAGAGAGCAGATGCCATCACTGAGCAAGACTCTGGTTTGCTTCATTCATGAATAATGTAATTTTAAAATGTGTCTTTGATGCCATGGTAGGAAATATGTCTGATACGGAAAATTCTTTATATTGTACAGGTGTTTGCAGTTTGTAGTGTCTTGTGCCATAAAAACAGAAGTAGGTAGCATTTAAGCACTATGTAGTGGCAAAGATAATGATTTCTTTACAGTGTAGGCAAGTGACAGTAAGTTATGAACAAGGCAGCTGTAGAGAGAAAGAGAAAGAAAGAAAGAGAGAGAAGAAAAGAAAGAAAGAAAGAGAAAGAGAGAAGAAAAGAAAGAGAGAGAGAAGAAAAGAAAGAATGAAAAAGAGAAAGAGGAAAAAAAGGATTGTAGGAATATAAAACAAAAGAAATGCTCATGATTGTGAATAAAGGCATTGGACTTAAACGGATTAGCATGCAACTTTAAACTGGAAAAGGGCATGAGAGAGCTGAGTACTTAGTGAAGAAAGATATTGAGAGAGAAGTATGGAAGTGGAACAGAGCAGTGTCAATAATCTGGAAATTATGTATAAAGACAAATTATTGCATTTGACCAAGCAAAAAGCAACTTTAGGCTGCACAGCCTCTACACATATTTCAAACCATTGTTAGAAACGTGGTAGACAAGTGACAGAATACAAATGGAACAATTATTACCTATTATTGGACTTCAGAAAATTGGGGGTGGCAATACACATCAATTATGTATACTTAAGCAGCCAGAGTGCTGCCCTTTAATAACTCTAATATTGTTAATTAGGTTGCTAAATAAAAAGTGTCAGGGGAAAAAAAGCCTCTTTTGGAGTTGAGGATAATGAAAGCAAGAACATTAAGTAGTGCGAATTTACCAAGTACAGATCTTGCATGAAAAACTGAATTATTGCTCTTTTTTTGATAAAATTGCAAGATTATTCGGTGAATTCAGACCAGTAGTGATTTAGATTTTCATAAAGCATTTGACAGCAGCTTTCCAAATTAATTAAAATTGACCAGGAAACAAATCTGTTCCCATGGAGTGAAGTTGTCCAAAAAACTGTTAACAAAAGATAATGAGGAGTGGCAATCTGGGTGAGATATCTAGAGGATGTCTGGATTTGCTCAAGTTTTAATATCTTCATTAATAATTTCTCAAAAAGGACGGAAAAAGCGGCCTCTTTATGAAATGTACAGTGTGAGGGACTTGTTAACAACAGTGAGAATAGGGAAAATATATGAGACCCTAAGCAAAGAATTTTATAATGGATTGGAAATAAGATTGACCTCTAATTTCAGGCGAATTCTTCTGGGAAAAGTAATTCACAGGCTCAGTTACTTTGTTATTCAGTAGAATGGAGAAACCAAAATAGTATCAGAGCAACATAGTCTAGAGGAACTGTCAGAACAAAGCAAGTGCAAGTTTGCAATGAATTGTAATAGCAAAATGAGCAAGTACCATTATGGGATCACACTGTAAGGCATAATATCACTGAGAAAGGAATCTTTGTCTACCAATTCTGGTTTGAATAGAATTGGATATAGTTTTTAATTCTTAGGAATGAATTCGGAATGCGAAATAAGAACAAGATTCAAAGAGATGCTAATTGATTCCTCCAATTAGATGTCTCAACTTGTTAATGAGATTCAGTCCTTGGCAAAGAGATTATGAAAATGAAATGTGTAGAAATCTCTAGAACAGCCTATGAGTAACCTAAATCCAGTAAAGGAGAGGAAGTTTCTATGATTATATCTGGAGACGAGATGAATCCTAATACCTATAGGTACCTATAGGAAGATTATTTGCAAAGTTATCTAGAAGTACTTTGACCATCTATGTGTTTAATATTTGAATCCTTGCATCAGCTATGGTATAGGCCTTTAGAGGCAATAAGAAGGGCAAGGAAGATGTGCCCATGACTTAGCTGTCACAAATATCATAGAATGGACAAGGTGAATCTTCCAGGAAGAATAATGGGATGAAGGTAAAAAAGGAATGCCAGACCCAGGTGAGTGGTCTATCTGCTCAGTGCTTCTATTCCCTCTCCAGTCTGAAAAACGTTAGAAAAGGTGAATTGAAATCAATAATGGCTCAGATTTACTGTGCAGTCACGTCTTTAAATTTCCCCATCTCCTGTCAGTTTGTGTCTTTAAAAGATGTTTGAAGAACATCAACCACCTTCACTTGCTATCTAAAAGGTGTGTAGATTGACATCTGCCCCTGGAAATGGGTTGTACCTACCTGCTGATGGCAGAGTTGCAAAGACCATGCTGTCCTTACTGGGAGCTGCAAGAAGCACAGGGAACAAAAGGATCTGGTATTACTGTCCCTGCTATCAGAGCCTAAAATTCACCCATGAACAGTCTTAGCATGGTGATTGCCAGAACGGATAGCTTTGAGTTGAGAAAGTATTGATAAGAAAATGTAAAGATTATAATTTAATTTTAATTTATTCCATCCTTGTCTTTTTGTGTGTGCATGATTGTGGCTATACCTTGAAACACTCTTACATGACTCTGATTTCTAGACCTCAGACTCTCCCAGGAATAAATTACAGCAGTGCTCAGATCCTCACCCCATTGGTAACTGAAAGTACTTTGAGCATCTTAAAAATGAGATCTTGATGCACAGATAAATTTGGTGACACATTACAATATTGCCCTCTGAAAGTGTGCAAGATATTCCTGGATTGCTGCATATTACATAACATAGCCATTAAATGCAGATTATCTTTCAAAGGAGAGGCAGAGATTAATGAGTCAAACAAAAATGATGAATTAAATGAGCCTGATCAGACACACTTGCAAAATTAGCTAGGAAAGAGTTCTATAGAAACAAGAAATATTAGAGCTAGATTGCTCAAACACAATTTTAAGAAGAGTGGCAATGCATATAAACATACATTATCACATTCTAGTATTCTTATATTATATTCTTTTAATTTTCCTGTCAAATGCATAATGCAAAGATATTGCAGGCGTTACTCCCCAAACAGAACTTTGGGCAAGAAAAAAGGTGACTCCTTTCTCCTAAATTGAGTACTGAGCCTCTCCTGGATTCTGACCCTGTGATGGTTCTTCCTGCAGTGGGGCTTGAGTCTTCAGTGGGACTCTATGTAAATCCAGAAAAGTCTTCCCTTGCAGTCAGGCCAGAGCAGAGCTATAAATCAAAGCCACTGATTTGCTCTTTGTCTTTAGGCAAATCATTTATCCCTAGCAGAATACAAGTCATTTAGCCTTTGCATGATAATACTTTACCCCCAAGGGATATTGGGGGATCTGAGTGTTGAGAGGTGGGAAGAAGTTCAGAGTCTTGGTAGAAGTTGTTTTGTGAATTCAAATTTTTCTTGTTTTAACATTCTGTGATGGGCAGGATGATTTGATATGTACCACTCTTAATGGCCATTTCCTGCTCATATCTGCTAAGATTTCCTTGTGTCTTGGCAAGGCTGTCACTGATACTGACCCTGAAACAGAAAGTTAACACCTCCCCAGCCTCTTCATGTCCATGCAAAGCGTTCTCCCAAAGGATGCACTCAGTGCAACAGGGATACAACTGGTCCTTGAAGCATTTCATGGGATCCCCAGATTTCTGAGGCACATTTCCTGACACAATGCAGTACTGTGGTCCCACAGCTCACAGCCTGACTCTGCCTGTTTTGGTTTTTTTTTACCACTCCTCTGTAATCAGTTTGTCAGCTTAAAGATTGCACTGTTCAAAGGGACTGAGTGGCTGGTACTCCTTTCTCTCCCACAGGTACAAACTGATCTATTGTTCCAGTCTCAATGATTGACAGTTAAGCAGCAATTTAAACTTACCTGTAATTGTTCTGTTTCAAAACTAAAGAAGATATTTTATTCTGGAAATCTTAGGTATTTTCTCCAAATCCATCAGTAGATTGAATAAAAATTATATTTCTGCCTACCAGCTTTGTACAACCTTCTTGTGGACATTCCTGGCTGCAGTACCCCCGCAAAAATTTACAAACTCTACTCAGTGAAGACTGCCAAGATGCCTTGCTGACACTACTTCAATTACTATATCACCTGATAAATGGCTGCATAGTTCAGTGAGATTCCTTTGGTGGGGGAAATCAAGACGTTGGCTCCACCAGGCTGAATACAACCTCTTTATTTAATTTATGTAAATCTCTGAGATCAGTCAAATTCCCTGTGCAGGTTTCTGAAACTCTATCTGTCACCATCATGATGTCTTTATGAGTTGATGCTAATGCTGCTGTTTCTAACCTGAAAGCTAAGAGAAGATGTGAAAATTGATGGATAGATGAATAGCTCCTACCCTGGAGATTTCTTATTCATGATGGAGTTGGGGCTGCCAGGTGTGTGGTGAGATAACTCAATAACATCCTGTGTTTGTAATTACATTCCCTATATTTATTTTTGTAATAATTCAGTATTTAGTATTAATGTTTCAAATTATTGTAAAAGATCTGTGATCTAAAACAGTCTATCCAGAGCTTGAACCAAAAGCAATATATTTCCGAAAATGGGCAATAGAAATCACTGGAGAAAATGAAAATAATTCACATGCTTGATCACTGGCAGAGGCATTAGCCTTGGAGAATGTAACTAGCAAAAAGAGGAACATACAAGATCTATGTGTGGCTGTGCTGACTGTGGCACAGTTTAATTGACTTGGATGGTTGACCTTCCCAGATACCTTCTAATGTGAGAGATTTTCATTGTGCTCTACAAGGAAGATGGAGAGGACACTGAACAATGTCTCTGGAAGAGTCAAAGAAGGGGAAAAGTGCTGCCACTGCAGTTTCTATCTACTGGCAAAGGCCTGAAAAAAGAAGTTTTACTGCAGGTGGACTGCGATGGAGGAGAGCCCATGCCCAGTATCCTCAGGGAGGCGCAGGGCAGCAGCCAGGCTGTGAGAGAACATGGAATTGAAAAGCAGCTGCTTTAGTACCATCCTTCTCAAGGCTTTTCTTCCTCTCTCCTGCCAGCAGAACCTGCCATCAGTTCCTGCTGGTGACTGGTGAGCCTTTGGCTGCGTGTGCAGGCAGACGACCTGATGTCTGCCATTGACACAGGGTGCTGTGGGGAGCTGGGCTTGCTGCTGGCTCTGTCGGCACACTGGCTTCCCAGCCTTAGGGCTGAACACCCCTATAAATTGCCAAATAGCTCAATAAAAAGGTAGCAAAGGTATATTTCTGCTGTGGAAATAGAAGTTACCTGTTTTTTCTAGTTCACCTTAGCTAATAATAATTTTTTGACACTTTCATCTGTTACTCACACAGTTTTTGGCACTGGTGATTCCCAGGAGTTAATTGGTCCCTACAGCAACCTGAGAGAGAAACCTGTATAATTTTGGGACATACCTATAAAATCTGTGTACATTTTCCCTTGGGAAAGATGGAGACAAAGAAATCCAATGGCAGAGCACCTCTTCCAGAGTTGTGGTGCTCTTTTTCAAGCCAGAGTGTCTTGACAAAGCAGCAGTAATTTCTGTCGTTAGTGATCTCATGGGAAGAGCAGTGCCGCCTGCTCAGAGAAACACTTCAAAGCACTATCAAAATTATGATAATTCCCTCATTTAAAAACTCTTTCTGGCTTCCTATCAAAGTGTATGCTTACACTGTAGCTACACAAGTGTTATTATAGATAGCTTTAAGCTAACTATGTCACTTTCATAAAAGAGCAAATAAGTGGATACTTTTCTGCATGCTGCCTCGGAACCGAGGATTTTCAGACTGCTCACAGGCAGTTTTCACGTGATGTTTGCAATCTTTAGCTCCAATTTCTAGAATAACCTAGTCTAAATTCATACTATGGTAGTTTCAGGTTCTTAATTGAATCCTTCTTGTTCCAGAGCCTCTGGGGTAGACTCACGGCTAGAAATTATTCTCCTTGAGGACTCCCATGCAAATATTATCATTTCAATTAATGCCACTTACTTTAGGGCAAATTCAAAGATCTGTACCTGGGGCTAATCTTCAAGGACATTCATTCACCTTTTGTGAAGTGCAGAAAAGCCATAGGCCACGTTTTCCTGTTGAAAGACCAAGTGAGCCCATTGGATATTTATAGCCCACATCAACAAACAGCTGGTGGAGGCCATGTGTTGCAGTCCAAACTTCCCAAAGGATGGTAGATGTCATTGTAGATGATGACTTATTGCCTCTTCAAGTAAGGATGATATTATGACTGCAGTCATTAAATGTTCGAAGTGATTGGCATTACCAGACAGAACCAATTCACCAAAAGAATATTATCTGCCTCCAAGAGCAATATTTTAGAATACTTAATCACAAGCAACATAGACAGCAATTGTCTTTTAAGCCAAGATGGCATAGTAAAAGCTAATATAGTCATTTTTCTCACATTGTAAGCAGGCACATTTAGCAAAGGAAGACTGTAATTTTCTATCAAATAACTTTGATCAAGAATAATGACTTTCCTTCAAACTCCCATGTTTCTTTGGATCTCTATACTTTCTGTAAAACTAGGATTTAATTATAGTCTTCCCTAGAGAAGGGCTTTTATGAAAAGAAATCTTGAGCCTTGCAGCACTTCAGCATTATAGCCGTACTTCCTATTATTAGTGTAATTAAACAAGTTGATTTCCCAGAGCCTATGGACATGTTTTTTATTATACATTGCAGGGACTCCAGGAGCAGATCCTTCAGAGTTCTTTCCACAAGATTCTCAACGTATTCTCTCTTCTTTCATTGTCTGCATAATGAGACTTTAAGAGAACAGTTTTCCAAGGAAATGCTCTACTTGCATTTTGTTGGGCAAAACCATCATGATATTCAAAAGAAGTTGATAAGCTTGTCCTACTTCTTTCCCAACAAAATTAATTGTAAATTTCTCTTTATCCTCTAGAAGCAGAGTTGTACAAACTACTACTATTTAATTCATGAATTCTGAGCAGCTTGCTCAATCAATATTTATGAAATGATCAGTCCTAACAATGAATATTAGTCAAAATAAGTGGTAGGCCTAA
Organism: Sturnus vulgaris; assembly: GCF_052056855.1. Taxonomy (NCBI): domain Eukaryota; kingdom Metazoa; phylum Chordata; class Aves; order Passeriformes; family Sturnidae; genus Sturnus; species Sturnus vulgaris. Next base: position 16,401,884 of record NC_142247.1, read on the forward strand.
AATTTCTGATTACTAGACATTTAATCAATCAAAAAAACCCAAAACAGTGAGGCAACATAATGAGTGATTGAAGTACTACAAGTGAATCATTTGAATAGTCTAATTAAGCTAAAAGTAATAACACAGTTTTTGTTAAGCTTGTCTGCAACAAAATGCTACCATGCTGAACCTCAAGAATCAAATTTCACATTCTCCATCACATGGTGCAGAAGAAATCAAATGAGATAAATTACAACCTGAAGTGCCAAAGAAAGGTACTTGTGGAATAAATGTACCTCCATATTGTCAAAATACAGTACTTCACATTTTTTCCATCACATTAAAAATGCATACCATAGGAAAAAAGGGTGTCAGCTGGCAGAATTAAATTTCAAGGATCAACTACTTTAAGGAGAGACAGAATTTGTGCTGCAGTGTGCCACATTTTGAGTGATCTGAGTCCTGACAGGAGAGAATACAAATGCAGTCAGCAGCAGTGCCAATATATTCCATGACTGGTAGGATAACAGAGTGAGAAGAAGCCCAGTGTTTCAGAAGTTCAGGTAGAAGTGTGAATGCATTGCAAATATTTATCATCATGTTACAAAATGAGTTATTTTGGCATATAAGTGGGAAAAAACTTGAACCTAAGGAAAACAAAGGTTGAATTCTGGCATTTTGGCTCATAAAAGGATTGCCATCCTTATAGTTTGTCCATTCTACATTCTAGAAAATTACTTATGGTAAAGCAAAACTGAAGTACTGTCTCTTCAGGTTGAAGTGCCAAAGAGTTGTTTATCTTGGGTTCATATACAAGGGAGAACAATGAATTGATTCAGAATTACATTGCATGAAGAATAGAGTGTTAAAATGTGGCACAGTGAGTCACTGGCTAAGGCTGACAAGCTGTGTGTGTGTGGATGTAGGTGTGGGTGTGTGTGTTAGGAGCAGCTAACACACACAGAGACTGGACCTACGCAGCAGGAAATTTGTTTCTGAGTAGCTCAGATCTGCTCCCATGAACTAAATGCCTCTTAGCTGCTCAAGTGCATCTTCTGGCTCAGTTTCCTCCAGAAGGAATCCATTTCATTTCATGAGGGAATCATCCATTTCATAAGGGAAAGCTTTCCCTTATGAATCCTTCATATGAATCAAAGAAAAATAAAGTTTAGGCAAATGATGGGAAATTCTCTTGAAAGGGCTCTCATCATAGGCTGCTTGCATATACAACTGCTTTGGAAATTAAAGCCATAAAAGGTACAACATATTAGCTATGATAATGGGGACAAAACCATTCTGTCACTGATCTTATTTATAGTTACCAAAACAAGAATAACACAAATTAAAAGTTATTTTTAAATTTAAAGATGTAAATCTTTATAGGATAAGTAATTACATAAACCCTCCTAAAATTGATAATTAAAAAAATACTTAAATCTTATATTGATTTTATATAGAGAGGAAGTTTAATGTCAAACTTTGATTTTTTTATTATGACTGTTCATTGTTAAGTTGCTTAGCACCCTTAGAGTTTAATACTATGCAAACAAAGACAATAAAAAAAATTATATTTGAATTAGTCATCCAGCCTTTTCCTAGTTAAAGGAGAAAAATAGAGTGTAGTATCTGATTGTAATGTGGTTATGTACATTAGTCAGGTGGTCATATATGTTTATATGTTTCGCCTGTGTGAAAAGATTAGATATTCAGGAAGATACAGAACAGATGAATACAGTATATGAGGAGAGATGAATATCAATTACAATATCGTAAGTGTTCAGAATATTTTTGAATCTGACCTTGATGAATCATCAATATGCTTTACGTAGGCATTACTTGGTGTAAACATAACGGACTTCATGATTTTTATGTCTACATCACCATTTATTTGTGCAACATTTTTTGACATTGGGTGGTATTAAACCAGTATGGAAACATTACAGAGGGCAGAAAAACTGCATTTATGTTCAAACTATTGCAATATTGTTTTATTACTCACAGTTTTCAAATTAAACCCCCAGATCCCTTTTTCCTCAGCTAAGCACTTGAAATGAGACATACAAAATGTCAGTGATTATTTTTTTAGCTGCTGGTCCTTTCAAGTAGTAGCCAAACACAAAAATAGTGTTTATTTTTATATGATTAGGGATGAGATTGTTCTGAATCTTCAAGAAACAGCACTCAAGAATTACCTCCACAATTCACTCTGGATTTGCTCCTTCACTCTGGTCAGAAGGTGCTCCCATTCACCACCAGGAACAATCTCCATGACTGATACCTCCCTGGATGAAGGCATAGAGGAGATGAGGTCCTGGAGGCCCTTTTGGAGCTTCCTCATGATTCAGGAGGAAATAAATGATGCCAAGGTCAAAAGTGACTTTTCCATGACTGCTATTAATTTTTCCGAAGATCTCTGAAGGTGACAGTTTCTGAAGCTGCTGGTGTTTGAGGGCCTTGCAGAAAATCCTCACAGTTCTTCACATCTGCCATCTTCTATGGTTGTTTTAAAATGTCTGTGTGGGAGATAACTCAGCCAACAATTCAACCTGGTTTCCAAGAAATCTTCACATCTTGGATGATGGACTACAGCCCCCTTTTATCTCTAGGCTGTGTCCACACTGCTAAAAGTATTTGCACCAGGGAATGGTGCCTAGCTCCGACGCCAAATCACACCTATTTTTATATTAATTCTCATTGTTCTGTAGACTGGGTTCGTGTCTCCTTTGGGCTTTGGGTAGCATGCTTATGGCTCCGGGAAATAACTGCTTGCTTGCGTTGTTCATTTTGTTCTGTTCAAGGAAAACATCTGGAATAATGCAAAATTTGTTCCAGCCTGCCAGGCTGCACTCATTTTCTTTTCTGTCAGGCTCCCATTAGTGTACTACGGGCCCTAGGGCATGGCAGGGAGATGCAGGAGGAGTTTGAGGGGTGCAAGGCCTTTTGAGCTGGTTTTTGAGGGATGAGATAACCAAAGCTGCCTGATAGTGCTTATGAGCTGGGGGCTATATCCCAACCTGACTCCTGCTCCTGAGTCACTTCACTTCAAAGAAAGAGTGACCAAAGGCACAGAGATACAATTTGTGCAAGATCAGGGGGACCTGGGAGTTGGGCACGTAAATTATCTGATAGCTCTATAACTTTTGACAAGGAGAAAAATGCACAAAAAGGCTGATAATTATGGTAACAATTGAAGTGGATGCTTCAGAGGGACACCAGAGGTACAGCTGCAATGACAAATTATATCATCAAAGTAAGAGACATGGGATGAATTTTTGCTTTGATTTTAAGCAGGAGGGCACAGCAAGAAGGTATGCTCTTTTATCCAGCATTATAATTATCAAAATCATGTTATAAAGACTCCATGCATTTACACTGGAAAAGATTGACATAGTACAGAAAAAGTGCTGAAGGTTTTGGAAGGAGGTTCTTTCTAGTTTTTGGGCAGTTTTGGTTTGTTTTGGGGTTTTCTGTGTGTCTTTTTGTTTGTTTGTTTGCTAGGTTTTTGTTTGTATTTTTGTGTTTTTTTTTTTTTCAGAGGCTGAGTTTGTTAATTTGATTGATATGTTTTGTTTTGTTTTGTTTTTAAAGTACATTATAATAATTGTATGCATTCTAGGAGTATGGGATGCAATTGCACCATTGAACATGAAAAAGCCCACTGATGTATTTACTTAGTTATAGCATGCATATTGCTGAGGGATGAGGAATAACTCTATTGTTTTTCTTCTGTATGATGCAATTAAATTTTCTCTTCTGTACAGTGCAAGCCACAACAGTTTGCCAGTCCTCACTGGAGACTTTGGGAAATTACTAGAATGTCAATTTTTACTTCTTTTCTACCAATATGTTGCAAAGCCAAGATCTCCTTGGGTATAACTGTGTGCATGTGTGTATGTCAAGCAATATTCTATAGTGTATAAGGGCTAATCAGATACAGAGTTTAAATTTAATATAATTTTCTAAGAGAGCAAACACTGTAAATAAAATGTTTGTGCAGAAGTTGAACTCAATCTCATCTTAAATAGAAAAAAACCCCAGGATATACAAATGTATAAAATAAGACTGTGAGTTTCCCAAAGGAGATATGGAAGGGAAAGACAGCAATACAGATTAGTCAGTGTTTGTAATTGTATTAGTGTGAGTAAGTATTTCTTTGCGTGTTAATGAGAGGCTAAGAAGGATGCTCTTTGAGACGTGATCCTATTTCCCCTGTAGAATGAGAAATTACAGCAGCTCTTTAATTTGATACCCTAAGGAGTTTTGAATTTGAGTCCTCTTAGATCAGAAAATCTTAGCATGAGTGGTACTACACTGGTAGGAGCAAAGAGGAGGAGATAAAGCAGGGAGAGGAGGGGTATGCATTTCATTTTAGTGATATTGTACATGTTGCATTAAACAACATAGACATGACGGGGAAGTCCAATGTAATTTTTAGAAGCTTTCCTAATGTATTTGACACAGACTTTAATTTTTAATGAAAATATTATGCATACTACTTTTCTGTTTTATGGATTCAGTATACCTTTAGATAGAGTAGCACTCTTGATTAAAAGTTTTCATGTTAAAAGGACTCTAGATACCCTGTTTCTTTCTATTATTTGTTTTTTTTTCCTTAATTGTGTCATCAAACATACAGATTTTGCATCTTTTCACTGCCTAGTCTTGAAACTGTATCATGGATGTCTTCAGCAATTTCTTTGCAAAGATATCTTTTAAGAGTCTTTGTACTTATTGCCTTTTCCAGACCTCTCTGAAGTAATTGCCAAAAGTCCCACTGATTTTGCTGGACTTTCGATTAGATGCTGTATGATCTTGGAAGAATGCTGTAGTATGAATGTCCTAAGACATATATTACACAACTTATCTAGCCTGCAGATATACAGCTGGATCACAGAGACATACCATGGCAATGGAGGACCAGTAGATTGGAGCAGAATAACAAATAAATCAAAGTGAAATTATCAGCTGAATGGTACACGTTGTCCTGAGTGAGTAGAAACTTTAAAAGGACACATTTAAAAAGTGTCCTTTTATTACTATGGGATGTGTGTATGTATATGTATATGTATATGTATATGTATATGTATATGTATATGTATATGTATATGTATATGTATATATGTATGACTCTCATGACATGTGATTTGTACTTACATAACTTCCATGCCTGCACAAACCCTCTGCATATCAGACTGAAAGGTCCCTATAATTTCAGACAAATTCTTTTTTTTCTGATAGAAGTATGTTTTACTAAAACAACATATTTGAAATAGTGTCTGGCTACTTTGGTGTGGAAGCTATGAAGCACAGATTAGTGACCAAAGCAGGGAGAGTAATATGTTATAGTCATGCCTCAATTATGAAAGACTTCTAAAATAAGAAGTTTAGGTCCTAAAATGGTGATGGATCTGATAATCACTTTGGCTTTGGGTATAAAAGTACTGCACAGCAGCTCCTTCAGTAAGTGCTCAGAAGCTCCCCTGTCCATATGATGATGTTTGTCCTCTTCTGTGCTCCCCTTTGGCTAACAAGATCCATGTAGGAAATTTTCACCAATACCAGTGTGGTTAACTCCTTTCCTGTGTCCAATTATTCTCAGCTTTATTGGCCTGCAATGTATCTGCAAGGATGAGAACTGTCTGAAGTTCTCTTTAGGAAGCTGGGGCTGTCCCTGCCCTTGCCATTCCAGCTCTTGTTCTTCAGATCATGGTAGCCTTGTAACTCTGTTGGGCATACTGGCACCTTCCTCTCCCTGGCTACCTCAATTGCCCTACTCTTTCAACCACGTCAGTGGCAGCACAAGCTCTGGTGGGCAGAAGCCAGGGAGCCAGAGAGCCATGAGTGCCATTTTGCCCTTCCTTAGCCAAGTGTAAAGCCAGGAGTCCTGAGCAGCTCTGTGTTTGACGAGAGTACAGCTGATGGTGATGTAGTCCCTTTGCCAAGTTGCTCTTGCCTGAAACACCAGCTGACTTGCCAAACCTCATTTGGATTTTTTCTGCATCCTGCCTTTTTTTCTGCAGCAAGCTTTTTGATAGGGGTGGCAACATAATTCAGAAACTGTAATCCCCAGGGATAAGTAATAATACAGAGGGGAGAGAAGGGGAAACAGAGAGTATGTATGTGGACGACAGGCAGCTCAGCTGTTCCCATCTTCAGATTGGATGTCACTTATGTCTCATACCTGAGCATTTTTCCAGACTGATCTGACCTGGAAATGAGGTCTGAAGAATAAGGATGTGGCCAGACAGCACAAGCAAGATGTGTCCAGGATTTGGGTCTGGCAACACTTTGGCAAAATGAATGTAAACGCAGCTCTTCAGTGGTGACTGCGATATATAAATTGAGAAAAAGTAGAAAAGAGAGAGAATTAATTCATCGTACAGTGGAGCAGAAAAATCACATCTGTCCTTTATACAAGCCAGTACACCCCATTTATTAATGCTGTTCTCCGCACTGACGAGTCTAGGCAATTAACTTCCCTTGACTGGCTTCCCTAGTGTGAGGAAGGAGACAGTATGTTTATCTTGGGAACATATTGATTTCTTTTTTAAAATTCTCAAGTAAATTGCGTAATTTTCAATATGTTAGAGACTGGAAGAGAAATGCCTGGTCACTTGCAGTAATTAAGGGATGAACTTAATCCTCTAAATTCTGGGCTGAAATACCCCTTAAAATGGAAACAAGTGAAAGGCAATTCTGGGTAAACTGAGGTTTGGTTTTTCTAGTCTGAAAATTAAGGTCTAGTTGCAAAACTCCAGGCCGTTCTGTACCCCAGAAAAATATATAAAAATTAGCCCCTCACATGTGCAAGTATTAAGAGCATCAGATTTGCTGAGACAAGGCAATCCATATGCAGCACTCATCTGAGATTAAAATCCACTAGCCCTAAGGCACCTATTTGTAAAAAAAAATTTAGGTTATTTCAGTGCCCATTCTTTGTGTTTTGATGTGGAAAAATATGTAACACTAGCTTTTATGTAATGCTTATGCCTTCAACTTGTTAACTCTCCTTCCTCCCTCCTCAAATCTCTCAGACTAACTCATCTGCTGCAGTCTCTGCTGAAAGGGAAGAAAGGGCTCAAAAATTAAGGACTGTCTAAAACTCCAAAGCAAATGGCTGTGCTTGATACAAGAAAACTGGATGACTAAGATGCTCTATTGCTTCAGACATTTTAGGAAGATTTGGCCTGTTTACTGTGAGTCTCCTTATCCGAATTTGATTTACCCTGATGTTTTTCCCTTTGAACAGATGGTGAATCAACCTTCCGGGTCTAAGGCTGGCTGGGCTTTTTGAAAAAGATTTAAAATAATAAATAAAAGGATGGGTAGAGTGCATCCTCATAGAGAGGCTGTATGAGCAAATACAAAACACAGAGCATGGCTAAGATGAAATGTGGAGAAGTGGAAGCTGCATCTGTCAGGAGCAAGGAGACAGCCAAGGTGCAAGGTGAAAGATGGCATGTTCTCGAGTACAGCACACCCAGCTCTGCCAACCATCCTGACACTGGTGGTGCCTCACCCTGCGGTTTACCACTGGAAATGGGAGTCAGAGGCTTGCCAGCAGCATTAAAATGGCACAGCACTTCTGCCAAGCTGGGGGAGCCAGGCTGATCCATGCAGGAACAGACAACTTGCAGCATGCTTGTCCAAGCCCTTTGGCTTTAATCAAAATCAGGTGGCCTTTCTTTTCTCAGGAACTACTCTGGGGCTTGCAATATCAAGCTCAGGAAATCTGAATTCCAAATGGCATTTGAATGAGCCTCACATGAAAGAGGTAATTTAGGATGAAAGTCAAGAGCAAGTGATGTTCTAGAGGCTGAGATCTGCAGCACAAAGAGTAAGGTCAGGCTGATGGAAAAGGCAATAACAGTAAAAAAATGGAGGCAATAGCAAAGAAATCATAAATCAAGTGGAGACTCATAAAACAAATACTAGGCCAACAAATGAGAATGCCTGAATATAAAACATCAGGAAGAAATGACCTCTGAAGAAAATGTCCTGAAGATGTGAAATAAGACATAGGAAAATTAGCAGGAGTCAAGGTCTGGCTAAACCAGAGGCAGAATAGAAGCAGAAAACTCAGGCAGGAAATTACCATACCTTGAAGAAGAGAACAATGCAATTCAGTGGATGGCAGATAAAACTAGGTGTAAATTTTAAAAGCTCATTATTGGTGAGGGGACACCCTGGCAGCTCCTGGGAACAGAGAGCCCCTGCATGGTCCTGCCCCAGCCACAGCCCTTGCTCAGCCCAGGGATGTGCTGGCCCTAGACCCCGTGCATTTTCCAGGCAGCTCCTGCCAGCTAAACTCTGTGGAATCTGGCTGGAGTTTAAAGCCAAAATGCTGTTAGTAATCCACTGGAGTGGATGTTTCCACTGGCAGAGAGCAACTGGCAATGAATCAAGCAGTCAGTGAATGAAAAATAAGTACAGCCAGACATTTGATAACAAAAATATTGTCAGAGAGAATCTCCAGCTCATTTAGAGCTGTCTGTTGTTGTGCTCGAGGTGTCTCTGTGTTTCAGGAGCTGGGCAGAAAGCAGAAAACAAGACACATTGTTTCACCAAAGTGTAAATACACCATGGATTTTTATCTATTTCAACAAACTGCTTTTTTTTGTGAAAATTTTCAATAATCCCCAGGAAGTGTTAGTGAAAACCAGAACTGGATAGTGTCAAACACAGGACACTTCTCTGAGCAAGGCAAGGGGTTATATCTGTTCTGCTTAACTCTGGAGATGATACGATTTGAGATTGTCCTTCTCACGTGGGTACCATTACTATTGGGTTAAAAATTAATACTCAGTCAGAAAATCTCTGGTGGATCCAGCTGTGGCAGTTTAGGAAGCTGCTGTCCACAGTTGCCTGTTCTGTCTCTCTGTGAAAGGATTCTGGTATTAAGACATCAAGCTAAGAACTCCAGTGGCCAAGGTATGGGTTCAGTTTAATCAAGCCTGATTTGTAATCTCCAGTGAAATGTTGAGTTAAGCAGTGATTAAGATGGTCTTAAACCACCTCAGCTATTAGCTTCATTGCAAATGAGGCAGAACTTTCACATAGTTCTTGACCTAGTGCATATTTTAAATAATTTAAATCCATATAAAATAGAATAGCACCAACAGAAGATACTGAATAATCCTTGCAAATAGTTATCCTGAAAGAGATTCGTAAGTATCTCTTAGTAAGTGAACTATATTCATAGGGCACTCAGGTAAATGTATGACAGCCTTGGACAAATCTCTGCACCAAGTCACTAAAACCCAGAAGCCGTGTGCTAAATTTTCATACCTGCATCGTAACAGTGGTTATTGACTGTACCAGTATTATTAGCAATTTGCAAAAAATAATTAAAATAAAAGAATATTTCTTAGTTTCTTCCTGATTTGTGGCAGAAAAAAAAATGTTTAAAGGAACAGAAAAATCCCCTGGACATAAATGCACGAATGTTTCAGAACTGGGCTAGTATCCTATTATAGACATCCTGCTGATAATCAAACTGGTTTTGTAGCACATCTGGTTTGCTTTTCATTCTTACAGACAAATATCGCAGAAAACCTTTCCTTCTTCTGGTTGCTTTCCCTCCTTTGTTTTCTGTGCTTTGCTTCTATTTATTTCACATTTTCCCTCGTTTCCCCATCAGTTACTTTCTTCTCTTCAGTTATTTTTCTTACTTCTGTTCTTTCAGCAACATTTCTTCTTTGTAGTGATTCCCTTTTCATCACAAGAGAAATCTGGAAGAAAAATGGTCGAGGAGTATTTCCTCTGCCTCACCAGAGGAGACTGGCTGCCATAGTGACCCATCTCTCAAAGGGACAGAATTGGGCTCCTGAGATGCTGACTATGTCAGATCTGCTTTTCTTTTGCTCATATAAGCTGTTACATTACAGCTTTTTTTTTTTTCCCAGGCATCCTTGGTGTTAAGATTTGGCTTTCCCTTTTCTGCTAATCTTCTATAACACCTTCTTCATGACTTTTAAATGTCTGTCCTTCAGTTTGTCCCTCTATATCACTCTCTGGATCATCTTCCATGTGCCATGTGAGGGCCTCCTCTTGCCAGGAGCTCTCCCCTCTAATCTTCTATCTGGTGGTGTGGATGTCCAGACAAGACAGCTGATAGGATAGCTGCCCAGTTCAAGCAAGGATGAATCCACAGATGTACTGTTTTTTCTGAGTGTCTGTTCTTTAAATAAAAAAAAAAAAACAAACCCTAAACAATTGTTACATTAGAGCAAATCCAAATAAAAATACAGAAAATTCAGAATATGAAACTGGGTACAAAAAGAAGATAAATGCCTTCACTAATAATAAAATGGCAAATATTAGACTTCTTGTACTTGTCCACACAAACATATTTAGAGATATAAGTTGCTGTAAAGGCATATAATTGGTTGAAAAATTGCCGAATACTGTTTTTGAGTTTGCTGGAGACAAATGACTTCTAAAGGATCCATTCTTGTTGTCCTCTTTCTTTTATGTAAATTTGTTTAATTTTTCTTTCTATTAATAGCAACTGGAGGGAAGAAGAAAATATTGTCATAGCAAATGTACAGGAGCTCCAATCAGTTCAAGGGCAACTAGCTTTATTTCTTTCTCTGGCTTTAAATATTTCAGCAATAATGCAATGTGTATGCAGTACTGTAGCTGCCCGTCACAACTACAATGTTCTTGCAAACATTTCACAGGACCGTGAAACACAGATCAATATCACAGAGGGGCTATAATCAACATGCAGATTAATGAACAGAATTGTATGCACCAGGGAATAGTGGAAGAAAGACTAGCTGTGCAATTTAATTGCTGAGTTGCTACTAAATCTCTGCTTTCTATCAATCGCTCTTCATTACAGCTATTGATGCATAGCAGACATAGTTATTCAGAGCTGCTGGGGTTCAAGTGAATTACAGACCTTAATGAAAAAAGGCTGGGATTACTTTCTACTTCTGAGTCTGTGACAAGATCCAAGAGATTATTCCCATTTTTCTCCTTGAGTAGGATCCTTTGGCAATCCTTTTGCTCAGCAAAACTAGTAAAGCAAATTAATAGTTAAGCAGAAGCTTCCTGGAACAATTTTAAGTCTATCTGTTTCAATGTGCTTTTGAATGAAAGTTCCAACTTTTCATTAGTTCAATTAAGTTAAGTGCTATAGAAAATTAGTGTAGTTTAGTGGTGGAAATGACCTCTAGTTATGTATTATTTAGCTTAGCTACCTGTAATGAAAGCTTGTTAGCTCCATCAAGCTGTCTTTTTAATGCTTTCTTTGGAGCCTTTTACAGACATATGGTTCAGCAGTTCCTGAAGAGGCTGTTCTTCACTTTCACAGGCTCCACTTGGGGGACACATTCTCACAATGCTCATCCTTAAATTTCCTGCTGCTTCATATAACTTCTGCTCTTCCCCATCTTTATTCGCATCCCTGAGTTGTTAAAATCTTATTCCTTTGTAGTTATACCCTTTCATGTAGATAGTTTATTAAAAACGGTCCCTTTTTCTTTTCTTTTCCTTTTTTAAAAATTGGCTTGGTTTTAATTTTTTTAAAAATAAAACTGAGTACCTTGTTTTCTCCTATTGGCATTGCAGCACTATTAGTGAATTCTTTTCCATACTTGTACCCTTTATTTTCTCCAGCTAATCCCTGTAGAAGCATGATTTTTAATTACACCTCTCTAAATTCTCTCCTAGCCCCTGGAGGAAAACTAAAGCCCCAGAATGTGATCCTTTAGCTTATTCAACAGAAAATTGCACTGAATTTTTGATGGCCATTATTGCTTATTACAAACCCATCTCCAGTTGTATGTTTGCATAGCAATTTCTCAGCTCTCACATAGTTTGGGTTTTTTTAACTCATTGTTTTCCATTCCTTCTCTGCTTTGATTCTCAGTATTTTTATTAATCTTTACCAGATTAAAAAAAAGATTCATGCTGGCCCAATTTAATTGAATCTTTGGCACTGGTTTTGTAAGGCATCAGAATGCAATAAATATATTCAGGGTGACTATGATTTTACTATTTTTAACATCATTCCCCAAGATCTCTATGACCCAAGAGCAGAAATCCAAATGTGGAATCTTTGCTAAGTCATTGTCTGCTCTTTTCTTTCAAATTCAGAGGCAGCCAATCAAACACACAGAGCTTTTGCTCATTGTTTATCATGCTGTGAAGAATCTCCATCTTATTTTTACAAAATTTATACTGAAAGTACAGGTTAATATAAAACTTTTATTGAATCTCTAAACAAAGTCATTAGCCATCCTTCCTTCTTTACTATTTGGTGTCTGAAGTGCTGGTTAAAGATGTTTTAAGAAGGTACTTCTGTCTCTTCCCATAGAGTATCTTCCACTGGCTTTCTTCCTGGCATTATTTCTGCCAGGACTCTTATCAATATGCCTATTCCTTTGCTAGCAGGCTGAAGATTAACCTAGAGATGATTTCCTGGGATGATCCAGCTTTTATTTTCCCTTTCAAGGTCGCTTGGGTCGTCTGAGAGTCTCTCTTGCCTCTCTCCAGTGGCAGGTTTGTGAACCAGTGGAAATTCCCCAGCACTCTTCAGGCCAATCTTTGACCTTTCTGTCACAACTCCCGTGCTGGCACCCGCAAGGCAACAGCCCATCCTGCTCTCTCTAACTGGGGCACAGATGGCCCAAGCCACGCTCCTCACTTACTCACTGAAGGAACATCCATGAGATAAATTAGAACAGATGTACGGCGACTTCTTCTTCTGGCATTTACACCACTCTCCGGTCTAATTAATCCTGACATTGTGATCGTCGTAATATGAACTGCATCAATGGAATCAAATAGCAGATTGTCCTCTCCATGGCAAATATGCCTATTTTCCCTGGCAGTGATTTTATGCTCCTTTTTCTGTGAGACAAGTTCTTATTTTCTCCTGCTATCTCTAAACTTATAACAATGAGACAAAACACCGTGAAGCCCTTACACTGATGTTTGTTTCATTTCCCATGAATGGAAAGCAGATGCATTTAAGAAAAAAAAACTGTCTACTTTCACCCATCTCTTCTGATGCAGTATTTCATATTGGAATTCTCATTTGTTTTTCTGGTAATAAGGTAGTGTACTAACAATTTTGGATACCTGTTAATAATATATGTGGCAGTTATACATATTTAATACTAAAGGTTGTCTTAAAAGCTACATCCTTATAGGTAATAACCTGCTTATAAAAACACTTTCTTGAATTATTTATACATATTTGGAACAACAAAATCAACTATCTTTTTATAAGGTCAGGCAAACAAGAGCCATTAATAATGTAGTAACCTATCTTGGGACTAAGGTGGCTTAATATTTATTTTTGAATCATGTAGGTAAGAGAGTTTGCTGCAATATAACTAACCAAGCAAGACTTGTCTGTAAAGCATTGTAATGTGACTACATAGGTTAATAGAAAATTACTAAAAGGATAATGTCTAAGAATGTTTTTGCATACAGGGATAATGGAAAAGATTTTTGCAAAAACCCATCTCCTTCTGTGAAAACTTTAAAAGTGAGTAGCACTAACAGAAATGTTCTTTTGAAAAATTTACAAAACTCTGCCAAAATTTTAGGTCAGTGGTGATAATGAATGTCATCACACTGAAAAAAAAGTCAGAAACCTATCACAAACTAAGCCCCATACATCCTCATAAGTCTTGTCTAAATTGACATTACCAAATGTAAGAATCTGATTCTCCATTGTCTTATACACTTTTCCATTGCCTGTAAAGACAGTGTAAATTTCTATCATGAAATTGTGGGATTTTCACATAGTCTCAGCCAAGAATTCTTTATTGCTGCTTATATAATGCCACAAGAAGAGGGGATCATTCTGGACCTGTTCTGTATGACCAGCCTCGTCTCCAAGAAATTTCAGGCTACATGCAGAATCAAGGTCTCCACGGTCTTTGCTTTTAGTCATATCTGGAATGGACAGTACTTCTGCATAAATTGCATAATTGGAAAAGTTCCATGGAAACCAGGTGGTAGCAGCTTTTTATGAATTCAGACCTGTCCTTTCTCTACCTACTTTGACTCTGCATTTTGAAGAATTCTTGAGAGGAACAGCCAAAAAGATAGCTGGCAGTTTCTGTGTGAAAGGGAGATGCTTTGAAGGGAACACTGACATTTAGCATCTTTTTTCAATAATAGTTTTACATTATTACCATACACCAAGAATAGGAAATAGCAGGGAGTTCTTTCTTTACTTCACTGAATGATTCCCACAATCCACAAATATCTCCTGAGAAAATGCTCCCATGAAAAACATATAAAAAGAAATTCTCCATTGGCTTCCAATTCAATGTTAAAGCCATGTGCATTCTGGCATAAATTTAGTCTTACGTCATTTATGTCACTGGAGATAATATACAAGGAAAATAGAAAAATTAAGAAAGTGGTTTTAGAGAATGTATTTATATTTAGAAAATAAGACTCACCGTATCTTAATTTCCCTTTCTGAGTGTTTTCTTTCTCCTTTTCATTTAAGCCTCAGAAAGCTGTAAGGCCTGATGCACATTGCCATATATTAGGAATCTCATTTCTTTGGAAATCTTGCAACCAAAACTTCTGCTGTATTTGTGTGCATTGTTTTGAGAAGGTCATAAACATCTGTGAACCCAGTGTTCAAGAGAATGGAGACAAGAATATTGAATGAATTTCTGAGCATACTTTTCTTCACGTTACCACCCACCCATCCACATGAGATATTGTCAGTTCTCAAACAGTTATGTTAGCATTTGTGCACTGTGTTTTTCCAGGGCATGAATGAACATACTAGGCTGATTGCATGCTTGGATAGCTAATACTGTATTTCTTCCATTAGCACTTGGTTTGTATTTGGGCAAACTGATAGCAAGAAAAAAAAATGCTTCTGCTGCTCTCCTTTATTGTTATTGAAAAAAAAAAAGATATATAGAGGAATATTCATGTGGATGGATCTTCAGTGTTATTCCCTTTTCTGTTTAATTTTGTTCCTGTCTGTGCTGGGCACAACCTTTTTACCAGAGACAGGTATTAATGGAGCTACTGTTGCAGATAAATCAGCAGTCTGTGAAGAAAACTGCTGCCTCCCAATCAGGGAAGGAGGAGAGCCCCAAATGCTCTGGTCTTTCGGCTGCAACCTTGCCACAAATCTGTGTGGAAAAAGGTTGTTGCTGTCTTTCATATAAGGACTGTGACAAAACTTTGATGTTGGACTTTGATTACACTATAAGGATAAACTGGACCTGATCTAAACCTTACTAATGCTCATCAGATACTTCCAACCAACCCCTGCTGAGTGCTGCACAATGGTTTCTGGTCTCTTTTCAGTCAATAATTTAAAGCTTTGCCAGGAATCTTCTGGCTGTTGTTAGTAACTGGAAATACCAGCAGTAGTTTTTGTTGGACATCCTTAGGAACAAAGAGGAGAAAGTGCTGACATTTTGATATCAGCTGAGCCTTTTGAAAAATTCATTGCAGTGGACCAAGAGGGTTAATCTGGGCTAAGATCTGGGAAAAGGTACCACTTGGGGAAATGAAAGAGGTGTCTAACTAGAACTTTTAATTTTCTTTACTTTTTTTCCTTCTCTGTATAGTTTTACAATTTACAGTTGTAATGGCAATCTCTATCATTTAACAATCACCATTGTTAAAATAACATAACTAGTTAACTGAGAACCCTATAACATGTGTTCCAGTAACTCTGCCATTGGATGGGATCCATTTTGTTTGAAGGCATTATTTGTGTCCTGGACAAGCAATATAAAAGAATTCACTTTTTGTAGCCTTCGCATTTCTTTGGTTTTTCTCTGCTGTGCTCCCTTTCAAGCCCTGTGATGCATCAAACGAATATTCTGTTTGTTCTCTTTACTTCACATATATCAGGATGTGTGGAAATCTTAGAACTAGTATTTGGTAGTCTACTGGTTTTGTGAGAGAAGCTTATTAAAATAAGATTTTGGCAAAGGCAAATGACCACACATTAATCCTAAATAATCTATACTCCAAATCAGGAAACACTTTAGGCTTTAAAAATTCTTTTTTTTTTTTTCCATAGCAGCTCAGATTTTTTACTAATAGTATTCTACAGTTCTCCAAAAGTAATGTTTCTTTTTTATTTGTCAGTGAGTGACCCATGAAAATGTAGATGAACCATGCTGAAAGATAAACAAAGTGGGCTGTAAAGAAAATATTGGTCTTCCAGATCAGCAGGAATGAAACATCATTGCTATTGCTATAAGTGAGTGTTTGTAATGAAGTCTATTGGCTACTTTAGATATTTAAGATCAATTCACCTCACAGTTAATCATAATAATGATGCATAAGGGACCTCTATAAAATCTAGGATTGTGATGGTGCTGAAAAACTGAAGATAGTACCTGAGCCATAGCTCAACCACAGTCTTGGGGCGTGAGTGACTAAACATCTCACTGATTTAGGCAATAGCCCATTGTCCTGGGTTTTTTGCCAAACCCTTTCAGAGAAGCACAGCTTGTGCCTTTTCTAATGGTATAATGACTCTTCAGTTGTGATGCCTTTTTTTCTCCCCCATTCCTCTATCCTTTGATATTCCACTCAGTGAAGACGTGAGACTGTCCAGGAGAAAAGATCTTACCATGTGTGCAAAAAACCCTTATAGGAAATAGCAATAAATTAAGGGTGTGCGTTTCTTCCCTTCTTATTTTTCTCTTTAATTTAACCATCCTAATTTTTGGCTGGTTTAGCTCTGCAAATAGTAGAAGCATCTTGTGTTCCTGTGGATTTATGTCTCTAATTCAGATTCTTGGGTGTTTAGTAGCATATTGGCTGTAATGGAAATTTTCCCTTAAATTTAGAGCATGGATAGCAACTCTTCCAGTGGGGATTCATTAAAGTCTGATGGGAAGTGAGTGCATGTCTTTCTCATCTTGGAGAGAATCCACAGAGTCTTCCTCTTCTAGTTGCTTATTTTCCTGCATCTTGCAGAGACAGTAATTTTTAAGGCAGTACTTCTTCTTCTGTTCCAAATGTGGTGGCAATTTATCAAGGGACTCAAAAACAAACAGGTAGAGAGACAGACAAGACTGACACATTACAATTCCATTCTTTTGGAAGGCAAATGAAAAAATACATGTTGGATTTTTAGATGTTAATTTCTTGAGCTTCAGCCCCAAATTCTGTTTCCTGGTGTACTTTTCCTGCAGATTATAAAGGCGTTTGTATTTATTTTCTTCCTGTCAAAGCAGTTCCATGCTATAATCAAGTTCCAGCTCCCATTTCTTTTGACAGACTCAACAAATTGTATGGTCTAAATCTGTCAGTGTAGGATATTTTTACTCCAGACCTGAGATCAACCCTGTAGTCCTAAGCATTTTTTCACATCTTTTTCCACATCTTTTAGTATCTTTCACTGAAAGCACTTACCAGATACATATACACTATTCTAATATCAGCCTTCCCTTGTTTTGTAAGTTTATATTCTGCTTTGATGATGAATAAAATCTCTGAGGGGAAAAAAAAAGAAAAAGAAAAAGGGATCTGAATATGTAGTAGTTTGTGCAAGATTTTTCAGGTTTCTAGCATAGCCATAGCTCTGATACATTTGTTACAATTGCTGGTTTTAGCAGCCACGGGAGGTTTCAATTGTCTGATGCCTCATAGAGCACTGTTTGTTGTGAATTGTTTAAAATGAACAAAATGTAATAACTTAATGGACAGTAAAAAAAATTGTATTTAGAAGAATGTAATAAGTGCTCTGCTCCCTCCTTTACAAGACAACAACTCAATCCTCCTATTATCCTAAATGAGGTTAAAAACCTGAGCTTTAGAGGTGCAACAACATATTGCAACCTTATTTGGTGACTGTGTGTGCCAATGCCTGCCTACCAGCTGCTGAATGACCCTGTTGTGTACTACTTTTTTCTGCACACAGACCCTTCTAAGTCTTAGAAATACTGCACCACATCTTTGGATACATCTTTCATTATGCTTCAGAATGTCCTCATTAAATATAGTTCAATATAGTTCACATCTTATTAATATGTATATTTTACAGCTGTTTATAATCTCTTTATTTACTTTTGGGAACTAACTCTGTAGTGTTTCTCATCAGTTCTTCTGCTTGTTGTAGGCTTTTCTTATTGTTACACGCCATATTTCAAACTTATTCTGTCTTTTTTCCTCTTGTTGAGTGACTACTACAGGATGTAAACCTACTCAAAGCTGGCCCTTTGAGTAACTTCAACACCAGCTCATCTTCCAATGTCCATTCAAATCTGTGATTATTTTTAGAAGAAAACAAAACCTATCTTGAAACACCCTGGAAAACAATTTATTAGAAAACGCATTTCAAGTTTTTGTGTCAGCTGTAAAATTTCTGGCAGAAAAACAATTCTCTTGTGATTTCAAATCTCAGTTGCCATTTGGTATTCACGTGACCTTCTCTAGAAAAACCAGAAGTGGTTTCATGAGGTAAAAGAAGCAAGGAATCTCCCTGTTCTAGAAAATGCAGTGCACGAAGATATATCAGTGTAAGCTCTAGTCATCTCTGTTGAGGCTTTCAAGTACAACAGCTCAGGGTGGAAGGACAGAATTATAAAGACCAGCATTCTCAGCCTTCTTGGAGACAAGCTCTGACCTTCCAAAGTAGGGAGAAAAAAACCTTTTAAAAAGAAAATGTTAGTTTCTTGCATAATAAGCTACTGCTTTAATTTAAAATATCGAAAATCTCAACATTTTATTACTCCAGTTTCTCTTTAGGAAACAAAATAAATATTTCATTTTCAATCAATACAGATTTGTGTTGTTCTTGTTGCTGCAGCAGCAGCTGTTCTAGTTGCTTTTGATTCATACCTGGGCAGTCTGACAACATGAGGAGAAAAGCATGCTTATCTAGCTGTGAATCATGACTTTTTATGGGGGGAAATGATGCACTCTAATAACTGTAAAAGCTCTGATACCAGAGCTGGACTTTTGTGTAGTGTCATGTGTTCCCTCACAGTTATTTTTACTGACGTTGACTTTTATGGCTCGGATCTAAGGCAGAATTTTCATTAACAATTCTTAAAATTGATTTTTGGGTAGAACGTATGTAATTAAATAAAAACCCAAAAGTAACTGGATTACTTAAAGAGAATCCTTACTTTCCAACATCTAATTTATTAATTAACACACAATGATCATGCATTTATTGTATTTATAATTTCCTTACTTTGAATGGCTCACACACGGAACTTGGAAAGACCCTTTCTTCCACTTTATAGTATAAAACAGTTGTCTTCTAAGTTCCATTCACAATTACTTTTTCTAGGGTTTGTTTTTTTTTTTCTTTTATTTCTACCTGTTTTCTTACTGAAAGACTCTAAAAGCCAAATCATGTGCAAAAGCCAGCGATGCAATAACAGGTATAGATAGTAACTTTAACACAAATGATGCATTTCTTCTTGACTGTTCACTTTGTTCACCTGTTCTTGACTTTATATGCTAGGTTTTTTTTGGTAGCTATTACTGCTTTTTTTCTTTTCAGCATATTTTGCCTGTTGTGATGGTGCCACATATTACTTCATAGCTACTGAATCGCAATTAAATTAGGAATGTATTTGAAGCTGAGGACATGAAGGCCACCTTTGCACCAGAAATGGCCCTCAGAGTGATTATGCCTGTCTCAGGCATTTTATATATTACAACAGGTTTGTTGATGTAGCTAAGCTGATGCAGTTCTAGTAGCAAATGCTTTTTCTGTGTAGACAGCCTGTGCCAGGAAAGGGAGGTGTTGTGCTGTAATTTATATTTTTTTCTCGATAAAATAAACTATACTGGCAATAATGCTTTTTTTTTCCTTTCAAACAGAACTGTATAAAGCACTGGCTCAGCGCTTTAATAATCCTCTGCAAGTCATTGTACCAGCACAGAATGATTATAGGTGCACTAGAGCTGACTGAGGATCAAATACAGTGCCCGTAGAAACCTAAGCTCCCAGCAGCATGGACTGACTTCTGTTAAAAAAAAAAAAATCTTTTCTGTGGCCTAGACTTTCATGCTAAGCAACACCCCCTTTTTTTTTTTTTTTTTTTTTTTTTTTTTTTTTTTTTTTTTTTTTTTTTTTGCATGGGCTGATGGCAACAGCTTCAGCTGTGATGCATGAAAACAAGGTTTATATTCCTATTCTGGACAGTATAACCCTCGGTCTCAGCTTAGACTTCTTCTCACCCTAAATGAATGTGCTGTTTCAGATGTTCTGAGGTTCATAAATCTCATTGTTTTGTGGCAATGGACATGTGAATTGTGATGTAAAGCTGAAAACTACTGAAAAAATAAAAATCTCTGCTCTGCGAAAGTACACTTTCCAATCAACTCTACTGATTGCTAATATTTATTTTTTATTACTTCTCTCTATAGAAATGGTGTGAAAAGGAACAGGGGAGCATTTCACTATCTCCAATAGCCTATGACTTAAAGCTGTGAGGAAGACATCTTGCTTCTTTAATCTCTCATGGCCATGAGCTCCTACAGAACTTGGTTTGGTAATGCTCATGTCCCATAGTGCAGCACAAGATGAAGAAAGGCTCTTGAAAACTTTTCTCTTTGGACTAAAGGAATTGATTGTGTGCAGTTTTGGTCACTGCAATATAAGAAAGACAAGCTATTAGAGACCATCCAAAGGAGGGCAGCATAGATGGTGAAGGGTCTTCAGGGGAAGACCTATGAGGAGAGGCTGAGGTAATTTGGTCTGTTCAGCCTGGAGGAGACTGAGGGGAAAACCAGAGGCAGGCACTCATGTCTTCTCTGTGATGCCAAATGACCCGAGGGAATGGCCTGAAGTTGTGTCAGGGGAAGTTTAAGTTGGATATCAGGAAAAGGTTTTTCACTCAGTGTGGTTGGCCACTGGAGCAGGGGTCTCAGGGAAGTGGTCACAGCACCAAACCTGTCTGAGTTGAAGCTGTGTTGGGCACATGATGTCATTCTTGGGAATAATGCTCTCCAGGGCCAGGAGCTGGACTTGATGATCCTCCTGGGATCCTTCAACTCAACTTATTCTGTGATTCTGTGAAATATTGTCATGCAATAAAATCTAGAAAAGTATAAGGAAGTAATGATGCTGTTTTCCAAAAAATAGATTCTTGCTATTGTGTAAGCTGTAACAATTGTTGCAACAATATTAAAGCTCATACATTTTCCTGAAGAAATTTTTGTCAGTGCAACATAAAAAAATACTGTTTTATTCATTGGTCTGAGCAGCCTACATCGCCTTTGAAAAAAAAAATAATTCTTTGCCTGACTGATTCACTATGTTACATATTCAGGACACATATTCTGCCCATCAGTTCTTCCCAGGTAATTATTGGTTACCAGATGCCCATGTTACAGTGGTCATGGGAATGAAAATGGATTTCCCTTTACACTACTTCCCTTCATTATGTGACTTTCATAGCACTCTGGTTTTTGTTCTTTTTATGATCTTTTTTTACAGAAGAGATTTTGTCTTATGCAATATGTTTAGTGTGAGCTAGCTTGAACCAAATTGAAAAAACTGGATGTATTTTCTACATTGTTTGCTCAGCTTTAGTTTCGGCTCCTTGCTACAATTCTTGTCTGAGAGCAGAAAATCCCACTATTTTAACCTTTATTTTGAATGCTGTTAACCTGCATCTCTTCATTTTACTTTGTGAGCCACCTTTGAACAACAGATCATATTCTATGGGAAGGCACAGAATATTTACAGCTCCATATTGCACAGAACCATATTAGCACATCTGCACTCTAATTAATCAAACAGAAGTTGCCTGTACTTGTTTTGTTGTACTTTGTACTAGTGATGCTCTTTATAGGTCTACCACATTAAGAGAATGAGTGCAATCCTTCCTTCAGACATGGTGAAGACCACAATCATGTCAAGTTAACCACAGGCATCTAGAGTGGTGTTTTGGGGAATTAGGTAATGGCAACAAGGTCAGAGTAAAACATTCTTACATTAGTATATTCTGGTGGGGAAGTTATCATAGCAGTATATTAATGTATCATTTCAGATATTTATGTAATGCATGATTTATATATAACATGCTATATAATAATCAGAAATAATAATGTCCCTTTCATAAGCATATTATAGTTAATCTCTTCTATTATCCATCCTGTTCCCTTTTTAATCTACTTTACCTTTTTCTCTTGTTTTCATTTTGTCCATTTGTACTGCAGGAATAATTTAAGTGTGTCATAAGTACTTCTCTCCTGAAGTAGTTTCTGCAGATACAGAAGCTTTGAAGTTCTAACTTAAATTATTCATGTACCCAACTAATATTTCTTGAGACATATCACTCCAAAAACTTTCAAGTTGCAAACACCAAAGTTTTCATACATGCTCAAACCTTGCCAGATAAATGAACAGTCGTTGGAACTTATTAGTTTTGACAATTTCTATATTTGTATGATAGCTGCTGATGAGCTTCAGAAGAGTTGTCTATTTTCTTCCTTGGGTTATGGTCTTTTGTGAATTGGCAAGTGAGAAAGAATGGTGGACTTTATTCCTGAGGAAGCTCCACAGCAGTCTTGAAGGAGACTTCAGACACAGAAATGTTTCCTTGAGGTTTGAAAACTGGGTCAGAATTGGTCAGAAGTTTTTACTTGATCCTTCAGGAGTCCAGATGGGTAAGAAGTAAATGTAGGAAACCACAGGAAAGCTGTCTCAAACTAAATGGACGGGCTGTGAGACTTTGGGGGGCATAGCAATACTGGGATTTTTCTGGTGTTTGAGACTACATGAGGCACAAGAGGCTGTGGTGGCCTTTGTCTCTGATAGTTTTTCAAGGTTTCCACTCATACAAAAGTAGAATTCCTAGATGATTTTTCATATGTATAAGCTTCATAGAGAGAATTTTCCCAGGTTTTGCCACTTCTTCATATGGCCCTGTTAAAGTCAATGATTTTGGCAAATATAAATGGAGATGTACATAGTGCTGTCCTTGAGGGAAAGAAACGGAAATAAGACAATAGAGATCCAATACAATGTCTCATATAGACCTGTGCTCAGAACAATGCTCAGACCACTGTTTAAAGGTCTTCTACCCTAGAGATACTGTTGTTAGATTAAACAGACTAATACTTGTTCTATCCCTGGCAGCATGGAGATCACCATGGATCATCATGGAAAACCATGGCAATGGGGTCATTCCCTCTGTACTTTGTGCGTTCCACAGGTTTTAGATTCTATCTACCTACCAAACTATTGTCTCTAGATTTCTACTGGGATTTCATCCTAGTCCAAATCTTGCTCAAGTGGATCTTTGCTGCTGTCCAGAGAGGGCAGTGTAGCAGTTATTTAGTGCTCTTTAATCTGCAAAACTGTTTTGTATCAATCTTTTACCCTGCAGCTGGAGATGGAGACAACACCATCTTTCAGTTGCTTATTTTGAGCAGCACTGCTAAATTGCAGTGCTTCAAACACAGATGCTTTGTCCAAACCAAACAATTCATTTTGGTACACCTACTGAAATGCATTCTGATTACTGGTGACATTTGTGAAGTGATGAGATGAAAAATATAACCTCAGTCTCAGCTCCTTCTACAGTACTCTTTTTCTTCCATTTTAACTGAATTTTTATAGTATTCCACAGTTTTGCTAGGATAATATGTGTATCTGAAATTATTCAAAGCTATTAAATATAAATATGTATAAATATTATTTCTGTTCCATTGTCAGTGATATTAATTATTAATAAGACTTTTTTGAAGATCATAGCTGAAAATGCAAGACAAGTTGATAGAGGTAATTGTTAGTTTCAGTAATATTTCTGGTGATATGTTTGATTTAAAATATCAAGTGACAAAGATGTCCTAGCATTGTACCAGCATGAGTGGGACCTTTCCAGACAGAGCTTCCCAGGGCAGGGCAGTTCCACCCAGAACAGATTTAGGGCAGATTAGTCCAGGGGGTGAGAGGGATGTGCCTGTGAATAGATTCAAAAACAAGGTCTCTGAGACATCCTTTCCCCTGACAGGGAGAGTGAGAGCAGGGGAGAGCAGCAGATGCTGCTGAGTCTTTCAAAACAAAGTTTTCCGAGCTGTTTCTAGGACAATGCCAGGAAAAGGGCAAGGAAAGAGGACTAAAAACAACCCACAGGAATCACAGAATAGCAGAAGGGATGAGACACCACAGAGGCACTACAACAGGACGTCTGATCCAACCTCTTTACTTAAGCAGGGTCAAGCTGGATCACATTGGACAAGAACGAGTCCAGACCATTCTTGAGTATCTCCAGTGAGGGAGACTCTCTGTGCAATCTGTTCTAGTGTTCAGTCACCTGCATGGTAAAGAAATTCTTTCTCAAGTTCAGGTGGAAATTCCTATGCATCAGTTTCTGCCCCTTGCCTCTTGTCCTATTGCTGGGCACTGCTGAGAAGAGCCTGGAAACCTCCTCTTGATACCCTCCACACATTCAGATACTGATAGACATTGATGAGGTCCCCTCTCAGAAATCTCTTCTGGAGGCTGATCCAGCCCAGCACTGTAAAATGGATGAAGGTTTGGGACATCTCCAAAATTCTCTTCCTGTGTGCCTCTGATTTAATAAATCTCTTTGTTCACCATACCAAAAGGATCAGGTGGTACCTCGCCCAGAAAAACTGATATTCCACCAATTATGCAATCTTTTGAGGTATGGATTTATCTCCCATCAGGCTATGAAAGGACCTTAGCCCAGATTCCCCTGTATTGCAGTAGATGATCTAATTACTGTTTCGTGGTGCCAGTATACATCAATACCTCATCTGTTAATTGCTGTTTTCTCCTCTATAAAAATTGTTTTGATTATTAGTAGCTTGAAAAATAAGTTTTAAGAAATATTGGTAAAGATGAATACTTTGTGCTAGAATCATAAGGTGAATACAATGCAGTTTCTAACAAGGTGAAAAACCCTTTGTGTAGCATACCACTGCTTTTTGAGTTGTGTTCTTCCCCAAATTACAAAATGTGCTCTTGAAGTTCTCTGTTAAGCACAGAAATCAGAATTTTTTACTGTGCCAATTGTGGCAGTTACATGGGCAAAGATAAGTGGGCAGCAGGACCCCAATAGAAGGGATTCAAAGATTCCACTGAAATTTTTATTTTCAGAAGTGTTCTTCCCAGAGAGGGGAAGTCTGTGTAGGTACAGCCTGAGGTTCTAGGGACCATTTCTTAGTTTCAAAGTCTTAAACATATGAAGGTACCTGGAATATAGAAATATGAGGATATAAAATAAATGGTCATTTAAGAATCAGAGTAACGGACTTTTTCTCTGGAAACAGAGAATAATTAATTGTCAGTCACAAATACACTTGATTATTACTGTACCACTCAAAGAAACCTTTAGTATTCATTAGGATTTCAATATTTTTTTCAGATGAATCTAATAGTAGCATCTCTTTACATCTAAAGATGATGTTACCAAATTGTGCTATTGGCTATAGGATGCTGTATGTAGCAGAGGAAGGAAAGAGAGAGTGATTTTTTAATGACAGCTAAACTGTGTTTTTGACATCCTTCTGGTTTAATAACATTTATTAGCTATTCATTATTCACTGTCGGAATACATTACTCTGTATTTGTAATATTCATTTTCCAGGAGATACACATTTTAATCATCAAAGTGCTTTAAAATTAAGCACAGTAGTAAAAACTTGGTGAAATTTAGGTACAAGATGACAAGTTAATATTTGCTTAAGCATGAGAAAAAACTTTAAAAAGTTATTTGTGACTGAAGAATAAAAGGCCATGAATAAAAAGTAAGGCAAAACAATTTGAAACATCTACTACCTTACTCAGACTGCTAAATTCTGAACTAGAGAAGAATACAGTGGTAAAGAGAGGTGCATAGAAACTGACACATCTAATGTTTGCCATTATAATTTTTTGTCTGTAAGAGAATGATCACTAGCTTGTAAATACCAATTACAAGGCAGAATGAATACATTCACAAAGCATTGATATTTTATTTTCCATTAAGTTCATGACCAATAGACTATTTCATATGGAAAATCTATCACAAAAAGCCATACAGCAGAAATATACAATCTATGTGTGACTAAAGGTGTGTAAAGGCATAATTGAAATTCCTAATAAATAAGTCCTGTCTGATTTGTAACAGTAAGAAAATAGCAACTTTGTAATTTAATGTATATAGGCACAGGTAATCGCATGTAATTGCAAAATCATATTTTCTTTCAACTCTTTTACTACAGTATCTGTATTTTCATCAAGCTTCACTCTTTAACTTTTCTCATTTCCTTTTCATTTGATTTTTGTATAATAGTTTCTTTCATATTTGAAACAGTCTATTAGCCATCAACAGCTATAGAAGAAATCAGTGCTTTATCTAGTCTTTTCTGTAAATGATTTCTGGAACTGTTTCCTGCATTTCTGCTGCCAAAAATCCCCCAAACAAACTGCAGAACAGTTTGTGGAAGTCATGTCACCCAATGAGATGCTTCTGTCTGGCCATAATAAACAAGCAAGCAAACAAAACTTATCTAAGTCAGAGCCTAAGTTCATGCATCTCTGTTCTATATGGAGAAGGAAGGAAATGGTATATTTGAGAAGTTGATGCTCTGATGACATGAGAGTCTTGCCCAAACATGGGGATGTCATATGAGTTACAACATAGTTTTTCACATGATTATTTTTTAATATTTTATCAAGAAGTAAAATGCATCCATGTACAATCTCAATATGTACACAAGAAGTATTTCCTGTGTTAGCAAGGTTTTCCTGCAGTGGATAGCATGACTCTTGGTTATATTTATCCACAGTCATTTTGCTTTTAAAAAGCCCAGTAGAGAACTTTAAATCTGATTCAGGGAATGCAAGTTCCAGTCACAGGATTTACATAATAATTTGTGAGAGGTTTCCAAAAATAAGTAAAGGGCGTCTGGTGGGGATTCCATGATTAGCTCTCTACACTCAGTGCCATAGTGTCCACTGCCAAGACTCCAAGAGGGACAATTTTATGAAGTATTTCAATCCTGGTTTGAAGAATCAGTCTGATTTCCTTCCTGGTGGAAAGTGAGAACAACTTCCAGTTTTTAACGGGAAGTTAATCAATTCCAAATTTTGATGAAGATGGAAACCTTGTCAAAATATGCAGGTATCACTGCTTTATAAACAAGGTTTGTGTAGAACACATTTTTGGGTTTGGTAATATAAATTTATACATTAATTTGTAATATAGTTCCTATTGTGCTTTTACACGTGAGTGCTGTACTCTTGTGATGCACATGCTGTGAACTAGCAAATGCTGACAAGTGACACACTGCTTGTCATTTCATAAGCTTACTCATTTTTTTTTCTCTCTGACTAATGCTGTTTCATACAAGTTTTGGAATGACTGGCTACTTCCCTGAGAGATGTTTGATCAGAATTGGTAGTAAGTGAATTTATAAAATCAGACACTATTTTCAGTGCTCAGTGTTTTGGATAGGCTCTATACTGTTTAATGGGCACTCTTGATTAGAATCTGTATTGCAAGTGTGTCTCTTTATTGAGATATTCTTTAGTAAAATAATCGAACAAATCTTCTGCAGCTGGTGGAAAGTTGTTAATTTCTACCACGGTGATACTTAGTTCCTGGTTAGCAAGTGCATTCTTTTCATCATCCTTTACCATTTATTGCAAAATCTTCTGGTAGTTATTTAAAATTCTGTAGCATGTAAAGATGTGGCAAGATCTGAAGAGAATTAATAGAAATTTGAGAGGAATATTATGTGAAAATTGTGAACAGTGTCATCACTGCCTTGTTGGACTGTATGTGTACATACATAAAATTATCCATTTCCATTTGGTTTATATACCTTGGCATTTTCCTAGTAACAATGAAAGTACAACATCCTTGACCATAACATGTTTTGTGATGATCTCAGTATATAAAGTTGGACATTCTCTTAATCACAGTGTTTTTGACTTGTGAAGCACTAAATGGCCAAGGACTTGACCTCTGACTTGATAGCTTGAGCAATAAAAGCATTCAGACTGACAGTTCATCGTCTCAAAGGGGAAAAGGATGAAAGCTCAGGTACTCAGAATGTATTCCTCTGCTTCATTCTGGCACAGCTAAAAGACTTTGCAGCATTCATTGTGATTCTTCTGTCTCTCTAAACATGCAAGGGAAGGTGGCAGACTCCTTAATTTTTGGTTGGTGTGATATATTTAAAAAAAAAAAAATTAAAAAATTTTGCTCAAGTAGTAGCACTCTGTAAAGTGCATCTGAAGAATTTTTCCTTAAATATTTATCTACCCTTTTCAAGTATGACTAAAGTGGAGCTATCACAAATTAGTGGGACCTCAAGGGTTTTTTTTTAAAAATAATTCTGACCTGTATTTTAAAAATAAATTTCAAAAGAAGCTTCCTTCCACCTTTATGAGAATTTCTGTGACTAGCTATGGACTCACTTAAACTTTTGCTTCCAAACTTCCTCTCTGTAATGAATTCATTAACTTTTAGAAATACAAAATACTTTTTGTGGGTACCCACAAAAAGCTACCAACCTAAGATACTTCATATCCCCAATGATCTACTGCAGTACTAATATTCTCTGCTACAACAATTTTTTGACAGAGAAACATTCCTGCAAATAGAAATAAAGTATTGCTAAATGTTTTCTTGATTTGTATATATATAATTGCTTGGTTTTGGTGATGGGACACTGCAGGAATGCTGATTAATACATTTCTGTGGAACTACCTTCAGTGAAATGAATGCCTTTCTGCTATGAATATGGACATTCCATTTCTACTGGGCTGGAAATGGATCACTTTTCTGTGAGCATGAGACAGCTGACGCAGAGATAATAAAGGATGTGGTCTAGCTCAGGTCTGCTGGGTGTATGGCCCTTGTACAATATTGCCTGTTATTAGGACTACCCATTTTTTTTTTAGCTCTCATCTTTAAATATACTTTATGGAAAAAAACCCCAACACTTAAATTCTGGAAAACTGTATGTGAAACTAGCCACAGTGTCTCCTGGGAATTAGTGGTGCAGTGGCTCAGCCCACAACCCCCCCAGGCTGGGCTCTGGGCTCTGCTCCCCATGAGCATCACAGTCTGAACTGCATTCAGGCTGATGAGAATTGTGTGGGTTGTGGAGAAATGGGACACACAGGGATGTCTGAGAGAGCTTTTCTGCTTTTAGAACTTTTTATTTTGTTAAAAGTAATGCATTTCCATGGAAACAAAACCATATAAAATAAATATAGTTTTGATGGAAATGCTTTTTACATAATTGTAATTAACAATGCAGTAATTCATATAGTACCTGCATGTTCAGGTTAGATGTGAACACAGGCTTTGGAGAAGGTTAAAATTTCCAATGACTTTCATAATTTGCTATCTTAGAACTGTGCAAACATATCAGGATACTGATATCAGGAACCACGTTAAAGCTTGATCTTGTTGTCACTTCAGTGGGAGCAAGACCAGACCTCAGGTAAACTTCTAAGATTCCTGTTACCTAGCTAAAATTAATTAACTATCTTCTACCTTCCAGCAGTAGCTGCTGTTAGCAATTTCATTTCATTTTCTGAATTGAAATTACAGTAATGGTAAATTTAACTTTGTCTCTTTTATATGACACTATTTTTGCATCTAATAGGAATATGCTTCTGGCATTTACTATCCTTCCTTTATTACAAGTCTGTCTGCCTTTCATTACAATTTCATTTTTCTTATGGTGACTATTTTTCATATTTATCACAGTGGTTAAAATTGTATCTGTCACAATCAGCAATCATATAAATTCCTGAAATGTTTATTGATCTGTAAGCAACTGGTACAATAAATTTAAAAAATATTGTTTGTCAAAGGACGGAATTAATTCAGGTATCTTGGACATAGGCAAAATACTCTTACTGTGGTAAGGATGTTAATTTATCATGCAGTAAATCTTTTGCTTAACTGGTCAATATAAATTATGTGCTATAACTATGAATGCAGCTGTAGGCAGTGGTACAACAGAAATAAAGGGTTTTTTGAAGAACAGTTTTTAGTGTTATTTTAAAACAACAGTGTTAAATTACAGTATTCTCACTACTAATGGGTTTCAACAATAAAAAGTTAAGAGCATAAATCCGTAAATTATCTTATTTACTAAAAATAAAACTATTTTTTTGTTCAGCCTGTTTCTTGTTTCAGATTTTATTTTTTCATCTTCTGTGTTTGAGATTTCTAGGAGAAGAAATGCACTGTTTTACCTATTCTAAAATCAGTGTTGACAAATATTCACAGTCAACACAAATAGACATAGTTTCACTTTGAAACTGTACTGAAAATTCATTTCCAGAAAATAGGTAAGGTCAATTCTTCCTGGCAAATGTTCCATTAAAAGTCATGCAATTATTCTGCTACCTTGCTTTCTTGGGAAATCCTAATTATCCAAGGTCCCTACAGCACATATAACCAGCCTATTAAGGCATATTTCAGTTTCCTGTAAACTCTATCCCAATAGACCACAGTTATTTTAACCAGAGAGCTATACAGATGTCCAAACCTTGTGTGTTTGTGAGGAAGGAGAGGGCTGAAGCTGTGACTTTGTTCATCTTCATTGACTCAGTGTCTCTCATTTCACCACCAAGTCTTCCTTGTCTCAATAGCTGAGATTCCTGACAAAGCTGAGACCTGCATTTCCTTGCCACTGGCTGCTTGGCAAGGGGTGCTCACTGCTCCAGATTGTCACTCCCATATCCCTAAATGTCTGGGAAGCTCATTGCTCTGTAATGGTGTTGGATCACAGGTAAGGTTGAGGAGAAGGTGCACAGCTCAGTGCTTGGAGTGCTATTTTAGAGACCTAGAGTAAGCCAGCATATACAGTAGGGCAACAGTCTTGGAAATACCTTTTACATCTTTCTGTTGCCCTGGCTGATGACAAAATTGCTTGTGGCAGTTCACCAATGCTCACAAAACAACAGAGAAACAAGTTTCCATCCTGAAGTGTTTAAGGAGAGGAGTGAACAGCTCACTTCACCTGTGGAGAAACAGCTGAGAAGAAGGCAGGGCAGTGACAAAATGAACTGTTCCAAAGGAACCCACAGAGAAGAGAGACAATTTCTGCTTATACTGCATACAGCCAAAGTGGCTGAAGCAGTAGCATACAACTGAGGTGTCACCCACTGCTCTTTGCTGCTTGATGAGGACATGGTCTCCCAGTTCATCAAATGCTGCTTGATATTTTCATTCAAAGGGTTAACATGAAGCAATTCTTGAACATGGGGTCACCTGTGGCACAGGGCTGCACAATTGCCCTGTACTTTCTGTCTTTTGTTGAGCAGAAGTGTGCATTGCTGTGCTGTTGGAGTACTACAAAAATTTATTCACTATTTAAATAGACATTGTACAGAGTATAAAGCACTGATTATTTTAACACATGAAATGAAGTTTCCATGTTGTCACCATTCCTTATTTTTGCAAAAATGTCATCAGAGAGAAGGTGTCTTGGGGGTAAGAGTAGATCCTGTGAAAGCTGTTTGGGACTCCCTTATGTCATTGTTCAATGTCAACAGCTTCTGTTTTTTCTCAGCCTTTCCAGACAGTGACTGAGAAAATTGGTCCAGGACATTCTCCTGGGCCCTGAGTGCAAGTGACATAACCAGCACCATGCTAATAACTAATTTTTCCTAAAGCAGGAGGATCTCATCCAAACTGTTTACTGGGAACAGTTTGGGGTTACTAATGTCTCTTGTCTGGGAGAGCATGGTTTCAGGAAAGTGCTTGTGAAAGCTGTGTCAAGAAGGGTCTTTAACAGCAAAACGGCATTGGCATTTGCAGGGCAATAACTGGGGCTGTGTCCTGGCCAGCTGGCTCACTAGAAGCACAGAAACATCACAGAATATTCTGAGCTGGAAGAGACCCACATGGATCATCAAGTCCAACTCTTAACAAATGGCCCATATGGGAATCAAACCTACAACCTTGGCATTATTAGCACCGTGCTCTGACCAACTGAGCAAGAACAGATCTTGATGTGGCAAGATGGGCGGAGAGGAATTAGGAAGATGAAGGAGAAGAGTAAAAAAGAACTATGAGATACACATTACTATTTGGAGGCAGGGAATAGGTAGAGTATTTTGTATTCTGCCTTGGAAGTAAACTACTTATGACCTTTAGCTGGGACCACTAAGCCTCTTGGAGTCTTAGAACTCACAGCATTTCTGAAAATAATGTAAAATATAATGTAAATTTTCAACTGCTTAGAAAACCAGTTGCCAAACAATCAGGTAGTAGCAACTGCAATTTGTCTTTGTAACATTAAAAGCCCCTGTCATTTCTTCCTAGGGCCTTTTCTCCATACATCAATGGGTTTCTGCTATACTTTTTACTTTTGCTCCTGGATGGGGTGTAACTACAACAAAAAATCATAGTCTTGTTATATTTTTGAACTGTCCTGGTTCTTTATTCATTTATTCAAATCCTAACTATTGTCTTTTTGTTTCCTCTCTTTCTGCAAACTCTACTAAGCCAGGCCTTGGTTAGGCTGGATAGCTGACAGAATTTCCTCATAGAGCCAAGAAAGGAAAATGTCTCAGGCAAGAAATAGCAACAGGGAGCATAGGTGGCTGAAGGAAGGAAAAAACTGACAAAAATAATTACACTAAGTAAAATTATCCATCTGTCATTGTAGTGATATTATTACCCTGCAAACATACCTAAAATTTCAATCTTTGATCCTATCATATAAATACAATTATTTTAGGTACTGACCCCATGTAAGATTTTTTTTCTTGAAGCAAACCATTTTTATCTAAGAGATTAATCATTCTGATGTGTCATTTTTTTGTTTGAATCTAGGTGGCCAAATATTAATTTTACAATGCCAGTATGAGAAGTGGGCATGAACTATTTCTTTACAGAAGTGAGGCAATAGGATCTGAAATATTTCTGTTACATTATTTGATGAAAAATTGCTACCTTTTCCGCCCAAAATTTATGATATGGATGCTTAGAGTAACCAGAAAAATCTGTAATTTAATGAAAAGATACACCATCAGAATAACTAAGTAAAGATGCCCAGATCCATAGTAGTAGTTTATGAAAAACCTCCATAATTGATGTTTGCATCTCAAGTCAAGTTTGTATTTCAATGGCCATAGCCATGTGAGACTTGAGGTAATCAGGGCTGCACTTTGGTTTGTCTGAGACTGAGATTTTTACTTTAGTGTGCTCATAATAATGGTTCAGGAGCAACTCCTGCTCTTGTTTTGTTTTCAGCAGATATTTTTCATTTATCTGTGACCGTGGAGATACTTTATTTACTTTCAGTTTTCTTTGACTCCCAGAGGCTCTTCAAAGTAAACCAATGTATTGTGTGTCTCAGAATCATGCTCTAGAATCTTAGAATGGTTTGGGTTGGAGGGTCCAGAAAGATGATCTAGTTTCAATCCTATTGTCATGAGCAGTGATACCTTCCACTGGACCAGGTTGCTCAGCGTCTCATCCAGCCTGTCCTTGAATACTGCCAGGGATGGGGCACCCACAACTTCCCTGGGCAGCCTGTTCCAGTGTCTCACTTCTTTCACAGAAAAAAGGCTTTTCCTATACCCAACCTAAATCTTTCAGTTTAAAGCCATTCCCCCTTGTCCTGTCACTACACATCCTTGTAAAAAGTCCCTCTCCAGCTCTCCTGTAGGTCCCCTGTAGGTACTGAAAGGCTGCTCTGAGGTCTCCCTAGAAGGCTCTTGTCTGAAGGTCTCATAAATCATCTCTTGCTCTATAGGAACAAAACAGGTGCTCGTGAGGTTTTATTTATTTTGAAAAGGGCGGTGAAATGTTCATTTTTTCACCATTTTGGGAATGGCAGCACATTTCATTCTGAGATGCAAAAACCCAACTTTATAAAAATATATCCTTTTAGTTGTTTTGGAGCACATGAAGTGCTATTTATATCAAAGCAAGATACTTTCCACTGGGTTTGAAAGTAAGACATCTGAAACAAACTGTCAAGTACATGTGTATACAATTTAATGAATTGGCTTTGATTCTTTGAACAGAGCAGAAGTGAACTAACTGTCCCTTTGATGTTGTAAATGATGACAGTGAAGAAATCAGAGGCTGGGTATAGCTGTGAACATGGGCCATAAAAGACTGCAGCCACTGCCAGGAGCTTACTTCAGGTACTAATTCTTTTTCCTTTGCAAATTACAGAATCAAAAGAGATTAAAAATGAGATGACAAGATAATATCTCATTTTACACAGTTAATTGAGAACTCAAACACTCGTAGCAAATATTTTGGCAGAATATAATAAAGATGAAAGGTAAATTATGAAAATATTTAGAACATATAAATTCTATCTTTTCTTTGGGTGTGTAAATACCCCATATACATCAGTAGTCTCCACTGGGTTTCACAGAACCTGTATTTCTATAGTACTAACTTTCTTCTCCTGTCACCCTTCCAGTCTTTGAAATAACCTTGCAATAAGACACTGTCAAAAAATGTCAAACGTTAACAAGTGTGTCCATGGAAACAGTAGGAGCTGATGGAGCCATGTGTATAGTGAGACTTTAACCCTCCTACAGGCAAGACTTTTTCTTTAAACCTTCAACAAACGTAGAACATTATAAGGAACATACAAAATAGTATTTGTAGAATTTCAAAAATGTTCAGGATCAACAGCAAGGCTGGAGAGTCTCTTGGTTCTGCCAAAGACTTCCTAACATCTGTGGACCTGGATAAGTCTCTCCAACATCTCTTTTCCCCTTACACTTTCTGTTAATATATATATGAGTATACCTAGACTGCCCTTTGAGAAAAGGATTGTCTCCTATGGTGTATTTGTGAAAACACAGAGCACTTTGGGATTCTGACCTTTAATATCATCGGGTGCTACTGTAGTGCTAAGTCTAAATAATAAATATTGTAGACGTACCAATATGTATTTTAAATAGTTATGGAAAATTGAAAGTTGTTTTGTTCTTGCTTTAGTAAGGTACAGCCAATGACACTTCCTTTTTCTAAGGCCCTACCCAGCTGAGCAGGGGTAATGATTCACTGCTTCCCTAATCTTTTCCTTCGTTAGACATTTTTAAAACTAAAATACCAAACTGATGAAGGGCTGAGGGTTGAGTAGCGATACAAACTATTCCTATATAATTTTTCTAATAGATTACTGAATTTCAGTAACATTATTCATCTACCAGAAGGAGCCCACAGACCTCACTGTCGTTTCTCCTAAGGCCATAAATCCATGACAAAGCACATTAGCTTGAGCACAGAACTCTGCTAAAGTGGGTGTTCAGCATTTGGGATAGACTTGACTTAAACTTACCCTGGTTAGTGTGTGTTTCTAACAAGTTTAGCTGCAGGTGAGCAAATTAAACAGGCAATCAGGCTAACAATGGCTTTCTCTCAGGAATCCATCCCTTTTTGAATCATCTCCATCGATTTCTGGCTTTAGGGACAGTACCTGGGAATAGACCTCTCAAACAGAGTTTTTCAAAATATAAGGCATAAAATGCTTTTCAGAAGACAATGCAGTTTGCACGGAAATGCTTGGTAGTTTGAAGTAGTTTCCATTTAAATGCAAAATCAGCCTTCCTGAAAAAAAGCAAAAAACCAACATGTTCTAAAACACAAGCCAACAACAATGCCTCCTTTAATCTATACAAAGCAAATTTTGGAAGTCGTTATATGATCCAGACTACAAGTTCTCATCTATTTCCTTGATGAAATTGAGTTACATTTTATTATTTCTCCATGTGCTACTAGTATAAATTCAATATATGATACAATTTTTAATTAGCAGGAAAGGAAAGACAATGGCATTAGCAAACCAAACTCTAAAACTAGCTCTAGAAATCTGTAGCATATTTTTGTCCTCAGAAGAAAGTTGGATCAATAATGTTTTCTGCAAGTCTACTGCATCATTTGGTGACTCTTTCTAAGAAAAAAGCCTTCTGCATTTTATGCATTTATTTCTCATATAATTTACACTTTTTTAAAACTAATGTGCTTTAAATACTGATTTATACCTATGAGCTGCAGAATTACATCTCTCAATCTCTTTACCTTTTCTTTCAATTCAGGAAAGCAGATATGATCCATTAGAAGTAGCTGAAAAACCCCCAAAAAACCAACCAACCAACCAACCAACCAACCAACCCCCCCAGGTCTTAAATAACACTATTATTCTTGAAAATAGTGGTTGTAAAAGGAAAGCAGATATTTAATAAAGGAGACAAAGTTTGAACTGAAAGAATAGCCACAAAAAGCCTTCCACATTGCATTTGTACAGTGTCTGTTTCAAGGAAAGAAGGAAAGTTATCAGGACTGTCCTTGCAGTCTGTAGTGTAAGAGTTACTGTCTTAAGAAACACAACCTGAGACCATCAGCTGTGTTAAATCGTAGTAAGTGATCAGAGTGCTAACAAAACCCACAAACAGCATGTATCTGTCTTTTGACTGTATTCATGGCTCATGTTTCATTTATTTTCAGGAGTGCTAGGAAAAATAAAAAGATACTGGGTATTAATTGTTAGCATTTCAGAGGAAATATCACAAAACATTAGGCACAGAGATTGCCGCAGGCCAAGAAAACGCCGTTCACTGTTCTCTGCCGGATCCAAGACCCCTGTGGATGTTACCCAGCCAGATGCAAATGTGTGATTTTTGCACAGCCTATTAAGATCTTCTCTACTTTTGTTTCGAGATCATGCAATTGAATATGAGGTCACTTTTAATTAAGTTTTTACAAATTTGGAATTTGAGGTCTCATCTTGTTTGGAGAGAGCCCCAAAAAAGCATTTGTCTCTGTGGCTGCCTTGAGTAAGAGCTGCTCACCTGGACCTGCTTCCTCCTGTGCATCCCAAATGGTGCAACACTGGAGAACCAGCTGAGGATGCCCTTAAACGAGCACATTCTTCAAATGTCCTCCCAATGAGCAGATGCACAGCCATGTAGCACCAATACACATCTAGTTTTGGGGACAGCTTGTGAGAGTGACAGGAAATAAGTGATAACCCCAGGTGCCTCTGTGGTCCTCCTCATCTGGATGACCAATCTGTACCATCCCAGAAAAGGAATCCAACAACAAAATGAGTCTGAGTCCATCCACCTTGGATATTTTAACTTATTTCAATTATTTTCTTTTCTTTATTATTAAAATTACTTCAGCCATATATATATAAAAATTCGCATTGACCTACAGTGTACTATTTCAAATCTCATCTGATTAAAGTTTTTGTCTTAACCTGCTCTTTGTCTTTGCATGCTATGTATTTCTCATGAAAATCTACACATTTCTCCTGAAACACTGCAATATTTAACTTCTTTTGTTTGTTTGTTTGTTTTTTTTTTGTTCAGACACAAAGAGTAAAGGAGAAGGAAGGGATGTAATTGTTCTCCATATTTCACAGATAATTATTGTACTCAGGAAATCTAAAGTTTTGATATGGAAATTTAGCCTTACACTTCCAAATAAAACCATGGCAGGAGATTAATCTCTACAATTTAAGCAATATGATTAACTAATCCACTCTTTGTGTCTATGTTGGGTATTTTAGCCTAACCATTTGTAATGTAATCTATCATGATAATCAGTAAAATGTGTGTAGTTTGCATAATACTTTAATAAGTGTGTTTGCACAAAAAATAAAACTTTAATTGCTGGTTTGAGAAGGTCAGTTTTAGCAGTTCTCTATCAGCCTTATTTTGATGAATCAAGGTAATTTATACATGTAGCTTACTTCTGTGTCTGAATTTGTCTTACATTTTCACTGGCTTTTATTGAAGGAAATCACAGGGCAGTTTTCTGAGACTGGAGGATCTGCTAGGCAGAAGATGGTGAACAGACACAACTTTCTTCCAGGTGGGAATGGGGCAGAGGGGGATGTGGCTGCAGAGGGCAATCACACAGCCCGAACTTTGTGTGGTGGGTCAGAACATTAAAAAAATTACTATCCAGGAGTGTTTTCTTGAGAATTTCATGGGGGTGAGGGGTGTTGTGTCTGTTTGAGGCCAACAATGGAAACACCATTTCATTTCCCTATGTAAGAATATTTCTTTTGTGATCTGGACTTTTCTAGGCAAAGGGAGGTAGGCTGAATCTTTCTGCTCTGCTCTAGAGAATCCAAAAAGCTGACCATAACTGTGGGTCCAATCTGGCAAGCTCTGATACACTCCAGTATACTCTTCTGCAGAGAAAGTTGTTCCTGGAATGGTCCTACTAAAGCTACTTGGGAATACTCTGTGAGTAAGCATAGGTGTATCTGTGGCATGTCTATGATGGCTGGTGAAGCACAATATAGAACTGAGAATGGATTAAAAACGTAGATTTTCTTTGGTAATGAATAATTCTACTGAGAAAAGAGACCAATCACTTAGTATATACATATCTGCTCCTTTTTCAGGAGTTCTGCATTCTTTTATATCCAAGAATAATTTTCCTCTGTGCTGCCTAAAACCAGAACAATTAATTTATAGTGATTTCAATTACCATTTTCCATGCTGACTAGATTTAAAACACAGTATCATGTCAGTATATACACTAGGGAAATGGCTATTTTGTTTGAGTCTTTGTAGTATTCAGACAGCTGGTGCAGGTTCATTAGGGAAATTTGAGAGAAAAAGACCCCACAAACAGAAAACAAAACAGCAAAATGAAACCAAAAATATTTATCTATTTTTTTGGGTGATAGCTGCCCTTCATTTTCTAGTCTACTAAGTCCTTCAATTCCATTGCAGTGCAATTCCATTGCATTTTGTAAGCTTTAACAATAACTGTGAAATATTGTGGGATAAAATCACTAGGGGAGACTGAAGTTCTATAACCTGTAGCAGTTTCTCCAGTATGTAGACACCAGGTCAGAAAGCCAAAATGTATGTTTCAGCTGCAGCTGCTTACCTCAAATTATACTGCTATTCTGAGGAGATGATAAGGATCTTCTTGAAATAAAATAAATTGAATAATTACCTGACTTTATTATGTGTCTCCAAAGAGGTAGAAAGCCCTGAAAGAAAGAACATTGCAGGGATATTCACAGTTCCCACACCGAGGAAATGGATGGCTTTCTGGTGGCAGATCAGGCATAGCTTACAGTGAGGGCAAAGCATAGAGACCCTGCTTGGCCACAGAAGGTCCTGACCTAACTTTGAAGAAGTCTGGGGAATGAAAGCACCTTGAAAATCTCTGGGGGAGAGGGCACCGTTCATTTTGGGAAGGCAATGAGGTGATCTCAGTTTTGTCATGATCCAGTGGACAAGTCCAGTGTTTGGATATGGATACAGTGACCCAATAGGACCTTTCACAGGAAAAGCATGGAGGAATTGTACAAATCTTTTCTTTCATTTGGCCTTTTCATACCTCAGGCCTGGGCTGTACATGGCTACAAACATACAGGCACTTTGAGGTCCCTAAGATTATGAGCCTCATTAGCTGAAATCCAAGGAGCTAAGATCCATAGGTGCACCATAGCCAGGAGCAGGAACTCTATTTATGGCTGGATAAACATAGAATTAAGTTGTTATGGCAGAGTTGATCCTAAAATGGATAATAATTCTACGAAGGCTCCAATATAGCAAAGTCAAACATGACTATTATTTTGTGTTTGCAAGAATGCCTTTTGCATTAAGGTTCTAAAATTCAGTGGAATTTAAAAAGTAATGAGTTTAAAGCAGGTTCCTTTTGAAAAAATTATTAAAATCATTCTGTAGCAAACCTGTGCTTTCCATTCTCTTTTCTGGTAATGGATAAACCACTATCCACCCTTAACATCCCCATCATTTACAAAGTTTCATA
The DNA here is from genome assembly GCF_052056855.1 of Sturnus vulgaris. Classification (NCBI taxonomy): domain Eukaryota; kingdom Metazoa; phylum Chordata; class Aves; order Passeriformes; family Sturnidae; genus Sturnus; species Sturnus vulgaris. The sequence continues at coordinate 16,441,564 of NC_142247.1, forward strand.
ACATGGCTGTAGACATTGGCTCTGAGGCTGAATTTATGACAGACAACTTCTGAGCCTAGAAACAATTTGGGCTTTGACATGTGCAATAGAGATACCCCGGGGACCTTAATCTTACTCTGAAAAAGCTTTTTTAAGTATTCTGAAATGTCATGTAGGAAACCCATGTATATGGGGACCAGATTATGACCCAATTATCACCTGTGCAAATCCAGAGTGATTACACTGGGTTCAGTGGAGATGCTCAGAATTTGAAATTACATCAGCTAGGATCAGAATTTAGCTTGTTGTCTCCTGTGCTAACTTCAGATCTAAATATACCACCAGAAGCATTGAAAGTTTAATTATATGGCCTTTTTTCCCACTTAAACTCAGGCGTTAGGAAAGTAAATCTTCCTTTTTTATGCATTGCTATTTCATAGTGGGGTTTTTTTCCTAACAGAAGTGATAGTGTGGAATATAATTTTCTGTTGGCAACTTGTTTTTAATAAGCTCTTTAACATTCCAGCTATTCAAAGCTCCATGAAGTAAAGTTACTGCTGGTTGCACTTTACTCTAAAAGGTAATGATGATTATCAGCTAGGCAGAGTGCTGTAAGATAATTCAGGTAAACTGAAATGGCTAATGTAGATTACAGTGAATTAATTATTTGGAGATGTTCAGCAAAGGATTGTTAAAACTTTACTGTAAGCCCTCTGGGCCAAGAACCAGGCTTTTCTTCTGTGTTCACATCCCAGGACAACAGGACCCTTGACTGTAACATCTAGGCACACATATTGCAAATTATGAAATACAACATCCCCAATCAAATCAATAATGGGTGAATCTGATCTCAGAATGGTGAAACTGTGTTGTCTTAACAATGTTATACCCTATTTACAGCAGTGTAACTGTGCCCCACTATAGGTATTCCCCTACCCAGCACTTTAGTTTTATTACAGCAATAATGAGTATAGCATAGGACATTTTCAGTGGATCTTTATTCTACTCTGTCACCGTTTCAGGGCTGCTGTGGGAGATGCAGTAGAATTCCTTTAAAGTATCAGACACAGCTCTCTTTTGTCTGGCACAGAGGGAAGTATCTGGTAATGCCTCCTACCCTTGGACACATTATGCTAAGCAGCATTCAATCGGTTAAATGATCAAGTGTTTTTAACAGCCTCTGGTTTCACCTCAGGCCATCAGTTTCATTCCAGCTGGCCATTAATCCTCAGAAAATGCCCTACAGATAGATTGTTATTACTTACATACACAATTAGGGATTTGCAGTACACTGTTGTCTGCTGGAAAGTAACAGGGAAGGAGGGAAGGAGGTAAGAGTTAAAATGTGAGATAGCTGTAGCAGTGACTTGGATTCCCTTGTGCAAAGGGTTGGAACTCTCTGCTCAGTGCTTCGTAGACATCCTGCAGGAGCCTCCTACAAGCCCCATTCACTTTCTGCTTCCCCCCCTCCCCAACGTTTGCTGCATACATAAGCTTTCCCAAGTCTTTCCAGATGTCATTTGCCTTTCTCTCCAGGACTTTGTCAGTCATCTGTGCACTGGTCAAGATGTACACACAAGTTGCCCATGGCTGACACTTGCCCAGACTCACAGTGGTGAGTCTGCATTGCCAGCACCTCCACACAAGCTGCACTCTTTGGTGCTAGGGTGTCTCTTTTAGAGAGTATTTTTCTGTACATAGGAATAATAATTTCCCTCCACAAAAGGCACCATGTTTTCCATCTGCAAATTGCAAATGAACACCTCTAATCCAGACTGTCTTCTCTGTCTTTTGAGACACCATCTTGCACAGAAATTTGCTTTGATGTCACAGAACAAAGTGATAGGAACAAGTGATAAAGGACAGAAGGCACCTGTGGGCATAGCAAGATCTAACAGTGTGATGGGGATTGTCATAGTGGAGCAGCTCCTAATTGTTCTCACCAAACTCCATAATATTTTCCCCTAAACAAAGCTTGGAGTTTGGGCTCTCAAATGTTGGGCTTTTTTGACGAAAAGGTGCTAAATCCCAGGCTTCCAGGTGCCTGGAAGCATGTCTGTTTTTGGGGATGTGCCCATAAGAGGGCCCAAACTTGAGGACGGGTAATGCCAGAGGGATCCCCTGGTACTTGTCTCTGACATGCTGCTGATTGCATGGGATGTGGAAAGTTGAACATCCTGGGAAAATTTTTCAGCATGTATTTCTTTGTTTGATTCCTCTGACCAAAGAAGATTCCAGGTGTCCTCTCCCCTGTCTGCTGTACACAGGAGGGAATTCTGTCCCAGGCCAGAAAACTTACAGAACACCCCACAAAAAAAATTTAGGGCTTCTCAGGTAACTTTATTTTGTACAATTACCATTCTGTTCATCCTTGAGGTTGATTTGACCCCCTCTCAGGGCTATTTACATGGGAGCACATCCAGGGAGCAACATTCCTGTACTTCACATCGTTTGGCACTGTTTCTTCACTTTCTGTTAAATGCTATGAATATTTAAGGTGTCATAACAAATATTTAAACAATATTGGTTTGGGATTTGACCAAAACCAAGTTATATTTACTGGGAAGATCAAAGACACCACAGATTTCTCACATTTAATAAGAGATGAAAGAGATAAGATTTTTTTTTTGTTAAATGTATTTAAAAGTCAGAAGAGGAGAACACCTAAATTATTGTCATATACTGCAGGACCTATCAATCCCAAATGAGTGAAAACAACCAAGTTGTGGCTTAAATTCTCAGTGAAAAGACTGAATATGGACAGAATAAGTTATAACATTTGTCTGGAATGTATATTTTTTCTCTAAAGACACACAGATCTGTTTGAACAAGTATATAGAAAATTTAGATACCTCTAAAGCTGCAATCGAAAGTCTTCTGCTTGAATGATGCTTTATGAAGACACTTGGGTGCTTTAGTTTTTATCATGAAAGTTCTAATGGACTTCTACCTGTACCTGGTAGGACACCAAGGTCTCCTGTGTAGATCACACAGAAGATTCAGTTTATTATTGCTTTCCACAAACACTCCATGGATTTAGACTTACATGAAATGCACCTTTCAAAACAAGGCCTTTCTATAGGGGACAATTGTATTTTTACAATATTAAATGGGGTTCTTAACGACAAAGAGGGAAGAGATAGGGCCAGTCCTTCCCCTCCTAATGGGCCATAGCTTTCTCCAGGGAGGGGCTAACCAGGATCCTGGCTGCTATTGACTATTTAGAGATGGCCTTTTCCTAGTCTGTTCACTTTTCAGGAGGTAGGGGTTATCTAGGTCACTGAACCAGGAGATGAAGCTTCTCAAGTACCCTAAGGAATGGGACTTTTATATGGGAGCTGGGAGACCTAACCTCAGACCCTAGCCTAAGAACAGTATACACAGTTTAAAACAAATAATCCTCAGATAAAGCTGTTAGAGTAGAGGCTCAAGTCCTCCCAAAGGATGTTGCTTAACACATCTGAAGCACTGAATCTCTGAGGTCAGCACAAGGTGCAAGTGCTGCTGGGGAATTCAAATGAGCAGGAATGGTGTTGGCACAATTTTTAAGATGTTCTCCTCAGAGATTTTGAAATTCTTCAGGCAGTAAAGTGAACAACCAAGCACAAGGCTATTATGTTCTGAGTGAGGGCACTGACAATTGCTTAAAACAAAGTGAGATTTGCTTCCTTCTGCACTGTGTTTTTCACAATCTTCATTTTTTTGAATGGAAGAGCTTTATCCTCCAGTCTCAAGAGGTCAGAAGAAAATGTATTAGCTCTGTAAGTTCCCCCTGGGTGTACCTGAGGAAAGTATATGTATTTAATGGACTGGAGGAATGTTTTGAGCAATTTGGTAGCTCTCAAAATGCTGTTCAGCCTGCTATCTTCATGGACACAGTTCTCAGGTTACTCTGCACATTCATGAATCTGGATGTAGGAGATCTAATTCATTCAGACTGAGTCTAAAATGTGGATCAGATGTGCAAAATTTAAGGAATAGCCATAGTCGTGGTGATTGCACCTATCTGAGGATGTGAGAAAAACACAGTCTATTCCTCTGGTATTAAGCTTCATTGGATGAACAGTTTTGCATATTAGCAATTAGATTTGTGTTCTGCTAACAAAAGTACTATCGATAGCTAACATTTCTGTTTCTTTAGAGAGGGAAAACGTCCAAAAACTGAACAAAACAAAGTTGAATTTTCCCACAAATAAGATTGAAAAAATCTTTGGCTTCACACCATATGTTTCAGAAATGTTGAAAGAGTTTCATTCAGAAACTAAATCATGAAGTACTTTTTTATTTTTAAAGTTCTTTTGCATAAAACCGGTTTGTTTTCCCAAAAGTAATTTTGAAGCAAAAAGTGAAACACTACGTTTAACAAATGTAGACATTATTGAAATATTTTAATTTGATTTTTCTTTAAACAAAAAAGTTTTCTGAATTGATCCTTTCTTAAACTGTGAATTTCAGGAAAGGTTGTGTAGTTTTTTTCCCACTGAAAATCAGTATTGACACAGGAGTTCAAATAGAACCTAATGCTCAGAATTTTATATGAAAATCTGGATCTTTTTGAAACTGGAATTAAATTTTGATGCATAAGAAATAATTTGTAAAGAACTGTTTTTCATGCTGCTGCTAAAATTGTTCGACTCAAGTAACATTCACACAAAGAAAATTTGGACCAAAAAAGTCTTGAGAACACCAGAAACAAAAAGAAGTAATGTTGCTAAGCTGTAGAATAAGTTATTTTTTCTTTTCAGAGAAGTCTCCTTTTTTTAAATCTTCTGCACCAAAACACTAGTGAATGGCTTTGCAGCTCCTGTCCCAACTGAGACAGCTGCAGGGTGGAACAACCAATGCAGTTCACACAGTAGAGTCCACATGGGGCCCTAAAGGGATAAGCCCTACCTGAACCTCCCTGCAGGGTGAACATGGCCATAGGTTTGAATGCTTGCTCTTAACTTCCTCTTAACAGGTGCATGGATAACTGCCACATCATTTTCTACTTTTATTAAACTGTACTGTGTGATTCACTGTGATAATGTCTGAGTTATTTTTAGTGTGCTGAGCTGCACCAAACACTCGTATGTGACAGGGCATGAAATCATGGAGAGACCACAAATCTTGAGTAGGCAGGCGTTGTCCTGTACTTGAGATTTCTGCTGAAAAATTGAAACAGGAGACCTAAATGAGAGTCTCAGGGTGCATTCAAGGCAGTTGTTCTGACAGCAGTGGCTGAGATCTCCAGAGGTTCTACAGTGATGTATTTAGTTGTCAAGAATTAATGTTTCAAAGGTTTCCTAAGAATAATTAAAATATACAAAGTGCAGACATAGAGGTCAATAGATATGTTTGAAGTAGTTCATAAGTATGCAAGATCTATTACAGTTTAAAGGATCAATAATTCTCTTCAGAGCCCATACATATGCATTGACAAGACAGGGAGGGCTGTTATTATAATCTCTCAAATCAATAGTCCACATTTAAGAACTGTATGAAAAGTAGTTTTAAATGTGTATCAGATCAGGTGTTACCCTGTTAGAGATCCAGGTATCAAGAAGTGAGTTGCAGCCAACTCCAAGGTGAGAAAAATCCAGGAAAGGCCTCATGTCTGATCTTATGGGCTCCTCCAAACATTTTTGGACCAAATGCTAGATGATATGACTATAGCTTTATTGCAGCAGCACTGATTTTTTTTGACAGTCCCAAGAGGGTTCTGAGCACTACCATTTCCTCATTCACATCAGCACTACATGTTTTCTCAGCTCTCAAATGGCAGGCAATGTTTAATATCCATTTAATAAATTAGTTTAGAGCTGTCAACTTTTTATTGTCAACAAAGTATATCTTATCTTTGAAACAAACTAACAATGCAAAACAAAACAACCTTCCATCAAAGCTCCAGGCAAATGAAATATCATTGGAACCAGATTGCTGTAGATGAGAAACCTGCTGAATTAGCCTGATTCCAGTGGATTTCAGCTACAGAACTGTGAATGTCTGATAGAGGTCCAGCCCTGATATATTTAATTATAAATATTTTCCCCTGAGAAATCTGATTATTCTAGGCAATGCTCCCCAAGAAAGTTATTATCTTGATTTGATCTATTTAAGAAAGGATTTAATCTCTTTAAGAATGAGGTTATGATGAGGCAAGGAGAGGAGGGTATTGCTCCTTTTGTTGAAGCCTGATGTGTTTCTAATTAATTTGCAGAACACCAGATACTGTGGACATGCACATAATGATACAATTACTGAAAATTCCATCATAACAATACCAACTGACACTCCCACCAGGGCTCCTGTCTGGAGAGTGACCCCAGGGGAAGAAAAACTCCATGTTCTCGTTCAGTTTAACTAACAGGACACAAGATTACAGGGTTTGAAATGGCTAGACAATGGCTTAAAATGTGTATTAAGCATGTATAGGAGACTGAAAAATGGGTGTTGTCCAAGGAGCAGTCAGCTGGGAAGTAGGAAAAAGAGTAGGAAAAGATGGAGAGAAATCTGTGGGTTGGTAATGACTGACCCACAGAAATAATCCTGGTCCAGTCCTGCTTTTCAGGCAGTTATAGACATTAGCTCACATCTTCCCAAGATGATGGTGTCTAACTTGTGTCCAGAGGTGCCAGACATGTGCTCTTGTATTTAAAATGTTTCATGGCAGTATATCATGTCCTCAGAAAGACAGTGCACGTGTAAGCTGGACTACCTGCATTGGCAAGCCCAGACTGGCCACAGTAAACCTGCTTGACTACTGAATCTCGTGTGAAAGCCATGAGCTCCATCCTGGTTAAGATGATTACCACTTTCATGAAGAAACTGCTTAGTTTTTTACTGTACTGATAAATATTTCATCTGTAAACATTCAGGTCCATCCTCATCCCAGCAAGTTAATCCTAAAGTTCTGGATATCTATCTTGTAATTCCAGAATAGTTGCCATAATGCTGGCTGATTTCTTCTGCATAGGAAGGTCTTCAGTCTAAGTGTGATCAGAGTCAAGTTTTGGATAACTCATTACTGGGAAATTACCTAAAATGCAAAGAAAATCAGAACAGAATCTGACTTTTGAAAAGAGTGGTACATCCTGAAAAGAGACAAAAATATTAAAATAGAACATGCTAAAAGGAAATTTCACATCTTAAAATTCAAGCATGCTTCAGATGATAAAAATGAATAGATTAAGTATAAAGCAATAGGAGTTTTTCTAAAATCTTTTCCTCTCTTCTCTTCCTGAGTCTCCTTCTATTGCATTTAGAACCTATATTTACAGAGTATATTCTGACATATTGAAATAACAGTGGAAAAAATATCTTTCAATATTTCAGCCTCACATGGAATTTTATTTACCTGAAATAAACAGCAATCTTCATTTCTCAATGGCAATTCACCAGAAAAAGTACGAAAAGTCTTTCCACTGATAAACCGAACAGACCAGAAAAGAATATTAGTATCATAAAACTTCAAAAAGCAGAAATGAGGGGATAATATGAGAGGTGGGATTAGCTAGTTGAAAGGTAGGGGCAGAAGGGCCAGTCATAATAAGAATGGTCTACTTTTATTCTTATTAAGTTACAGGTAAAAATGCAAAGATAATTTTTTTAATAAAGGAGATGTTAGCTGCAGTCAACCTTTTATGTCTCAGAGGTGAAATATTAAACAGTCAAATGAGCATGAGAATAATATGGCCCCTATTAAAGTGATTTTAAATTTAAGCATAATTTTTGCTAATACCACTGAGCAATGGGAATAATTAGAATGGTTTCAGTAATGCTAAAGATTTTAATAATTAAAGATGCAAGATTAATTTGAGAAGAGGCATCATTAACCTAAATCAAATATTAGATTTGTTGTAAAGGAGAGGGGGTTTAGCCATAACCACATTTTTCAGATGGGGAATCTCATTAAATACCATGGTTTGCCTTTTACTCTGCACCCACAGGATTTACTTGCATGAATATTAAGTCTCTGTGTATTGAATATAAGCATTTAAATCCCATGATATGGACCAACACTTTTGTACTATATAAAGTATTAATTGAATAATCTTGTTTTTAATTTGGATGACAATAGCTAGTTATGTAAAGGTTACCACTTTTTTTTCATGGAAAAGTATAGTAAAAAGCTCAGGCCTGATCTGGTCGAAACTCTTTTTCTGCCTGAAAATATATCTCTCTAGGCTCCCTTTGTTAATGTCACAGCTTTTTTTTTTGGATGAACTACAAAGTATTTTAATGAAAACCAAAGCAAATAGGAAGTACAGGACAGAATGTATACATGATGCACTAGAAACTGCAATTATCTAACAAGGAAGTTAATTCCTCAGAGAAATAATGAGTAAAAGTCTTTTGTTACTTGGTTGTTAACAAACATTGTGCATTTCTATTGATTAAAATGAAGAAGTTGATAATTAAACAAAGAACATGATAAAAAAAGCAAAGTTTTCCCCCATCTATAGGAAAACAGTCCTTCATAAATATTGATTTGGGTTTTTTTCCTACAATGTGGTGGTTTTCTATAAATATCATCAGTATCTGATAATGAGCACTTCCACCACTCATTATTTCTTTACTTGCAGAATTTAATGAATAGAAATGCGTTCATTATATGGAAATCTATCTACCTGTTATGCCTTTGATGAAGCCAGCCCTTGAGTTGAAATTTTGTGCACCATTAATGATATGCAAAGAACTCTGTCTTATCTTTAATGATATGCCTGAAGAATTTATCAATGGAATTTATTAGATGCTAATTCATCTTCCATGAATTACTTAGGCAGCAGCATCTCATTTCTCTATCACTTTTTGGAATATTGTTCCACTGTTATTTTTGTTCCTTTGCCCTTCCCAAAAATGATGGAAACATAACCTATTTCTAAAACAGGTTTGAGTTCATTGACTCATGAAAACATGTTCCTTGTCTTGAAAGCTCCTGGGAAATATTGGTTGATTGTGATGAATTTCCCAAGCCTGTGGGACAGCCAGCTTGAATTTTGACTCAATCAGAATTTTTGATTGGATTTGTTTATTCATTGTTGCATTAGAAAATCAGTTTTTCCACCTTCACTGCCATGAAGTGAAAGCTTACATTGAATCAGGCTGGCCTGAACAAATGTTCATTCTGTACTGAGGCAGCACAGAGTGCTACATGCCAAGTCGGGCACTTTTGATTCCTAAGCATCTCTATTTCCACTGGGGCTGTTCTGGTGGCTGCAGTTCTTCCACCTCTGCACTCTCTGCAGTCTGAACACCAATTGCTCAGTGAAGCTGCAGGTCTGTGTCACTGCTGATTGACTTGTGGTAAACAAAATGCCTACAGTATTTTTGCCTGACAGCTAACTAGTCTTTGCAATTCTCTACACAGTCCTGTTGGACTTGGTAAAATGGCCCTGGTCCTTCTACTCTGAGGAAGAGCAAAATAATAAATTTAATTTAAATCTGGTACAAACAGATTTCCTGTTTTCCAAAAATTTCCTGTTCATGTGTAGCTGGATGAAAAATACTGGCCTTAAACTCTAGGTAGGATTTTTAGATTAGATATTAGTAATGGTCTGATCTGCTCCAAGAGTAATGAAATATTGAAATATTCAGGTAAATAAAATCTACATCTACAAAATTCTTAAAAAGGATGTAAATATTTGTTGGAAATTGATTCTGCCTTAGGAAATGAGCCCCTGGCTTGTTTTCTGTTGAGCAGGAGTAAAAATTAACATTAAATTAGGGTGTTGTATGTAGGTGTAGAAGATGAGATTACAGGCAACCTCGCCCCTGATAAGTCACAGTTGTAGTAATTACCAGAGAAGAGGAACTCTTCTCAAAGAAGAAACCTTGCCCTTAATGGGTTGCATCTGTGACTAATAAAGAAAAATAAAAAAGTGGGATAAAAGGGATGAGTAGGTTGGTCAGGAGGATCTTGGAGGAAGAGCACCTGGAGGAGGTAGAGAAACCCTGAGGAAGAAGGAATGAGCTTCCAGAGAGACACAAAGAAGAATGAAACAAGGGAGAGTTTCTGCAGTAAAAGATCTGCTGTGAGGTCAGTCTGGCTCTGATGGAGTCAGAGCCTGCAGTCATAGCTGAGCTGGGTGAAAGCTGTGTTCAGTCTGCAAACCAATACTTGCAGTCACAGTCCAGCAGGAAACAGCCAGCAGTCAGGGTCTGCAGTTGATCCTACAGTAGGAGCTTGCTGTAGTCAGCCAGGGTGGCAAAGCTGTAAATAAGAATAAGCTGGGACCCTTTTCACACTGTTGAATTAGAGTCTGTGTTTTGGCTCATTTCTACCCTTAACAAGAGGTCTGCTGCAACAGTTGTCATTCCTTGATAAGGCAGTTAGTCTAGCTTCTCTCATCTGAAAATGCCTCTTCAGATTTGGTGCTTTTCTATATTGTCTGCCTCCATGGGTACCTCCACCCATAGAGCCAACCTTGGGAGAACACTCTGCCTTTTCCTTCTCCCCTAAGAAAGTGGAAGTTCCATCTTCCTGAGAAAGGGAAACAGTTATATGGATCTCCCCTGCACTTACAATCTGGTGGGCAAGTCTCTGTCCCTCCAGCACATTTCTATACTTTAGCTGGTGAGGAACTGTGTCCACAGCTGCATCTCTACCTTTCTTCAATCTGTTTTTTCCCTTCCATCATGATTGTGGCCCCTGAAGCAAATACATGCTTTACACCCAAAACAAAGGTGGAACTATTTTTTTGCAGAGTGAGTGGATATTTTGCCTCACCCTGTGCAGCTCTCAATCTCATTCACTTCCAGTGTGGGTGTTTGGATCAATTAGCACTGATGTCAGCTTCCCTGGAGCGACAGGCAAAGCAAGTACTTAACATGTTCCCCATGGCATTCTTATTTTTAGCCCCTCCTCAGTCACCTTCACTGTTACCAGCAACGACAAACCAGGCATCTGAAACAGCTTCAGCAGCAACTTTTTGGAAGAGACTGCATGAGATAAGGCTAGAAAGCATCTTCCCTCCCTGCTGTGTTTTGTCCCTGTCAATGACTGAAGAGCAGGCTGATCGAGTGCTGCATACCTTTTTTTTCCTAAGGTGGTGTGGTTTTTTTTTTTTTAAGTATGTGGAAGCTGACACAGTTTCAGAGATTGTTTCTTCCAAAATTATTCAGGACAGCTGTCAGCTTCAAATCAGATCTGTCAAGTGAAGCCCTCTGTTAAATTTCCTATATGTATGCTAGATTTGGTTTGCTTGACTGAAATGCACATGGCTTGGTTTGTTCCTCATGCATCTATAAGTTTTGTGAAAAATCATAGAATCATTATGGTTGTAAAAGACCTTTTATGATAATCAAATCCAACCATAAATCGAGTCCAAAACTCAGCCATGTCACTAATGGCATAGCAGTGAATTTTGAAAATGCTATGTTTCTAGAATCAAAAGCAAATTACTATGAATCAGTGGATTGCACCATTGAAATGAAAACTGAAGAGAGATTTGGGCTAAATTTTTGACTTAAAGGACTCACTTTCCCAAAGACTTCAAAATTGCTCCAAATTTGTGGGGAGATGATTTTATTTCAGTTCTACCGTTTCTTCTCCAAGGATCCAGTAGTTGCACTTTCCTTAAAGAAATGGGATCATATAATTTTCCAGTTAATTCCTCAGGTTGCTAATCTTTTAGGGTATCTATACAAATTATAGTTGCCTGGTCCTGGACCCTGAGGACTTCAGATGTGAATTAGAGAAGAGCTTCAGCAATGCTTTTATAGGTCTCACTTGCACATGTTTACGGGAACGTTGAGCATGGAATGAAGGGTGTTCTGTGGACATTCCAACTGGCAGGTCAGTGATGACTGAACTGGTGGCAGTGAGCCTTAGGGCAGCTGCTCTGGCTCCATCAGCTGGCTACAATCAACATGGGTTCATGCACAGTGTCCCTGCAGATGCCACTGTGTCCCCAGTGCCAGCTGGGAGAGCTCAGTGCCGTGCTGTGACTGGAGCTGGATGTCTCTTACAGCCTCACCTGCAAGCTCAAGAAGCCAGGAAACTCCAGAGAATGGGAAACCTAGAGCAGAAACTATATCAACATCTTTTACTCAAGATCACAGTTTTGGTATAACCTGTGAGATCAGCTGCAAGCAGGGAAATTGTGGCACTGTGCATTGCCTAGAAATTTGTTTTCTCATCAAAACTCAATCAGCTTTTCCTGGCCAAGGAATGTAGCAGACATTTCAGAAATCACAACGATTTCTGCTGTGAAATGAAGTATGTTTCAGGATCAGTGTCAGCAGCCCTCTTTCAGAGCTCTCTGGATTAGGCTCCCGGGTATACACGTTACTTAGGGTCCAACTCCTAAATATGTATTGGGACCCAAACACAAGTGTATGTAGTCTCTTCCTTCCCTACTCTGTTAGCTAGATGCTTCGTGAAGAATTTTCAAAAGTATGTTGATGTCTGGCTGAGGAGATAAGGTCTATCACTAAAAGTTATTTAGACCTCTAGCTCCTACCAGGCTTAAATTAGGCTTGTAATTATCTCTGTGGGGCTAAGAGCACATCTTTTGAGTATTTTATTTGAGCACTTCATTAAATTCTGTGGCACCTTTATATTTGTTTATGCTTTTACACACATTTCCATTAGGGTTTATGTGTAGTACAATTGGAAAGATGATATAATATGTCACTTTATCAAAGAGGCAAGCAGCCTCTGTGGTTCTACTAGTGGACTAAATATTTCACTGTGACTATATATTGTCTGTTCCCAGCCTGTTTTTGGCCTATGTTTGCTAACTAATTCCCAAACACTTGCTGAGAGCTCTTGCAGCCATTTCTGACTGTGTGACTGTTGCATATTGGCACCTTGATCAAAATATGAGGAAACCTGCAGATATAGACACAGCCTATTCTGTGTGGATCAAACTCAAAGGCAGAGAAAATTTTATTTACTGTTGGAAAACTATAGCCCTATTTCCCAGTGGCTGCCATTTCAGGAAAGCCTGACACCAACCTGTTGTGCGTGTGTCACAATCTTCTGGCAGTATTAAGGCATAAATGGTATGCATTTTTCCCCAGCATCTAATAAAAATGCCATAAAATTTCACAGTCCCATAGAGGCTTAAGTTTTCATGTCCAGTAAAACTTAGCACTATTAAACATGATGAGACCATCAGATTTCCTTGTCCTCTGTTGTTCTGGGTCAGTAATACAGTAAAGTAAGTACCTTCATACATTAAGAGCATGCTTTGCACAGAATGAGAGCTCATTTTTCAATAAGTTCAGATGGCAGGATATGTTTGCCATCAAATGAAAGCTCCAGAGATCAGTTCAAAGGAACTGCACCTTCAGAATGCTTTTATTTCCCCCTCCCTACCTGCTCCAATAGGCAAACTTGGCAGTCAGTTCAAAGAGTTTAACAAGACCCAAACAATAATTATTACTAACCACAGCAACAATAATATTTTTATAATACTTCAAATAATTGTCTGAGAAAGGCATATGTCTTATTTGCAAAACTACTGCTGGTGCAGAGGAAAAAAAAACATCTCATAGTAAACAACACTTTAGAGATGACATTTCCTCTTTTTCAATCTATTTTACAGCATTTTGGTGACTTTGCTGCTATTTTGTTTTCTCATCTTCCCATTTGCCAGATGCTAAAGGCAAATTGGATGGAAGTTGTCTCTGTATTTCTATTGGTAAGTAATATTGACCTACAGACTGGAGCTTTATGACAAAGCAGTTTGATGCTGAGGACATGACACCTGTATGATGCATGTTTTGAAGAAGTAGGAAGGAAGGAGTGGGGTAACTCTGGACTAGCTGTAGTCTGGTCCCATGAAGTGGAAGGTTATTAACTGCCAGAACCTCCTGGAGTGTATCTTCCAGTTCTGCAGCAGCCAGGCTGCAGGCTCTGAGACTGTTCAGTATGTGAACTCTGCAGAGAAAGGGGAGGTACTCAGGGATTTTTCTGTACAAATCTCTTCCTCTTCTGGGTTAAAGTACTAAGGTAATGCACCCTGTTTTCTTGCTGCCATGAGATTAAAACAAAATGAGCACTTCCCAAATGCTACATATTATTGTGTAGATAAAAAAAAAGTAAGAAAACATTCTGGGTGCAAATTCCATTCATACTTCCTTATATCGCTGTTGCTTTCTTGTGATTAATGGTGGTACACAAACAAAATAAAACTAAACCAATTCAAATTACCTTATTAGAAATGAATTTGGAAATGTCCAAGTTGAGTGACTCACTTGATAGTGAACTGAGTACTAATATTACAATTTTAGATTCATTTTTTTGCTTGCTAACAGCTGAAGAGTAACAATAAATGGAGGGAGAGTGTTTTTGTGCAAATCAGCTAAGCTGATCTGCAGTCCTAGTGGAGGCATGACCATGGGAATGTACCAGATTTTCAGGCTATGCACTTGCTATTCAAAAGTAAGTGAATCTCCATGAGTTAAGAGCACAGGCCCCTTTTCAGTGGGCAGATCATTATGTACAATTAGATTCTAGGGGATGGCTGGAGATGTGCACAGCAGTAAACAGAGGGCCCAGATGGCTTATTTGATCAGGTTAGCTGGTGTAATAGAAAAACCAACTTGGGGTTAGAACCAGTTTTTCTAGGGCTGGGATTTTGTCCCAGTGCTAGTAAATCTGCCCAAAAGCTGATCTTTCCCTTATGTGGGTTGGTAGACTATGGGTTTTACAGATGTCATGGCTATAAGCTCAGTGATATCTCTGCCTGCTGTGTTTTCTGGCAAATCAGTACTACTGAAAAAGAGAAAACAGTATGTTGCTGAGAGAAAAAAACTGTCAGGTTGAACCAAAATCAACCCCTGAAAAATTAGTTCTTCCATTTAATATATTTTTAACTGTCGTAGAATCAAAGAATCATTAAAGCTGAAAGAGAGGTCTAAGGCCATTGAGTCTGACCATTGACCAATACCCACAGGGTTTCTAGTCATTCTTCCCCAGGTCTGTAGAGTTGCATGGGGATAGCACGACCCAAGTGCAGCCCCTCGCTCTGTGCTTTGTTGAACCCCATACACCTGATCTCAGCCTATTGATCCTACAGATCCCTGTCCTTACTTTTCCAAGACTCAAACCCACTGTGATCTGATGAGCTGCAACCATCCTGTCACCCACTGGTGCTTCTCTGTGTGTAAAAGCAGGTACCTCTGGAAGGAAGCTTGACCCTTCCCTGGCTGGCTCACTCCATCCTTCAGGCAGATCAACAATCACACCCACCTCGGCATCACCTGAAAAATGGTGAAAGGTGCATTTGATCCCCTTGCCTAAATTGTTGATAAAGATATTAAGCAGAACTGGTCTCAATACTGAACCCTGGAGAACATCACTTGTGACTGGCCATGGGCTAGCTGAACAAAAGTCTGGTAAGTCTCATGAGTGGAAGTTCTGAGAAAACTATTTTTTGGAAACACTTAAACAGTTGTTTCTGGAATGAAATAGCTCCCCAAAATCTGAAGCTGTCCAGTGAAATTTACCCTTATCAAATTGGAGACTACTAATAGACATATTTTCTCTATAGTCAATCCTCCTGAAGCAGAAATTAGGTCCTTGGGGAAGATTTATATCAGAAATATGAGCTTCTGCAGACCTTTAGGAACCTCTAGAAAGCAGCAACATGAAGGTTTTCACATAAAAATTTTGACAGTAGGTGCTCAAATCAAGTAGACACCTCACTAACACCTGTCTCCTGGTGAAGAAAAGACAGCAGAGGAGAATTTTATTTTTAATTAAGAAAATATGCTTGATCTTTGTAAACACAAATCTCACATCCAGACACTGAAAGATTTAGGACATCTGTATCATTACCTGGATTGGAGCCACATCTTGTTCCTTCCATAAAATTCTAGTTAAAAACACAACCTGGATTATGTCACATAAAGAAAACAGTAAGTCATGGTTAAACCTCGTATTTCAAAAAGACAAAGAGCAAAAATATTTCCAGAGTTGAGATCTAACAGGTGTTGTGTCTGACACTGCATAGTCTGGTTGTCAAACGAAATAGAGACATAGCTGTTTTCCCAGTGCTGCTGTTTCTGATTTAAGGTTTGACATGGATAGATGAAGTGGCTGACAAAGCACTGTCAAAGCCAGAGCTTCAGATGGTGTGAACTGGCATCATTTCACTGCCAGCTGCAGAGGTGCTACCTCTGACAAGTGCAGAGAATCTCTTCCAATCTGCAAACAAAATCAGAGATTTTCCCTAGTTTAATGGCTCCCAATACCCATGTTGTGGATTGCTCTGAACAATCATTTGAGTAGTCTCTGGCTGCCTGTATAAACCTGAGAAAGTAGCCGGAGCTGAAAAATGACGCAGCATGAATTTTCTATCAGCTGTAAGTGGTGTCACTTTGATTCATATTTTGAGGGCAATCTTGGCCAGGGAGTCATAAAAAGGAACTTGCTGGACATGTAGTAAAGCAGAGCAATCTCTGCTTGCTCAAAAGACCTGCTCAGCCAGGGACACGGGATCAGATGATTTAAGCATCTTCAGCCTCCAATTCAGAGGAGGGTGAGATGTCAGATGTGAAAAATCTTTTAAAGTACAACAAAGGTTTGCCTGTTCTGCTTAGAACACTTTACAGATAAGCTTTTTCCCCCCCATTGGGTGATGAACATTTTTAGGATAAACTGTTTATAGTTTTCCTTACAGAGTAAAACTGACTGTGTTTCATGTTTGTATTATCTCTGATTTAAAGACAATTTTTCAGTATACATACATTTGCACTGATTCATAACACAGCATTTAAAGAATCCTACCAGTGTCTGATGCACCTACTGCTCTAATTTAACAAACTTACTCTCACTAAATTGCATTTCTTTATAGAGGAGGTGAATGGAGTGTGTAGTAATTTAAAAAAGGTTCTTGCTATGAAGTCAGGGACTGTTGCCTTGGTGAAATCACGTATTTTAAAAACAACATTGGAAACCTGAAACATTGGAAAATTGTTTTAGCAAGAAAGGTAATTGACTCAGCTGGTAGTGAATATGACTGGAACCTGATGGTGTTACAAGTATAATTCAAATAAAATACTGAAGGCAAGGTAAGATTGACTATAAGATTTCTGATGTTCTTTAAAGCAACTGTTCCTTGCTTTCATCCTGATGGCAATGTTATTGACATTTTCATCTATTTTATCAAGTCTGATATCTTTTCAAACTGAAAAATTCTAGTATTTTACAAACCAATACTCTTGCCGTGAAATCATTCATGAATCAGACAATTTAAAGAAAGTGGTGGGAGGAAACTGCTGCAGGCAGCGGATGCCAAAGGATGAGGCAAAGATTCAATACTGAAGAAAGCAAAAGGATCTTCACAAAATGATGATTTCTTACTTCCCAGACATTCATTTCATATCTACTAACTCATGCATTTTCAAAAATGAGTTTTTCTTTTTCCAAAGGTAACCTTACAAAAAGAAAATGGAACAAGAAAACAAAAACAATAGTCCAACAAATGAAACAACTAAACCTGTCCTCAAAAATACCCCAACAAAACAAAGAATTAAAAGGAACCAAGTGGTGTTCCACAGCTGGGAGGCACTGTCAGGACCCACAGGTTTCAGCAGCATCCAAGTCATGTTTAGACAGATCTTAGTAGTGAGCTGGAGCTGTGTGAGCTCTTTTTGGGCTGGCTGCACTCCATCACCACTGAAATAAGTGGGACTGCTGCCACATCCTTCCTTCTGCCCTTAGACTGGAGAGGACACAGTTTGTATGGTTTTCCCCACCTCCATTTTCTTCTATAAAAAAGCAGCCAAACTTCTTTCTTGTTTTCAGAGCAAAGGGAGCTGCAAACAATAGGAAAGAATAACTACTAAGAACTAAACAATAACCAGAAGATATCTGCTATGTTAAATATAACTGCCATGACTTCCACTTTTGGCAGGAGAATTATGATGTTGGCGTCTCACACTGTGGGTAAGTAGGTTAAGCTTTGCCCTCTATTTTCAGAAATTTTCAATCCTACATTCTTCTGGTCACACAGAATCCATTTAAAGATAAGCTCACTTGATACCACTGGTGAATTTCTGTCAATATTTTCAGGCTTGTAAATAATGCAAAAATTGTACGTAGACGTCTACATGCACTCTCGTGTTTACTGTACTGCAATAAATTTTCATCCTAGGAGATCACAGGAAAAGTATCAAAGAAACCAAAGTATTTGGGTCTTAGAGATTGAATAGGGGTGAGGGGGTTGCTACCATCATCCTTGTACAGATTTTGCTGCAATAGTCCAGAAGGCAATGCTGCCAGAGTAAATTGACTGCCGGTGCATATTAACATAAAGTCTGTAAAACTTATTTACTTCTTGACATGTGAATAATAAAGCCTGAAGAAATGTCAGTCAGTCAAATGGCATTTGAAGATAAGTACACCTCTGTTGGTTCTCTTTTTTTTTTTCTTGAAAACTAGTAATATTTGCATCCCACAAAGTAGGCAGTTTTAACTGACTGGTTTTTGTCTGTCCTTTAAAATAATTATCCTAAAAGGCAATCACTCTGATAAGTTGTTCAATTATGGAAGCTGATACACCAGTCATTGTTTGAGAAATTTAACAACCTACAGAACTAACAATACTCATCAAGTAATATTGTGACAGAGTGTGTAGAAGTATAGGTTACATCAGCCTTTCAGTGAATACCAGAGTTTATAATCTTCTGAAGTATATAGATCCTGTGGTTTTGAGGTAATTTATTCTGTCAAGTCTTTTAGGTGAATGAATTTTTTTCATTTTTAAAAATAATCTAATAATCTGTTTTTCATATACATTGCTATCTTACTATAAGAATTTAGAGTATTTTTTCTAGTAAAATTCTGCATATTTCCAAAATGACAACCTCATTTTTATTTTTTAAAGTATTTAAATGAGTGGAGCCTAAGTAATATCAACATTTATATCAAGGTTTACTGGGGGAGAAAAATGGTAGGCTGTATGTTGTAACAGCAGGGGCCATAAGAACGTCTAGAATGTATTTCATAGCTCTTAATGAGAGTAACTCCACTTTGCATACTTACACACATGTTGAAATAATGTCATTCATGTGTAGGCAGCTCTTTGTCTTTTTCTTGTTTTCTTTTTTTTTTTTTTTTTTTTTTTTTTTTTTTTTGTGGTGGAGAGGAGAAACAGTTGTGATATGCTTCTGCCTTGCTCTCAGGTCCTATATAGGAAAGAACTTCCCTAACTTTTGAACAAGTGAAAAAAAAACAAAGCAAATAACAATTTATACTAAGGTTTGCTTTGTAGCAGTCTTGAAAAAGAAACTGTTTCGCCATGGAAAAATCCCTCATCAATCTAAGGATTCATTAGAACCTTGGTTTTTCATCGCAGGAAAAGGAAGAGGAAAGAACAAATCAAAAAGTAGAATTGACTGTGTTTCTTAAAACGTTGAATTTTTTCCAGATTAACTGATGATTAGGGTCCCATGTTATCATAATTCTCAAATTCAAAATCAGAACGGAATTGGAAATGGAGGAAAAAGAGGTTGCTGCAGATGGGGAGGAAATACTTAGAGAAGATTGTATACAGAATTTTCTTAAACTAGTCAAAAATCATTTACTGTAGTCCAGCTGTTCATTTCCTCCTTTTTCTTTTAAATTTGGCATGAAAATGAGTTTATTATTTTTGCAGAGGGTTTTTCTTTTCTCTCTTTTGTTGCTGTTGAGATGAGAATTATCAGATACAGCTGGGGGATTGCTGTGCTTGGGAAGCTGAGAAGAGCAAACTTGGGAAAGAAGGAAACAGGATATGGGATGGCAAGAAAAATACATTTCTGTGACACTAATATGTAGATTTTCAACACAATTTGTTCATTTTAGAGAAGAAAGAAAAGCAAATAAAAATGTTAAGCAAAGACAGATGTTATATTCTGTACCAGAAAACTGTATTTTATTTACTTCAAATTGCGCCTGAGAATTTCATCGAAATATGAATTTATGCACCTTGAAACATGAACTGTCAGATAATGGTGCCATATATGACTGGATAACTGTCTTGTCCATTTCAGAAGTGGTTTATTTTCAATGAAATGCAAAATGCTCTACATGGCTGGGTCTTTTTACTGCTTAACTGTTAAGGCCAGGGTTCAGGAAACCATCCTCTCTAGGAAAAAAAACAAACCTGCTTATCACCAAACATTTGTAGACACCAAGATACAGGAGTAATGACGCAGTAGTTATGCATCTCTTGCAAAAATTCTCCCTTTGAACATAGTTAATAGTTTAAAATCGTTGAAGCTAAGATATGAAATATATTTCTTTGGTACTGAAAAAAATCAGAGTTGAAACTAATATGTCCTCAACTCACTCCTATTTATATATATAGATATCTACAAAGCAGACCCTAAAATCTGAACTACAATTCTTGTCTCTCCTTATGATAATTCAATTAAAATGGACTGAGGTGATCTGTCTGGTTTAGATATCCACTTTAGGATTAGATGAGCACTGCTAGGCTAAAAACGAAGAGTGAGTGTGATATATGCCAAAATTATGAATAAGGTAATGATGACAACCCACAACTTGGTGTATAAAATAAAGATAGTGTGGAAATTAAAAATATAAAAAAATTTTGAAAAATATGTTGTGAACCTCCTTAACATTTCTCAGTTCTGGTGAAGTAGAAGGCAAGACTAAATTGCTTGTATTACAGACCACCAGTCTGGTGTCAGTTCCTTCTGGATTGTTCCAGCTGGCAGGATTTGGTTGAATTTCTCTCCACTTGGTGTCTGTCTCCAAATCTTTGCCTTTTCCTGACTGCCTTGCTTGTCTCCTCTACTCACATGAATAGCTCAATTGCAAGGAATGATGCAAACATTCTCCTAATACTTGCAAGAGAAGTCATCAACATTGTATTTTGCACATAAGTTTTGCACTTTTATTAACTGCAATCTTAAATCTCTCTTAGCTAGATATCTAGACAATTAATTAGAACCATGGTCAACAGCTGCTTCTTGGCCATTCTCTTCTTCATGGGACATGATGATAACATGAGAATATGCTAAACAGACAACCACAGATTTTCTGTATCCATGTGTTCAGAAGCCAAGCTAATTTGGATTCAGACATATCCCCTGCATGGATTCATTTGAACAAATGTAAACATCTGCAGGGCAGGTGGCAACACCAAAGCTAGGAGCTCTTCCAAGGGGTTCCCTCTAAAGCAAACAGGACAGCATGCTTCCAGCACACAGTTAATTTGATCTTAAACTGGCCATGTAAACTATGTCAGATAGCTGCTGTCTCTAAAGTATCCATTTCTTTCCATGAACTAGGGGCATTAGCTCAGTTGCCTACACTGAGTTAGTTGAGCTAAAAGGGACTTGAAGAATCAGCAGGAATTGTATTGGAGCTCTCTGCTGGTGAAGGCCTGGAAGGTACTTAGCTCCAGCTGCTCTGTCTGGAGAATTTGGGTTAGCAGTTGCATGAGCTCTATTAACTTTCCCTCTTAGGTACGCTGTGGAGAACAACATAAATCTGTGCCTGCAGGTGAATGGTATAGATGCTAGGTGGGACTGGGCTTGAGAGACCAGAAGTATCAGTGTCCTGTTGCTAATACCTTCTGATTCTGTATTATTTCCTCTCTTCTTCCTGGTAATCTCATTTCTTGACTTGTTCACATTTCACTTTCCTCTTCTTCTAATAAAGTTTCAGAGGATGAAATATTCCCTTGTTTACTTATGACTACACCTTGCAGTGGCTGAGAGATTTGGATGGGCTGGAGTGCTCAATCATTTGGGATGAGACCTTTCATATGGTGGAGGCTTGTTTTGGTGGAGTTTTTTTCCATAGGCTAAGTTCTTTTGCTTGGAAATGTCTTAAGTTAATAATAAATAGAAGTTCTGTTCCAAAGTGCTTAAAACTCTAAAAAAGAAAACCAAATGTAATTATGAAGTAATTTAGGAGCTAGAAAGATTATTGCTGCAGTGGTTCAAGGTCTCCTGGTCCCCATGAGTCCTCTGCTTTTTCAAACTCATGCCACCATAACCAAACTTACAGCAACTCTAGCTCATTACACTAAGATAAAAAATAATATTTTTAAGTTTACATCCAGCTATCCAGTAGTATTCAAAAAACAATTTAAATGTCACTTCTTAAATAAATTATCTGAGATTATTAGAGTGAGCAAGGAGTCTGAATGGTTTATTTCTATTATTATTTTCACAATTTTTAAATCTGCTGTGTAACAAGTTTGCTAAGAGGGGTGAAAGTGATTTATCCTCCCACTTTTTATTCTGTGTCCTGTAGGGATGACCTTGTTATTCGTTTCCTACAACTGGTTGTTGTCATCAGTATAATCCAAGATCAAAGAAGCAGAATGGAAAGAATTTATTTCTTGAACTGCTGTGGTTTCCAAAAGGGTTATTTTTGCAGGTGACACCTGAGCTCTGAGTCCACTTATCACTGTTGCATGGCCATACTGCATTTCTGAATCAATGTCCCACTTCTCTTGTTGAGAGGAAAGGGAGTTTTGCAGATAAACCTTCTTTGAAATAATGAAAATCTGAATGACTATCAGCAGATAGTTGGACCACAGAGAGAAACTTTGCCTTTTCTCTTATGTATGCACGAATGATTTAAATTTGTACAATGAACCTAATTAAAAAGAAAGACAAAAACCCAGTAAACTAGTATGTTTAGTCAAAATTATAAGCTGTTGTCATTTTTAAAATGGTTTCACAAAAAATGAGGCTATTTTTTTTCTCCAGTAATGAAAGACATGGTCACTTCTGATTTTCCTAGATATCTTTATATGGCATAGTATGCA
This sequence comes from Sturnus vulgaris, assembly GCF_052056855.1. Lineage (NCBI taxonomy): Eukaryota > Metazoa > Chordata > Aves > Passeriformes > Sturnidae > Sturnus > Sturnus vulgaris. The sequence continues at coordinate 16,464,270 of NC_142247.1, forward strand.
AGTGAGTGTGTATATACTTTTGTATTTTGTCAAAGGGCAACAGGATAACTCACTTCAGCAGTCACATGATGCTAGGAATAGCAAATATTCATAATGTGTTGTTTTTATAAAAGGGCATGACTAGTACAGTTAGAATAGGCCTCAAGAAATGTAATAGTGCCAGGTGGTAAACAAATATGGGAAGAGGCCATTACAAAGAATTTTTAACCTAAAGTAAGGTAGAAAAAGTGCACGTTATTGCCCTTATTCTGCAGATGAAAAGGCCTACAACTTTAGCAGGAGATCTGCATTAATCTTATGTCTCCCCCACAAACCTCCCCTTCTTCCCTGATGTCTGGTCAGCCCCCTTACAGTGAGGGGACCTGGACCATGGTGTAGGAAGAGGGCTGCTGCTTTCTGAGCTGCTGTGTCTTGGTGATCTCAATGCCCTGCACTGGGAGAAAAGGCACCTGTCTGCTCAGCCCACTGCCAGAGGTCCCACTGCAACCAGAGCTGAACTCTAAGACTGTCCCATTGTGCCCTTTGGACACACAGACCATACCCCTGACCACCGAGGTATAGCCTCAGGTGTGAAGACAGAAAGGATTCTGAATTACTGACAGAGGCAAATGTGATTTTCTAAAACCAACCGAGCGAGGCTACAAAAAAACTTTCCTGTCCAAGTGGGACTCACCTTCATCTCCATTTGTCCTCTGCCATACAAGATCCAGCAGAGGGAGAGTGACCTGGTTGTAAACACCTCTTGGAAATCTGTGCTGGCACTGAGAGTGCTGGAGCAAAAGCAAAAATATAAAGAAGCTGTTTTAATTTCAAGATTCATTAGGCACAGAGGACATGCTCCTGTTCCCAGTGAAGTAAAGCTCTCATTGATTGTAAAATTCCTATTGGTGCAGGTGCCGGATCAGTCAATAGAGAAAGAATAACCAATGCTTTATGAAAAAAGGAGGCAGAGGCAGAAATTTTTTCCAATTTTTAAAGGGACTATTTTCTAAATTCTCAGTGTGGCAGATACAAAACTTCAACAGGCAATTAACCTGAATATAGTTGCCTTGTAAGTACAAGTTTACTAGGTTTGAGGCCTGAAGCAATCCAATATTTTAATGTGGATGTCTGTAAAATAGCATGGAGTCTTCCATCAAGTGTCTAGTCTAATGCACATGCTTTCGTGATAATGGCCTAAGGCAAGTATGAAAAATAAGAATTACATTAGGAAAATCTGACCAAACAAAGCCTTGACAATATTTCAGCCAGGAGCTCTTGATTCAGTTCCTCATACATGTTGTACATTTATTGAAGAGCTCATGTGCAGCATAAAAGCAGTAAAATATCTGCCTGTCAATACCTTTCTACTTATTTGACATTTAAAGACTCTCCTGTTCCATTATTTCTGCTTCACTTCGTGACATTTTTATCAACTTCCACATTAACATGGCAGATTTTACAACTAATACACTTAAAAGGTACAAAGATGTCAGGAACATCAATTATAAAAAAAAATTACAGCTCCTGCTGTATCTCAGAGGTAATTAAATGAGCTGTAATTATTAGCCTAGATTCATTAGATTCATTTTCTCATTACCTCCTCAGTTTGGATTATTGTAATTCTTGGTATGTCTGTCTGCCAAGACAGTGCATTTGCAGCCTTGAATGCAGTCAGAAAGGCAGAGGAAAGAGGACCATTAAAAAGCAAATTATTTAGGTGCTTTGAAATTCACTGCAAATGAATTCACTATTATCTGTTCCTGATAATATGTCCATAATTCCTTGGTGTTTTGTAAATAAGGACCATTATGCTTCCAGGTTGTTGTCACTTCTGGAGGTGTTGATTAACCAGAGCTACCACTGTGGGGTGGCTTGGTGTGACAGACCTGATTTGTACAGCCACATGCCAAGCATGCTCATGGCTGGTAGCAGAGGCATGCTTACATCTGCCCTATGGCCCAATTACTTGGAGATTAGAACTAGAGATGATTTGAATTTAGTAATAGAAGAAGTAAATCAGGGGGTTAAGTGTATGGAAAGTGAGAATATTCCATGCAGACAGTAAGGAAAGGATGCCCATGAAGCAAAACCCTATGATAATAGACAACAGCTATGGGACTAGCTGTGTGTTAGATGATATTAAAGTGAATGAAATGTAGTTTCTTAGGCATCATCTAACATGGTTTTATCTAAATTTCTTTATTCCATCGAGTTTCTTGATTACAGCACTATTGTATCCCTGCCTTTAGGGGTATAGCTTTTGCAGAATTCCTCAGGCTGAAAGATGGTTTGACCTTAAAAAAATCACATATAAGACTTATCTGTTGGTGTTTTTTTTGGCTGAGAATCAAATACCAGTCTATTATTAAAATTGCTCAGGCAGTGCCTGTGGTTGGATAAGCATTGGCTATGAAATAAAATGTGAGGTCAAAGAGAACTTTATGGGTTCATCCCCATTGTAATCAGGTACATGTACTTTAGATTTTAGCAGTTAAAGAACAATGTTAGTAGAACAGGGAAATTACATTAGCTTTGATGTGTAGTTTCAAGGCATTCCCCCTGGAAAACAACAAAGCTGTTTAATTTTTGTAAAAGAAGCCTCATTAGATGTCAATTAAAAAAAAAGAAAATCAAACGCAGAACAATGTTTTGTTTTTATGAACGTATCTTTGTATTCTATATGAACTTTGGAATCTTATCAGAGATGGAGCCAGATCTGATTTTCTCAGAGAGACAAAGTGATATTGCCATGAATGGCAGTTGTAGCAAGAGCAATCCAAAGGAGATGAAATTAAAATGTTGCCTCAAATATTCTCTGTCCTAGGGCTGTCAGTAAAATGCAAACATTATCTCGATTCTGTTAAGAACTGAGGGAAGAACTAGAAATCCAATTCCTTTGAATCTCCAGAGAAAGCAAAATCATTCCTTCTGATGCTACTGCATGTGAAAAGCTTCTAAAACAAAAATCCCAAATCCAGGTCATAAAAATTAGAAAATCTAATACAGAGAAATACAGTGGAGCAGCCCACAGTCTTTGGACCAGATATAGTCACCTTTACACTCATGAAATAACCCATCACTCAGAAAGTAATCTCATCAAAATGTATGAGAGCACTCCCACAGTATCACTTCACCTGATTGTCTGCCAGCTGAAACTGGCCATTACACCGAGAGAAAACAGAGAGGTGCCTGTGGGAGCTCGGAAGGGACCCAGTTGGGTCAGACTGACAGCAGCTCACACTGTGTAGTTTAAGTGTCAGTCACGCTGCATGGTTATGTCCAATGTAAGACCAATAATATAAGCGTGCAGCGAGGCAGTGCTGAGGCAAAATTTGACTGCATTTGGTTCTCAACTAAGTGTGAGACTTAGTAAGATCATGGCTGATTTGATCTTACTCCAGCTTTCAGACGTGGGTGACTTTATGGCCATTTTGCAGCATTCTCGTTTGCAGGGTGGTGTCCTTTGAGACAAAAGGAAATTTTCTCACTAAATTCACTAAGCTTTGGTTCAAGGTCAAAGTGAGAAAACTCCTCAGATGTTAGGGGCAGAAAGAACGACAATGGTCACACATCCTGACTTCTTGTAGTGCAAGACATAATTCCACAAATTTTAGATTCAACAAGACAGCAACTTCTGATTAACCCATTTCACATCTTTGAGAAATATAACTTTAGTATAAGGTATTTGAATGATAAAGAACATATACCAAATAATTAGTTGATTAACACTTGGTAAATATTGGGCATTTTATTTCTAGCTTGATTTTGTCCACTATTATTCAATCTCATGATATTTCACAATTTATAATTTTTCAAAGGGATATCCAATGCCGTAATCATGGTACTTGCATACTGCATTCCAACCCAGTGATGGAGCTGGCAGTAAGAATATCAGGAACAGTCTGAAAAGAGTAAAATATTTCACTTCCCAAAAATATTTTACTGGTGTATTTTGTGTAATGCAATCAGTCCAGTCGTTTGAAGAAGATGACTCTTCAAGGGCACAGGTAAAGAGTTCTGTGAATAAACTGCAAATGAAAAATTGATGCAGAAGATAAGAAATGCATAGAAACTCTGCCCTGCATTAATGAGAATGCTGCGGGGTACCCATAAAGTCACTCTTGTCTAGAAGCTGGCCTAAGATCAAATCAGACTTTACTAAGTCTCACATTTGGTTGAGAAGCAAATGCAGACAAATTTTGCCTCAGTCATTGCCTGTCTGCATACTTATATTATTGTTCTTTGGACATAACCATACAGAGTGATTGATACTTATAATTTTGCAGTGTGAACTACTGTCAAGAGTCTGACCCAACTTTCATTGCAATTGACAAGATTTTCCACTGGAATATAACTGGATTGTGAGGACCAATTCCTTAATGGCATTCAGCTGCCTAGCAGAGTGCCACGTAGCTGAGTGGAAGCTAAATTCTGTGTGATTAAGACTATGGTTCTGGACTTCCAGTGTCACTGCTGTAGGTGACTGCACCTCATTCTAGAGAAAACATCTAAATCCAATGTAGGAATCATACTGTAATCTTCACTGAATTTTTTTATTATTTTTATCCATTTGCTGTAATCAGAAGCTGTGTGCCCAGTTCAGCTATCTATACTTGCACTAGAGATACCTGATGTTAGGTGGCTTGAATCCTACCCTAAGTACCCAGGTTGATTTTGTCAATCTCTAGACACTGGAACACAGACCAGGGTGCCCCCTTTAAATTTATTGCAACAGAAGATAGAGGCTTTAATGCCTGTTAGGTTAAGAGCTTAAATGATTAAATATCTGTATGAACCCACAATGCAAGTTTGTGACCTGCAGAGGGTGACTTAGATTGCCAAGGGCATGAATTTTTCATGAGTTGTTTCTCTCTCTCCACCTACATTATAGAATGGTAACAGTGACTGGCTGAAGCTGGGGGCATGAATCCTGGCTATAACACTTGATCTTCTGTGTTCACATGTATGTCGTCACAGCAGTGCCTACTGTGTACTTTAAATAGAACATTTGCAGCACTTAACTCTGTCCTATAAAGATATTAACTAAGCAATATACATTGTTTTATGAAGTCATGAATGAAAAACCCCAATAGGTATTAACCAATGAAGTGTGCTAAATTCAGCTGAAGTGCTTCTCGGTTCTAATATTTAATACATGTAGCTAGTCATCACTAATTCTTTCTTCTTTAATGTATAAACTAAAATACTGTAACTATATTAATTGTTATAGGAACTTTGAACAACATATTCTACAGAGAGGAGATTTTTAAATAAAACTGAATAATAGTAAACATATAATACACAATAAAAGTTTGTTTTATCACCAATTTGGATTTGCCAAGCAGTTAAAGGAAAATATCCCTGCCACTGTAATATTGCACTCTGTAAAGGGATTGCTAAAAATTAAAAGATTTCATTCTCATCTGCAGCCTTGTTGTAGCAAGGAGGTTTCACAGCCTCCTAACTTCTGTGATACTGATAGAAATATATTTGTAGTCTAAATATGCCTGGATAGTGTTCCAGTAGAGATTATAGGGTAGCTAGTGTGCCACTGTGATTTGCTTAATTCAAAGTGGTGCTTGAAAGAGACATTTAATCTGCAGTGGACAGAAGCTGCAATGCTGATACTGAAAATGACATTTAGCAATAATTTCTGATGGCTTTTTCTGAAAGTGGCTTGGAAAAAGCATCTCACTGATACTAGTGGTGCAGTTAAGCTTCTGAATTTTACATATGAAGATGGTGGAGGGAGAGCTATATTTAGATGAAAGGGATTCACTTCTTTCTAATACCATGCAACCAAAAAATCTGAGGTTCTTCGTTTCAACCCTGACTCAAAATGGTTGATGTTAATTTTTTCATTACTTTCACTGACCTCTCTGGAGACCAGTAAAAAGGCTGCCTAAAGATCAAAAGTCCCAAATTAAATGGTATTTACATGTGTAACAGCCAGTCACTCCATGGAGTGATTTTGCTGATTTTAATTGAAAATTAAGATGCTAAATACTTTTAAAGATCTCAGCTTAAGTGATTTAAAAAGCCCCAAACAACTATAAAAAATTCTGTTAGGTCTGCATGCTTCCTTTTTTCTTAAACATTTGAGTCAATGGTCAAACTATTCCTGCATTAAGACAAATATCTTTCACTGATCACATCACCTCACTGTGTGTGCATTAAAGGGCAAATTGGGAATTTCTAGAAGACAAAAAAGTAAACTTTTCACCAGCTTGAAATGCAGCCAAAGGTGTTGAAGTACTGACTTCAGATCCTAGCTCCATTTCCACCTTCTGCACCCTGTTTATCATGAAATCTAACTCATCAGCCATGTTGCAAAATATATCCCCTGGTTAACTTCCTCTGCTCTGAAATTCCAGTGGGCTATAAATGTAAATTCAGTTGTGGATAGTGATAGAGTAGGAGGAAGTGATTTATATAGAATAGGCAGTTAAAAATTCATCAGTAGCTTTAGTGTAAAGAGATTTTATTGAATTCCTGCATAGGAAAGCAAACCTGAGGAACTGTTCTTAGTAATCCCCTTTGAAGATAGTTTTGAGATAGTAGGTATATCATGCAGTTTATTAAGATATCTAGATAACCTCAAGGGAAAAAATGTGAGGAAACAAGTCAGAGTTTGAAGCTTTATAGAAACTTATGGTGGTGAGAAAATACTACAAGAAGTGTTTCAATACATCTGAGAATATTTCTGACTACAACAAACAGTCCATAAAAAAAGAAAGGTTGAAAAAAACTATTTCAGACAAGTATTTTCAAAAGCTTTTCATTATTTGATAGCTAGTACTTTGGAGGTTGAAGCCATTAATGTGGTCCACAGAACACCTTGCTGAATAACCTGAAACTGAAAAAGTGAAAATCACACACTGTTGACATATCCCACAGGGGGAACTGGAATTTCCAGGGTAAAATGTTATAAAAGAGAAAGGAAAAAGGGCTCAAAGTCACTGTGACAGTGGATGTGTGTTTGGTTTGCTTTTCAATGAGGCTTGCTGATAGAAAGGAAAGATTTCTACATGCACAAAAAGGAGGAAAGGCAGGGAATAGGAATACATTTGAGTGAGTTAGATTTTCAAGAACCAAAGCAATTTCTGTCCAGGCAAAAGAGACAGAAATGAAGATTGATAATGCAGCAATAGAAGCAGGAGCACAGTGCAGAAAGATAGTTATGGATGGTTAAAAGTTTCTAACTCGTTACAGATGTCTGTTGCTTGGAAAGCCTATTTTAGGCCCTTAAGCACGTGCTTGATTTTAATGAGATTTATGCTCAGGCTAAATGGTAGGCATGGTTCAAGGACTTTGCTGAACCAGGATCAAAGAGGGAAAGCTGTCATTTGATTTAAGTATGTTGATTTTTTCATATTCCTTTGAACATATGAGAAGAAATTCCAAAATTTTTTCAGCAGTAACTGTTTAGTAGGAAGATAAAAACCACTCTGACTACAACCTTCATGGTCTGGTTTTCTACATGTGGATATGAGATCAGAATCAGCAGTTAGCTATTAAAGTTTGAAAATGAAGAAGTAGGAAAACTAACACTGTCACAAATTGGATGAGAAATCTGAAGAAAAGGGGTTGAAATGATGCTAGTAAAGGAGGTACAGAAGCAGTGCAAGAAGAGTTTTTTAATGCATGAGGATGTTAAAAATGAACATATTATAAAGAATCTGGACAAAAAGCTGTAAACTAAATCCAGGAAAGAGTCAGAAAAGAGATACAGATTAAATCTTACCAACAGTGGGGGGAAGAAAACAGTTAGCCGTGGACAATTGGGATGTGTATTGGACTGACATGACAAGGTTTTGGTAGTGGGCAGACTACAGGGGTGATGTCTATGAGAAGTTGCCAAAATCTGACTGACAAAGCCAATTCCAATGGCTGACAGAGCCAATTCCAGACAGATCCAAGATGGAATCTGCCACTGGCCAAAGCCAAGAACTTCAGTGATGATGGTAGTGCCTCTGGGATAACAGCTTTAAGAAGGGAGAAGAAGCAGCTGTGACACAGCAGTCAGAGAGGACTGAGAACATGTGGGAGAAACATCTCTGCAGACACTGAGGTCAGCAAAGAAGCAGTGTCAGGATGTGCTCTGGGAGCTGGAGGAGAGATTCCCCTGCAGCCCATGTGAGACAGGCTGTGACCCTACAGCTCATGAGGACTGCTTGGCTGCAGAGATCCAGCTGCAGCCACGGAGGAGCCCGTGCCAGAGCAGGGGGATGCCCAAAGCAGGCTGTGAACCTGTGGGCAGCCTGTGCTGAGCAGTTTTGCTGGCAGGACTCGTGAGCCTGTGGGACCTGAGAGGGATCAATGTTGGATCATCTCGTGCAGAGCTGCCGCCCTTGGGAAGAACTCACACTGGAGGAGTTCATGGAAGACTGGCTCCCGTGGGAGGAGTCCCACACTGGAACAGGGGAAGAGTGCAAGGAATCCTCTCCCTGAAGAGAAAGGAGGGGCAGAGATAATGTGTGGTGAACCAACCTCAACCCTCATTCTCCATCCTCCTGTGTGCCCTAGGGGGAAGGAGGAAAAGAATTAGAGAGTAAATCTGAGCCCTAGAAGAAGGGATTGGTGAGTTTAAGATTTTGTTTTTAGTTCTCATTTTACTCTGATTTAATTAGTAATCGTAGAGGCCTACAGTAATGAATTAAATAAATTTTTCCCCAAGTCAAGTCTGTTTGGCCTGTGATAGTAATGGGGGACTGATCTCTCCCACTCATTTTCTTGACACATAGTCCTTTTATTGCATTTTCCCTCCTCTGTTCAGCTGAGAGGGAGGAGAGATAGAGGGCCTTTGATGGGTGCATGGCATCCAGCCAGGGGCAACCCACAAAAGGTTGACACACTGCACAGTGTTAACAACATCCAGGGACAGGTTTGTCTCCTGCTGTTGCTCACCAATCAGAATTTCAGCCCTCTCTTCCTTCTTCCTTCACCCCTCTCAGTCCCCTAGTACTTTCCTACTTTAAAATATGCAAGAGTGATAAACAATTCACACTTACTCCTCTTACCACATGCTACAGATAACTTGGCATGGAAAGGAAAAATGGAAGGCAAATAGGAGAGCAAAGACCAAGACATTTCAACTGTACTCTGTCCTACACAGATATAAAGATAACTCTGTTGAAATGAGGCAACACTATATAACCAACATGAAATATCTCTGCCCAACCTTATCCCCCATCTCCCTTTAGGCTGCAGGGTTCTTCTGACAGTAGAGAGTATATTTTAGCATGTTTATGCAGCAGCCAGAACTGGAGGGATTTCATATCATTATGATGGCTTCAAGTGTTGCCAGAACAAGGGTAATATTTAAAATACAGATAAACAAAACTCTATGTTAACATTTATTTTATTTGTCTAAATAAAAGAATACAGAAAAGAAGCAAATATGTATGTCAGGTTTTATTTCATCTATCTAAATAAAATAATAATAAAAGGAAACTTCCTACCTTCTAATATGCGAGATGCAAAAACAAAGTATTTAATGTATCTTCCTTGTTACTAGGCAAAACAGTGAGGCCAGCAGCTATCACACATTTTGAAATCACAACCAATTAAGAGTAAATAAAAGAATAGTTTGGAATAATCTAAAATTGGTGCTGCCTGAATAATAGGAAACAAATTTGACCTGGTTTTCCATGCACATGGACAGACACAATGTTACTAAATTTAGTTAAGCTACAGGTATTTCTACCAGCTACAATGCTGTATTACTCTACTAGGAGCAGAGACAGTTTATTGCAAAACAGTACTTCAACTGTAAACCAAAGTGAAATATCTATATAAAATCTTGTATGTTTACCAGCATTTGTACAGTAAATACATCATAGCCCTTATGAAAAATAAATACGAAATGTAATTACACAGACTGTTTGTCAAGATACATTTGTGTCTTGAGTTCCTACAAATGCTAATATTGTTCATTCTGCAGAGGTGCCCAGGTCAGAAATGCTTTACAGGTCTTACCTAAATGCACTGAGCTAGACCTTGCAGTGTTCCCATTATTGCTGGCAGAAGTGGTAGCATTTTAAGGCTAATGAACCTTGTTCCAGTTTTCTCTGGAAGGTGGAGGAGGAGAGAGCTTGTAGAGAACCTCCCAGGTAATTTATGGAAAGAGGGTTGGCTGACCTGCCAGTGGCCAGGAGTCCTTACTTGCACTTAGAGCTATCAAGGTCAGTGAAGGTTCATCTCAGGCAGAACTGCTGGGGCAACTGTGCAAAGGGCTTTGCTGGGAAGTTTGATTACAAGGCAAAATAGATGATCTTACTCTGATTCACTCTGCAGGGCGTCCTCCTCTTTAAATTTATTTTTGTAGAGTGTATTCTGTGTAGGCACAATAGGCAAGTAATTTAGGTAATCGGAGTCATCTTGATTGGACGGGGCAAGGGCATTTGAGGTATTGGTTGTAGCATCTGTGTGATACAATTAAAGCCAGTAGGCAGAATCCATTCATAAATCTTGGGTGAATTAGAACCATTCTTCTGCCCTTGCTTGAGGATAAACGCAGCTTCTTAATGTACCAAAAGCATCTTACTATGGCATTTTGCTGTCAATAGATAATTAGCTGCTAGTGTTGTCCATGTAAAAGCTTCCCTCTAAAGAAAATATTCTGCTACTGAAATTGAGATAACCAAAACCCCTATCTAGTAATACCCACCTTTCTGTGGGACCACATTAAGGTCATTGTCTTGTGATGAAATAGGCACTTCATTACACTTGATGAGATATTTGCCATAATTTCTGAGGCAGCAGTGGACAATATGTGATGGCATCTATTAGTTTCCTTGCTTTTAAGTGTTCCTGCCTTGTTAGTAGAGAAATAGCTAACTAAATTGAGTTTTGAATTCGAGTTTTAAATATATCACAAATGCGTGATTTAATATATTCCCTCTTGACACTGAAAGACTGGGAAGACAAAAGATCTGCCTAGGTTGTTTTCTGAGTCACAGCACTTGCACAGTGCAAATCCAGACAGAAAACCAATGGGTTCAGGGGAATTCTATGGAGTAAAAAAATATATTTTTCTTTAGAGACTTCAGTGTATCGCCTATAGCATCCATGTGGGCTCACTTTGTTGGAAATAGGCACTCCAGGGTGTAATGCATCCTAGTTACCTCAGACAATGAGCCAGGCAGTGGGTCTGGACGAGAGTGAGTGAGGCTCGGCTGGGCCAAAGTATTCACGTTTGCTGTGCCCAGCAGGAAAAAGCAATGCTTCCTATAGTCACGTAATTATCTGCAACCTGTGCATAAAAAGTGTGTTTCTCTCTGCTAGAAGGCTAAAAGAGTTCTATTGAGAATCAGTCAGCATTCATGTTGCTTTCTGCTAGGCTCGTAACCGTCTTGTGTTTTCATTCCATAGATCTATGAATGTATGGCTAGCATTTAGCCTTTTTAGTATAATTTATTATCATTTAGTTTTCTTTCTGTGTCCTGTCCCCAGTAAAGATCAGGAGCACTGCATAAATACTCCGGCCTGGATCCAAAAAGATGGACTTCTGAAAGAGTAGAAGACTGAAGTAAGAAATAATTCTTGCTTTTATGATCATCGTACCGTATTGTGAATGTGCATGGTAATTTGACAGGACTGTTGATGCTCAAGTGCATCTCCCTGAATTAATATCAGAGCTGTAATACTGCCTTAGGGTGCTTAGTTTCTTCTAGGACACTTAATATTACACTGAAATATATATATATATATATATATATATATATATATATATGGACAGTTCACATCTAAATACTTTTGGAGATGTCACCATACAAGACAGATGATGAAAAAGTATTGTCTGCATCTCTGGAATCTCTTAGAAATTAAGGAAGAGTGGAAGGAAGGGACTTCTTTCAAGATTATGCAGGAACTGTGTGTAGGCAGGCAGGGAAACTAAACCTGTATCTCCATCCCAGGGCCCAGACCAAAGTGTGTTAAAGGATTTGGCCACATCTGATCTACCCTCTGCATTTCAGCCTGTTGCTCACAAGTATAGGTGTTGTACCATATAAGATATTGTAACATCCTGCTCGACCCTCAGCTGAGATGACTCCTGTTAAGCCCTATGTTACATTTGCCATTTCTGTGTGGATGTCCTCAGGCATCTTAGGTGGCAGTACAGGTTTCTGGGCAAGCAACTGAATCAAGTCAAAAATGTTTAAGGACTAAGCCTAAAACTATTAAGTGGTGGATATGAGACAGAGAATTAAATATTTGATTGGATTACTTGAAAAAAAATTGAAGAGTGTAGTAATCTATGCAAAAAGCAACGAAACAGAATTGACCCTGACTTATAGACCTAATGCAGGGGTTTTTATTGTAGAGAAATGTGGAAGAAGGTTTTGTATAAAGTAGACAAATAGGCTTGGATAAATAGCATTTTTCAAATGGAGGGAAAGAAATTATGATAACCAATTTATGATACCTAATCTTTAAAACCTTTTAGAATCCTTCAGAATCCTCTAAGGTACATTTTCTGACAGCTTGAAGACATTTACTTTACCATTAGTTATTTTTCTAGAAGCTGTGATCTATATCTCTAAGTTGGGTAGTCTTCCCATGATGCTTCTGTCTTTCCCTCAATTAGGAAATTCCTCTGAAATCGTTCTGCATGCTGTAACTAAACTTGAAGGAATCAAACTGAAAGGAATCAAACTCTGATTACATTTTGACAGTATAATATTCTGAACCATTTTGCAAGAAAAAAATTCCTTCTTAACTAGGATTATAGCAAGATAGATACTTTGTTATGCAAATGTGCATTTCTGTGCAGATGTTATAATCCATGTTGGAGGTTTCCTTGAACTCTAAAGACACTGTATTTTGTATTCACAGAGATATAGCTGAAAAACAAAATAAGCTCTGAGATAGAATTTTTTGAGAATGTATAGAGAGAATTAAGTGGATACCAAAAATCAGCTATGTCAATGCTCCTAGTATCATTTTGTTTTGTCTAAGAATAAATCCTTCTGAAAGGTACTGGATTATTTTTTTTTCTCCTGGATGAGTACAAAATTGAGTGTATGTGAAGCTCATTTCCTCCTCTGTATAAAAATCTCTTTCATCATAAAAGTTTTACCAATCCTGTTTACAAAATCCAGTTAAAAGAAGTAATCCTAATGCCTTCAGTATCCAGAATATCAGTTTTATGATGTGATCATTGCACACAGTCTGCAGCATCTCTTGTTATGCAGCTGACCACAAGTTATATGATCATGCCATTCTTTATCTGACCCCAAAGTATTGGTGGCTTGTTTTGGAGCTATGACTCAGTTAGGATATATGTATAAGAGTTCTCTTCAACAGTTTATTTCCTTCACAGACTCTTTTAAAGATGCCAATATGTATTTTGTCTATATTTCCACAGGCTCTTCCCCTGGAGCTCTATAGGAGTCCATCTGTTCCAAACAGCTGCCAAATACTTTTGTGAGTGTGCATGTGTGTGACTATGTATAAACAAAAATACAGTAGTAAGAAAGCCTGAGACTTTTCTGTGCTTGTGATATCACCTGCATAGAGTACAGTGTTTTACAAATTCCTGTGTCTGAAGAACTATTGCCCTTTCTTTCTCAGCCAACGTAGGATGCTGAATGTCAGCTATATCTCTTTGCCTCCCCATAAATATGCAGATATTTTTATTATTTGTTTATTGTAGGAAGTACTTGATTCTGTAATAGGGATGGATAGAGGCTGTGATTGATATTACAGTTGTTATAGGAAGGTGGTAGAGAGATGAAATTGTTTCAGGTGCCTTGACAGCTCAGAGTTTTTCTGGATCTATCAGCTCTGATCTTCAGGTGACTGAGTGAGCTGTTTGAAGGCTGATTTTTCCCTGTCTGAAGCATCCTGCTGGTTATCCACACCACACCTAACTTCAGGTTAATCTGGTGTGACATGGACTGTACTGGTCTTTCCTGAACAGGAAGGCAGTTCAGAGTCTTTTAATGTTGTCCAACACAGTGTTCTGCTTGTTCTACTGACACAAGTGGGTGACCCTTGTATTTCAATTTCTTTAACATCTTCCTTTTCCTTTAGAGATGCCATTCAATGTAGAGATAGCTTTCCAAAAAGTCCTAAACAAGCTGAGACTAACTTCCTTCACACACTAATCACATAGTAGATTTTGTTTGTCTTCAGTGTTAGAGAGCATGTAACAGGAGATTATTAACATAGATATCTATAAGAAACTAATTATTTAATTTTGGAGAGGCTACAACATAAATTATACAAAAAGAAACCTGTTATGTGGTTGCAATATGATCCTTGCAATATGAACTTGCAATATGATCTTTATTTCAAGTGTACTTCATGTTATTCAATAATTTTTTCTCTGTTGAAGGTATTCAGAGTTTTGAAAGTGTTTTGACAATACCAAATTAAAAAAAAAAACCTGCTAAAAAAAGAAAATCTATTTCAATAAAGTCATTTTTGGCTTAATTCTGAAATCAGTTTCAGCTGATTTCTCCAAAATGAAACACATATTTCTGAAGTAGAAAACAGATCTCAAACCACAGACACAAGTTACGGAGCTTGTACAATCAGCGTGTCTTATCAAGGATAATATGTATGGTTAAAATAAGTCAAAACTAGCATTTAATGTAGCATACTCATTTACTTCTCACCATTTATGGCACTTGTTTTCTTGTTGGCTTTCGTTTTGGTTCTGAAATTATGTCACACATGTTTCCCATATACAATGCTTCTCATCTAAAGAAACAGGAGACAATATATAAATATTAATTTTTTGCTGTTTTTGAAAAAAAAACCCCAAAAACGCAACAAACTTCTTGGCAGTTACCAAGAATTCTACACAATTAAAGTACTATGCTATTATTAACTATTGAATTCTTGAGCATCCCTACTAAAGAAAACAATTGGATATTGCTATCCTAATTTCACAAATAAAAATGTGAGCTAAAAAGATTAAACTGTGTCCTGATTCAAACATCAAAAACATTTGATTTCAGGGACATGACTATTTCAGGATCAAACAACTACATTCAAACCACCATAATAGTTGTTTCTCCTTTATTGAACTACTGACATTTAAGAAGAGAGACTGAGTTTTTTCATTGCATTAAGGTACACTAGCTATTTCAATTAACCTTTCTCTTCTTCTAACAGCAAAATCTGCAAAGAAAACTTCCAGTAAGCCAGAAGCTAAAATATGCAGATATGTATTTTTCTACCTTCCACCTCAGTGCCTAAAGGATAAAACCAATCAGGAATTAAGTTTTCAGAGAGTAACTTAGCCTCATTAGGCATTCTTGAGATCTGTGCACTCATTTGTGATGAGCCAAATGAACTCTAGCAATACTGCTGTTCAGGAGTAACCCAAGCAAGTGCTGACATGCACAATTCCATTGTTTTTCAGGACACTAATTGGAGATAGTGACTCTACTTCCCTGGGCAGCCTAGTCCAATCCTTGACAGCCCTTTCCATGAACAACTTTTTGATAATACCCAATCTAAACATCTCCTGGTGCAACTTGTGGCCATTTTGTCTTGTCCTGTCACTCCTTACTTGGGAGAAGAGATTGATCCCCACCTGGCTACAAATGACTTTCAAGTAGTTGTAGAGAGCTATAAGGTCTCCCCTGAGCCTCCTTTTCTCCAGGCTAAACAATCACAACTCCCTCAATCACTTCTCATAAGTCTTGTGCTCCAGGCCCTTCCCCAGCTCCACTGTCCCCCTCTGGATGCGTTTCAGCACCTCAATGCCCTTCTTGTAGTCAGGGACCTAAAAGTGGACTCAGGACATGAGGTGTGGCCTCACCAGTGCTGAGTTCAGAGGGACAATCCCTGTCCTAGTCCTGCAGCCCACACTCTTGCTGATAAAGGTCAGGATGCCATTGGCCTTCTTGGCCACCTGGGCTGCATCATATTCACCTCCTGTAGATCAGCACCCTCAGGTCCTTTTCTGCTAGGCAGCTTCCCAGCTGCTCCACCTCAAGCCTGTAGTGCTGAATGAGGTTACTGTGATCCAAATGCAGGACTTGTCACTTTGCTTTGTTGAACCTCATTGAGTCGGCCTTGGCACATCTCTTAAGGCTGTTCAGATCCCTCTGCAGACCCTTCCTAGCCTCCATAAGATCAACACTACAACCCAGTGTGATGTCACCAACAAACTGATCAAGGCTGCTCTGGAGCCCACTGTCCAGATAATCACTGAAGATATTAAACAGGACTGGCCCCAGTATACTGAGTCCTGGGAAACACCACTAGTGACTAGTTGCCAGCTGGATATATCTCCATGTACAACCAGTCTCTGGGCCTGTCCATCCAGCCATTTTTTTATGCACTGGGCAGTACACCTGTCCACACCATGGGAAGGCATTTACTTCTGGAGAATGCTACAGGAAACCATGTCACAGTCTGTACTGAAGTCCAGGTAAACAACATCCACAGCCTTTCATAAATCTATTCATCAGGTCACCTTGTCATAATAGGAGAGCATGTTGGTCAAGCAGGACCTGCCCTTCATACACCCATGCTGTCTGAGCCTGGTCCCCTTGCTGTCCTGTATGTGATGTGTGATGGCACTCAAGATGATCTGCTCCATGACCTTCCCCAGCACTAGGAAAAGGCTGACAGGCTAGTGGTTCACCAGATCCTCCTTCCAACCCTTTCTGTAGATGGGTGTCACATTTGTGGACCTCCAGTCCACTGGGGCCTCCTTGGTTAATCAGGACCTCTGGTAACTGAGGGAAAGTGCCTCAGAGAGCACTTCTGCCACCTCCTTTATGGATGGGCTCCATAGACTTGTGTCTGTTTAAAGGTCTAGTGGATCACTTCATTCTTCTCCCTGTCCCTGTCTTCCACCTCAGAGGCCTGGATATTCCCAACACAGATGATCTTGCTACTAAAGACTAAGGCAAAGAAGGCATTAAGTACCTCAACATTTTTCTCATCCTTTGTCACTATGTTTCCCTATATTCAGTATCTCCCTATATTCAGTCAAGGATGGAGGTTCATCTTAGCCAAATTTTTCTAGCCATGTATTTATAGATTTTTTTTCAATTGTGTTTTTGCAACGGTAGCCAGAACACCTATAGAGAGAAAAGCAGAACAATGAAAAATGAAGATCTGGGGATTTAGCAAGCTTGAGTTCAACCTGATACTCTTGTATTTCTAGAACTCATGTAGAATGCCCAGACATGTGGCAAGCATGTGACCTCTAACAGTCCCTGAAAACCCCAGCTGGCAACCAAGCCTCATGCAGCTGCTCACTCTCTCTTGCACCAGCAGGATCAGAGAGAAAATTCGATGGGTATAAGCTGGAAAACTCGTGAGTTGAGTTAAGGACAGTTTAATAGGGAAAGCAAAGGTCCTGCACACTTAAGCAAATGAAAACAAGGAATTGATTCCTTGCTTCCCATGGGCAGGCAGGTGTTCAGCCAGCTCCTGGAGAGCCCCTTCAAGTGGAATGGTTACTGGGAATGACAAACATCATCACTCTGAACATCAACCCTTTCTTCCTTCTACTGCTACTTTAAACACTAAGCATGATGTCAGATGGTCTGAAATATCTGTTTGGTCAGTTGGGGTCACCTGTTCTGGTTGTGTCTTGTCCCAGCCTTCTAGGCACCTCCAGTTTCCATGTCAGTGTGGCAGTCAAAAAGCTAAAAAGGCCTTGGCTCTGTGTAAGTCCTGCCCAGCAATAACAAAAACTTATTGATATTAGCAATACTGTGTTCAGCAAAAATCCAAAACACAGTCCCATACCAGCCACTGTGAAGACAATTAACTTTACCCCAGCCAAAACCAGTAAATGGGGAAAACTGGTTCATATTCTGAGACCTTCATTCAAGGAGTGGATGTGCCCACTGGAGCACAGTGGAGACTAGAATGATTCATCTCACCCTGTACTGAAATCAGGCACATAAACATGGATAATTTTTATTTCAGATATCCCAAGATACATTGTTTGGGGCTGCCTACGTACCAAGCAAATTTAATTTTGGATGCCTTAACCTGAATCCTATTTCTTCAGGATGACATATAAGCATACATGAATCAATGATTTTTTTGACAGAGTTTGCCGATAATAAAACCTAGTTAAAGTTACACCAGAAAAGAGGAAATAATAAATGCTGAGTAAAATAAAAATGTAAACATAGATTCATTAATGAAGAAACACAGCAGCAGCAAAACATTTGATTAAAAGTAAGTATGTACAATTAAGGCTCTCCAAACAGTCTAAGTATTCTTTTCCATAATAACCTAATATTTCTTAAGGATTATTGAGATGAATATTTCTTTTTAAAGCTTTTGCAAGCTTTACAATTATAGCATGGTAAGTCTGATCTATTTGTGACAGCAGCTATGGTGTGTTTGACTCAGGAAAATTTAATGCATTTGAGTTTGGTGTTGCTTTCATCAGAGGAAGTGGCAAATTCAGAACTCCAAAAGTGTGAATGTGTCTTCATACTTGTCAACCTCATCATTACTGCACAATGAGCTCAGGTATTTTTATAGACATGCAGAATGATTAATATTTAATCTAAGATGGGCAAATATGTGGCACCGTTATTCAGGATACTTCATGATTTCTTTCATTGAAATCCTCCATGATTTCATTGCAGACTTTTAGTGACAGAATCTGAAAAGAAAATAATATTACTTGATGCACTAGGTTGGGTATATATTCTAGAGGCTGGCTGAGAAGGAATCTTTGTCCTTGGTCACAGATATTGCTAGGTATAGCTCATACAGATTTCATTTGTTGCACTATAATGTGGCAGTTAGTCTAATAAATATATTGTCAATGAAATTTTTTTTTGTTTGGTATTTTTATGGAATCACGATCAGATATCATTGTTTTACATCATTAGGATTTGCAGAAGCATGTATATAGTGACTTAATTTCCCAACACACCTTCTGTTTTATTTATTTCATTAATTTTAAAGGGACATAACTCCAGGACTGTCATTAGGATGAATCCTTAGTAAACCCATTGTAAAATTTATCCTTTTTTTTTTTTTAACTGGAAAATCATATCTATTTTGAATTTATAAAATTAGAAAAGACATTATATGTCCTCTTGAACATGATTGAGTTATGGAGGTCTACCTCCACATATTTTTTACGAACTTTACAGGATTTGGTTGGCAATTGTGAAGAGTATTAACCCATTATTCAAAGCTGTTCCTGCCAGTGAATCTGTCAAACCTCCTGCTATGAATTTTATTCACCTCAGATGAGGACAAGAACCAAAATAGATCCATCCTAACTCTGTGAACTGACATATTGATCTCACAGAAACCCATGGTTTACTGGTTTACTTATGTACCAAGTAAGAGGTAGAAGATCATGTGAAAACAAAATAACTTTCATCCAAAGATTTTATGCTATTTGATCTGTGAGGCCAGTATCCTGTATTCAGTCCATTTAATGTCTGACATGCAACTGAAAAGCTTACATTTGTAACTACTTGCCTTAGGCAACCTTTATTTACAATGGAGATAGGCACTTCCAAGGAGTGATGCAGATCTTAGGTGGTGAGATAATGAGAGCACATTAAAGTACTGTATCACTAACCCCTTAAGATAATCAATTTCATGTATTAATTTACAATTAAAATCTCCGCTTTGAAGTTGTTATCTCTAGTTATCTCCCAAGTATTCGTACACCAGAGAATTTAGCTGAAAAGTTATTTATGAAAAATCAACAATGCAGGATATCTAGGCACAATATTAAGGAAATGCAAATAAATCCAAAAATAGGCAACAAACAAAGTAAATACTAAAATACCAAGAAAATAAAATGTCAGCTCAAGAAGTAAAATGCCACATGAGCTGCAACTGAAGATGAGGATTCACAAGGAAGGAATAAATGATCTGTCCATAGTCACACACATATGGGCATGCATAGTCATCTGCCCACATCTGGGTAACAGCTGTAAAGGGTAATACTTTGAAGGAGAGGCTGCAGACAACAATGTTCTGAGGGAGAGGCTCATCTACTTTCTGTGCTAGTTTTGTTGTTTGGTTGGGTTTTTTTCTGACTATCAGTTACTGTGCCAAGTGTTAAATAGAACATCTCCCTTTGTTCATGTTCTTTGATTTACAGTTAGCTATTTATTCACACACACATTTAGTAACATAAATTATTTCCTATCAAAACATAGAGTGCTTGCTTAATTTATATATGTGCTAGCTTTTGCAAGTTTATAGATAGAAGGGGGAAGAATATTTCAGAAATAGTTAATGAAACTTTTGGTTTAATTCAGGCTAGAGTGCCACCAGAAAATATCATCTCCTTGGAGATCTTTTTCAGGAAAAAAAGAGTTCTGCTTGCTCTATGCTTTTTAGTATCTTGTTATCATTGATCTCATTCACTGTCTTGGAACTATGAGCTAACTAATGACCAAGTGGCAGAGTGAGCTGAAAGTGAGACAAGTTTCTTCTTCAAAAGGCTGACTGAGAAATGGGACTCCCACCTTAAAGCAAAGTTCTGCATCTTTACTGGAGTTGTCTCAGGGTTTTGCCTCAACGTATTTGCTAGAGTAGAAGCTTGCAAGATAGTCAGACAGATGTCTACTTTTATGATAAGGGTGGGACACTGCCTACTAGACTGATTTCCTACCAGTCTTTGCAAGATATTCTAGTAATTCTGACAATCAGGATTCCTCTGAAATACTCAGTGATGGCACCAGTGTGCTGCATGCTTGTGCAATCCAAATACTTAAGACTAAACATATTATTTCCCTTAAATTAATCATTTGCCATTGTGTAAAAGTAGCAGCGAGTGACATAATGAGTTCTTCTATTTATTGGGAAAGGTCATTTTCCACCTTCCTTGAAATCAAGTTTGGTTAACAAGTGGGGGTGCAAAAGAAGTAGAAAGGAAGAGCTGAAAAAAAAAGCACTGGCACAGAACAACTCTTATACAAACAGAGTTATTCAGGAAGAAACACATTTGTTCTATAATGAACAAATCATAAATAACAGCAAAGATGACTTCATTTATTACTCAGCTGTTCCTCCTCTGCCTGTTCTCTGATCCCATCATTATTCCACTGGGCCTTTGGTCCAAGCTTCTCCTTCTCCAACTCAAAATTGCTTGAATTGCCATCTATTTATGAATTCTATATTTTGCTCAGAAATAACTACATCAAATTATGTTTAGCTAGAGTGAAGCCTTAAGCAATATGGTGTATACATTATGAACAGCATAAAAGGGCCATTTTAAGGGCAGAAGAACAGGGGAGATTGGTGGAGAGACTCCCTGCCTCTGCGTGGCTCAGTCAGAGTAACAAGATTTCTGTTCTGAGATTCGTGACATGTTTAGGCTTTAGCTTAACTAAAGCAGTATTTAGATTGTCACAGAGGTTAAATGTGTCTATGCTCAAGTAAGAATTGATGTGTAGACAGAAAACAGTCTGAAGCTGTATACCACTATCTCTACACACTTTGCAAATCTGAACATCAAATAATTGTCACCTACAACTTATCTTTCCACATTTTAAAACTAATTTCTTTGTATTTAAGATTTTATGATAACTTTAGAACATAAGGTAACTGTTTTGAACACACCTAATTTTTTTCAACACTTATAAAATACAGACTAGACCTAATAGTTCCTCAAGGAAATGCTCAGGATCTAGAATATTTTGCAAAAAGACCTATGTTGTCATACAAATATATTTTGACTTCTAGAATTATCAGAATTAAAATATTTGCCCAAATCCTAAAACACTTGGTAAGAAAGAGGTCTGAAAGAAAGGAGGCATGAATGTCAGAAGCTTGAGAGACTTTGCAATTGTGGCATGCTGTAGTTACAGTTGTAAGTAAAGCACTTTTGCTAACAATAATTTTCATTCTGATACAAACTCACTTTCATTATCTCTAGAAGTTGAGGTTTGTGATAACAGAGAAATTAAAATAAGCACTATTTGAAAATAACATGTTTAACTTAAAAATGATATTAAGCCTCTTTGAAAAATATTTTGTATAAAGCTATTATCATCACAAAAATAGTAAAACAGCCTACTGAAACCCACTTGTGACTGTTGGAGAAGACCTTCCTTATTTGGCATTACACTGGTTTATTTTGTTGTGCAGGCTTTTGTTGTTTTGTTTTTCTTTGCGGGCACTGTTACTTTTTATCCTGGAAGTTTAGGTAGAAATGCATACACTCTTGTCTCATGATTATTAGTCTATAGAAGCTGTACAAGGTTAGTAAGTTTAGAGCATGGCATGGTAACAGAGACGTGAGTGCTACTCCTTTCTTTCATCAGCAGAAGAAAAGTAGTAGACGTGGGCCCAGGAAGAAAATTAAGTGTCTAAAGAAGTGGTTATAATTGCAGAGTTTTCTACAAAAGACTGAAAAGGTTCAGTTTGGCCTAGAATAAAAAACATCTCTTTACAATTTCCTGAGAAGCAGAGTCTATTACATTAATTTGCATTAAAAAAAGCAAAATCATGTGATGGTAGGATTTAATAGTCCTTGTTTTACTTAATTTGCAAATATTCACCTAAAGGGATGTGTAAATATTTCTGGATTTTTTAATGAGCCTGACTTAGACACACACACTCACATATATCTAGACTTGAGCACTCAATACCAGGAGAATCCAGACATCCTAAAATAAATGTCTTTGGAAAGGTGCAGGAAAAAATTCCAGAAGTCATATATTACATTCAGAGTAGAGGAATAGATCTCTCATTACCCATGAAGGAAAATGCTAGATACCTAGTTCTTTTCACCACCCAAGTCTCACATATACCTGCTTTTGAGGAACTATGCATAGCTTTTTGCCTTAAGGAAAAAAAAAGGCAAAAATCTAAACCTTGTGACAGCATCTTGCTTTAATCCTTTTCAAACGCATCCTTGAGTGGTCATTTTCACCCAGTACTAGGACAACCTTCTCTGACATTTTTTAAGAAAAAATAGTACAGAAAGTCCTGGGAGCAGAGCCCAGAAGAGTAGGACATTACTCTAATCATTACACTGGATTTAGGTTGTTTATTGCTTGTTTGGTTCGGTCCCATGAACTTTACTTTCTTGGCAGCAGAGTGACTCAATGTTAGCAGAAAATGTCAAATGTTCTCATTCTGAATTACAGTGATGCAGAGCTTTGGATTAGCAATTTGGCTTGAAACATTCCTAGGATGGCTATGCCGAGAATACAGGTACAGCATTTCCTTTGGAAGTGCTCTAATTAGAAGTGAGAGCAGCAGCCTCCATCATTACCGACATTGGTTCTGCTCGGGATTTTTGGTACCTCTGAGGACTCGTGCAGAGCCTTGGCAGTTGTCCACCAACATTAAAATCACAACAGAGCTCTAAATCAGAATAATATATCCAAGCAGAACAGATATTTTTTACCATGAATAGTGGCTCAGAAAATTGTAATGGAAGCTGAAAGTAGGAACGTTTCTCTTAGGAGGCAAGGTGGATCTCCACATACACAGCTTTAGGTGTCAAAAGGGACAGTCCTGACTTTTAAAAAGTTTTATTTATTTGTCTCCAAATATTATATCAGTTTATTACCCTGAATATGCTATTTGAGTCAATTCTCTACTTTATATGGGCTGCATCCACAAAGCAAAGTAGTTTTACCCAAGAATATGCAACAATTTCCTATAGTTTAAGTATTATTCTGTAGTTAGATGGAAAGGGAATACTCCTGGGTACATTTCAGTTTGCTGTTATTACCGTAACACCAGAAATCAGCAAGACCTTAATTCTCCACAGTTATATTCTGAGCGTATTCCCACTTTTCTGCATGTCAGCATATCAGCATATCCTACAATTCAACATATCAGCAATAAAGAGAAAAGAATTAAGCAAAATAATTGCTCATTTTTACCTATGTTTAAGTACAGGAAGGATTATATTTCAGAACAAAACCATTATTCGCATACATTTCTAAATTAATTTGGTCTGGCATTACTTTTTGTGACTTCATACATTAGCAGAGTAAGTTGAAACCCTATTTGATAGCAATATTAGGGTTCAGAAATCATCATAATTTTGGTGTATCTTGATATGTATATAAACAAAAATCAGTTTTCTTAATTTTACAATTTAGATTTCCTTCAGATAATCTCCTGACTACATTATAAGTCAAAAGGAACAATAAACTGGGTCTCTGGGAGGAATAAGGACGTCATGAGAGTTGTTACAATTGTTTTGGATGGCGACTGAAGTCTCCCTATCTCACAAAAAAAAGTCAGTCGTAATCTGCTACACAAAACATTTTCAGATTCCAAACCTAACTGAAAGAAAATCATATACAGTGAAGTGACTGTAGAAAGGCAGAGTAAATTTCCATTGTTGAATCAACTGATCAGCTGACAATGAAAGAAAACATCTCTGCCTAGATAGAGTGCTTTTCAGAAAAAGAACAAGAGAGTATAATGATTTATTTAGATCTACTCAAACTAAGAAATGAAATAGCTAAAAAAGGACTTGTGTGCAATGGATCCATTTGCAGACACAACTTACACTCCATAAAGAAATTCCAAAACAATTAGATTTAGAATGGTTTAATTTTTATTTTAGGTTTTCTAATCATCAACACAGTTAGATGAATATGAAAGGAATATTTTAAACACAGAAAATAGCTCACAAAATTACCCACAATTAAGGGATGACTGCATATCAATCAATAGATCAAAAAATGAAGAGAAAGACTTCTTCAAAAACAAATGTTAATTTCAACAGCAATTCCCCACTGAATATTAAATAATAATATTTCAAAGTAATTAGGGCTTTGTCACAGTACTATTAGGTCACCACAAATAAAATTATGTGGATTCATTGTGGGTTTTTGTGAGTAATGAGAGCAGCCAGGAAACAGAGCTATTCATTGATTTAGATCTCATTATGCTGTAATGTGGTTTTTATGTTGAAACCCCAGGCCTTGATGGACAGTCATTAACAGGCATTTCTTTCCCTCTGCAGCATTCAAGCTTTTCAGCACTTTATTTGTGTCTTTTTTAAAGCACAAAGAGGGAAAAATGCCTTTCCAACAGATGGCACCTGACATATGTATTAAATGTAACAGGTGCACAAAAGCCCCGCTCTCAGAACGAGTTTTCTGTCCATTTAAGCATGGGCTGCATATGCATGTGTTTGTTTATCCCTCATCGAGGACAAGAAAGCCATCAAGATGTCAATTGCCTGTTGTTAGATTCATACAGGGACGTGTATGTTCTGAACACAGGGCATTATCACAGTTGGACACAAAAGCCTGTTGTCAGTGATGCGAGAAAGAGAAACAAAGAAAATATGTTTATTTCATCGAAAAGATGAAAGTTTCCATGTGGTTAATGTGTGTTCTGTGTATTGCCAAACAAACTCAGACAGCATAACAAAGCTGTAATAAAAATGAAATATTTGGCAAAAACAGGTCAAAGATTATGATCTTTATTGAGTTTTCTTTTTAATTTAAACTCTGTATCGAGAGATCTCTGGAGTAGAGTCATATGAGTACTTTTCCATTTGCAATTTTTTTTTAATTAAACACTCAGTCTGGTTGTAATTTATATTATAGAAGACTAATAACTCCTCTCTTATATAAGAAAACTCAACTCAGCATATCTTTATTTTCCATAAATTTTCTGCTGCCCTTTTCTAAAGGAAGACATTTGAAGGTAGACTGCTATAAAATTATTAAATTAATCTAAAAGCAAGATTTAATATAGGCAGCTGAGAAAATACGAAGTTTGCCCAATCGATCACCTCTGGGGTTTTTTTTTTGCCTGGCTCCTAAGTGACATAAAACTTTGTGAGTGTGCTGTGTACCTTTATGGCACTTCCTGCCCAAATTTTTTCTCCGTGTCTTCACTGGTCCCAAATACATTTGATAGGAAAAACCAGAATAATTTTCAAAAAGTTTCTGAAAATAAGTTTGTGAAGAGGTAGGAGTGAAGATCAGACTAATGACCTCCAAGAATAAGTCTTTGGTGTGAGTTAGATGTCAGCAAAATCCTTGGGTGAACATGTTTATAGAACCAATTTTTTTTATCAAGTGCTTTTTGCTTTGTTCATGGTTTGGGGGTAGTGTTTTGTTTTTGGGCTTTTTTATTTGTTTACTTTTGGTTTTTGTTTTTGTGTTACTGTTATTGTTGTTGTTGTTTGATTTCCTTTTTTTTTCCTGGAATATTTTAAAGGAAAAGAAAAAATACCAGGAAAATTCTGCTAAAGTGTATCTTGTGGAAGCAATATATTTCATCCTTTGTTGATTATGAAAATGCACATTATAAATACATGGTATTTGTAAGAATATCCAATACTTTGTTTTTAAAGCATTATTAATTTAAGGTGAAATTTCAGAATTATTTTTTTAAGAAACTTCTCATGTCTAAGAAATATAAAAAAATGCCTATCCCTGTATTGCTCGTATTCAATAGATACTTCACCTCTTCCTCTGAAAATTTCCTTGTAGCTAATGATAGACAATGATTTCTAAATTGCCTGTTCAGGAGAATGACCCAACATCTGCCGCTGAAGCCCATCTCTGAGGAAGGGTGAGTCAGGATAGTGCAGCCTCCCAGGATTCACGAAGAAAATTATTTTTGCTGATGCTTGCTACCTTTTTATAGTGATCAGACAGGTGGGATATTCCTATAGGAACAAAGTGACCTACAACCTGGCTGCACAAAAGGCAGATGGGGCAGACAATTGTCACAGCTCCAGTTTGCCAGGGGTTGATAAGGCTTCCCACTCAGAGCAGCCTGGATGCAGTGGGGCACTCACAACCAAGGATGGCAGAGAGGGAGCCTGCCTGCCTTGCCGGATTAACCCTGACCTTATGGCTTTAGCATTTAACTAGGAAGAAGAACCACTGAGCTTTCAAATCCATCTCCCTCAAAGCATACATTTCTAACACAAAATTTCTGTTGAAGTCCTGAAAGCAAATTCCAGAACGTTGTTGCCACATCTCATTTTTTCCACAAGAAATACCTGTTTGAAGTGCAAAGGCAGCAGACTTGCTTACAGCTACCGACTTGGCCAATTCTAATGAGCAGTGGTGATTCTGCTGGACGTCTTGGCATTGCTTGCCCAGTTTCAATGGAATCACAAATGATTTCCTATGCAACTACAGCCAGGAAGGTGCAGACATACATACATGAAATTAAATTCATTCACAAACAGCTTTCAGTCTATGCAGTGATGGGATAATGAATCATGTTTTTGCTGTCCCTAGTCTCACATATTTTGTCTTTAACATGGATTCAAAACCCAGCAAAAATACATTTTCATTTGGATCTATTTATTGATGGCATACTATTATTCACTGGTACATGTAAGTTTTTTTTGTTTGTTTGTTTTCTTTTTGTTTGTTTGTTTGTGTTACTTTTAAAAAAAAATCTCAGCACTATATTTTGAGTTTGTTACAGCTCTGGACTGCATCTAAAATACATGCTGTTATACTGTTAGACTGTTAGTTCACTCTGGATGCATGATTAAATTCTTTTGTAAAATATTTAAAATATTAAATACAGCAGATCTATGTGTTATCAACATATGCAGGCAATTTCCTTCCCACTGCATTTTCTCAAGTTTTAACTCTGTTGTAGCCTTAAATAATATAAGAGGTGCAAAGATGTCTATTATCACAGACAACAGAAGGGTACTGGTATGATATCTTGCTATGAAATTACATACTATATTAGAAAGTTGTCATGTTTTTATATTCAGATTCAGTTACTGCCTGAGACTTCACACTTTTTCCCTTTCTTTCCAACTTTTCTTCAAAATAGATACCCTACAATGCAAATTGTGTCTTGTATTTCAATTTCAGTATTTGTATCTTGTAGGCAATTGTGTGAGCTTCACAGTGTGATAATTTCAAAGACAACGATGGAATGAGGTGAGCCAAAATTTTTAGACTGTTTTGCAAGAATGGTTGTTCACAGGAGGAAATAGTAATTTGGAAATACTTGTCTTTGAAACATGCTTTACAGCCCAGTTGCTAAATACAGCAAGCATAATCTGATTGAAACAGATAAACTTTCTGAAAATTAACAATACTATTGCTTTCAACTTCAAGCTAAAATTTATAGAGCCTCTATATACTTTCACTGGGAGATTCTAACACTTCCCAGCTTTCATATAAATACATTATATAACCCAGGCTTCAACAGGTAAAAAGATAAAATACCGGCTTAGGGTGGTAATTTCAAAAATACACAAAACCAAATAGTCAATATTGTCATTCATTTTCCCCCTAGAAATGTGAGAATATTCAATATGAACATTTAACTGCATTCATTTCATATATTCATGTCATATATTCATATCATAGTCTTTAAATCTGTGGTACAGGGACTCCAAGCAGAAGCCATGAACACTTGCCTAGAGAAACCTGTTCCTGCACCAAACAGTGGGAAGTCCTTTATGCTTTATTTCATCATCCAGTGTTGAGTGTGGTGCAAATAGTATTACTAAAGGAACTTGTAGGAACTGTCCAAAGTTTGGATTTGTGTATGAAAGGAAATTTATACAACTCTGGTTTCTTTGGGGGATGGCATGATGGGAAAGAAGGTGATGTGCTATAGGATTCAGGAAGAAGTGATTACCTCCAGGGTGTCTCTAAAGGAGTGGTCTGATGATGACCCTTCAGACCAGACTTCTGACCCTTCTGTTTTCCAGACTTCTGAACTCGGTGACAGGACGTGCCAGAGCAGCCCTTGCTCAGGGTCTGGCGTGCCCAGGACACCGTGGGGGATGAGGGCACTGGTGTCAGCCGTGTGCTCGGGGCTGTCCAGGAGGCAGCCATCCTGACACAGGGGGAACGAACCGTGGCGTGTGCCCTGCCTGCAGCAGCTGCCTAGACACAGCCAGTACAGAACTGAATCTTTAACCCCATGTTGTGTGAGAGAAGTATTTCTTCCTCCCACTTCACACTGTCTTCCCTATTGTCAGTCACTGGGGGAGAACAAGCACTCCCAAGGGTAAATTATGTGCAGGTCTCGATGCTCCTTGAAGGGGATTTTGAACCCAGGGAGCTGTGCCCTCACTTGCACTCTGGCTGTAAGCTTCCAGCCAAGGGCCTCTCCATCCCTGCCTACAGCCTGGAATCTTTAAGAAGGCTTCAATCCTTGCTGTCTGCTATTCATCTCTGTCTTTTCTCAAGAGGTTATGAAGACAGATATGGAATTGTCTTTTATTTCTAGGTGTTGGGATGGGTTGTACTTTAAATCAATACTTTTCACCCGATACAAAGAGTGAAAAAGATTATGGACCACTAGCAATCTCTTTTATAGCAATTCATAATATTTATTGTTTCTAGTATTGCATGGAATATATTTTTAAAAGTAAAAGTCAACACATACAATGAAGTGCATTATACTTATACTATGATACTTATACAGATACTTACAAAATCTGCCTCTGAATCTGAAAAAAATAACTCTTTTCTTTCATATTTCTTTCATATTCCTCTATGAAGATTCACAGGTTTGTTGTGTGGTTTCATCCAGAAGTAATATCACCCTAATAATAAAAAAGATTTTCCCCTTTTGCTCTTTTTCAGAAGTTCAGTAGTTCTAGAAATAGGAAAACTGATGTATAAATGTCATTTATCTTAGCTTTAATTTGTGTCAAGTGAGCAAAGGAAGTTTGAAATGTATTAAACTCTTCATTATGTGCGTAACTTCGGTTATGTTCTCATAAAACTAAAACAAAATATCTTTGGATTTTAGTAGATAAAAATTTACGTTATAAGTCTGCTTCTTACTCAGATGCACAGATATTATTTCAAACTATTGATTAATATCTCTTTAAGCACTTGTTAAGCATGACTGTGATGAACTGTCAATAGTTTAATCTGAATCTTATTCAATATATAATTTTTTTCTGGCACAATGGGCCATATGTTATCCAATCATAGCTGCTGTATTTGCTGTCTAGGGCTTTATCTCTGTTGGCTTTTTTATATTCTTCATTTTAGCCCACTATTTCAATAAGAACAGTACTTATAAAAGAGAACATATTAGAAAACAGCAAAAAGAGAAACAACTCTATCTTGTGTGTAATCAAAGTCTTTGTTGTACACTTAATAATATCACATATATGAGAGGATAGAGAGTTCTTTCCTTTAGTGTTACCACAGTCAGAGGAACGACATTCATAAAATGGCCTTCCTCATTTTGCTGGTTTTATTCACAGAGTCACAGAATGGGTAAGGCTGCAAGGGACCACACGGAGTCCTCTGGCCCAAGCTCCCCTTCTGGAGCAGCAAGGCAAGATAAAGTGAGCCCAGGAGCTGCCGTGGGTAGGGAGGGCTGTTGGTGCAGGATTGTGACAGCGAGAGTGGCTTCATGGAAGGATATGCTCAGTTTCTGCTATGTAGCCTCTGTTGGTGCTTCATCACTTTCTTGACATGTTTTGACAAATTTGACTTCTAAATGTAGCTCCAGTCTAGAAAAGCAGTTCTGTAGAAATAGCATCATAATGTTCTGCATTTATTGTCTTTGAATTGATTCCAAATTGAAAGTGCTTGTTTTAAGTGGAAGAAAAACAGGATGTTTTTTCAGCTTTGAGTCTTCAAACTCAATCTGAGCTCATAAATCAAGGCATTCCCATTAAAAACCACACAAAAAGATTATATCTTTTGTTGTAACCATACCTTAAAGTTTTAATCCCTTGGTCTCTCAGTGAGAACTGGACAAATAATTTGTGACTGTCCAGGTAATGACAAGTCTCACCAGCTGTTTCAGAGGGGTTAATTTTTCAGGGCTGGTAGGAATTAAAGGTCTTAGACACTTGTTTTCTTAACTGAAGTCAGCACACACGACATGGTATGCACATGGGGAAAGGACATGTTTTCTACAGTTTCTGAACTGAACAGCTCTTTAAAATACACACTGGGTAAAAACGTCTTTTGACAAATCCTGTGGTTATTTTTCACATGGAGTAGGATTTTTTTGATGGGAGTTTTGAGTCTTGAGCAGCTGCAATTAGAATTAATCAGGGTTCATAAAGCTCACAATTTGGTTTTAAGTTGAAGGTTATTAGAGACCTAGCTGCTGAAATAAAAAAAAAAAGAAACCATAGAGTCATGACTGTCAAAAAAAAAAGTATGAACCTCAGCAACTAACAGAAAACACATCTCCACTCCATGGGTCTACTAACAGAAGGTAGAGAATGAGATGTATTTTTACTTTTAAACTGCATGATTTCTGAACTATGCTGTTAATCTGGGGACCAGCCTCATGACTTATAATGTTTAATAACAATATTCCTCCTGAGCACAGGAGAGAGGGCCAGGTTTTCATGAGGCAATGAGGATCCCCAGGAAATCCAACTTGGGACCGAAACATATTTTGGCACAGAACCCTAGGCTGGAGCTGTTGCAAAATATGAAATACCTGAAATTTTCCTTAAGAAATATATATTTCTTAATGTTTCATCTTTGAACAATCGTGAGACTAATCAACAAGAAGGGAGATCTAATCCATGAAACATATAGCAGCTAGCAAACTGAGTGATGTTCATGGTAAGAAACATAGATTACATGCTGGTAGAAATGCATTGTTAATATTTAGGGCGGGACAGGTTTCAAAGCTGTCAGGCCTAGTGGGAGGTTAAAAAAGCTGTGAAGAAGGATAGTGGACACAAAAAGTGCAGAATTTATGGGTCACAAGTACATTTGGCAGAACTCCCAAGATGTGGAAGAAACTAACAAAGCCAACTCAGCTGTTGAAATCAGCTCCAATGGGGTTAAAGGTGATTCTGGTGGGGGGAGATTGTGACCCCTGACTCAGGGGCTGCTGAGCCAAAGTACCCACTGACCCAAAAGAAGAGAAAGACAGAGCATGTGAATCATGAGAGGTGAGAGAATCATTAAGGGGAGAGAATAGAATACTAATCAATAAGAGAACTATGCAATGTGTAACCACAAATTCCATTGTTTGCTAAAATTTATAAATAGCTTAAGATTTTGATAGTTGTGGAATACCACCAAGCACCCAGGCTTGTGCAACTCTGAAATAAATAATCAATGTCTCTATCAAGTGTGTAATTATTAGCTTGTTGCACACTGGAAAATGAGTCGGATTTTTGTGGACAACAGAGCCATTTCAGTTTTATTGATGTGACTTGCCAGAAGCCTCTAAATAGGGTTTTAACACTCTAAATTCCTAGAATACAATTAATAAGGCAGAAAAATAATGCTATGAACACAGAAAAATCAGATCTGTTAGATGCCACACTAAAAAAAGAACTTAAATACTTCTTGACAGAAACTATGTTCTCTGTGTGCTGGTCATCTCCTCATGCTTTCCTAACTGAAATGTATCAGTAGCTTTATGGACCAAAGTAAATCTTCACTGTTCTTTTCACGTTCCAGAAAAGTCTTCTCTTCCTTACCTTGGTTGGTTTTTGCTCCTCATGCTAGACCTCTGCTACACTTGCTGGGGCAATTTCTCTCTGCTCAAGATCCTTTTTTCTGTCCAGGAGGCTTTGCAGTGCTAGAATAATGTAAACAGTAGTACTGCCTCCCAGCTGCTGGCCATACTCCCTTTAATGGTATTTTTATTTCTTTGTAGGCCATTAATAGTTTAAATATATTTTGCAATACATGGAACCAATGGGAACATTTGAGATATATTTTTTCCCATGATAAAAAGTTAAAATGTCTCCTGAAGGAATGTTCTCTTTCTGAGATGAATATTTTGAATACATACATCAGAAGCAGTCCCAAGCTAACACTGGCTACACATGAACACCTCTACAACTGTACTTTCCTTTCTATACCTCATGACTTAATATATCTAATCAAGGAGTAAGTGAAAAGGAATATGTATCAATACCTAATGCTTCAAGGTATCTATCATCACTAAAACAAAAAAAACCATGTATTTATGCCTTTTGACAATTATTCTAATGTGAATTATCATACCATAAATATGTAAATTATATGCAATTTGCAATAATTGCTATGAAAATGAAAGGTAAGAGTACATTAACATCCTATTAGTAATATGTTAGATGACGAATATTAATCCTGAGATCTATGAATTCTTTGCATTAAAAAACATAAATGTTCAAAACTAGAACCTTTAAAAATATCTGAATTTTATTTGTTTTCACCACTGTTGCCTGCGTGAACATACTTTCAAATAAATTCCATAATACATGGTCAATGAGAATACACTCTATCTACTGCATAAAAGCCTCTATTTTTTTTATGCAGTGGCTGTCAATATGTGATGAGACCCGTCTGTGAAATTCAAATCTTCAGCTGCTTCCAAACTTTAAATTCAGGTTTTTTTGAGGGAACTGACAATGGTGTTTCAAACTGAGAGATTGTTCTTTCCTCTAGCACTCAAAGATTTCAAATCTAGTATTTCAAACTCCACTTTGCAAGCTAAAATTAAACGTAGTAAGTGACTAGTGACATTTTTTGTTTGTGGCAGACACACTTGCAAGAGCTATAAAAAATGTCTATCATTTTGCAATAAAGCATTTGTGCTAAAAGTAAGAATGAAAAATACCTCCCAACTTGAAAACTATCATATTCATTAGTCAAGAATTATCTTTATATTTTTATTGTTTTTATTATAGTTAGATAATTTTAGCTTGCACCACAAATAGGCATTGAAATGAAAGAACATATTTTTCAAGGTTCTTTTTAAAAAGCACATAAGTGAATAGATCTTATAAATTTTTAAAACTTTTAATGCAAAATAAAGATGACATTATCTCCCATTGCTAGTTTAAAACAATTTTGTTTGTGGAGAGAGTGGTATTGTAAATGTGGTTTAGAATTAAATACTTTTTAAGTAATTGCATTTTGGATGCCTTACTGTGGACACAACACTTCCTAATTACTCTTGCACTGCACCTTCCCATATTAATCTCTGTTATTTCTTTTTGCTCTTTTTTTAACAAATAATTTATTCAAGGGTTGTAATAGAGCTATAATTGAGTCAGCACTCATCTGGCATAAACAGAATTGCTACTCATTTTTGTTATCCAATCTGTCAGCTGTCCTATCATCACCCCTTCATTTTGATTTTGCCCTGCTTTTTCAGACTCAGGTCTGGTTAACACCTGAGCATTTTGCTTCATTAAGTACAAATACTTAGATTCTGTTTTGCTGGATTATGGCTTCAGCCAGTGTCTTTTTAATTTAGACTATGTATTCAAAGTTTATAGAATTGCAATAAAATACAGGGAAAAAGATGAAACAAATTAATGCTTAGAATAGAACATGAGAGATTTTTCTAAGTTACTTGTACTTGTGTCATACTGGATAGACATCTGTCTAATATGAGAACTCAAAAACTTCCAGCAATGGAAAGTTCACAGGATTTGTTTCTTGGTTAATCAATCTTCTGAGTTGGAAATCTTTCTAAAGACTAATCTAAATCTCTCTTGTCACCAATTCATTCTTGTCTCATTGATATGGAGACTAGACTACTCCTTAGTGTCCAAAGCTTCTAACAGGTGTGTTGAATATCATTCTACAGCCCCTCACTTTAATTTTGCAAAATAACTAGAAAAAATGTATTCAAAATTTCCTTAGAAGTTGCATTTTCAGACTACCACTTGCACCTCTAGATCTGGCCTGGACCTCCACGCAAATTAATGCATGTTTGTCTGGAAGAGTGGTGCCCAAAAGTGGACATAGAATTTCAGCTGCAGTCCTACCAACGCCAAATGAAAGAGAAGTTAATATTCTGCATCCTTTATATAAAATATACTCTGGTTTGTATGTCCTAGTTTGACTTTTACTGTTTTTGCAGTAACACAGTGCTGTTGACACTAATTTTCATGGAGGACCCTGATATGTTTCTGTAGAGGAGAGACTTTATTATTCATTTTGCAAAATCTTGCATTCACAGGGCTGATTGTTCGAGCATGGAACTCGGCACCTGTCCTGATACTGGGTTTCCATATCCTTTCTTTAGACCATTTGCACACCTAATCCTGCTGTACATCAGCTCTCTGACAAGTTAATAGAATGTGTGTGGTAGGTTAGCAAAGTCTTGCACAGAAAGCAGGCCAATCCCCTCATTACTTCCATGAACAGAGCACTCCTCTTCCAAAAGCCAGGCATTCTGAGAAACCTAATCAAGAATAATGCTGGTAGAAAGTGAAGAATTCTCTCACATTAAATACTATGTATTCATTGACATAATAAGTCAGAAACAGCAATAAAAATTGTCTTCCCTTAGCAGGTTCTCTTTATTCAAAAGGAGTACTCCTTTGTAGAGGAGAAAAAAGATAAATTAATTAATTCAGGAAGACTTCAGCAGTCTGTTATCCTTCAAATGACACCAAAAGGGAAGTTAGAAATCATGTGCAAACAATTCCACCTCAGATCTCAAAGACCCTATGTGAAAACAATTTTCTCTTTCAATTAATTTCCAGACTACAAGAAAGTAAGATGAGCAGATAGGAATAGGGTGATTCTGGCAGGACATTTAGTTTTCATTCAATTCCCATCAACTCAGGAGGTGAAATCCCAGTGTACTGGAAGGCAAGAGAGGTCTGCAATAGATTTCTACAGAACCAAATAGCCTGAGCTCTAGTTGCAGGCAGTCAGTCCTGTGCTGATCTCCTGAAATGGCCCTTTCTCTGCCCCTTCTCTATATTACAAAAGACACAATCCGTCCCATTTGCTCAACAGGAAGGATTGTTTGTTCTGGGGCATTTTTAATCTTCAGCACCTCAAATACAGGAGTAACACTTAATGTAAGTCACATGTTTTAATGATATCACACTCATACACAGGTATTACTTACTTTGGTCAGTTACACCAATGGTCAGATGGAAGCATAAATGAAGCTCCTGCCTCAGACTGTGTAAACTCAAAGCCTCAGGCCTGTGAAGATCAAAAATATATTTCCCTTCTTGGATCAGAGAGCCACTGAGGTGATTGAGGCTGCTGACAAGGCTTGGCATTCAACACAGCTTTGTAAAGTTTTGCAGGAGTGGGGCATGAAAGAACATTGAGGGAGTTAAAATGGCCAGGAGTAATGACTTGGTAATAAAGACTTTATAAGGCTTTATGGATAACAGGTTATGTACATGTCCTAAACTATAATGATCTGTTTCCTGCTCTTAAGAAGAGCAGATTGCATTGTTCCCTTCCTCTGAATATCAGCAGTACCATTTACTTACCTGAGCACACAGAGTGCTGTCTGTGTCCAGGCAGAGGGCTTAGGGAAGGCTCTGCTTTCATTTGTTGTCCTTTGTACAGCTCCTCACCACGAGCTTCTCAATGTGAAGTTGTGACTTTACTGTGCCTATATCTCCTATCTATATCTTTTGGTCTTTCAGTGAATACTGAAGATGACAGCCATGATGGTCCATTCTTGAAACTGGGGGGAAAAAAGTGAGACATCTTGAGCTGAAAAACCTCCTCTAATGTGGTTTTGAACATTCTCCTAAGGTAGTTCATACTTTAAAAATTTATAGAATATAAACCTTGAATGTAGGCTTCAATAACCAAAATCCCTCAAACACAAACACAATTTGAAAGCAATTCAAATACATTTATATAAAGACTGAAGCATTCTGAGTTCTTAGCAGTAATTTATGGACAACAGAAAAGACAAAATTCTTCAAATAGATTGTAGAACATATTACTATTTTAGTATAAACTTGGTGTAGAAAAAATATGCAAGAGTGCTGGCATTTTTCAGTAGCAATAACTGCTATACTAAAATGCTTATTTTCCCAACACTTAATTGTGAGTTAAATGGCTAAGAAAAAACCAGAGGTTAATGTTGATTTATTTTTTAATGTGTATTAAAACATACTTTTTTGTATTCTGCCTTTATCGTCCCAGGAAGAAAATATGTGTGCAAAATTCAGATTTGTTTGGAAGGTAAATGTATTTGAAGTTTGTTTTCTTATAATTTATTTTACACAGTTTGATGGCTTAATGTCAAATTAAGCCTATGGAAGTCTCTAATGCTGTGCAACATCTCAAAAGTAATGAACTGTATCACAATTCCTAATGTGGTCCTGGCTGATTAAGAATGTTGACTCCTTCTTGGCAATTTTGAAATGTCTGTTTAGTGAAAGATTCATGGTGTTGTGATATTTATCCTCAAGGAAACATGATTTAGCCTAATAGAATTTATTGCATATTGCTTTTATGGGTTAGATTTCAGAGTATTTGCTTCAGCTTATGTGTGATTTAAGATCTAGTGTTAGTGGACTTGCTAGTCAGCAGGATAGGGTGATGGTATTAAAAGAATAACAGATGACATTTAGTACACATTTTAATTTTGCTATTCTTATCTTCTGTCATAACAAGTGTAGAAAGCCACCCTTACCATAATCTTGCCCTGTATCAACTAAACTTTGATTTCTGAATTACTCAAAATAGAATTTTCTGTTAATTTTTCAATGCAGATAAAATGGATTGATTTTATACTGCTTTTCAACACACACTTCTAATTAGCAATGATACAGTAAAATAACACTTAAGTTACTATTAAAATTGAGTTTAACAATGATGAAGATTTGTCCAACACAAAGATGAAAATAAGCAGCATACCCTTATATTTCCAGAAAGAAATAACTTTTCTTAAAGTCCATGTACTGAATAAAATTGCATTTTCAGTTAAATTCTCTGTGTGCTAAGAAATTACTTTTAAAATCTGAGCATCTCCACTCAAACTCTAATTGCTTCCAAGCTCCCCAAATTGGGACTTCATCGAATAGTGTGTTGCAAGAGCGACTTCACTGTGATTTCTCTCTACTCCTCACTAGATTTTCCTTTTCAATTCACAACCCTCCCACCACCTCTTTTCCAAATTCCCCACCAGATTGCTGTGAGACTCGTACATTATTTCAGTGCAGAACAGTGTGCCACTTGCACTGCTCTGGGACTGTAGTGCGTGCCTCCTGGAGCATGGACAAATTGTGCACTTTCCAGAAGTACTTTGTTTCAGGTTTTATTGCGTTTACAAGCCCATTCAGCAAAGTGTTGGACTTTATCATCATGCAGGGCTGGTTTTTTCCCTCCTGTCTGTGTTTAGAGTCTTGCAAGCTCTCTAGTGAGACATGCCAGAACAAAATGATAAATTAAGTTGAAAGTTCTGAAGACTGAATGCTTTGCAGCATTTTAAAAATACCCCAAAACAGACAAAATATACATCCAATAAGGAAAATGTTTAAAAAGCTCATTAAAATCAGCTGCCATCCTGTGGGACTGGAAAGTGGCAAATGTGTCTGTATTTTGAAACCATGTGGATTTCATCCAAGAGAGAATCACTGAACTGTATTTTGGAATCAGTTAAAATCGCTGAAATAAATAAAAGGGCTAATTGTTACCTACCTGCTGGAAAAAACATGGTATAGTTTTTTACAGGCGGGACAAATACTAGTCAGTGCATTTGCCTGAATACTAGAATTAGAGCATTTTCATACAGAAACTGATTATTGAGGATGATTTTCTCTGCAATTGTCAAAATGGTTATTGGAAATAAACTCTATGTTTAAAATCTATCAACAAATTAAGTTTATTAAGAAAAGTGTAGGTAATTTAACCTGTAACTGGGCAGTGTCAGACTGGCACACAATGCCATAAAGCTCTTTCCAGCATCTTGTGCTTTACCATCAGTTTTTTACATGTTATTATTATTATTACAAAGAAAATATTAAATTAATAGAATTATAATTAAAACATTCAAATTATAATAAAATATCATCATATAGGACAACTTGCAGTAAAAACCAAAATATGAGTCCTTCCTGCACCTGAAGAGAAGTCAAGTTGTTGAAACCTCTATTGTCTGTGAATGTCAAACAATTTTTCATATTGTGGCAGATATGGTAAAGTAGAAAAGAGCCATAAGCATTCACACTTCAGCATACAATCAAACCCCTTAAATGAAAGAACTTGTGGAAAAATAGGTGTCTGGGAAACAGTTTACAGGATAATAGAGTCTTCATATTTTGGAAACACCCGTGATCAACTGCTAATAAAGACATGATACTGAGCTGAATAGATCACTGAGCTGACCAAGCATGAACATTTATGTATTACTATATTTCACTGTATTTTGCAATAATTGCCACATTCTGGTGCTCAAAAAAGAAATCTAATGGAGTGACAGTGATAATATGAGCTTTTGGTTGTACTTCTAGTACCTTATAATATTCTTATATATGGGCTATATAAGCATATTCTTAAGCCTAGTATTAGTCTGATTTTAAAATTTAAACTAAGTTAGGGCTCTTATTTCCTCATTTGGATGCTCCTAGCAAAAGAGAGCAGTAACTGTGGAAGATGAATGCCTCAGGCAATGCATGTGCCAAATGTAATAGAAAGAATAAATTATTTTAATGCTTCTATTTGCTGGACAATCCAAGCATTGTAGGACATTCTCCTGATACTAATGCAATCCTTCCTATTTATGGTAGGCAGTCTGAAACAGAAAGTGAAGTGTACCTGTGTCATCCTCATAAGACATAATTTTGTGATATTGCAGTGAGTACTGCTGGAATGGAAAATAAAAAACTGAATTTGGAAGTCCCTTGACATTATTTTTCATTAGCTGTATTTCTACATAAAATCATTAAAATGGTTCATCACTGGGAAATGGGCACTCTTTTTATGAAACAGAATTTTGCAAAATTAAAAAACCTATCAATTGTGTCAGAAGTTAACAACCAATTTGCCAGATGTCTGCAATGATAACACTTCATGAACAGGGAGTTCATCTCAGTGCTGTGATACCAATATTAGTATTAATATCAGGTTTAAAATGATGGGTAATTTGTATCTATTAGTCAAAAAGAAGACGTGTATTTTCTGAATTATTATTATCAGGCACAACTTTACTTCTAAATCACATAGTTTGATTTAAAACTGTAGAGAGCTGTTAAGGAGCATAATTGAGCAGAATTTAGCCTGACATATAGGAAGCTTCTATACCATTAAAATGTGAAGGTTTCACTCAGTCATTATCAGTACTTCCACAGCAGGCTCCAGAAGGACAAAGAGGTACAACACAAACAGGTAGCCACAGAAGTATACCAACAACATATCTGCTGTGAGATCAGGGATACTATCTGCAAAATACACATCCAAAAATGTTAAATATTTCCCATAACATTTTCCAAGCAGCCCACATCCTAGATTGTAACAAATGTACTATTATAAGAGAGAAAAATACAAGATAGGACAAAGGGGAATGATTTTAAACTAAAAGAGGAGAGATTTAGGTTAGATATTAGGTGTTAGGTAGAAGTTCCTTACTCAGAGGGTGGTGAGGCACTGAAACAGATTCTCCAGAGAAGTTGTGGATGCCTTGTCCTTGGAACTTCAAGGCTGAGTTGAATGGGGCCCTGAGCCACATGCTGTAGTAGGTGCATCCATGCCCATGGTGGGGGAAAATGTTAGAATTGGAGGATTTTTAAGGCCCTTTCCAACCCAAACCATTCTTTGACTCTGTGATATGCATAAAGGCTGTAATAAAGAGAGTGGTAATTCAATATGACAAATACTGCATATGTTCTGTAAACAGTTCAAGGTATCAGTGAAAAATAAAGCAAACTCACAGTGGGATGGTGCAGGTAGCTAGTGATGCCAGAATGGAATTCGGGGATAGCCCAGGTCCGAGTAGCTGAGATGCTGTGCATTCCAGAAGTCTAGAAATCTGCACCCTACAATATGCTACAATATCTCAGAGGAAGAACATTTTGTTCATTAGAAAACAGATAAGGAATGGAAATGAAAAAGTCTTATGTCATTTCAAAGTGATCCTTTGTTGTGGAAACACTACTGAGCTGCATCATTAGGCATTTCACTTCGTCCTCTTCAGTGAAAAGAGACATAGAGAGAATAAAGAGTTTTGAAAAGTAATGATCAGAATGCCTGAAAACAATTAGGAACCTCCTAACAGAAATATTACCTGTAACCATCCCCTTCTCAAAACAGGTTACCATACATCAGTCTATGGGGGAGTGATTTCACTGCAAGGCATGTTTTTTATGATTCCTCTTCAAGTTGGGACCAGTTTGCTCAGTATCAGGGTCTCATTGGCTCTCTCACTCTAGCAATGTTCATCCTTTGATGTTAGTATGGGACAAGAAATACCAGTAAAACAAGTAAAATGTGATTATGCACATTATATTTTTTAACATGCATCTGAGAACATCCAAGGAATGTGAAAATAAATTGAAAATTCCTGTTCTATTGCATGGATGACAGGATAGATTGTTAATAGGTCCTTCTTATGCAAAAAGTGCCAGGGCAATGTGCCAAAGCAGATCACGTGCCATAGGAGATGCTCCTATTATCCCATTTAATGCAGGATAGAATATACTTACTGCAAGAAACAAGGCCTGTGTTGCATTATAAATAAATCATATTACTCAGAAATAACTGCAAAACAGTGCTTGCAGAATTTTCAAGAGATATTAGAGTGGTTAATATCTGAAGAGGAAGATTTGGAAGCATACTGTAGAGTTATGCTGGTCTCAGAATTGCTGAATGTTAGTCAAGGTTTCTGCAACAGTCTGTAGAAAATTGTCTGACTGTCAGTATGTCACCATCACTACCTATATGATTGTAGTCCAGGACAAACACATATTTATAGCAGTTCTTCCAATGATTTTCATCCTTCTTCTTACATTTCCATTGGCATTTCTCAGAGCATCTCCCTTCCTATATAGTATTTAATACAGAACTACTGAGGCTTGAATCTATCTACCTCTCTGCTCTTCCAGATTGAAAGAGCCTGAAGCTTTCCTTCCCCCCAAGGGGATCATGAAGCCCTAAAGTATTGCTGTGGATGTCTGCTTATTGCATAGCCCGTTGCCTTTTCCCTCCAGGTAGCCCAAAGGAAGCCAGCATGCACCTTGACATCCTGCAAATAAAGAAGGAACGTTCACAGTCTTCAACCATTACTGGAAATCACTTTAGTAAGCATAATGGGGCAAAGAAATAAGAGCACTTGAAGGGGGAAAAAAAAAAACCCACGAAGAAACCCCTCTTCAGAAAAATAAAATGGGTCATGTTTGTAGAGACAGAAAAAGGAAATATTTTCCTATGGGATTCTTCTGGCTTTAATCCTTATCTCTTGGGTTGCTTGGGTTTGTTTTTTTCCTTTCTCTCCCATGCCAAACAGATTCAGTCTCTTAGTTGCAGATTAAATTGCCTGTATGTTTCTTGCCCTACCAAGCTGCCACTGCTGTTATAATGGCCCACAGGTGAATAAACTTCATTCCAATTTGTTTTCTAGATGCAGCATTCTCTGAGGAAACAATT
Organism: Sturnus vulgaris; assembly: GCF_052056855.1. Taxonomy (NCBI): domain Eukaryota; kingdom Metazoa; phylum Chordata; class Aves; order Passeriformes; family Sturnidae; genus Sturnus; species Sturnus vulgaris. The sequence goes on from NC_142247.1 coordinate 16,506,455, forward strand.
CTGAGATTGCATGCACTTTGTAAAGTCAGTGGATTGACTTCAGATGACAGCTTCTGGGTGAACTGATTGCCTACAAGTGAGATGAGCAAAAGGGTCTAGCTCTCTGCCCTGTAGCTTCTTTCTAAATATTTCTCTGCTAATATTGAAGAGTTAGAAGCAACAACCTGTCAGTTAGAAAAAAGCACATGCTCTTGATTCACAGGAGGTAACACTCAAACTGAATCCCCAACAAAGAGCACAATTTTGAAGATCAGCAGGGAAAACAGACAAAATTCAATATGAAAAGAAAGAGGGCTTTGTTTGCAGGTTTTACTTTTGTTGGGAGACATTTACACAGTTAACTGCATTGGACAAAAAACATGGTTCATGGTTCAACATGAGGTTGGAGGGGAGCTCTGGAGATCAACCCCTCTACTGAAAGATGAACCATTTAGAGCAGGGTGCTCAGAACAGGGTCTGGTCAGTGTTTGAATATCTCCAAGGCTGGAGATTCCACAACCTCTGTAGGAAATCTGTGCCAGTGTTCAACCACCATATGAGAGAAAGAATTTCTTGTTATGTTTAAATATAATTCCCCATATTTCAGCTTGTGACCATTGCCTCCTGCTGCTGGGCACCACTGGGAAGAGTCTGTCTGTGTACTATTTACTCACCTCCATCAGGATTTATGGTTTACTTTGATATGGTCCCTCTGAGACTTCTTCAGCCTAAACAGCCCTCTCTGCATTTCCTCACAGGAGAGATAATCCCATTCCTTAATCATCCTAAAGACTCTTGACTAGTGTCTCCAGTAGATCCATATTTCTCAGGTACTGAGGAGCTCAGGTCTGAACTCAGTATTCCAGATGCATCTCACCAGGGTTGCTGGGGGTTGAGTGATCTCCTCCCTCAATCTGCTGGCAATATTCCCTTTAATAGGGTCCAGGGGGCTGTTTGCCTTCTTTGACTCTTATGCTGGCTCATGGTCAGCTTGATGTCCTCTAGGAATCCCAGGGTTTTTTGTTCAAAGTTGCTTTCAAGCCTTCCTGTTCCCAGCCTGTTCTGGTACCTGGAGTTATTTCTGTTATTTCTCCGTGATGAATTTCATGAAGTTTCTGTCAGCCCATTTCTTTAGCCTTTTGAAGTAATTCTGGATGACAGCACAACCCTTTGGTGTATCAGTCATTCTTCCCAGTTTTGAATCACCTGCAAACTTTTTGAGGGTGTACTCTGTCCCACCCTCCAAGTGATTAATGAAAATGCTGAAAGGGATTTCCCTTAGTATTGACTCCTGGGGTACATTTCATGTGAAGGAAATCAACTTAAAATCTGTAAAATCTTCAATTAAGCTTGTTGAAATATAGACACTTGTCTCATTAAATACGAAAAGATTATAAAAATAATAATTGTTCTCTTCAATATAAAAATTTTTCTGTTCCCTTTTACTGGAATTAAATAATTCACCCGAAAAATCTGGCCAGCTCTATTTTTTAGTAGAATGTTTGAAGTTTTTCTTAGGGAAAGGGTGGAAGTGGAGGATGGGAAAGGAATAGCAATATGAGGTTTTGCAAATACACAGTTATTTTGAAAAGGATTTTATCTGAAGATTTTGTGAAATTGTTTGTATCAGTTCAGAGTGATGAGCTATATACAAACGATAAAGAAATAAAGAGAATTATCAAGAACTAAATCAAGGAGACAGTCTGAATAACTCCATGTTTTTCTAAAAATATTTGCAGAATTGATTCTTATTAGAGTCAGGAAGGAAAACAGATGTCAAAAACCTCAGCAGTTTGAAATAGAAGTTTCATTCCATTCAAGTCAGTTCTATATGGAGAAAAGAAATTTTGAAAAAGTTCTTGGGTTACAAATCACCAATAAGTGATGGTGGGTATTGCTTTACTCAAAAGAGGTCCCTTTATGAAGACTAACAATAAAGTACTGAGATTTAGAGTGAAAAGTAGTGATGCAAACAAAACTGTCTTTATCTGAAGAGTCGCAGTCTGTTGAAAGGGTCATTTTGATTACAGGTTACTCCTATTTCATGACAATCACCACGTTTTTAATCAAAATTGAACACTGCAGCAAGTCAACTTTCATTTTTATTGCTCCATGTAAATATATTGAAAAATTGTCAGTATAAACAATTGTAAGACAGAACCACCCATATAAACCCTGTTTTGTTTCTGCTCTGAAGACAGGCTATCATTAAGTCACAATTTGTGGTAATCATCTTTTACATTTAGTGCTGATTTTTGCAAGATACTTGAAATAACTTGTGGAAGGTACTGCTCAGCAGTTTCCACGGGCAATCATTCTAACATAAATAACTAGGTTAAAATAAATTTTCAGAAGCAGGGGGGTGATTAGAGTGGCACTATTTTTAAACTGGTGATAGCTAAGTATTGTCATATCTAAGCTATGTAGATAGCTCCAGATATTTTGGATGTGCCAAGTACACATATCCAAGTACATGCTGGAGTACACTACACTAGTACACTACATCCAATTGTGATATTATAAGATGAGGTATGAAGCAATGGCCAAATGTATGATCTCACCTTGGGGCTACTTTTGACCGATACATTTAAAAACTAAGGACTGAGTTTTTCACCATCCAATGAAATTTCCAGGAAATGTGTTGAACTGTTAGCTATGGACTTATTTTATTTAGCCATATAATAGTACAATACACCCAATAGTAGAGTTTTATTCTCATTGCACCGAAGCAGACTTTTTCAGAGTTTTAGCAAACAACTTACATGTTTGTCAGTTCTGACCTTTAGGAACCTTGATGATAGAACAGTGCAATACTGTAAATAAATGCATTTTAAAGCCTAGTTTTGCAAGAACTTTATGGTGCATATTTTGCACAAATCTAAGAATAAAACTTCTAATTTTAGTAAAGTTCTGTGATATTGAGCTTGTAGCTTTTTTTGGAGAGCATTATTTTAGTTCAGTTCTACATTTGACAAAGGCATCATATTTCAAAACATATTTGCAGATGTGAGTCAATATTTTCCTCCTCGTGGCATCTATTCCATCCATGTGAAGAAATAGAGTGTAACATTTCACAGCTGAAAGAGAAGCAATACACATAATAGAAAATAAGCAACTTAATGTGCTGTGCAGTACAATTTTCATTGTTAAGTGTGAAACATAGCATGACCTAAGAGAATGGAATGAAGCATGAGTAATGTCAATATGAAGGGGACCCAAGACTTAAAGACAAATGCCTCTATCTGAATCACTATATTCCAAATTAAATATTCAAAGTGATTCTATGGGCACAATGGACTTTTTCTTTCTTCTTCTTTTTCAAGGAATTTTAAGCTTTTTAAAAAAAATTGTTTTGAAGCCTTCTCAGGATCACTGCTCACCTTGGACAGAAAAAAAAGCAGGAATGATAAGCAAGCTCTCAAAACTGTAATAAGTGGGGGTAGCTGTGAACACATCTACAAAAATGTTTTCTTGTTTCTAATGATGGGATACATTCTGCACATTTCTTTATCTTCTATTTTGTGGTGTATCTGGCTCATGAAAACAATGATCACAAAACTACTGACTGATAAAAAAGGTAGAAAAAAAAATAAAGTATCTATGCCTCAACTACTAAAGGATATTCAGGATCAATGATTTTTATTGTGTGGATAGTAATCTTTTAGGATTTGACTCTGAGATACAGATTTCTTTCATATTAATCACTACAAAACCTTTGGATGCTAAAGGCTTTTGGCTACTGCTCGCCTAAGAGGAGATAATACACTTTGCAATGGGACATGTCTCTCCTGGTATGCTGTCTTGGCATAAGACAATTTGTTGTCCCAAACAAAAGAATGTTAGAGGTGGAAATAGGATGAAAATGTGACTTCCCATGACACTCATCAGGAGACCTCTGTAGCTTTGAAAATCAGCAGACACAAAGGTCACTGTGTCTAAGGTACCTTAATGGAGATGTTCATAATTTAACCTCCAAATGTTTATCTGTAATTTTTCACAGCTCAGCACCTCCAGTTGTGCAAACAAGCTGTGCATAAATAAATCATCAGGTTATAGCCCTGGAGAGAGGAGGAGAAAATGGCAAGTAGGATTTCACGGCCAGCATCAACCAGTGGCAAAAATTTGCTCTCTTTGTTTATAAAGGCTCTGTGATGATCAAGCTCAATGAGGGCAATTAGTTAGTTATTTGTCAATGCAGACTGAACAGTTGTAATTGCTTTGTTGCTGTTTTCTCATTTTTTTTCCTATATAATACTTTTGGAAACTGTGTGGAGAAATGCTTTTTTGCAGACTTGAAAACACCGTTACAGATGAAAGTATCTTGAATTTGTTCTGGTAGTGACAGCAAGAAAAAGATGGCTTGCTTCCAAACAATTTGCCACACATAAGATGTTTCATTTGTCCCATCTTATTCTTTTCCTCCTCTTCTTTTTGTAATCACAGCACTTCATCCCTGCAGACTCCTCTGCCTAATGCTGTTGGATGATCTTTGTCACAAATACTTTATGAGATAAGGTTCTGTGAGCCTGATGTTTGCTCAATAGCTCAGACATGCTTTTCTAAAAATACTGTTCTACTTTTTAGATGTCTTACATTTATTGTTGAATTGTTCTTGGTCTCATCCTTAGGAATCCACGGTTGCTCAAAATCTGATGAACAATTTTCATCTTTCTCTCAGAAAAATTGTGCTCGGTGGCACAGATTTTCTGTGTAAATTTAGACATATGTGAGGTTATGTAAAGTGAGGCATGGGCATATGTTTGCAGGACTGGAACTCTGGTTTGTGCTAGAGGCATGATATGACTAAGATTCAAAATCTGGAGAGTTATAATTACACAAAAAACCAGGGCTTATTAAGGTAAAGAATGTAGTTTTCTACTAGTCGTGTATGTGAAACATACTTTAAGTGTAGCAAACTAGCGTTGGGAAATGCCATGACTGTTCCTTTTTTGTCCTAACTTGAAGTAAACTTTTGGTTACTCTCATTAAGAGCAGAAAATGACATGACTGTGCATACAACAACCATTTAGGATAGGCATAAATTAAAAATGATTTTTCTTTCTTATGAAATAAAATTATAATACCTTGAGTGATTTTTTTAGTTATTACATATTTTTATTGCATAAATGCTCCATCAAAATCATAATAAAATAAAGTATTTCTTAATTTTTTTCATATGTTCTTTTTTCTACTCTTTCCATGATGATGGGCAGAAGTATTTTTGATTTTGGTACATTGATCCACTTTTTCCTTTTATTTACCTTCCTCACTTCATCATAACTGCAGGTTTTGGAGGAGGGTTATTTTATACAGAGTTGAGGTTTTTCCTCCACCAATAAGCTGTGCACAGCACAGACAGCACAGCGAGGTCAAGCTAAGTCATGACTCACAGGGCTGTCTCTCCTAACACTTTTACCAGGGAAAAAACATATTTTTTCAGGTTCAAAACTTCAGTTGATCTTTGAAAAATCTAATGTCTCTAGATCAAGACCTTGTTAGTGTCAACAACATGCTTCCACAAAGTAATTAGAGGTATATTCCTGTCCTTAATAACAAATTTCTATTGGCAAAAATACTCACAGTGGGAATGGATTGAAGGCTGTAGCCAAAGTATTAGTAATTGAAAATCTGCACTAAGTGCCCTTTGGGTTTAAAGAGGGGAAGAGTTCCGCCTGGTCTTCTTTTGATTTACAATCTACTTGGGAAAGTTGCAAAGACAGGAAGGAAACAATAATTTAAAACTAAGGTGACACCAACTAGAGAGAGAAAAGAAAGAAAAATATAGACACAAGCACTGTGAAAAGATAAAACAGGAGAATGGAGTACTTAAAAATGTGCATATCACGACAATTTTCTTTGCTGTTTGTAGCTTTCCTTTTATCTTTTTTGAAGATTCCTTTTTCTCCCATTGCAATCCCCAGTAGTATACAGCAAAACCTGCTGCAGACACCTCTCTTGGCTACTATGGCTTGATTAAACAAATGGATTGTAAGCTGATACCAAGATCCATCCCTATGTCAAAGCATCAGGCACAACGTATTTGACATGACTTTTGGTGGACTGTGATGGGACACTAACATTTCTCATGCAATGTACCCTCCCACTAACATAATTTTGCAGAAGTTAATCTGTAATATGGCCATATGTTGTGTCTCACTGAATCAAGATAAATTGGAATGCAACATGCAGCAATCACAGTTTTACATTATGCAGATGCAATACAGATAACATTGCTACCAGTTTACACTTAAGCATGAAGTATAGATATGTCAAGTTGGATCATACTGTGAGGACAGGGCAGACATCCATCAGCTTCAGAGATCTGAGATTTTAATGCCTTGTCTATTTAATCCTCTGAGAACAAAAATAAAAGATACTATACTTGATTTCTAAGCTTCTTGAATTTTATGGAATCAAAATATGGTCTGTGTTACTAATTCTTCCAAAAACATCTTCCAGTTGTGTTCCATCAACTCGGATTTCAAATGCATCAGAAGTCCTAGGTATGAAAATAATTGTTCAAATACATCCCTCAAAGCCAGGAAAAAATTAAATTTTCTTGACTGTTCGGTTGCTCCTCTGTTGATTAATCAGTACAGTTTGACTGAAACTGGCAGAGTGACTGATTTCCCTGACATATATAAGCAAGGTCTTTGCTGTTAATTGCTCATGTTTAAGTCATTTTAGACATTATTTTTTATTCTTAGAATTCCCGCCCTGTACAGGATTTTTTTTGGCACTGACTTCTTACTAATTGCAGCAGTTCTTAGAAATCCGTGTATTATATGGTGGATGCAAGAAAGTCCTTACTATGGACTCTTCTACCTTCTGTATCTTCTCATACTGTTCTGCTGCAATGCATATTTACTGAAGAAGGGAAAACACAGCAGAACCTTTAACTGAATTTAACTGGATCATCATAACAATCATGTGCCTCAGCTGAATAACTGAATTTTATTGTCTTATTGCCTTTTTCATATACTTTGTTTAGCATTTCTGCCATCTGTACCTGCACATCTGTTTGTTGCCATTGGGCTAAAATTATCAGGAAAATCAATGTTCCCAATATTTTATTTGACTCTAACAGGTCAGCATTTCACTTTTCAGATTAAAGTGAAATACCTGCAAGCACCTTTAATTTATGAGTTAATTTACTCATATAATAATCTCAATGAGTTCAAAAGAATCAAACTCTGTTATCTTTAAATTTTAAAGTAAGACTAGATATAAAAAAGACTTTTTTCAGTGAGGGTGGAAAAGCACTGGAACTGTTTGCCCAGACATGGTAGATGGAAACATTCAGACATCCCTGGAAATGTTCAAGATCAGGTTGGATGGGGCTCTGAGCAACCTAATCCAGATGAAGATGTCCCTGGCCATTGCAAGGGATTAGACTAGAGGACCTTTAAAGGTACATTTTTGATTCCATGATTGCATGATCTTAATTTATCCTCTTGCATGAACTTTTGCAGATAGTATGCCAGAGATTGTATTCTATTTCTAAACATGGATAAAATTTCTGTAGTGTTAAGACTATACACTAATTCAATAATAACAGCCATCACAACATATGGAGATTTAAGGTGTACAGAGTGGAAAAAAATGGGCTGGATTGTTGATAAATAATTCTTCAATTTCCATGCAAATGCAGTTCACCTACAGCATGTGAAAAAGTGCTTGTGCATCTGCTTACGCCATAAAGTATCTTCTGCTCAGAAACTAACCTGATGAAGAGACATCAAAAATGTCAAAAGCTTATGAATGTCATTGAACCTTCAGTTCCATATTTGCACATTTCTTTTTCCCTATCCTCTATTAAGCAGCTGAGCCATAAGAAACACTTATGGAAGCTAAAGGAAAAAACAAACCAGCAAAAAGGAAACCTCATGCTGCAGAGGGCAAAACGATATGCAGCATTCACTCTGAAATTTGGACAAATGAGAGATGTATATACAATGAAGGATTGCCACAGGGCAGATTTACCTTCTTACTACCCATTCTGTCACTGCTCTGAAATGCTTTTGCAGTGATGGTATGAAAAATGCAGTCATGTAGCATGCAGCATCTGAACTACTATGCCTCTGGGTTAGGGGCATACCAATCAACAACCTTGTTACTGTTTTTCAATGTTTTAAACAATCCAAACGGGAATTCTAACATACTCATTTCAATAAAAGGTCATATCCTCAGTCGATATATAAATTTGATGGAGTTTTTCTGGCATAGGTTATCTGAGGCTTTTGATCATTATTTCTAAAATATTAGAGGAGAGCCTGAGCTAGTGTAAATCAGTGCAACTCCACTGGCTTCAGCAGAATCACTCCAGTTCTGTTGGCTGAGGATATTGGTCTTTATGTAAATACAGAGTACTTGATTGATTTCTGTATTGCATTGGTTTTCCATGTGGAATTAAATTGTTTTAAACTAAAGCTGCTCTGTTACAAAGGTAGAGCAGCAGGGAGTGATGAATTAGACCTCAACTACCCAAGGGGGGATCTGATCAGCTCGTCAGAGAAAGTATTTTCTTACATGAATGCTCATTTTGGAACTCTCCCTATGGCTACGCTGAGAGTGAAGTATTCTGTGACACCAGCACACACTGATCATGAAGTGCCTTGATCAGCTCCTGTGTAGGTGGGATTGAACACAGGTGCCATGCTGTCCCTATGTTGTTCCCTGAGCCCTCCCTTGGGAAACCACCTGGTCTAGAAATTCCCACCAGCACCTGCATTGCAGGCTGTTGGCATGCTCATGGAAAACTTTAGTTATGCTTGCTTCCAGGAGTGCTCTGAAGAATTGACTCTGATCCACAAACCAAATATTACTTATATTTCCTTCCCTTTTTCTGTTCCATGTGCAATCAACCCTTGCATATATGTAGCACAGAACTCCATAGGAAGCATGTACCAGCATTATCTGTTGCTCCTATAACTCTATTCCAAAGCTTAGTCAAGGTAAAAGTCCCAGCTCCTTCAGCTCCCCATCAGCCACAGTCGGGGATGATATTTTCTCTGAAATTCCCAGGGCTTGGATCAAAGATCAGGGGCACTGAACCTGCATCCACACTTCTGTAGGCTACAGCATTATGGATGCACGTCACTTACTTGCCTGGTGGGACATGGATTTATTCCAAGTCACATGTCAGCTGTTTCCAAGAAGTGAAAGGCTGTGAGGAGCTTCCATCAGTCTGGCAGGGACACCTGACCTTGATCCGGAAGTTGGTAGTGCTGTCCCCCAGGAGCTTGGAAAAATGTTTTCTACAAATCATTGCACAGCAGACTGAAATTCACAAGCAAATGATTTTTGTAATTGGAGGGTTTGTGCAGCTGAACAACATTCGTACAACCTGATATATATCCTTGGGAAATACTATAGAGATATAATGGACCCAGGAGGCAATATTCCTCATTAGTCTCAATGTTTTATTAACAAAATAAGATAAATAACAACAGGCTGCTGGTTGCAAATTTGACTTTCTATTTGTAGAAAACGAGCTGTACATCACTGATCACCCAGAGGTGAGATAACCATTCCCATTACAGTGGAATGGGAATTTCCAACTGGATGACTACAAGTTGCTATAAATTTTATATCTTTCAATATGTACAAGAAATATTTTTTTAAGCTGGGGGACTGCAGGAGACTGATCAGCCCAGAGGACCTTTGATCAGGTGTGAGGAGTTTGGATATGATCCTTATAGCTCTGGAGGATCCATGAGTGAGTCACTGGGACGTGACATTCCCCATGGCATTGTGGGGTATGAGTTGCCTGAGCTCATCTACCCCAGACAAGATTGTTGCTGGTCATCTACATACCTAGAGGTATTTTGTCAGTGAGAGCATTTCTGCTGCATCCCCACTGGACTGCACTCAGGACATCCAGGAGAAAAGATAGCTTTGTTGAGACACCATCTGGCACCAGGGATATTTTCAGAGGCACTGTGACAACAAAGTATGGATCAAACCAGTCTTCTTTCAGCGTAGAGCTCACTTGTCCCTTGCCGAGCCATTTCTCTCCTTGTCCATTACTGTCATTGCAAGACAGGCTGAAAGGCCACAGACACATCTTCCACCAGCCTTGCTGATCCAGAGCTGCCACTTGAAGCTGTGCTGTCACTGACAACCAGAATCACAGCAGCTTTCAGGAGACTTAAATTGATAATGATCAGAATCCAGCTCATGATAAGGAGTTACAAGGCAAGGTTTGTGTCACTCCTGCGACCCATCTGTGTTTGTACAATGTGAGCTGAACTGCAGTTCAGCTCAGCCAAATGAAAGACATGGCTTAGATAGTAATTCTGCTGTTGCTTATTTAGAGAAGGTTGTTTTATTTATTTTAATTGATTTTTAGGTCCATTTAATACTTTGAAAAAATGTCTTCTGCAGAATATTAAATATTGTTTACCTTATGACATGTGATGTTTGTACTTTAATCTGTATCCAAAATTACTCCTCTCTATTGATTAAGGGCCCCATCTGTCAGTCACTCTGCTCCGAAAATCCCATTGATTTCAAAGGGATTTGGTAAAGAAGAATTATAGTTCTATAAACCCATTTTCAGGGACTGGTGAAAATTAGGTAAAGTTGGACGTTGTGTGATTTCCAGAAGAAATCATGTGGTTCTTATGGTTCTGATTGAATAAAATAAAGTATGAAATTAAACTGACAATGAAAATAAGGGGAATAATATCTATCTGTGACCCAGTAACTAAAGCAAAGAGTCCTTTATAGTCACCTGTTAGGGTATATGTACTTGGTATAGGAACTTGTCCTATGCCCTAGGAGCCTTAGGCTGAATATTTGATTCCCTAACTCAGGGTGACAGTGCAGGGAACCTGTAAATGTGCAAAAATCTCGGAGTTCAATGATTCTTGCAGTTGCTTAGTTTTTCCTCTCCATTCTCAGATTAAAGGATTTATTGCCAGGACATTTTATTTTTGCTGAAATTTTTAAGTGAACAGAACAGACTGAAAAAGACAGTTGTCATTGAACAATCCACTCAAAGTTTTACTAGCAAAAAGAAAAGGAGACTTCCCAGCTACAATTTCAATACATATCACTATAGCATATCTACCTTTTTCTAATAGCTCATCTTTCTAATTTGACTTTTTTTATCCAGCAACAAAATAATCTTGGCTTAAATATATGTTCATCCTGAAGATTCTCCTCCTACCTACCAGTATCAAGCCAAGGGATAAGAAAATGTTTTATAAAGAAATGCATCTGGCAGTGATTGGCATTAGGTTGTTTTTTTAGCTGGTGGTAATGCAATGACAAACCTTTTAGAGAGATGATGACTGAACATTCATTTTTAGTATGGAACCTAATTAACAAACCCAATGTGCTTTTATTCAAGTATTTTGGAAAGATAATACTAGACACAAAATATTAAATACCTGTTTTGCTTTTCTTTGCTTACTCATGCATTTATTAGACACTTATGATAGCATTTTATCTAAAATTAGGTCCACAGTAATTTAGGCAGGCATATCTTATGTGAGAGATTCTGTAGCAGACCTTAAATCATAGTCACAGCCATTAGAAATTGCTTAAATGAAAAACATTTCTGAACAATTTTAGGCCTTATAATGGAACTGTTTAAAGGATTAAAAAACTCCTACTTTGTGTAAGGATTTTTGAATGGTCCTTACTTTCAGGAAATAATAGTGCATAAAACTGCAGACCTTCTGTAGATACTGCTTTGTACATAGTGCCATTTCTTGTACTTTAACTAAACCTGAGCTTGCCAGCAGATAATTTATACGATTTGGAGTTTCCAAACCCTTGATCTCTTCAACTCTGAGTTCAGTACTACTGAAAAATAATTCAGCAACTAAGGACATGATGCACAGCTTGCTCTATGCTTGGCTTAAAACTTTAAAATCATCAGGGTTTTCAGCACATTCTATATACACTGGGAAAGGGGGGCTTCTCTGGAGTGACCTAAAGAACCTCAGTTAGCAAGTACTGGTTGAAGGTCCGTGAATTCTGAAGGTGAAAGTTGGACTTTTCAGTCTCTGTTGCAGCATCAAAATGCTCAAAGCCAGAAGTTCAGGACTTCACCTACACTTATCAAACAAATAAAAAGTTTCACATTCACTCTTATATGAGCCATTCTCTCCATTTTTGTCCATTCATGTCACCTTTTCTCTGCTTAATCTCATCTATAGAAGGTGGTGTGTTGTGAAAAAAAAAATTCCTGGAGATGATTGTTGCACATCATGAGTGCTGGCAGGGTTTGGTGCATCTCTTCAGTTCCAGTTTAGATGCAGCCTGACAATTATTTCAGGGATCTGAATTTCTGCTCTGTGTATTTTTGACACCTATTTTGATTATCTTGAATTATTTTGTTGCAGTGACAATTATATTTAACTTTATGTATTTGATTTTATTTTAATTTTTGAAAATTGCTATATCATAGAAAATTAGAAAAAGATATTACTTATAGAGGAAAGAAATGTACACATCTAACATGTATACAGTGTTTAAATAATATATAATACAATATGCACCTGTATTTTCAGTCAGTCTTTGAGATGGTACCTTATATCTTTGAGACCTCTGAGGTGCTGCATATATTGCAGGCTGTACAAAGCTGTTCTGCATTGCTCTGTTTAGAACTTTCCTTTGGTAAAACCTAGTTCTCAAGCTTCTTTTCTGCCTGAACTTCTTCACCTTGGCTCTGTTCTTCATGTTTTACTCTTAGATCAGTCACGGGTGTTAAACCTTTTTAATAAAAAGGGGTATCTTCAGGGGAAAAAGATCCAGATTTTAGATGTCTGAGTTTGCATTGATTGATTTGATGGCTATGTCATTGCAGATTTAACCTATTGGTCTTCTCTGTGTGCTCTTTTCATTATGCTTAAAAGGAATAGACAATACTCCTACTTTTAATAGCTTTTATCTAAATTTTGCTCTCATTTTCTAAATAACATAAGGCCATTAAGCATTTAGATTCAAGGGGTATTGTCCAATAACTTACCAGGATCCAGTGCAGAACAAACTAGTAGAGCAGGCTTTTAAAAAATCCTTCAAGTAATTTTGATAATCTTTATTTTACGATTTGACTATGTCTGTCTTGGACCTGGAAAAGTATAACAAAAAAATATTTTTTTGCAAATTTTTAAAACTTGTTTCTTATATGTCCTTACTGTGGCTTGTGTCATATCTTGCAAGTATTGATTTGTACATTAAATCAATTTTGTAATGGCTGTGTTTTTCATCTTTATACTTCAGCTAAGTGGGAATCATAATCCAAAATCAATATGTATTTTCAAGCACATAGAAAAATGTTTATTTGAACTGTGGGTGATTTATAAAGTTTTCTTGTTCTTATATGCAGTATGTATAACATTTTTGAGTCTCATTTTGATGTGAATGCCATTTTTTGAAAGTGTCACTATTACACTAGCATTTTATTTATATAACTTCTCAGCTTGTCAAGAATATGTTTTTTTTTTTCCTTTTTGTAATCTATCAAAGCCTACCTGAAAGCATGAATCCCTTAAGTGGGACCTTGAACAATCTGCTTAGCTCTTATGTAATATTAGGTGATTATGGCATGTTCTGGGAAAATACAAATAATTTTATAGAGGAGCCTTATTTGGAAGTAAGAACTACATCTGCCCACCTTTAATGTAGAAGGTGTGCATGGGAAAGAAACCAAGAAACACAAAGTTGTTCTTAAGAACTCTACATCTTTGTAATACATTTAGGGTGGCATGTCAGAAGGTAAGAGAAAACCATGTAGAAACAGCTGGCTGGGTTTATATAGAGAGAAATTCAAAGGTATTTGTCCTGGCGTGACAGACTGGCAAGGCCTTTGGAAATTTAGCCTGATCATCTAAGTTAGAAAGCAATAAAGAGGTAAAGCTCCTTGATAGGAAGACCTTCCCAGGAGCCCAGCACACTGCAGAGGTCTAAATCCAAGGTGAAAGCGCTGTGTGAAGTCCAGGACAGTAGGCAGGGCTCAGGCACGTTGTCCATCTGTGAGGAATCCTGCTACCCTGAGAGCACCACGGTGCTCAGGCTGGAGCCAAAGTGGTGGCTGGGGTGTATTTGTACAGCATGTGTGTGAGTGTGCTGTGTTGTTGAACAGAAACTGCTGCCCACCACTACAGTCATCCTGGTTAGTGAATAAATGTTAAATTGAGTAGGATGGGGTGCTGTGGCTTTGCTCTTGTGGCTACCCCACCTCTAAACTCCATTGTAGCACCTTTATTGTTCTGCAGCTCCACTTAGTCCTTTGTCATTTCTACTTTTCATTCATCAGCCTTCTGCCTCTGCACTATAATCCCTCTGAGCGAGATTTAAGTCTGATACACTTCCAGCCCTACACTCTGTGTTCCATCTCTGCAACAATTCAAACTCTGTCTTTTCAAGATTTTTTTTTGCCTTTGTTTTCCCTGAATAGGGAGCATTAATCTTGTGACTTATCTGAATGTTTCTTGTCCACACCTGTAAATAAGACTGTTTTAACTTTAAAATATTTTATGCATTTTTAGATGTGACATTAACTTGTGTATAAGCAATGGAAACATATGGAATGAGTTCTCTCATTTTCAGACTAACCAAAGGCTGTCGAAATATGCACTATTCTCACAAATTCTTATTTTTTCCCTTAGGAAGATTCAGATTTTATATGTTACATTTAGCTTTCCTTGAATATAATGTTCTTCTGACAGCTTACAGTGTATTTCAGTATGCTTCTTGTTCTCTTGTCTTGATTAGGTTTTTAGCTTTTTAATTTGCTCTAGCCATTTCTATGGTCTGAGATATACTGGCAAGAAACTGCCCCTGCCCCCACCCCAATATTATAAGCTTATCTCTTATGCAGCCTGGCATCATCATATTCTTTTTCTGAATCTAATCCAAGATGTCAATCCAATGCTCTTCCATTTTCTTAGTTGTGCATTTCTTACAGATTTTAACAGGCATCTGATACCTGCCACATTCTAATCTGAGGTTAAGGATTTGTTGAAGATTTCAGAGGAGTCTATTTGTCTTAACACTCTCAAATATGGACTACATGAATCCACTTCTTGGATTGCAATGCTTGCTAAATTTCAGTAACACAATATGTTAACTGCCTTGCCCTTTCCCATTTAATTGTTGGTTTTCAAATTAATCTCATATTCTGCAATGTTAAAATGAGAAAACCTGCCTTATCCCATTTTTCTTTTCAGGTTTCCTCCTGGCTTCATAAAGACAAAATTATCTTTCTTGAACTTTTCAGTCAACTGCTATACTCCTGGAGAGTTTCAGCCTTTTTAGATTGTAAAATTCATGCTCCACATTGTCCAATTATTCCTCTTCTATTGCAATGTTTCTCAAGTCACTCTCTTTTTTTTTTTAACCTTTACTCCTGATACTATGCTGTAATTATAGACAGTGACTGGAGAGAACTCTCTCTTAGAAATGATACACTCTGAGGATATAAATAATTGGTCAAATATTATGTGTCCCAAAATACCAAGGATTTCTCAATCATCTAGATCTGATTTAATAACTTGAGCTAATTTTTAGAATGTTATCTCAACCTTTTAAAGATATCTACACTGTTTACTAGCCCAATCCAATAAATGTCTAATGCAGTTACAATTAATTGGTAGGAAATGATAACACGGACTCACTGTTTTCTTTTAATGTTATATTTGCAGGCAGTGGGTACAGCTGCCTCTCTTTAATCCTACTCTGTTACACTGACTGAGAAAAGCCACAAAGCTCCAGAGAGACTTTATTTCAATCCCCTCCTTGTTTAAGGAATTTCAGACCTTTGTGCTCTGATAATGAGGAGAATGCGGGTAAGATCAGCCCCAATATCTTGGCCTCAGCAACATGGTAAGAGATAAATCTGGAGTTTAGTTAGGATAAATTAAAAATCATATTCACCTTTCTCTACAGAACCACCTTTTACTGGCTAATATCAAGATAGCCTTATGATGTAAGAAATACTTCTACATATATTTATATTAATATAAACAGACAAAGGAGTTAAAGCAAAGCAAAAAGTATGAGAAGGCATAATTTTGTACCCAACTATGGTAAGAAACTCTTGCTTAAATTGATTCCAATGAAATTATTTGACAAATATTTGCTGTTCATTGGAATTAATTTAGTTTGAAGAAAATACCTTTAATGAACACGTTTTTCCTAACTATTTTGAAGGTAGGATTTTTTCTTAACTACATACTTAAAACCAACCTAATTTACATTCACAATTTAGATGTAGGGAGTAATTTAAAAAAAAAATAAGATGACCAGTGTGGGTTAAATAGCACAAAATCACAGAATGGGTCAGGTTGGAAGGGACCAGAGTGGGTCATTTGATCCAGCCTCCGTGGGGCTCAAGCCAGCTCATCCCAGAGCACAGGATTGCATCCAGACACCCTCTCTGGGCAATCTGTTCCTGTGCTTGGTCACTCACACAGTAAAGAAGTTCTTCCTCATATTCCAGTGGAACTTCCTGTGCATCAGTTTCTGCCCCTTGCCTCTTGTCCTAGAGCTTGGCACCTGTGAGAAGAGCCTGGAAACCTCCTCTTGACACACTGGCTCCTCCCTCACACACATCCATGAAGTTCGCTGCCAGTTGCCTCTTTGTGAGGTTATAATCCTTTTTAATTCAAAAATCCTAAACAAAGATAATTCACATAAAGCCAGATTCACAATGCTAAAAGTACCAATACATTCTTCCTTACATCTTCCATGCAAGAAACTGTAACAATTATGCTATAATTGCTAGATAACTAAACATTTATGTATATATAATTATATTGTAATTTTTAGCTACAGATGTGTACAGAATGCAGAGTGACATTATATGCAATTATATAATTTATTCCACAATTATCTCATAGATTTATGTAGCCTCTGAACTTCCATCATAGAAATTACCAAATCATGTGGATGTTTAAAAACAGAATTGCAAATTTTGTAACAGTGATGAATGGTAAAAGTAGTCTTTGAAAGTGGAAGTTGAATTATATCTTAGCAAATTGTTTTTTCTCAAGAAATTATTCTCTGAGAGTTTTGAAATACAGGTAGAAAGAATATTAATGTAACAAGAGTCCATATAAAGAAACAACAAAATATACACCTTTTGAGTTGTCAATAGAGAAAGGAGAATATGAGAACTTAATAGACTGAGATCTATTAGGCTGTGCACTTTTTCTCCAGTGAGAACATAGTACATTTAAAACTAAATATATATGAGTAGGTGGAAGCCTTTCAGTAGGCAAAAATTTTAAGTGTTGTACAGAAGAAGCAATCAAATATATTTTTTCTATCCTCAAATGAAGTATATTAATTTTATCCCTCATACAGCTCTATATCAGAGAGCACAATAAGACTGCGATTTTGTGAACACTGGTTTGTGAACTTCAAATTCTTGACTACGTTTGGTAAAATGATATCCTCATTTTTTTTACAGTTTTCACACTGTTTTGCTTTCTCTCTTGCTGCTGGCATCCTCCTTATTGGGGTTTTCAAGGATCTTTTTCCTCTTGATGAAAGTAGAGAGGAAAAAGACTCTCTTCTCAAAGTGCAAAAAAGGGAGAAAATTCTTGCAAGTTAGTCTCCAGAAAGGAAAGAATTTTTACCTACTTGACTCTTCAACTCATGCTTATCTCAGAAATTCTGAAGCTTTAAGTATTACATACAGTGTAAGCTGGGACTTTTCCTTTGGGGAAAGTAACAGTTGATGAAAACAAGAGCATAATTTAAAATGCCAAAGTAAAGGCTTTTGCTTTCATTTTTAAATACATTTTGGAGGAAAGTGAATTTGATTTAGAAAAACTTTTAGAAAACTTATTACCATTTTTATGCTTGCAGTCAGTTAAGTTTGCATCGGCAAAATGCATTGAAATGTCTTCCTTTGGCTTTATAAATTCAGTTTGAGTGATAAAAAAATAATGTGCTCTAGACTTAAAAATGTCTAATATGAAGCAGTTTCAAATAAAAGTACAAAAACCACCAAGGATAAACTAGGTTTGTTTCTAACTCTGACAGCTGGAAAATAAGGCACAGCCAATGTAAAATATTTCTAAGACATAAATAAAAGAAAAAAGACCTTTGAGCTGGTTAAAAGTAAGGAGCTAAATTCCTTAGCTAAACTCTCAATTTCAGACTTTTTTATACATTGCACTTCCATTAGTGCCCATCTTCTTCAAGTTCACTTTGATTTGTGAGAAGTTTTAATTGGTATGTACTGTTTGTAACAGGCAAGCAGTGTTGTCACTTCAAAAAATGATGGATGAAGGGGCAGAGGGTAGGAACTG
Source organism: Sturnus vulgaris (assembly GCF_052056855.1). Taxonomy (NCBI): domain Eukaryota; kingdom Metazoa; phylum Chordata; class Aves; order Passeriformes; family Sturnidae; genus Sturnus; species Sturnus vulgaris. Next base: position 16,524,709 of record NC_142247.1, read on the forward strand.
GGAGATATTAAATTAATAAATAGACAGGCTCTTCTCTACTTAGCAGTATTTACACTTAAAACAAAAGAGGTTTTGTGAGAGTGGCAGCTGAGGTGAGATGGTTTGTCCAAAGCCATACCCTAAATGCATTCTTAAAGTCTCTGCTAGCTGGAAGAGTTCAGAGTTTTCTCTCTACTGTTTTCTTCTATCATCAAATGTAAAATAATGACCCTTGATTTAAATAGATAGCAGTTCTTCATTAAAAGGGATGACAATCTGCTAAAAGGCAAAATTTTGAAGTATAATTAGGCAATACCAGTCAAGAAAATCCTCCTCAGGAACAAAATATAAGTTAGAAGTAACTGATAACCCAAGATACTGTAAAGATAGCTGCTTAGTTTCTCCTAGAAATCAATTTATGATTGGATTAGTGTCACAGTCATGCAGAGACAATTATATTAGCACTCTTATTAATGAGTCACATTCTTTATATTTTAATATATTGCTTTAACTATTTTAAGGAGACTGTCTATTGGCCAGTTAGATTACTTACCTTATCTCTCATCCTTATCAGAAGATAAGTATAGAATAATGCAGTTACAGTGATTATTTCTGAGTCAGAGGGAGGGTGTAGTCAAGAAACAAGCATCTAATGTTCATAGCTTGAAGAGTTAAGATGGGCAATATAATTTCTCTTGTTTTTCCCATACTCAAAGGCTCAATCTGGCTTTACAACTGCTTGTATTAAGAGTGAAATGGTTCACTAGTCTGTGCTACTGTCTTGTCCTTAGAAAGCTTCACATGCCAGCCTTTTGCTGCCTCATTTGGCTCTAGTCCATCATTTCATGGGAGCCCATTGTCTGGTGAGGTCCAGGAGCCAAAAATACTCAGTATCAGACCAAAACGTAAAGTTGCTCTCTCTGAGCAAATATACCTTGGATTTCAAGCAAGAGATAAATTTGATTGTACATGTGAGGAAGGTATGCACTGGTACCTTGTGAAATCCCTATTGGCAGAGTAGTCCTCAATTTCCAATAAATCAGAACTCCACTTAAATCTTTAAAGTGAATCTTTCAAAGTAGGAGCTGCTGGCATTTTCCTCTCATCTCCCCAAATTCAGATTTAGCTCTGATAATAGATTCAGTGAACAGGATAAAAGAATTTTCAGGCCATACAAATGTTGGCACAGCTGGCTGAAGGTATAAGGCATAAGGTCTTCTGAGGGTGGCAGTACAGTCACAGGCTGTCTCTTGACTATTTCTGATGGATCACTGGAAGTCATACATATAGCAAATACTGCCATTTGAAGGGGGGTTGTGTTTGGATTGTTGCAAGGGAAGGCAAGGATATCCCAAAATCAATATATTTTGCTTCCGCTGCTCCCTGTGACCTTTCCATAACCAGTACACTGGCTGTTGTAGAAGTCTTCCCTTTGCCTCTTGGCTTTCTATTGTGGACTTAGGATTCAGGCCCAGTCCTTTGTCCTTGAAATAACAAGGCTGAGGAGGTCTCAAGAGTCTCTAAGATTAGGTTTGAAAATTAAGTGAACACAAAGATTAACCCCCTGGGGATGAAATTTAAGATTTCTTCTTGTCTACAGAGATAGTTCAACAACTCAAAAAAGATACCCAGACACAGTAAGGACAAGAGTAATTTTGAAACATCATATTATTACCTAGAAATCAGAGAAGAATTCAACCTGCAATAAGGAACCCCAGGTCTTTATGTGAAATTAAAAAACTTCTCTGCTGTTTTGGTGGCTGAATTCTTACACAATTCACAATCAGCAGACAGAGTGAGTGCTGAGCCATGACATTTGAACATAAAGACATAGACTGGATAGAGACCAATGCAAAACGCAGCGCATTTCATCAGAAAATAAATTCCATCAATATAGTTTAAAATCATATTTGTTTAAGATTTTATACCAACTTGAAGTGATTCTGGCTGTGTAGCTACCCAGAGCTTGCTGACAAAATGGCTTAGTTTCAAACTAGAAAGGAACATTTCTGGGTAAAAAGAAAAAGCATTTTATTACATACTGTTGAACTGTTGCAGCCAGACTGAATGTTGATTAATTGTCCAAAATATTATTTTTCCTGTCTCTCCAATAAAGTGCATTACAGTTGGCAGAGAGATGGAGGACCAGCCTGCTGGATGGAGTGAATGTAGACATTGACAGGTTCACATTTCTTCACTGGCATGACAAAATCAATATGCTATTTCCCCTTCTTAAATATGACCAAGAAAAGGCAATGCATTATCAAGAAACTTCTAGATGCAGGGGGAAGTAAATAAAAGAATCCTACTATATATCACTACCCATTATGTTTACAGGCATTTCAGGGAGAATCTGCACAGTACCAAGGCAGTGCCTTGGCAGAGAGATGGCTCTGCTGCCTCTTTAAAACCCTGTCAAAAATTGGCCACAGTGTACTGTGGTACAGTGGCTTGGATAATGAACTGTGTGGAGAGGGCTGGGCATGTTTGCAGCACCACTGTCTGTGCCACAGCTCTCTGTGTGCTGCTCAGGGTACCCAAGCCAGCTCATTCAGACACCCTCTGAAACCCTCCACCCACCAAAGGCAGTATTATCAGAGCTAATTACTTATGCTTGGGTGAAAATCCCTGTGAACATCTGTGAATCTCCATCATCATCCTCCTTCAAGTCCCTCATTAAAACTCTCTTTTGCCAGGATGCCTGAAAAATGCCTACAGAAATCTTGTTCTGAAATAGCTGCTTGTCATGGTGGCTCTGATGTCCCACTGGCTCCATGCATTTCCTCTGCATCCCTTTTTTGGCCTGTATTAAGAGTCAAGACCTGTGGGAGTGAGGACCACCTTTAATTCACTTTAATTAAACCCCCACAGGAAAATACTTATTTTGGATTTCCTGAAAATTTGGAGATTTATAAGATAGTGGCAGAAAAGAATGCTTTAAAGAACTCACTCTGCTTGGTTAACCAAGAAATTGACTGAGAGACAACATAACTAGTGTAAATAAGGTTCCTTCAGGGAAAGAATATACAAAGGGCTCTTTACTCTAGTAGAAAAAGACAGAAACAAGAAATAATGTCTAGCAGTTAAAAAGCAAATTTATACTAGAAATAAAGTACCCATTTATAACACTCAAGGTGGTCAACCAGTGGAACAAAGTGGTGAGGAGATGAAAAGCTGCTGTCTCATGGTACCAGGAGAAGAATGCTGCTCAGAGATATCTGCATTTCCCTGCCCAGGTCACGGATTGCTAGAGTCGGATGGAATGCAGCAGCCACTGATACACAGGAGGTCAGCCCAGATGATCTTCTCTAGTCTCATCTAGTTTTATGAGTCTGAAAGAAGTGGCTAACAGCAATGTGAGGACTTCAAAGATGCCAGATTCATCTAAATGGTTTGTACCATTCACAAATGGAAGGACACATGGTATGTCTGTGTGAAGTTTTGCTTACCTATTTAAAATTGCTGGGTTTGCTTTCTTTCAGATTTCAGGTGAAATATTGACTGCATAATATAACCACCATATCTGCAATGAGGAGAGAGTAAGGTAAGAAAACTAGATTATTTTTTCCAAGGGGAAAACACACAACGTGTCTATGTACCCAGTATTGCTCTAAATTATTTATAGCATCTATTAGTAGAGCAGAGGAAGCTTTGTTAAGTGCAAATGAGCCAATTGCTATGACTTTTATATGCAAAACAAAATACCTGAAAGAGTAGTCAAATTCTAAATTTAAACAGTTTATAGTCAGGTTATTAAAATAGTTTGCACCAGCCTCCCTACGCAGATTTTTAAAATCTTTATATTTAAAGAAAACTTGGACTAAAAAATCTTCCAGAAAGCTTTTTGTCTATTATGCGTGTTGCTAATAGATAATGCCAGTTTATTGCTTTGAATAGTCAGCAACCATAAACATTTAAAATGCTCAATTTTTGTGCAGAGGACATCTTACCATGTTTTTCATGCAGTTAGCCCTGGATTGTGTGAGAGCTTAGATTGCATCACTGAACTATTTAAGAAAGCAGTGACCTTAGTAATGGCGTGCATTTACACTAAAAGTTCAGAATTAAAGGATCTACAAAGGTAATGAGAAAATGGTTACTCCAGCCTACACACTGAAATCTCCAGGGACTTCTACATGCAGCAGTAATACTGCAGACAGATAATTCCCTCATTTCTTCTTTGGAGTTTCTAATAAAACCAAGGTTGAAAAGCAGTCCTCCAAGAGAAGAAAATATTTGTGACATTTATTTGTTTTTATTAGTCATATCCCTTAGGTTTTTGAAAGAAACTTGTTCAGATAAAGGCAAATTGTAGCAAAATAAAATAATGTGCCACCTGTGCTTGATGAAAAAGACGGATGTAGTACCATATTTCAGTCATTCTGAATACATCTTCTCACTCATCCTTTACTGTGAAAGAAGAAAAAAAACATCTCCAGATCAACAGTATTCATTTTTTTTTTTTTGGGTGGATGAGCGATACCTTCCCGAAAGAACCGCAGACATGAACAAGAATTTAAGAACAAAGCCGTGGGATGGAGACTAACAGAAACTGACAAAATGAAGTCAGTCCTGACATTAGTTACTAGATTTTAAATGTCAAGACCATTTTCTTTGAGTTATATCAGACTTGAATTTCACTTAACTAGGTGGAGCTCTCCTCACCTCTGTTTCCAATCAGATTAATCTATAGTAATTGCTAGTGTTAATTTGATTATCCACTAGAATACATATAACTTCAATCACGCCCTAGTAGAGCTGTAAATAAATGATAAAAATACTGGGCACATTTAGGGAAGTTAATTGCAGCAAAGCAATGGATTATAGACTGCAAAATAAAATAGGACTCCCAGCATGTGAAGTTTTTGTTTTTAATGCTTAATTTATTACTTCTTGCTGTTCAAGCAGAAGGCATACTAATTTCCCTGTAAACATGCTGATCAATATTTAGATAAAGCAGTGAATACAGTTTTACCAAACTTTATAGGGCTATAAAACGGGTTTGAGTAAAAAGCTGAGAAATGAAAATAGTAAACAAAAACTATCACAATAATTACTTACAGGCTGAAAACTGCTTCCTTCCATACCCCCCAAACTAATAAAAGACGCTTTTGCCTGGAATACAGAGTAGGGTTTGTATTGATTCATCTACTGCTACTTTCATTTGTCATTACAATTAAGCCTTTTCGATAAGCCAGCTCTGCTTTAAATAACATGAAATGGTGATAGGCCCCAAAAGATTGATTTCCTGGAATTGGTTTACCTAAGCCTTTGCCTGATTGATCTGCCCACAGATCTACCCGTGGCTCTCTGCTTTTCTTACAGACCAGACCTCTTCTTGTAGATGAGAGGAGAGCTACTCAATGCCTGTGTCCCTTCAAATTCTGCTTATAATGCTTTTGTCAGAAAGGAGGGAGGATGGGAAAAAGGCATAAAACAGAGGCACCCTGTAGCTAGTGAAATAACTTATTTTCTGAATCCTCCCAAACCAACACAAGTTCTAAGGCAATCTGTAACTCTGGAAAATCAAAACTCCTAGGTTTCTGCAGGGACTGGGAATTGACTGCAAAAGACATGCCAAGAAGTAAATTGTGCAGGCATTTAATTTCTAGATCTTACTGCTACAGGCTTTACCATCTGAAAACAATCTTCACTTGAAGAAGTTCTTCCACTCTATTACATATAATCCAAACATTTAAAATTATCCCAAACCTTTCGTAGTGCTGCCTGCACCTTTATGGACTTTATTTTCTTGTCATGCAACGTTTTTAATTAGACTATCTCCCCTCCTGTTGACAGCTTTGTTCTTGTTCTCTGATAAATTTTCCCCTCCTCCAAAATATTCTTGTCAAGAACTTTTGTCTTTCCAAGTGATTCTTCTATGAAAGAAAGGAATAATATTTGTCACAGCTGACTGCAAGGAACTTTATTTGATATTTAAAGAGTGATTCAGAAAATGATCATTAACCTTTGGAAGTTTTAAACCTTTGATATTTAAAAAGTCAGATTTTAGTGGCCTAAGAAGCAATCCAATTCTTAAGGACAGATAGGTAATGCAAAGCAAATCATAGACTCACGGTAGGACTGATAAAGGAGAAAGCATAGGCTCAAAAGCAGGCTACATGGTGTTGATAAAACTGTTGCAGAATTATCAATTTGTCTCCAGCAGTTACTTTAAAATGGAATCTTTTAAGATGGGTCAAATTCTAATCCTTCCTCTCTGAAATATGAGCAATTCCCATTGAAATCACCTCTTCCTATATCTGGCAGAATTTGACACTGTCTTTTCAAGTGAAGCTGGGAATCCTACTTCA